>NC_091929.1:17170557-17799242 GCF_041260155.1 Ptychodera flava | reverse complement strand
TATAGGGGACATATTTCAGTACGTATGATGTCCTATGCTGTAAAATAACAACCTTTTCACTTTCTATCACTCCAAACAATAATTGGAATTATCAAGGTATGTGGAAACCAGCTCAGACACTAATTTTAATATACTTGGGGGGCCAAATCCCTGCTGGCGGCCATATTGGACTCAGTCAGGAATAGGGGTATGGCATAGTTTTTTGTCAATTCTCTCCTAATTTAACTTAATTTGTCAAACCAGTACTTTTATTGTTTAGACATACAATTTCTTGCTTTTATATCAAAAATTCGTGCAAATCCATCCATAGCGGTTTTCTACAGAAAAATTTATTATTCAAAATTCCGTAAAAAAGTCGATGAAAATAGGTCTAGCCCCTGAAACCGGGGTTTAATTTCGGGGAGAGATTCTATTTGTGAAATCATTATCTTTTTTGGGGAGAACACAACTAAGCAATTGTAAAAGTATTCTGATATGAGTGTTTGGGACACAAAATTTGTTTGCCAGGAATTTGTTTTTATGTCATATGGTGTCATATGGCTTGGGACAGAGGTGACGCAAATTGCTGCCATAGGGCCGATGAATGTATGTCTTGAGGCAGGTGTAGCAATTGAAGTGTAAGGTTAAATTTATTTTATTTTAGTATTTGAGTCATATCCACCAGTACTTTGATTGGTGTTAAAATTGTGCACTTTTGTCAATTTAAGGTTCACTATATTGGCACAAGATCACTAATTCACTTCTGGGTTCGTTACCCACGAAGATAGTTCGGAAGAAATATAGTGCAGACCTTGAAGTTTTGAAACCGGGGTTTAATTTCGGGGAGAGATTCTATTTGTGAAATCATTATCTTTTTTGGGAAGAACACAACTAAGCAATTGTAAAAGTATTCTGATATGAGTGTTTGGGACACAAAATTTGTTTGCCAGGAATTTGTTTTATGTCATATGGTGTCATATGGCTTGGGACAGAGGTGACGCAAATTGCTGCCATAGGGCCGATGAATGTATGTCTTGAGGCAGGTGTAGCAATTGAAGTGTAAGGTTAAATTTTATTTTATTTTAGTATTTGAGTCATATCCACCAGTACTTTGATTGGTGTTAAAATTGTGCACTTTTGTCAATTTAAGGTTCACTATATTGGCACAAGATCACTAATTCACTTCTGGGTTCGTTACCCACGAAGATAGTTCGGAAGAAAAATAGTGCAGACCTTGAAGTTTTGATATGTGCATGGATGCTTGTTTAGTTTGAACTTTAACGTCAAGAATTTTTGAAAAGATATTTTTCTGCCTGAATCAAAATGCAGACTGTTGTGAATAATGGCTGAAGCATTTGGTGGTAATATGAGGAGTTCTAGGGCTAATAGAAATCATAACAATAAGCCTGAAATTTGTCAAAAACACCACTGAGGGCGCTATTTCATCGCTATCTCAAAATTTCCGTGGACTTGCCAACACGAAACGTTAATCAGTAGTCAAGCTAACATTGACCTAACACCTGTAAGAGGATTCGTGCCGCTGAATGTTTTAAAATAGGAAAATCGAGCTCAACGCTACTATGGTGGCCTATGGGAAATGAATTAGTGGTCTTGTGCCTAATTGACGGCCCAAAGGAAGCCCTATAGGGACATATTTCAGTACGTATGATGTCCTATGCTGTAAAATAACAACCTTTTTCACTTTCTATCACTCCAAACAATAATTGGAATTATCAAGGTATGTGGAAACCAGCTCAGACACTAATTTTAATATACTTGGGGGGCCCAAATCCCTGCTGGCGGCCATATTGGACTCAGTCAGGAATAGGGGTATGGCATAGTTTTTTGTCAATTCTCTCCTAATTTAACTTAATTTGTCAAACCAGTACTTTATTGTTTAGACATACAATTTCTTGCTTTTATATCAAAAATTCGTGCAAATCCATCCATAGCGGTTTTCTACAGAAAAATTTATTATTCAAAATTTCCGTAAAAAGTCGATGAAAATAGGTCTAGCCCTGAAACCGGGGTTTAATTTCGGGGAGAGATTCTATTTGTGAAATCATTATCTTTTTGGGGAGAACAAAACTAAGCAATTGTAAAAGTATTCTGATATGAGTGTTTGGGACACAAAATTTGTTTGCCAGGAATTTGTTTTTATGTCATATGGTGTCATATGGCTTGGGACAGAGGTGACGCAAATTGCTGCCATAGGGCGATGAATGTATGTCTTGAGGCAGGTGTAGCAATTGAAGTGTAAGGTTAAATTTTATTTTATTTTAGTATTTGAGTCATATCCACCAGTACTTTGATGGTGTTAAAATTGTGCACTTTGTCAATTTAAGGTTCACTATATTGGCACAAGATCACTAATTCACTTCTGGGTTCGTTACCCACGAAGATAGTTCGGAAGAAATATAGTGCAGACCTTGAAGTTTTGAAACCGGGGTTTAATTTCGGGGAGAGATTCTATTTGTGAAATCATTATCTTTTTTGGGAAGAACACAACTAAGCAATTGTAAAAGTATTCTGATATGAGTGTTTGGGACACAAAATTTGTTTGCCAGGAATTTGTTTTTATGTCATATGGTGTCATATGGCTTGGGACAGAGGTGACGCAAATTGCTGCCATAGGGCCGATGAATGTATGTCTTGAGGCAGGTGTAGCAATTGAAGTGTAAGGTTAAATTTTATTTTATTTTAGTATTTGAGTCATATCCACCAGTACTTTGATTGGTGTTAAAATTGTGCACTTTTGTCAATTTAAGGTTCACTATATTGGCACAAGATCACTAATTCACTTCTGGGTTCGTTACCCACGAAGATAGTTCGGAAGAAAAATAGTGCAGACCTTGAAGTTTTGATATGTGCATGGATGCTTGTTTAGTTTGAACTTTAACGTCAAGAATTTTTGAAAAGATATTTTTCTGCCTGAATCAAAATGCAGACTGTTGTGAATAATGGCTGAAGCATTTGGTGGTAATATGAGGAGTTCTAGGGCTAATAGAAATCATAACAATAAGCCTGAAATTTGTCAAAAACACCACTGAGGGCGCTATTTTCATCGCTATCTCAAAATTTCCGTGGACTTGCCAACACGAAACGTTAATCAGTAGTCAAGCTAACATTGACCTAACACCTGTTAAGAGGATTCGTGCCGCTGAATGTTTTAAAATAGGAAAATCGAGCTCAACGCTACTATGGTGGCCTATGGGAAATGAATTAGTGGTCTTGTGCCTAATTGACGGCCCAAAGGAAGCCCTATAGGGGACATATTTCAGTACGTATGATGTCCTATGCTGTAAAATAACAACCTTTTTCACTTTCTATCACTCCAAACAATAATTGGAATTATCAAGGTATGTGGAAACCAGCTCAGACACTAATTTTAATATACTTGGGGGGCCCAAATCCCTGCTGGCGGCCATATTGGACTCAGTCAGGAATAGGGGTATGGCATAGTTTTTTGTCAATTTCTCTCCTAATTTAACTTAATTTGTCAAACCAGTACTTTTATTGTTTAGACATACAATTTCTTGCTTTTATATCAAAAATTCGTGCAAATCCATCCATAGCGGTTTTCTACAGAAAAATTTATTATTCAAAATTTCCGTAAAAAGTCGATGAAAATAGGTCTAGCCCTGAAACCGGGGTTTAATTTCGGGGAGAGATTCTATTTGTGAAATCATTATCTTTTTTGGGGAGAACACAACTAAGCAATTGTAAAAGTATTCTGATATGAGTGTTTGGGACACAAAATTGTTTGCCAGGAATTTGTTTTTATGTCATATGGTGTCATATGGCTTGGGACAGAGGTGACGCAAATTGCTGCCATAGGGCCGATGAATGTATGTCTTGAGGCAGGTGTAGCAATTGAAGTGTAAGGTTAAATTTTATTTTATTTTAGTATTTGAGTCATATCCACCAGTACTTTGATTGGTGTTAAAATTGTGCACTTTTGTCAATTTAAGGTTCACTATATTGGCACAAGATCACTAATTCACTTCTGGGTTCGTTACCCACGAAGATAGTTCGGAAGAAATATAGTGCAGACCTTGAAGTTTTGAAACCGGGGTTTAATTTCGGGGAGAGATTCTATTTGTGAAATCATTATCTTTTTTGGGAAGAACACAACTAAGCAATTGTAAAAGTATTCTGATATGAGTGTTTGGGACACAAAATTTGTTTGCCAGGAATTTGTTTTTATGTCATATGGTGTCATATGGCTTGGGACAGAGGTGACGCAAATTGCTGCCATAGGGCCGATGAATGTATGTCTTGAGGCAGGTGTAGCAATTGAAGTGTAAGGTTAAATTTTATTTTATTTTAGTATTTGAGTCATATCCACCAGTACTTTGATTGGTGTTAAAATTGTGCACTTTTGTCAATTTAAGGTTCACTATATTGGCACAAGATCACTAATTCACTTCTGGGTTCGTTACCCACGAAGATAGTTCGGAAGAAAAATAGTGCAGACCTTGAAGTTTTGATATGTGCATGGATGCTTGTTTAGTTTGAACTTTAACGTCAAGAATTTTTGAAAAGATATTTTTCTGCCTGAATCAAAATGCAGACTGTTGTGAATAATGGCTGAAGCATTTGGTGGTAATATGAGGAGTTCTAGGGCTAATAGAAATCATAACAATAAGCCTGAAATTTGTCAAAAAACACACTGAGGGCGCTATTTTCATCGCTATCTCAAAATTTCCGTGGACTTGCCAACACGAAACGTTAATCAGTAGTCAAGCTAACATTGACCTAACACCTGTTAAGAGGATTCGTGCCGCTGAATGTTTTAAAATAGGAAAATCGAGCTCAACGCTACTATGGTGGCCTATGGGAAATGAATTAGTGGTCTTGTGCCTAATTGACGGCCCAAAGGAAGCCCTATAGGGGACATATTTCAGTACGTATGATGTCCTATGCTGTAAAATAACAACCTTTTTCACTTTCTATCACTCCAACAATAATTGGAATTATCAAGGTATGTGGAAACCAGCTCAGACACTAATTTTAATATACTTGGGGGGCCCAAATCCCTGCTGGCGGCCATATTGGACTCAGTCAGGAATAGGGGTATGGCATAGTTTTTGTCAATTTCTCTCCTAATTTAACTTAATTGTCAAACCAGTACTTTTATTGTTTAGACATACAATTCTTGCTTTTATATCAAAAATTCGTGCAAATCCATCCATAGCGGTTTTCTACAGAAAAATTTATTATTCAAAATTTCCGTAAAAAGTCGATGAAAATAGGTCTAGCCCCTGAAACCGGGGTTTAATTTCGGGGAGAGATTCTATTTGTGAAATCATTATCTTTTTTGGGGAGAACACAACTAAGCAATTGTAAAAGTATTCTGATATGAGTGTTTGGGACACAAAATTTGTTTGCCAGGAATTTGTTTTTATGTCATATGGTGTCATATGGCTTGGGACAGAGGTGACGCAAATTGCTGCCATAGGGCCGATGAATGTATGTCTTGAGGCAGGTGTAGCAATTGAAGTGTAAGGTTAAATTTTATTTTATTTTAGTATTTGAGTCATATCCACCAGTACTTTGATTGGTGTTAAAATTGTGCACTTTTGTCAATTAAGGTTCACTATATTGGCACAAGATCACTAATTCACTTCTGGGTTCGTTACCCACGAAGATAGTTCGGAAGAAATATAGTGCAGACCTTGAAGTTTTGAAACCGGGGTTTAATTTCGGGGAGAGATTCTATTTGTGAAATCATTATCTTTTTTGGGAAGAACACAACTAAGCAATTGTAAAAGTATTCTGATATGAGTGTTTGGGACACAAAATTTGTTTGCCAGGAATTTGTTTTTATGTCATATGGTGTCATATGGCTTGGGACAGAGGTGACGCAAATTGCTGCCATAGGGCCGATGAATGTATGTCTTGAGGCAGGTGTAGCAATTGAAGTGTAAGGTTAAATTTTATTTTATTTTAGTATTTGAGTCATATCCACCAGTACTTTGATTGGTGTTAAAATTGTGCACTTTTGTCAATTTAAGGTTCACTATATTGGCACAAGATCACTAATTCACTTCTGGGTTCGTTACCCACGAAGATAGTTCGGAAGAAAAATAGTGCAGACCTTGAAGTTTTGATATGTGCATGGATGCTTGTTTAGTTTGAACTTTAACGTCAAGAATTTTTGAAAAGATATTTTTCTGCCTGAATCAAAATGCAGACTGTTGTGAATAATGGCTGAAGCATTTGGTGGTAATATGAGGAGTTCTAGGGCTAATAGAAATCATAACAATAAGCCTGAAATTTGTCAAAAACACCACTGAGGGCGCTATTTTCATCGCTATCTCAAAATTTCCGTGGACTTGCCAACACGAAACGTTAATCAGTAGTCAAGCTAACATTGACCTAACACCTGTTAAGAGGATTCGTGCCGCTGAATGTTTTAAAATAGGAAAATCGAGCTCAACGCTACTATGGTGGCCTATGGGAAATGAATTAGTGGTCTTGTGCCTAATTGACGGCCCAAAGGAAGCCCTATAGGGGACATATTTCAGTACGTATGATGTCCTATGCTGTAAAATAACAACCTTTTTCACTTTCTATCACTCCAAACAATAATTGGAATTATCAAGGTATGTGGAAACCAGCTCAGACACTAATTTTAATATACTTGGGGGGCCCAAATCCCTGCTGGCGGCCATATTGGACTCAGTCAGGAATAGGGGTATGGCATAGTTTTTTGTCAATTTCTCTCCTAATTTAACTTAATTTGTCAAACCAGTACTTTTATTGTTTAGACATACAATTTCTTGCTTTTATATCAAAAATTCGTGCAAATCCATCCATAGCGGTTTTCTACAGAAAAATTTATTATTCAAAATTTCCGTAAAAAGTCGATGAAAATAGGTCTAGCCCCTGAAACCGGGGTTTAATTTCGGGGAGAGATTCTATTTGTGATATCATTATCTTTTTTGGGAAGAACACAACTATAAGCAATTGTAAAAGTATTCTGATATGAGTGTTTGGGACACAAAATTTGTTTGCCAGGAATGTGTTTTTATGTCATATGGTGTCATATGGCTTGGGACAGAGGTGACGCAAATTGCTGCCATAGGGCCGATGAATGTATGTCTTGAGGCAGGTGTAGCAATTGAAGTGTAAGGTTAAATTTTATTTATTTTAGTATTTGAGTCATATCCACCAGTACTTTGATTGGTGTTAAAATTGTGCACTTTTGTCAATTAAGGTTCACTATATTGACGGCCCAAAGGAAGCCCTATAGGGGACATATTTCAGTACGTATGATGTCCTATGCTGAAAAATAACCACCTTTTTCACTTTCTATCATGCCGAACAATAATTGGAATTATCAAGGTATGTGGAAACCAGCTCAGACACTAATTTTAATATACTTGGGGGGCCCAAATCCCTGCTGGCGGCCATATTGGACTCAGTCAGGAATAGGGGTATGGCATAGTTTTTGTCAATTTCTCTCCTAATTTAACTTAATTTGTCAAACCAGTACTTTTATTGTTTAGACATACAATTTCTTGCTTTTATATCAAAAATTCGTGCAAATCCATCCATAGCGGTTTTCTACAGAAAAATTTATTATTCAAAATTTCCGTAAAAAGTCGATGAAAATAGGTCTAGCCCCTGAAACCGGGGTTTAATTTCGGGGAGAGATTCTATTTGTGAAATCATTATCTTTTTTGGGGGAACACAACTAAGCAATTGTAAAAGTATTCTGATATGAGTGTTTGGGACACAAAATTTGTTTGCCAGGAATTTGTTTTTATGTCATATGGTGTCATATGGCTTGGGACAGAGGTGACGCAAATTGCTGCCATAGGGCCGATGAATGTATGTCTTGAGGCAGGTGTAGCAATTGAAGTGTAAGGTTAAATTTTATTTTATTTTAGTATTTGAGTCATATCCACCAGTACTTTGATTGGTGTTAAAATTGTGCACTTTTGTCAATTTAAGGTTCACTATATTGGCACAAGATCACTAATTCACTTCTGGTTCGTTACCCACGAAGATAGTTCGGAAGAAATATAGTGCAGACCTTGAAGTTTTGAAACCGGGGTTTAATTTCGGGGAGAGATTCTATTTGTGAAATCATTATCTTTTTTGGGAAGAACACAACTAAGCAATTGTAAAAGTATTCTGATATGAGTGTTTGGGACACAAAATTTGTTTGCCAGGAATTTGTTTTTATGTCATATGGTGTCATATGGCTTGGGACAGAGGTGACGCAAATTGCTGCCATAGGGCCGATGAATGTATGTCTTGAGGCAGGTGTAGCAATTGAAGTGTAAGGTTAAATTTTATTTTATTTTAGTATTTGAGTCATATCCACCAGTACTTTGATTGGTGTTAAAATTGTGCACTTTTGTCAATTTAAGGTTCACTATATTGGCACAAGATCACTAATTCACTTCTGGGTTCGTTACCCACGAAGATAGTTCGGAAGAAAAATAGTGCAGACCTTGAAGTTTTGATATGTGCATGGATGCTTGTTTAGTTTGAACTTTAACGTCAAGAATTTTGAAAAGATATTTTTCTGCCTGAATCAAAATGCAGACTGTTGTGAATAATGGCTGAAGCATTTGGTGGTAATATGAGGAGTTCTAGGGCTAATAGAAATCATAACAATAAGCCTGAAATTTGTCAAAAACACCACTGAGGGCGCTATTTTCATCGCTATCTCAAAATTTCCGTGGACTTGCCAACACGAAACGTTAATCAGTAGTCAAGCTAACATTGACCTAACACCTGTTAAGAGGATTCGTGCCGCTGAATGTTTTAAAATAGGAAAATCGAGCTCAACGCTACTATGGTGGCCTATGGGAAATGAATTAGTGGTCTTGTGCCTAATTGACGGCCCAAAGGAAGCCCTATAGGGGACATATTTCAGTACGTATGATGTCCTATGCTGTAAAATAACAACCTTTTTCACTTTCTATCACTCCAAACAATAATTGGAATTATCAAGGTATGTGGAAACCAGCTCAGACACTAATTTTAATATACTTGGGGGGCCCAAATCCCTGCTGGCGGCCATATTGGACTCAGTCAGGAATAGGGGTATGGCATAGTTTTTTGTCAATTTCTCTCCTAATTTAACTTAATTTGTCAAACCAGTACTTTATTGTTTAGACATACAATTTCTTGCTTTTATATCAAAAATTCGTGCAAATCCATCCATAGCGGTTTTCTACAGAAAAATTTATTATTCAAAATTTCCGTAAAAAGTCGATGAAAATAGGTCTAGCCCCTGAAACCGGGGTTTAATTTCGGGGAGAGATTCTATTTGTGATATCATTATCTTTTTTGGGAAGAACACAACTATAAGCAATTGTAAAAGTATTCTGATATGAGTGTTTGGGACACAAAATTTGTTTGCCAGGAATGTGTTTTTATGTCATATGGTGTCATATGGCTTGGGACAGAGGTGACGCAAATTGCTGCCATAGGGCGATGAATGTATGTCTTGAGGCAGGTGTAGCAATTGAAGTGTAAGGTTAAATTTTATTTTATTTTAGTATTTGAGTCATATCCACCAGTACTTTGATTGGTGTTAAAATTGTGCACTTTTGTCAATTTAAGGTTCACTATATTGACGGCCCAAAGGAAGCCCTATAGGGGACATATTTCAGTACGTATGATGTCCTATGCTGAAAAATAACCACCTTTTTCACTTTCTATCATGCCGAACAATAATTGGAATTATCAAGGTATGTGGAAACCAGCTCAGACACTAATTTTAATATACTTGGGGGGCCCAAATCCCTGCTGGCGGCCATATTGGACTCAGTCAGGAATAGGGGTATGGCATAGTTTTTGTCAATTTCTCTCCTAATTTAACTTAATTTGTCAAACCAGTACTTTTATTGTTTAGACATACAATTTCTTGCTTTTATATCAAAAATTCGTGCAAATCCATCCATAGCGGTTTTCTACAGAAAAATTTATTATTCAAAATTTCCGTAAAAAGTCGATGAAAATAGGTCTAGCCCCTGAAACCGGGGTTTAATTTCGGGGAGAGATTCTATTTGTGAAATCATTATCTTTTTTGGGGAGAACACAACTAAGCAATTGTAAAAGTATTCTGATATGAGTGTTTGGGACACAAAATTTGTTTGCCAGGAATTTGTTTTTATGTCATATGGTGTCATATGGCTTGGGACAGAGGTGACGCAAATTGCTGCCATAGGGCCGATGAATGTATGTCTTGAGGCAGGTGTAGCAATTGAAGTGTAAGGTTAAATTTTATTTTATTTTAGTATTTGAGTCATATCCACCAGTACTTTGATTGGTGTTAAAATTGTGCACTTTTGTCAATTTAAGGTTCACTATATTGGCACAAGATCACTAATTCACTTCTGGGTTCGTTACCCACGAAGATAGTTCGGAAGAAATATAGTGCAGACCTTGAAGTTTTGAAAACCGGGGTTTAATTTCGGGGAGAGATTCTATTTGTGAAATCATTATCTTTTTGGGAAGAACACAACTAAGCAATTGTAAAAGTATTCTGATATGAGTGTTTGGGACACAAAATTGTTTGCCAGGAATTTGTTTTTATGTCATATGGTGTCATATGGCTTGGGACAGAGGTGACGCAAATTGCTGCCATAGGGCCGATGAATGTATGTCTTGAGGCAGGTGTAGCAATTGAAGTGTAAGGTTAAATTTTATTTTATTTTAGTATTTGAGTCATATCCACCAGTACTTTGATTGGTGTTAAAATTGTGCACTTTTGTCAATTTAAGGTTCACTATATTGGCACAAGATCACTAATTCACTTCTGGGTTCGTTACCCACGAAGATAGTTCGGAAGAAAAATAGTGCAGACCTTGAAGTTTTGATATGTGCATGGATGCTTGTTTAGTTTGAACTTTAACGTCAAGAATTTTTGAAAAGATATTTTTCTGCCTGAATCAAAATGCAGACTGTTGTGAATAATGGCTGAAGCATTTGGTGGTAATATGAGGAGTTCTAGGGCTAATAGAAATCATAACAATAAGCCTGAAATTTGTCAAAAACACCACTGAGGGCGCTATTTTCATCGCTATCTCAAAATTTCCGTGGACTTGCCAACACGAAACGTTAATCAGTAGTCAAGCTAACATTGACCTAACACCTGTTAAGAGGATTCGTGCCGCTGAATGTTTTAAAATAGGAAAATCGAGCTCAACGCTACTATGGTGGCCTATGGGAAATGAATTAGTGGTCTTGTGCCTAATTGACGGCCCAAGGAAGCCCTATAGGGGACATATTTCAGTACGTATGATGTCCTATGCTGTAAAATAACAACCTTTTTCACTTTCTATCACTCCAAACAATAATTGGAATTATCAAGGTATGTGGAAACCAGCTCAGACACTAATTTTAATATACTTGGGGGGCCCAAATCCCTGCTGGCGGCCATATTGGACTCAGTCAGGAATAGGGTATGGCATAGTTTTTTGTCAATTTCTCTCCTAATTTAACTTAATTTGTCAAACCAGTACTTTTATTGTTTAGACATACAATTTCTTGCTTTTATATCAAAAATTCGTGCAAATCCATCCATAGCGGTTTTCTACAGAAAAATTTATTATTCAAAATTTCCGTAAAAAGTCGATGAAAATAGGTCTAGCCCTGAAACCGGGGTTTAATTTCGGGGAGAGATTCTATTTGTGATATCATTATCTTTTTTGGGAAGAACACAACTATAAGCAATTGTAAAAGTATTCTGATATGAGTGTTTGGGACACAAAATTTGTTTGCCAGGAATGTGTTTTTATGTCATATGGTGTCATATGGCTTGGTACAGAGGTGACGCAAATTGCTGCCATAGGGCCGATGAATGTATGTCTTGAGGCAGGTGTAGCACTTGAAGTGTAAGGTTAAATTTTCTTTTATTTTAGTATTTGAGTCATATCCACCAGTACTTTGATTGGTGTTAAAATTGTGCACTTTTGTCAATTTAAGGTTCACTATATTGACGGCCCATAGGAAGCCCTATAGGGGACATATTTCAGTACGTATGATGTCCTATGCTGAAAAATAACCACCTTTTTCACTTTCTATCATGCCGAACAATAATTGGAATTATCAAGGTATGTGGAAACCAGCTCAGACACTAATTTTAATATACTTGGGGGGCCCAAATCCCTGCTGGCGGCCATATTGGACTCAGTCAGGAATAGGGGTATGGCATAGTTTTTTGTCAATTTCTCTCCTAATTTAACTTAATTTGTCAAACCATACTTTTATTGTTTAGACATACAATTTCTTGCTTTTATATCAAAAATTCGTGCAAATCCATCCATAGCGGTTTTCTACAGAAAAATTTATTATTCAAAATTCCGTAAAAAGTCGATGAAAATAGGTCTAGCCCCTGAAACCGGGTTTAATTTCGGGGAGAGATTCTATTTGTGAAATCATTATCTTTTTTGGGGAGAACACAACTAAGCAATTGTAAAAGTATTCTGATATGAGTGTTTGGGACACAAAATTTGTTTGCCAGGAATTTGTTTTTATGTCATATGGTGTCATATGGCTTGGGACAGAGGTGACGCAAATTGCTGCCATAGGGCCGATGAATGTATGTCTTGAGGCAGGTGTAGCAATTGAAGTGTAAGGTTAAATTTTATTTTATTTTAGTATTTGAGTCATATCCACCAGTACTTTGATTGGTGTTAAAATTGTGCACTTTTGTCAATTTAAGGTTCACTATATTGGCACAAGATCACTAATTCACTTCTGGGTTCGTTACCCACGAAGATAGTTCGGAAGAAATATAGTGCAGACCTTGAAGTTTTGAAACCGGGGTTTAATTTCGGGGAGAGATTCTATTTGTGAAATCATTATCTTTTTGGGAAGAACACAACTAAGCAATTGTAAAAGTATTCTGATATGAGTGTTTGGGACACAAAATTTGTTTGCCAGGAATTTGTTTTTATGTCATATGGTGTCATATGGCTTGGGACAGAGGTGACGCAAATTGCTGCCATAGGGCCGATGAATGTATGTCTTGAGGCAGGTGTAGCAATTGAAGTGTAAGGTTAAATTTTATTTTATTTTAGTATTTGAGTCATATCCACCAGTACTTTGATTGGTGTTAAAATTGTGCACTTTTGTCAATTTAAGGTTCACTATATTGGCACAAGATCACTAATTCACTTCTGGGTTCGTTACCCACGAAGATAGTTCGGAAGAAAAATAGTGCAGACCTTGAAGTTTTGATATCTGCATGGATGCTTGTTTAGTTTGAACTTTAACGTCAAGAATTTTTGAAAAGATATTTTTCTGCCTGAATCAAAATGCAGACTGTTGTGAATAATGGCTGAAGCATTTGGTGGTAATATGAGGAGTTCTAGGGCTAATAGAAATCATAACAATAAGCCTGAAATTTGTCAAAAACACCACTGAGGGCGCTATTTTCATCGCTATCTCAAAATTTCCGTGGACTTGCCAACACGAAACGTTAATCAGTAGTCAAGCTAACATTGACCTAACACCTGTTAAGAGGATTCGTGCCGCTGAATGTTTTAAAATAGGAAAATCGAGCTCAACGCTACTATGGTGGCCTATGGGAAATGAATTAGTGGTCTTGTGCCTAATTGACGGCCCAAAGGAAGCCCTATAGGGGACATATTTCAGTACGTATGATGTCCTATGCTGTAAAATAACAACCTTTTTCACTTTCTATCACTCCAAACAATAATTGGAATTATCAAGGTATGTGGGAAACCAGCTCAGACACTAATTTTAATATACTTGGGGGGCCCAAATCCCTGCTGGCGGCCATATTGGACTCAGTCAGGAATAGGGGTATGGCATAGTTTTTTGTCAATTTCTCTCCTAATTTAACTTAATTTGTCAAACCAGTACTTTATGTTTAGACATACAATTTCTTGCTTTTATATCAAAAATTCGTGCAAATCCATCCATAGCGGTTTTCTACAGAAAAATTTATTATTCAAAATTTCCGTAAAAAGTCGATGAAAATAGGTCTAGCCCCTGAAACCGGGGTTTAATTTCGGGGAGAGATTCTATTTGTGATATCATTATCTTTTTTGGGAAGAACACAACTATAAGCAATTGTAAAAGTATTCTGATATGAGTGTTTGGGACACAAAATTGTTTGCCAGGAATGTGTTTTTATGTCATATGGTGTCATATGGCTTGGGACAGAGGTGACGCAAATTGCTGCCATAGGGCCGATGAATGTATGTCTTGAGGCAGGTGTAGCAATTGAAGTGTAAGGTTAAATTTTATTTTATTTTAGTATTTGAGTCATATCCGCCAGTACTTTGATTGGTGTTAAAATTGTGCACTTTGTCAATTTAAAGTTCACTATATTGACGGCCCAAAGGGAAGCCCTATAGGGGACATATTTCAGTACGTATGATGTCCTATGCTGAAAAATAACCACCTTTTTCACTTTCTATCATGCCGAACAATAATTGGAATTATCAAGGTATGTGGAAACCAGCTCAGACACTAATTTTAATATACTTGGGGGGCCCAAATCCCTGCTGGCGGCCATATTGGACTCAGTCAGGAATAGGGGTATGGCATAGTTTTTTGTCAATTTCTCTCCTAATTTAACTTAATTTGTCAAACCAGTACTTTTATTGTTTAGACATACAATTTCTTGCTTTTATATCAAAAATTCGTGCAAATCCATCCATAGCGGTTTTCTACAGAGAAATTTTTTATTCAAAATTTCCCTAAAAAGTCGATGAAAATAGGCCTAGCCCCTGAAACCGGGGTTTAATTACGGGGAGAGATTCTATTTGTGAAATCATTATCTTTTTTGGGGAGAACACAACTAAGCAATTGTAAAAGTATTCTGATATGAGTGTTTGGGACACAAAATTTGTTTGCCAGGAATTTGTTTTTATGTCATATGGTGTCATATGGCTTGGGACAGAGGTGACGCAAATTGCTGCCATAGGGCCGATGAATGTATGTCTTGAGGCAGGTGTAGCAATTGAAGTGTAAGGTTAAATTTTATTTTATTTTAGTATTTGAGTCATATCCACCAGTACTTTGATTGGTGTTAAAATTGTGCACTTTTGTCAATTTAAGGTTCACTATATTGGCACAAGATCACTAATTCACTTCTGGGTTCGTTACCCACGAAGATAGTTCGGAAGAAATATAGTGCAGACCTTGAAGTTTTGAAACCGGGGTTAATTTCGGGGAGAGATTCTATTTGTGAAATCATTATCTTTTTGGGAAGAACACAACTAAGCAATTGTAAAAGTATTCTGATATGAGTGTTTGGGACACAAAATTTGTTTGCCAGGAATTTGTTTTTATGTCATATGGTGTCATATGGCTTGGGACAGAGGTGACGCAAATTGCTGCCATAGGGCCGATGAATGTATGTCTTGAGGCAGGTGTAGCAATTGAAGTGTAAGGTTAAATTTTATTTTATTTTAGTATTTGAGTCATATCCACCAGTACTTTGATTGGTGTTAAAATTGTGCACTTTTGTCAATTTAAGGTTCACTATATTGGCACAAGATCACTAATTCACTTCTGGGTTCGTTACCCACGAAGATAGTTCGGAAGAAAAATAGTGCAGACCTTGAAGTTTTGATATGTGCATGGATGCTTGTTTAGTTTGAACTTTAACGTCAAGAATTTTGAAAAGATATTTTTCTGCCTGAATCAAAATGCAGACTGTTGTGAATAATGGCTGAAGCATTTGGTGGTAATATGAGGAGTTCTAGGGCTAATAGAAATCATAACAATAAGCCTGAAATTTGTCAAAAACACCACTGAGGGCGCTATTTCATCGCTATCTCAAAATTTCCGTGGACTTGCCAACACGAAACGTTAATCAGTAGTCAAGCTAACATTGACCTAACACCTGTTAAGAGGATTCGTGCCGCTGAATGTTTTAAAATAGGAAAATCGAGCTCAACGCTACTATGGTGGCCTATGGGAAATGAATTAGTGGTCTTGTGCCTAATTGACGGCCCAAAGGAAGCCCTATAGGGGACATATTTCAGTACGTATGATGTCCTATGCTGTAAATAACAACCTTTTTCACTTTCTATCACTCCAAACAATAATTGGAATTATCAAGGTATGTGGAAACCAGCTCAGACACTAATTTTAATATACTTGGGGGCCCAAATCCCTGCTGGCGGCCATATTGGACTCAGTCAGGAATAGGGGTATGGCATAGTTTTTTGTCAATTTCTCTCCTAATTTAACTTAATTTGTCAAACCAGTACTTTTATGTTTAGACATACAATTTCTTGCTTTTATATCAAAAATTCGTGCAAATCCATCCATAGCGGTTTTCTACAGAAAAATTTATTATTCAAAATTTCCGTAAAAAGTCGATGAAAATAGGTCTAGCCCCTGAAACCGGGGTTTATTTCGGGGAGAGATTCTATTTGTGATATCATTATCTTTTTTGGGAAGAACACAACTATAAGCAATTGTAAAAGTATTCTGATATGAGTGTTTGGGACACAAAATTTGTTTGCCAGGAATGTGTTTTTATGTCATATGGTGTCATATGGCTTGGACAGAGGTGACGCAAATTGCTGCCATAGGGCCGATGAATGTATGTCTTGAGGCAGGTGTAGCAATTGAAGTGTAAGGTTAAATTTTATTTTATTTTAGTATTTGAGTCATATCCACCAGTACTTTGATTGGTGTTAAAATTGTGCACTTTTGTCAATTTAAGGTTCACTATATTGACGGCCCAAAGGAAGCCCTATAGGGGACATATTTCAGTACGTATGATGTCCTATGCTGAAAAATAACCACCTTTTTCACTTTCTATCATGCCGAACAATAATGGAATTATCAAGGTATGTGGAAACCAGCTCAGACACTAATTTTAATATACTTGGGGGGCCCAAATCCCTGCTGGCGGCCATATTGGACTCAGTCAGGAATAGGGGTATGGCATAGTTTTTTGTCAATTTCTCTCCTAATTTAACTAATTTGTCAAACCAGTACTTTTATTGTTTAGACATACAATTTCTTGCTTTTATATCAAAAATTCGTGCAAATCCATCCATAGCGGTTTTCTACAGAAAAATTTATTATTCAAAATTTCCGTAAAAAGTCGATGAAAATAGGTCTAGCCCCTGAAACCGGGGTTTAATTTCGGGGAGAGATTCTATTTGTGAAATCATTATCTTTTTTGGGGAGAACACAACTAAGCAATTGTAAAAGTATTCTGATATGAGTGTTTGGGACACAAAATTTGTTTGCCAGGAATTTGTTTTTATGTCATATGGTGTCATATGGCTTGGGACAGAGGTGACGCAAATTGCTGCCATAGGGCCGATGAATGTATGTCTTGAGGCAGGTGTAGCAATTGAAGTGTAAGGTTAAATTTTATTTTATTTTAGTATTTGAGTCATATCCACCAGTACTTTGATTGGTGTTAAAATTGTGCACTTTTGTCAATTTAAGGTTCACTATATTGGCACAAGATCACTAATTCACTTCTGGGTTCGTTACCCACGAAGATAGTTCGGAAGAAATATAGTGCAGACCTTGAAGTTTTGAAACCGGGGTTTAATTTCGGGGAGAGATTCTATTTGTGAAATCATTATCTTTTTTGGGAAGAACACAACTAAGCAATTGTAAAAGTATTCTGATATGAGTGTTTGGGACACAAAATTTGTTTGCCAGGAATTTGTTTTTATGTCATATGGTGTCATATGGCTTGGGACAGAGGTGACGCAAATTGCTGCCATAGGGCCGATGAATGTATGTCTTGAGGCAGGTGTAGCAATTGAAGTGTAAGGTTAAATTTTATTTTATTTTAGTATTTGAGTCATATCCACCAGTACTTTGATTGGTGTTAAAATTGTGCACTTTTGTCAATTTAAGGTTCACTATATTGGCACAAGATCACTAATTCACTTCTGGGTTCGTTACCCACGAAGATAGTTCGGAAGAAAAATAGTGCAGACCTTGAAGTTTTGATATCTGCATGGATGCTTGTTTAGTTTGAACTTTAACGTCAAGAATTTTTGAAAAGATATTTTTCTGCCTGAATCAAAATGCAGACTGTTGTGAATAATGGCTGAAGCATTTGGTGGTAATATGAGGAGTTCTAGGGCTAATAGAAATCATAACAATAAGCCTGAAATTTGTCAAAAACACCACTGAGGGCGCTATTTTCATCGCTATCTCAAAATTTCCGTGGACTTGCCAACACGAAACGTTAATCAGTAGTCAAGCTAACATTGACCTAACACCTGTTAAGAGGATTCGTGCCGCTGAATGTTTTAAAATAGGAAAATCGAGCTCAACGCTACTATGGTGGCCTATGGGAAATGAATTAGTGGTCTTGTGCCTAATTGACGGCCCAAAGGAAGCCCTATAGGGGACATATTTCAGTACGTATGATGTCCTATGCTGTAAAATAACAACCTTTTTCACTTTCTATCACTCCAAACAATAATTGGAATTATCAAGGTATGTGGAAACCAGCTCAGACACTAATTTTAATATACTTGGGGGCCCAAATCCCTGCTGGCGGCCATATTGGACTCAGTCAGGAATAGGGGTATGGCATAGTTTTTGTCAATTTCTCTCCTAATTTAACTTAATTTGTCAAACCAGTACTTTTATTGTTTAGACATACAATTTCTTGCTTTTATATCAAAATTCGTGCAAATCCATCCATAGCGGTTTTCTACAGAAAAATTTATTATTCAAAATTTCCGTAAAAAGTCGATGAAAATAGGTCTAGCCCCTGAAACCGGGGTTTAATTTCGGGGAGAGATTCTATTTGTGATATCATTATCTTTTTTGGGAAGAACACAACTATAAGCAATTGTAAAAGTATTCTGATATGAGTGTTTGGGACACAAAATTTGTTTGCCAGGAATGTGTTTTTATGTCATATGGTGTCATATGGCTTGGTACAGAGGTGACGCAAATTGCTGCCATAGGGCCGATGAATGTATGTCTTGAGGCAGGTGTAGCAATTGAAGTGTAAGGTTAAATTTTCTTTTATTTTAGTATTTGAGTCATATCCACCAGTACTTTGATTGGTGTTAAAATTGTGCACTTTTGTCAATTTAAGGTTCACTATATTGACGGCCCAAAGGAAGCCCTATAGGGGACATATTTCAGTACGTATGATGTCCTATGCTGAAAAAATAACCACCTTTTTCACTTTCTATCATGCCGAACAATAATTGGAATTATCAAGGTATGTGGAAACCAGCTCAGACACTAATTTTAATATACTTGGGGGGCCCAAATCCCTGCTGGCGGCCATATTGGACTCAGTCAGGAATAGGGGTATGGCATAGTTTTTTGTCAATTTCTCTCCTAATTTAACTTAATTTGTCAAACCAGTACTTTTATTGTTTAGACATACAATTCTTGCTTTTATATCAAAAATTCGTGCAAATCCATCCATAGCGGTTTTCTACAGAAAAATTTATTATTCAAAATTTCCGTAAAAAGTCGATGAAAATAGGTCTAGCCCCTGAAACCGGGGTTTAATTTCGGGGAGAGATTCTATTTGTGAAATCATTATCTTTTTTGGGGAGAACACAACTAAGCAATTGTAAAAGTATTCTGATATGAGTGTTTGGGACACAAAATTTGTTTGCCAGGATTTGTTTTTATGTCATATGGTGTCATATGGCTTGGGACAGAGGTGACGCAAATTGCTGCCATAGGGCCGATGAATGTATGTCTTGAGGCAGGTGTAGCAATTGAAGTGTAAGGTTAAATTTTATTTTATTTTAGTATTTGAGTCATATCCACCAGTACTTTGATTGGTGTTAAAATTGTGCACTTTTGTCAATTTAAGGTTCACTATATTGGCACAAGATCACTAATTCACTTCTGGTTCGTTACCCACGAAGATAGTTCGGAAGAAATATAGTGCAGACCTTGAAGTTTTGAAACCGGGGTTTAATTTCGGGGAGAGATTCTATTTGTGAAATCATTATCTTTTTTGGGAAGAACACAACTAAGCAATTGTAAAAGTATTCTGATATGAGTGTTTGGGACACAAAATTTGTTTGCCAGGAATTTGTTTTTATGTCATATGGTGTCATATGGCTTGGGACAGAGGTGACGCAAATTGCTGCCATAGGGCCGATGAATGTATGTCTTGAGGCAGGTGTAGCAATTGAAGTGTAAGGTTAAATTTTATTTTATTTTAGTATTTGAGTCATATCCACCAGTACTTTGATTGGTGTTAAAATTGTGCACTTTTGTCAATTTAAGGTTCACTATATTGGCACAAGATCACTAATTCACTTCTGGGTTCGTTACCCACGAAGATAGTTCGGAAGAAAAATAGTGCAGACCTTGAAGTTTTGATATCTGCATGGATGCTTGTTTAGTTTGAACTTTAACGTCAAGAATTTTTGAAAAGATATTTTTCTGCCTGAATCAAAATGCAGACTGTTGTGAATAATGGCTGAAGCATTTGGTGGTAATATGAGGAGTTCTAGGGCTAATAGAAATCATAACAATAAGCCTGAAATTTGTCAAAAACACCACTGAGGGCGCTATTTTCATCGCTATCTCAAAATTTCCGTGGACTTGCCAACACGAAACGTTAATCAGTAGTCAAGCTAACATTGACCTAACACCTGTTAAGAGGATTCGTGCCGCTGAATGTTTTAAAATAGGAAAATCGAGCTCAACGCTACTATGGTGGCCTATGGGAAATGAATTAGTGGTCTTGTGCCTAATTGACGGCCCAAAGGAAGCCCTATAGGGGACATATTTCAGTACGTATGATGTCCTATGCTGTAAAATAACAACCTTTTTCACTTTCTATCACTCCAAACAATAATTGGAATTATCAAGGTATGTGGAAACCAGCTCAGACACTAATTTTAATATACTTGGGGGGCCCAAATCCCTGCTGGCGGCCATATTGGACTCAGTCAGGAATAGGGGTATGGCATAGTTTTTGTCAATTTCTCTCCTAATTTAACTTAATTTGTCAAACCAGTACTTTTATTGTTTAGACATACAATTTCTTGCTTTTATATCAAAAATTCGTGCAAATCCATCCATAGCGGTTTTCTACAGAAAAATTTATTATTCAAAATTTCCGTAAAAAGTCGATGAAAATAGGTCTAGCCCCTGAAACCGGGGTTTAATTTCGGGGAGAGATTCTATTTGTGATATCATTATCTTTTTTGGGAAGAACACAACTATAAGCAATTGTAAAAGTATTCTGATATGAGTGTTTGGGACACAAAATTTGTTTGCCAGGAATGTGTTTTTATGTCATATGGTGTCATATGGCTTGGGACAGAGGTGACGCAAATTGCTGCCATAGGGCCGATGAATGTATGTCTTGAGGCAGGTGTAGCACTTGAAGTGTAAGGTTAAATTTTCTTTTATTTTAGTATTTGAGTCATATCCACCAGTACTTTGATTGGTGTTAAAATTGTGCACTTTTGTCAATTTAAGGTTCACTATATTGACGGCCCAAAGGAAGCCCTATAGGGGACATATTTCAGTACGTATGATGTCCTATGCTGAAAAATAACCACCTTTTTCACTTTCTATCATGCCGAACAATAATTGGAATTATCAAGGTATGTGGAAACCAGCTCAGACACTAATTTTAATATACTTGGGGGGCCCAAATCCCTGCTGGCGGCCATATTGGACTCAGTCAGGAATAGGGGTATGGCATAGTTTTTGTCAATTTCTCTCCTAATTTAACTTAATTTGTCAAACCAGTACTTTTATTGTTTAGACATACAATTTCTTGCTTTTATATCAAAAATTCGTGCAAATCCATCCATAGCGGTTTTCTACAGAAAAATTTATTATTCAAAATTTCCGTAAAAAGTCGATGAAAATAGGTCTAGCCCCTGAAACCGGGGTTTAATTTCGGGGAGAGATTCTATTTGTGAAATCATTATCTTTTTTGGGGAGAACACAACTAAGCAATTGTAAAGTATTCTGATATGAGTGTTTGGGACACAAAATTTGTTTGCCAGGAATTTGTTTTTATGTCATATGGTGTCATATGGCTTGGGACAGAGGTGACGCAAATTGCTGCCATAGGGCCGATGAATGTATGTCTTGAGGCAGGTGTAGCAATTGAGTGTAAGGTTAAATTTTATTTTATTTTATTTTAGTATTTGAGTCATATCCACCAGTACTTTGATTGGTGTTAAAATTGTGCACTTTTGTCAATTTAAGGTTCACTATATTGGCACAAGATCACTAATTCACTTCTGGGTTCGTTACCCACGAAGATAGTTCGGAAGAAATATAGTGCAGACCTTGAAGTTTTGAAACCGGGGTTTAATTTCGGGGAGAGATTCTATTTGTGAAATCATTATCTTTTTTGGGAAGAACACAACTAAGCAATTGTAAAAGTATTCTGATATGAGTGTTTGGGACACAAAATTTGTTTGCCAGGAATTTGTTTTTATGTCATATGGTGTCATATGGCTTGGGACAGAGGTGACGCAAATTGCTGCCATAGGGCCGATGAATGTATGTCTTGAGGCAGGTGTAGCAATTGAAGTGTAAGGTTAAATTTTATTTTATTTTAGTATTTGAGTCATATCCACCAGTACTTTGATTGGTGTTAAAATTGTGCACTTTTGTCAATTTAAGGTTCACTATATTGGCACAAGATCACTAATTCACTTCTGGGTTCGTTACCCACGAAGATAGTTCGAAAGAAAAATAGTGCAGACCTTGAAGTTTTGATATGTGCATGGATGCTTGTTTAGTTTGAACTTTAACGTCAAGAATTTTGAAAAGATATTTTTCTGCCTGAATCAAAATGCAGACTGTTGTGAATAATGGCTGAAGCATTTGGTGGTAATATGAGGAGTTCTAGGGCTAATAGAAATCATAACAATAAGCCTGAAATTTGTCAAAAACACCACTGAGGGCGCTATTTTCATCGCTATCTCAAAATTTCCGTGGACTTGCCAACACGAAACGTTAATCAGTAGTCAAGCTGACATTGACCTAACACCTGTTAAGAGGATTCGTGCCGCTGAATGTTTTAAAATAGGAAAATCGAGCTCAACGCTACTATGGTGGCCTATGGGAAATGAATTAGTGGTCTTGTGCCTAATTGACGGCCCAAAGGAAGCCCTATAGGGGACATATTTCAGTACGTATGATGTCCTATGCTGTAAATAACAACCTTTTTCACTTTCTATCACTCCAAACAATAATTGGAATTATCAAGGTATGTGGAAACCAGCTCAGACACTAATTTTAATATACTTGGGGGGCCCAAATCCCTGCTGGCGGCCATATTGGACTCAGTCAGGAATAGGGGTATGGCATAGTTTTTGTCAATTCTCTCCTAATTCAACTTAATTTGTCAAACCAGTACTTTTATTGTTTAGACATACAATTTCTTGCTTTTATATCAAAAATTCGTGCAAATCCATCCATAGCGGTTTTCTACAGAAAAATTTATTATTCAAAATTTCCGTAAAAAGTCGATGAAAATAGGTCTAGCCCCTGAAACCGGGGTTTAATTTCGGGGAGAGATTCTATTTGTGATATCATTATCTTTTTTGGGAAGAACACAACTATAAGCAATTGTAAAAGTATTCTGATATGAGTGTTTGGGACACAAAATTTGTTTGCCAGGAATGTGTTTTTATGTCATATGGTGTCATATGGCTTTGGACAGAGGTGACGCAAATTGCTGCCATAGGGCCGATGAATGTATGTCTTGAGGCAGGTGTAGCAATTGAAGTGTAAGGTTAAATTTTATTTTATTTTAGTATTTGAGTCATATCCACCAGTACTGTGATTGGTGTTAAAATTGTGCACTTTTGTCAATTTAAGGTTCACTATATTGACGGCCCAAAGGAAGCCCTATAGGGGACATATTTCAGTACGTATGATGTCCTATGCTGAAAAATAACCACCTTTTTCACTTTCTATCACTCCGAACAATAATTGGAATTATCAAGGTATGTGGAAACCAGCTCAGACACTAATTTTAATATACTTGGGGGGCCCAAATCCCTGCTGGCGGCCATATTGGACTCAGTCAGGAATAGGGGTATGGCATAGTTTTTGTCAATTTCTCTCCTAATTCAACTTAATTGTCAAACCAGTACTTTTATTGTTTAGACATACAATTTCTTGCTTTTATATCAAAAATTCGTGCAAATCCATCCATAGCGGTTTTCTACAGAAAAATTTATTATTCAAAATTTCCGTAAAAAGTCGATGAAAATAGGTCTAGCCCCTGAAACCGGGGTTTAATTTCGGGGAGAGATTCTATTTGTGATATCATTATCTTTTTTGGGAAGAACACAACTATAAGCAATTGTAAAAGTATTCTGATATGAGTGTTTGGGACACAAAATTTGTTTGCCAGGAATGTGTTTTTATGTCATATGGTGTCATATGGCTTGGTACAGAGGTGACGCAAATTGCTGCCATAGGGCCGATGAATGTATGTCTTGAGGCAGGTGTAGCACTTGAAGTGTAAGGTTAAATTTTCTTTTATTTTAGTATTTGAGTCATATCCACCAGTACTTTGATTGGTGTTAAAATTGTGCACTTTTGTCAATTTAAGGTTCACTATATTGACGGCCCATAGGAAGCCCTATAGGGGGACATATTTCAGTACGTATGATGTCCTATGCTGGAAAATAACAACCTTTTGCACTTTCTATTACTCCGAACGATACTTGGAAATATAAAGGTATGTGGAAACCAGCTCAGACACTAATTTTGATATACTTGGGGGGCCCAAATCCCTGCTGGCGGCCATATTGGACTCAGTCAGGAATAGGGGTATGGCATAGCTTTTTGTCAATTTCTCTCCTAATTCAACTTAATTTGTCAAACCAGTACTTTTATTGTTTAGACATACAATTTCTTGCTTTTATATCAAAAATTCGTGCAAATCCATCCATAGCGGTTTTCTACAGAGAAATTTATTATTCAAAATTTCCGTAAAAAGTCGATGAAAATAGGCCTAGCCCCTGAAACCGGGGTTTAATTTCGGGGAGAGATTCTATTTGTGAAATCATTATCTTTTTTGGAAGAACACAACTATAAGCAATTGTAAAAGTATTCTGATATGAGTGTTTGGGACACAAAATTTGTTTGCCAGGAATGTGTTTTTATGTCATATGGTGTCATATGGCTTGGTACAGAGGTGACGCAAATTGCTGCCATAGGGCCGATGAATGTATGTCTTGAGGCAGGTGTAGCACTTGAAGTGTAAGGTTAAATTTTCTTTTATTTTAGTATTTGAGTCATATCCACCAGTACTTTGATTGGTGTTAAAATTGTGCACTTTTGTCAATTTAAGGTTCACTATATTGACGGCCCATAGGAAGCCCTATAGGGGGACATATTTCAGTACGTATGATGTCCTATGCTGGAAAATAACAACCTTTTGCACTTTCTATTACTCCGAACGATACTTGGAAATATAAAGGTATGTGGAAACCAGCTCAGACACTAATTTTAATATACTTGGGGGGTCCAAATCCCTGCTGGCGGCCATATTGGACTCAGTCAGGAATAGGGGTATGGCATAGCTTTTTGTCAATTTCTCTCCTAATTCAACTTAATTTGTCAAACCAGTACTTTTATTGTTTAGACATACAATTGCTTGCTTTTATATCAAAAATTCGTGCAAATCAATCCATAGCGGTTTTCTACAGAAAAATTTATTATTCAAAATTTCCGTAAAAAGTCGATGAAAATAGGTCTAGCCCCTGAAACCGGGGTTTAATTTCGGGGAGAGATTCTATTTGTGAAATCATTATCTTTTTTGGGGAGAACACAACTAAGCAATTGTAAAAGTATTCTGATATGAGTGTTTGGGACACAAAATTTGTTTGCCAGGAATTTGTTTTTATGTCATATGGTGTCATATGGCTTGGGACAGAGGTGACGCAAATTGCTGCCATAGGGCCGATGAATGTATGTCTTGAGGCAGGTGTAGCAATTGAAGTGTAAGGTTAAATTTTATTTTATTTTAGTATTTGAGTCATATCCACCACTACTTTGATTGGTGTTAAAATTGTGCACTTTTGTCAATTTAAGGTTCACTATATTGGCACAAGATCACTAATTCACTTCTGGGTTCGTTACCCACGAAGATAGTTCGGAAGAAATATAGTGCAGACCTTGAAGTTTTGAAACCGGGGTTTAATTTCGGGGAGAGATTCTATTTGTGAAATCATTATCTTTTTTGGGAAGAACACAACTAAGCAATTGTAAAAGTATTCTGATATGAGTGTTTGGGACACAAAATTTGTTTGCCAGGAATTTGTTTTTATGTCATATGGTGTCATATGGCTTGGGACAGAGGTGACGCAAATTGCTGCCATAGGGCCGATGAATGTATGTCTTGAGGCACTGGTGTAGCAATTGAAGTGTAAGGTTAAATTTTATTTTATTTAGTATTTGAGTCATATCCACCAGTACTTTGATTGGTGTTAAAATTGTGCACTTTTGTCAATTTAAGGTTCACTATATTGGCACAAGATCACTAATTCACTTCTGGTTCGTTACCCACGAAGATAGTTCGGAAGAAAAATAGTGCAGACCTTGAAGTTTTGATATGTGCATGGATGCTTGTTTAGTTTGAACTTTAACGTCAAGAATTTTTGAAAAGATATTTTTCTGCCTGAATCAAAATGCAGACTGTTGTGAATAATGGCTGAAGCATTTGGTGGTAATATGAGGAGTTCTAGGGCTAATAGAAATCATAACAATAAGCCTGAATTTGTCAAAAACACCACTGAGGGCGCTATTTTCATCGCTATCTCAAAATTTCCGTGGACTTGCCAACACGAAACGTTAATCAGTAGTCAAGCTAACATTGACCTAACACCTGTTAAGAGGATTCGTGCCGCTGAATGTTTTAAAATAGGAAAATCGAGCTCAACGCTACTATGGTGGCCTATGGGAAATGAATTAGTGGTCTTGTGCCTAATTGACGGCCCAAAGGAAGCCCTATAGGGGACATATTTCAGTACGTATGATGTCCTATGCTGTAAAATAACAACCTTTTTCACTTTCTATCACTCCAAACAATAATTGGAATTATCAAGGTATGTGGAAACCAGCTCAGACACTAATTTTAATATACTTGGGGGGCCCAAATCCCTGCTGGCGGCCATATTGGACTCAGTCAGGAATAGGGGTATGGCATAGTTTTTTGTCAATTTCTCTCCTAATTTAACTTAATTTGTCAAACCAGTACTTTTATTGTTTAGACATACAATTTCTTGCTTTTATATCAAAAATTCGTGCAAATCCATCCATAGCGGTTTTCTACAGAAAAATTTATTATTCAAAATTTCCGTAAAAAGTCGATGAAAATAGGTCTAGCCCCTGAAACCGGGGTTTAATTTCGGGGAGAGATTCTATTTGTGATATCATTATCTTTTTTGGGAAGAACACAACTATAAGCAATTGTAAAAGTATTCTGATATGAGTGTTTGGGACACAAAATTTGTTTGCCAGGAATGTGTTTTTATGTCATATGGTGTCATATGGCTTGGGACAGAGGTGACGCAAATTGCTGCCATAGGGCCGATGAATGTATGTCTTGAGGCAGGTGTAGCAATTGAAGTGTAAGGTTAAATTTTATTTTACTTTTGTATTTGAGTCATATCAACCAGTACTTTGATTGGTGTTAAAATTGTGCACTTTTGTCAATTTAAGGTTCACTATATTGACGGCCCAAAGGAAGCCCTATAGGGGACATATTTCAGTACGTATGATGTCCTATGCTGAAAAATAACCACCTTTTTCACTTTCTATCATGCCGAACAATAATTGGAATTATCAAGGTATGTGGAAACCAGCTCAGACACTAATTTTAATATACTTGGGGGGCCCAAATCCCTGCTGGCGGCCATATTGGACTCAGTCAGGAATAGGGGTATGGCATAGTTTTTGTCAATTTCTCTCCTAATTTAACTTAATTTGTCAAACCAGTACTTTTATTGTTTAGACATACAATTTCTTGCTTTTATATCAAAAATTCGTGCAAATCCATCCATAGCGGTTTTCTACAGAAAAATTTATTATTCAAATTTCCGTAAAAAGTCGATGAAAATAGGTCTAGCCCCTGAAACCGGGGTTTAATTTCGGGGAGAGATTCTATTTGTGATATCATTATCTTTTTTGGGAAGAACACAACTATAAGCAATTGTAAAAGTATTCTGATATGAGTGTTTGGGACACAAAATTTGTTTGCCAGGAATGTGTTTTTATGTCATATGGTGTCATATGGCTTGGTACAGAGGTGACGCAAATTGCTGCCATAGGGCCGATGAATGTATGTCTTGAGGCAGGTGTAGCACTTGAAGTGTAAGGTTAAATTTTCTTTTATTTTAGTATTTGAGTCATATCCACCAGTACTTTGATTGGTGTTAAAATTGTGCACTTTTGTCAATTTAAGGTTCACTATATTGACGGCCCATAGGAAGCCCTATAGGGGGACATATTTCAGTACGTATGATGTCCTATGCTGGAAAATAACCACCTTTTTCACTTTCTATCATGCCGAACAATAATTGGAATTATCAAGGTATGTGGAAACCAGCTCAGACACTAATTTTAATATACTTGGGGGGCCCAAATCCCTGCTGGCGGCCATATTGGACTCAGTCAGGAATAGGGGTATGGCATAGTTTTTTGTCAATTTCTCTCCTAATTTAACTTAATTTGTCAAACCAGTACTTTTATTGTTTATACATACAATTTCTTGCTTTTATATCAAAAATTCGTGCAAATCCATCCATAGCGGTTTTCTACAGAAAAATTTATTATTCAAAATTTCCGTAAAAAGTCGATGAAAATAGGTCTAGCCCCTGAACCGGGGTTTAATTTCGGGGAGAGATTCTATTTGTGATATCATTATCTTTTTTGGGAAGAACACAACTATAAGCAATTGTAAAAGTATTCTGATATGAGTGTTTGGGACACAAAATTTGTTTGCCAGGAATGTGTTTTTATGTCATATGGTGTCATATGGCTTGGGACAGAGGTGACGCAAATTGCTGCCATAGGGCCGATGAATGTATGTCTTGAGGCAGGTGTAGCAATTGAAGTGTAAGGATAAATTTTATTTTATTTTAGTATTTGAGTCATATCCACCAGTACTTTGATTGGTGTTAAAATTGTGCACTTTTGTCAATTTAAGGTTCACTATATTGACGGCCCAAAGGAAGCCCTATAGGGACATATTTCAGTACGTATGATGTCCTATGCTGAAAAATAACCACCTTTTTCACTTTCTATCATGCCGAACAATAATTGGAATTATCAAGGTATGTGGAAACCAGCTCAGACACTAATTTTAATATACTTGGGGGGCCCAAATCCCTGCTGGCGGCCATATTGGACTCAGTCAGGAATAGGGGTATGGCATAGTTTTTTGTCAATTTCTCTCCTAATTTAACTTAATTTGTCAAACCAGTACTTTTATTGTTTAGACATACAATTTCTTGCTTTTATATCAAAAATTCGTGCAAATCCATCCATAGCGGTTTTCTACAGAAAAATTTATTATTCAAAATTTCCGTAAAAAGTCGATGAAAATAGGTCTAGCCCCTGAAACCGGGGTTTAATTTCGGGGAGAGATTCTATTTGTGATATCATTATCATTTTGGGAAGAACACAACTATAAGCAATTGTAAAAGTATTCTGATATGAGTGTTTGGGACACAAAATTTGTTTGCCAGGAATGTGTTTTTATGTCATATGGTGTCATATGGCTTGGGACAGAGGTGACGCAAATTGCTGCCATAGGGCCGATGAATGTATGTCTTGAAGCAGGTGTAGCAATTGAAGTGTAAGGTTAAATTTTATTTTATTTTAGTATTTGAGTCATATCCACCAGTACTTTGATTGGTGTTAAAATTGTGCACTTTTGTCAATTTAAGGTTCACTATATTGACGGCCCAAAGGAAGCCCTATAGGGGACATATTTCAGTACGTATGATGTCCTATGCTGAAAAATAACCACCTTTTTCACTTTCTATCATGCCGAACAATAATTGGAATTATCAAGGTATGTGGAAACCAGCTCAGACACTAATTTAATATACTTGGGGGGCCCAAATCCCTGCTGGCGGCCATATTGGACTCAGTCAGGAATAGGGGTATGGCATAGTTTTTTGTCAATTTCTCTCCTAATTTAACTTAATTTGTCAAACCAGTACTTTTATTGTTTAGACATACAATTTCTTGCTTTTATATCAAAAATTCGTGCAAATCCATCCATAGCGGTTTTCTACAGAAAAATTTATTATTCAAAATTTCCGTAAAAAGTCGATGAAAATAGGTCTAGCCCCTGAAACCGGGGTTTAATTTCGGGGAGAGATTCTATTTGTGATATCATTATCTTTTTTGGGAAGAACACAACTATAAGCAATTGTAAAAGTATTCTGATATGAGTGTTTGGGACACAAAATTTGTTTGCCAGGAATGTGTTTTTATGTCATATGGTGTCATATGGCTTGGTACAGAGGTGACGCAAATTGCTGCCATAGGGCCGATGAATGTATGTCTTGAGGCAGGTGTAGCACTTGAAGTGTAAGGTTAAATTTTCTTTTATTTTAGTATTTGAGTCATATCCACCAGTACTTTGATTGGTGTTAAAATTGTGCACTTTTGTCAATTTAAGGTTCACTATATTGACGGCCCATAGGAAGCCCTATAGGGGACATATTTCAGTACGTATGATGTCCTATGCTGAAAAATAACCACCTTTTTCACTTTCTATCATGCCGAACAATAATTGGAATTATCAAGGTATGTGGAAACCAGCTCAGACACTAATTTAATATACTTGGGGGGCCCAAATCCCTGCTGGCGGCCATATTGGACTCAGTCAGGAATAGGGGTATGGCATAGCTTTTTGTCAATTTCTCTCCTAATTCAACTTAATTTGTCAAACCAGTACTTTTATTGTTTAGACATACAATTGCTTGCTTTTATATCAAAAATTCGTGCAAATCAATCCATACCGGTTTTCTACAGAAAAATTTATTATTCAAAATTTCCGTAAAAAGTCGATGAAAATAGGTCTAGCCCCTGAAACCGGGGTTTAATTTCGGGGAGAGATTCTATTTGTGAAATCATTATCTTTTTTGGAAGAACACAACTAAGCAATTGTAAAAGTATTCTGATATGAGTGTTTGGGACACAAAATTTGTTTGCCAGGAATTTGTTTTTATGTCATATGGTGTCATATGGCTTGGGACAGAGGTGACGCAAATTGCTGCCATAGGGCCGATGAATGTATGTCTTGGGCAGGTGTAGCAATTGAAGTGTAAGGTTAAATTTTATTTTATTTTAGTATTTGAGTCATATCCACCAGTACTTTGATTGGTGTTAAAATTGTGCACTTTTGTCAATTTAAGGTTCACTATATTGGCACAAGATCACTAATTCACTTCCGGGTTCGTTACCCACGAAGATAGTTCGAAAGAAAAATAGTGCAGACCTTGAAGTTTTGATATGTGCATGGATGCTTGTTTAGTTTGAACTTTACGTCAAGAATTTTTGAAAAGATATTTTTCTGCCTGAATCAAAATGCAGACTGTTGTGAATAATGGCTGAAGCATTGGTGGTAATATGAGGAGTTCTAGGGCTAATAGAAATCATAACAATAAGCCTGAAATTTGTCAAAAACACCACTGAGGGCGCTATTTTCATCGCTATCTCAAAATTTCCGTGGACTTGCCAACACGAAACGTTAATCAGTAGTCAAGCTGACATTGACCTAACACCTGTTAAGAGGATTCGTGCCGCTGAATGTTTTAAAATAGGAAAATCGAGCTCAACGCTACTATGGTGGCCTATGGGAAATGAATTAGTGGTCTTGTGCCTAATTGACGGCCCAAAGGAAGCCCTATAGGGGACATATTTCAGTACGTATGATGTCCTATGCTGTAAAATAACAACCTTTTTCACTTTCTATCACTCCAAACAATAATTGGAATTATCAAGGTATGTGGAAACCAGCTCAGACACTAATTTTAATATACTTGGGGGGCCCAAATCCCTGCTGGCGGCCATATTGGACTCAGTCAGGAATAGGGGTATGGCATAGTTTTTGTCAATGTCTCTCCTAATTCAACTTAATTTGTCAAACCAGTACTTTTATTGTTTAGACATACAATTTCTTGCTTTTATATCAAAAATTCGTGCAAATCCATCCATAGCGGTTTTCTACAGAAAAATTTATTATTCAAAATTTCCGTAAAAAGTCGATGAAAATAGGTCTAGCCCCTGAAACCGGGGTTTAATTTCGGGGAGAGATTCTATTTGTGATATCATTATCTTTTTTGGGAAGAACACAACTATAAGCAATTGTAAAAGTATTCTGATATGAGTGTTTGGGACACAAAATTTGTTTGCCAGGAATGTGTTTTTATGTCATATGGTGTCATATGGCTTTGGACAGAGGTGACGCAAATTGCTGCCATAGGGCCGATGAATGTATGTCTTGAGGCAGGTGTAGCAATTGAAGTGTAAGGTTAAATTTTATTTTATTTTAGTATTTGAGTCATATCCACCAGTACTTTGATTGGTGTTAAAATTGTGCACTTTTGTCAATTTAAGGTTCACTATATTGACGGCCCATAGGAAGCCCTATAGGGGGACATATTTCAGTACGTATGATGTCCTATGCTGGAAAATAACAACCTTTTGCACTTTCTATTACTCCGAACGATACTTGGAAATATAAAGGTATGTGGAAACCAGCTCAGACACTAATTTTGATATACTTGGGGGGCCCAAATCCCTGCTGGCGGCCATCTTGGACTCAGTCAGGAATAGGGGTATGGCATAGCTTTTTGTCAATTTCTCTCCTAATTCAACTTAATTTGTCAAACCAGTACTTTTATTGTTTAGACATACAATTTCTTGCTTTTATATCAAAAATTCGTGCAAATCCATCCATAGCGGTTTTCTACAGAGAAATTTATTATTCAAAATTTCCGTAAAAAGTCGATGAAAATAGGCCTAGCCCCTGAAACCGGGGTTTAATTTCGGGGAGAGATTCTATTTGTGAAATCATTATCTCTTTTGGGAAGAACACAACTAAGCAAATGTAAAAGAATTCTGATATGAGTGTTTGGGACACAAAATTTGTTTGCCAGGAATTTGTTTTTATGTCATATGGTGTCATATGGCTTGGTACAGAGGTGACGCAAATTGCTGCCATAGGGCCGATGAATGTATGTCTTGAGGCAGGTGTAGCAATTGAAGTGTAAGGTAAATTTTTTTTATTTTAGTATTTGAGTCATATCCACCAGTACTTTGATTGGTGTTAAAATTGTGCACTTTTGTCAATTTAAGGTTCACTATATTGACGGCCCAAAGGAAGCCCTATAGGGGACATATTTCAGTACGTATGATGTCCTATGCTGAAAAATAACCACCTTTTTCACTTTCTATCACTCCGAACAATAATTGGAATTATCAAGGTATGTGGAAACCAGCTCAGACACTAATTTTAATATACTTGGGGGGCCCAAATCCCTGCTGGCGGCCATATTGGACTCAGTCAGGAATAGGGGTATGGCATAGCTTTTGTCAATTTCTCTCCTAATTCAACTTAATTTGTCAAACCAGTACTTTTATTGTTTAGACATACAATTGCTTGCTTTTATATCAAAAATTCGTGCAAATCAATCCATACCGGTTTTCTACAGAAAAATTTATTATTCAAAATTTCCGTAAAAAGTCGATGAAAATAGGTCTAGCCCCTGAAACCGGGGTTTAATTTCGGGGAGAGATTCTATTTGTGAAATCATTATCTTTTTTGGGGAGAACACAACTAAGCAATTGTAAAAGTATTCTGATATGAGTGTTTGGGACACAAAATTTGTTTGCCAGGAATGTGTTTTTATGTGATATGGTGTCATATGGCTTTGGACAGAGGTGACGCAAATTGCTGCCATAGGGCCGATGAATGTATGTCTTGAGGCAGGTGTAGCAATTGAAGTGTAAGGTTAAATTTTATTTTATTTTAGTATTTGAGTCATATCCACCAGTACTTTGATTGGTGTTAAAATTGTGCACTTTTGTCAATTTAAGGTTCACTATATTGACGGCCCAAAGGAAGCCCTATAGGGGACATATTTCAGTACGTATGATGTCCTATGCTGAAAAAATAACCACCTTTTTCACTTTCTATCATGCCGAACAATAATTGGAATTATCAAGGTATGTGGAAACCAGCTCAGACACTAATTTTAATATACTTGGGGGGCCCAAATCCCTGCTGGCGGCCATATTGGACTCAGTCAGGAATAGGGGTATGGCATAGTTTTTTGTCAATTTCTCTCCTAATTTAACTTAATTTGTCAAACCAGTACTTTTATTGTTTAGACATACAATTTCTTGCTTTTATATCAAAAATTCGTGCAAATCCATCCATAGCGGTTTTCTACAGAAAAATTTATTATTCAAAATTTCCGTAAAAAGTCGATGAAAATAGGTCTAGCCCCTGAAACCGGGGTTTAATTCGGGGAGAGATTCTATTTGTGATATCATTATCTTTTTTGGAAGAACACAACTAAGCAATTGTAAAAGTATTCTGATATGAGTGTTTGGGACACAAAATTTGTTTGCCAGGAATGTGTTTTTATGTCATATGGTGTCATATGGCTTGGGACAGAGGTGACGCAAATTGCTGCCATAGGGCCGATGAATGTATGTCTTGAGGCAGGTGTAGCACTTGAAGTGTAAGGTTAAATTTTCTTTTATTTTAGTATTTGAGTCATATCCACCAGTACTTTGATTGGTGTTAAAATTGTGCACTTTTGTCAATTTAAGGTTCACTATATTGACGGCCCATAGGAAGCCCTATAGGGGGACATATTTCAGTACGTATGATGTCCTATGCTGGAAAATAACAACCTTTTGCACTTTCTATTACTCCGAACGATACTTGGAAATATAAAGGTATGTGGAAACCAGCTCAGACACTAATTTTGATATACTTGGGGGGCCCAAATCCCTGCTGGCGGCCATATTGGACTCAGTCAGGAATAGGGGTATGGCATAGCTTTTTGTCAATTTCTCTCCTAATTTAACTTAATTTGTCAAACCAGTACTTTTATTGTTTAGACATACAATTTCTTGCTTTTATATCAAAAATTCGTGCAAATCCATCCATAGCGGTTTTCTACAGAGAAATTTATTATTCAAAATTTCCGTAAAAAGTCGATGAAAATAGGCCTAGCCCCTAGAACCGGGGTTTAATTCCGGGGAAAGATTCTATTTGTGAAGAACACAACTAAGCAATTGTAAAAGTATTCTGATATGAGTGTTTGGGACACAAAATTTGTTTGCCAGGAATGTGTTTTTATGTCATATGGTGTCATATGGCTTGGTACAGAGGTGACGCAAATTGCTGCCATAGGGCCGATGAATGTATGTCTTGAGGCAGGTGTAGCAATTGAAGTGTAAGGTTAAATTTTCTTTTATTTTAGTATTTGAGTCATATCCACCAGTACTTTGATTGGTGTTAAAATTGTGCACTTTTGTCAATTTAAGGTTCACTTAATTGACGGCCCAAAGGAAGCCCTATAGGGGACATATTTCAGTACGTATGATGTCCTATGCTGAAAAATAACAACCTTTTGCACTTTCTATCACTCCGAACAATAATTGGAATTATCAAAGGTATGTGGAAACCAGCTCAGACACTAATTTTGATATACTTGGGGGCCCAAATCCCTGCTGGCGGCCATATTGGACTCAGTCAGGAATAGGGGTATGGCATAGCTTTTTGTCAATTTCTCTCCTAATTCAACTTAATTTGTCAAACCAGTACTTTTATTGTTTAGACATACAATTTCTTGCTTTTATATCAAAAATTCGTGCAAATCCATCCATAGCGGTTTTCTACAGAGAAATTTATTATTCAAAATTTCCGTAAAAAGTCGATGAAAATAGGCCTAGCCCCTGAAACCGGGGTTTAATTTCGGGGAGAGATTCTATTTGTGAAATCATTATCTTTTTTGGGAAGAACACAACTAAGCAATTGTAAAAGTATTCTGATATGAGTGTTTGGGACACAAAATTTGTTTGCCAGGAATGTGTTTTTATGTCATATGGTGTCATATGGCTTGGTACAGAGGTGACGCAAATTGCTGCCATAGGGCCGATGAATGTATGTCTTGAGGCAGGTGTAGCAATTGAAGTGTAAGGTTAAATTTTCTTTTATTTTAGTATTTGAGTCATATCCACCAGTACTTTGATTGGTGTTAAAATTGTGCACTTTTGTCAATTTAAGGTTCACTATATTGACGGCCCAAAGGAAGCCCTATAGGGGGACATATTTCAGTACGTATGATGTCCTATGCTGGAAAATAACAACCTTTTGCACTTTCTATTACTCCGAACGATACTTGGAAATATAAAGGTATGTGGAAACCAGCTCAGACACTAATTTTGATATACTTGGGGGGCCCAAATCCCTGCTGGCGGCCATATTGGACTCAGTCAGGAATAGGGGTATGGCATAGCTTTTTGTCAATTTCTCTCCTAATTCAACTTAATTTGTCAAACCAGTACTTTTATTGTTTAGACATACAATTTCTTGCTTTTATATCAAAAATTCGTGCAAATCCATCCATAGCGGTTTTCTACAGAGAAATTTATTATTCAAAATTTCCGTAAAAAGTCGATGAAAATAGGCCTAGCCCCTGAAACCGGGGTTTAATTTCGGGGAGAGATTCTATTTGTGAAATCATTATCTTTTTGGGAAGAACACAAGTAATCAATTGTAAAGTATTCTGATATGAGTGTTTGGGACACAAAATTTGTTTGCCGGAATGTGTTTTTATGTCATATGGTGTCATATGGCTTGGGACAGAGGTGACGCAAATTGCTGCCATAGGGCCGATGAATGTATGTCTTGAGGCAGGTGTAGCAATTGAAGTGTAAGGTTAAATTTTATTTATTTTAGTATTTGAGTCATATCCACCAGTACTTTGATTGGTGTTAAAATTGTGCACTTTTGTCAATTTAAGGTTCACTATATTGACGGCCCAAAGGAAGCCCTATAGGGGACATATTTCAGTACGTATGATGTCCTATGCTGAAAAATAACCACCTTTTTCACTTTCTATCATGCCGAACAATAATTGGAATTATCAAGGTATGTGGAAACCAGCTCAGACACTAATTTTAATATACTTGGGGGGCCCAAATCCCTGCTGGCGGCCATATTGGACTCAGTCAGGAATAGGGGTATGGCATAGTTTTTTGTCAATTTCTCTCCTAATTTAACTTAATTTGTCAAACCAGTACTTTTATTGTTTAGACATACAATTTCTTGCTTTTATATCAAAAATTCGTGCAAATCCATCCATAGCGGTTTTCTACAGAAAAATTTATTATTCAAAATTTCCGTAAAAAGTCGATGAAAATAGGTCTAGCCCCTGAAACCGGGGTTTAATTTCGGGGAGAGATTCTATTTGTGATATCATTATCTTTTTTGGGAAGAACACAACTATAAGCAATTGTAAAAGTATTCTGATATGAGTGTTTGGGACACAAAATTTGTTTGCCAGGAATGTGTTTTTATGTCATATGGTGTCATATGGCTTGGTACAGAGGTGACGCAAATTGCTGCCATAGGGCCGATGAATGTATGTCTTGAGGCAGGTGTAGCACTTGAAGTGTAAGGTTAAATTTTCTTTTATTTTAGTATTTGAGTCATATCCACCAGTACTTTGATTGGTGTTAAAATTGTGCACTTTTGTCAATTTAAGGTTCACTATATTGACGGCCCATAGGAAGCCCTATAGGGGGACATATTTCAGTACGTATGATGTCCTATGCTGAAAAATAACCACCTTTTTCACTTTCTATCATGCCGAACAATAATTGGAATTATCAAGGTATGTGGAAACCAGCTCAGACACTAATTTTAATATACTTGGGGGGCCCAAATCCCTGCTGGCGGCCATATTGGACTCAGTCAGGAATAGGGGTATGGCATAGCTTTTTGTCAATTTCTCCCCTAATTCAACTTAATTTGTCAAACCAGTACTTTTATTGTTTAGACATACAATTGCTTGCTTTTATATCAAAAATTCGTGCAAATCAATCCATACCGGTTTTCTACAGAAAAATTTATTATTCAAAATTTCCGTAAAAAGTCGATGAAAATAGGTCTAGCCCCTGAAACCGGGGTTTAATTTCGGGGAGAGATTCTATTTGTGAAATCATTATCTTTTTTGGGAAGAACACAACTAAGCAATTGTAAAAGTATTCTGATATGAGTGTTTGGGACACAAATTTGTTTGCCAGGAATTTGTTTTTATGTCATATGGTGTCATATGGCTTGGGACAGAGGTGACGCAAATTGCTGCCATAGGGCCGATGAATGTATGTCTTGAGGCAGGTGTAGCAATTGAAGTGTAAGGTTAAATTTTATTTTATTTTAGTATTTGAGTCATATCCACCAGTACTTTGATTGGTGTTAAAATTGTGCACTTTTGTCAATTTAAGGTTCACTATATTGGCACAAGATCACTAATTCACTTCCGGGTTCGTTACCCACGAAGATAGTTCGAAAGAAAAATAGTGCAGACCTTGAAGTTTTGATATGTGCATGGATGCTTGTTTAGTTTGAACTTTAACGTCAAGAATTTTTGAAAAGATATTTTTCTGCCTGAATCAAAATGCAGACTGTTGTGAATAATGGCTGAAGCATTTGGTGGTAATATGAGGAGTTCTAGGCTAATAGAAATCATAACAATAAGCCTGAAATTTGTCAAAACACCACTGAGGGCGCTATTTTCATCGCTATCTCAAAATTTCCGTGGACTTGCCAACACGAAAACGTTAATCAGTAGTCAAGCTGACATTGACCTAACACCTGTTAAGAGGATTCGTGCCGCTGAATGTTTTAAAATAGGAAAATCGAGCTCAACGCTACTATGGTGGCCTATGGGAAATGAATTAGTGGTCTTGTGCCTAATTGACGGCCCAAAAGGAAGCCCTATAGGGGACATATTTCAGTACGTATGATGTCCTATGCTGTAAAATAACAACCTTTTTCACTTTCTATCACTCCAAACAATAATTGGAATGATCAAGGTATGTGGAAACCAGCTCAGACACTAATTTTAATATACTTGGGGGGCCCAAATCCCTGCTGGCGGCCATATTGGACTCAGTCAGGAATAGGGGTATGGCATAGTTTTTGTCAATGTCTCTCCTAATTCAACTTAATTTGTCAAACCAGTACTTTTATTGTTTAGACATACAATTTCTTGCTTTTATATCAAAAATTCGTGCAAATCCATCCATAGCGGTTTTCTACAGAAAAATTTATTATTCAAAATTTCCGTAAAAAGTCGATGAAAATAGGTCTAGCCCCTGAAACCGGGGTTTAATTTCGGGGAGAGATTCTATTTGTGAATCATTATCTTTTTTGGAAGAACACAACTATAAGCAATTGTAAAAGTATTCTGATATGAGTGTTTGGGACACAAAATTTGTTTGCCAGGAATGTGTTTTATGTCATATGGTGTCATATGGCTTTGGACAGAGGTGACGCAAATTGCTGCCATAGGGCCGATGAATGTATGTCTTGAGGCAGGTGTAGCAATTGAAGTGTAAGGTTAAATTTTATTTTATTTTAGTATTTGAGTCATATCCACCAGTACTGTGATTGGTGTTAAAATTGTGCACTTTTGTCAATTTAAGGTTCACTATATTGACGGCCCAAAGAAGCCCTATAGGGGACATATTTCAGTACGTATGATGTCCTATGCTGAAAAATAACCACCTTTTTCACTTTCTATCACTCCGAACAATAATTGGAATTATCAAGGTATGTGGAAACCAGCTCAGACACTAATTTTAATATACTTGGGGGGCCCAAATCCCTGCTGGCGGCCATATTGGACTCAGTCAGGAATAGGGGTATGGCATAGCTTTTTGTCAATTTCTCTCCTAATTCAACTTAATTTGTCAAACCAGTACTTTTATTGTTTAGACATACAATTCTTGCTTTTATATCAAAAATTCGTGCAAATCCATCCATAGCGGTTTTCTACAGAAAAATTTATTATTCAAAATTTCCGTAAAAAGTCGATGAAAATAGGTCTAGCCCCTGAAACCGGGGTTTAATTTTGGGGAGAGATTCTATTTGTGATATCATTATCTTTTTTGGGAAGAACACAACTATAAGCAATTGTAAAAGTATTCTGATATGAGTGTTTGGGACACAAAATTTGTTTGCCAGGAATGTGTTTTTATGTCATATGGTGTCATATGGCTTGGTACAGAGGTGACGCAAATTGCTGCCATAGGGCCGATGAATGTATGTCTTGAGGCAGGTGTAGCAATTGAAGTGTAAGGTTAAATTTTCTTTTATTTTAGTATTTGAGTCATATCCACCAGTACTTTGATTGGTGTTAAAATTGTGCACTTTTGTCAATTTAAGGTTCACTATATTGACGGCCCATAGGAAGCCCTATAGGGGGACATATTTCAGTACGTATGATGTCCTATGCTGGAAAATAACAACCTTTTGCACTTTCTATTACTCCGAACGATACTTGGAAATATAAAGGTATGTGGAAACCAGCTCAGACACTAATTTTGATATACTTGGGGGGCCCAAATCCCTGCTGGCGGCCATATTGGACTCAGTCAGGAATAGGGGTATGGCATAGCTTTTTGTCAATTTCTCTCCTAATTCAACTTAATTTGTCAAACCAGTACTTTTATTGTTTAGACATACAATTGCTTGCTTTTATATCAAAAATTCGTGCAAATCAATCCATACCGGTTTTCTACAGAAAAATTTATTATTCAAAATTTCCGTAAAAAGTCGATGAAAATAGGTCTAGCCCCTGAAACCGGGGTTTAATTTCGGGGAGAGATTCTATTTGTGAAATCATTATCTTTTTTGGGAGAACACAACTAAGCAATTGTAAAAGTATTCTGATATGAGTGTTTGGGACACAAAATTGTTTGCCAGGAATTTGTTTTTATGTCATATGGTGTCATATGGCTTGGGACAGAGGTGACGCAAATTGCTGCCATAGGGCCGATGAATGTATGTCTTGAGGCAGGTGTAGCAATTGAAGTGTAAGGTTAAATTTTATTTTATTTTAGTATTTGAGTCATATCCACCAGTACTTTGATTGGTGTTAAAATTGTGCACTTTTGTCAATTTAAGGTTCACTATATTGGCACAAGATCACTAATTCACTTCTGGGTTCGTTACCCACGAAGATAGTTCGGAAGAAAAATAGTGCAGACCTTGAAGTTTTGATATGTGCATGGATGCTTGTTTAGTTTGAACTTTAACGTCAAGAATTTTTGAAAAGATATTTTTCTGCCTGAATCAAAATGCAGACTGTTGTGAATAATGGCTGAAGCATTTGGTGGTAATATGAGGAGTTCTAGGGCTAATAGAAATCATAACAATAAGCCTGAAATTTGTCAAAAAACCACTGAGGGCGCTATTTTCATCGCTATCTCAAAATTTCCGTGGACTTGCCAACACGAAACGTTAATCAGTAGTCAAGCTGACATTGACCTAACACCTGTTAAGAGGATTCGTGCCGCTGAATGTTTTAAAATAGGAAAATCGAGCTCAACGCTACTATGGTGGCCTATGGGAAATGAATTAGTGGTCTTGTGCCTAATTGACGGCCCAAAGGAAGCCCTATAGGGGACATATTTCAGTACGTATGATGTCCTATGCTGTAAAATAACAACCTTTTTCACTTTCTATCACTCCAAACAATAATTGGAATTATCAAGGTATGTGGAAACCAGCTCAGACACTAATTTTAATATACTTGGGGGGCCCAAATCCCTGCTGGCGGCCATATTGGACTCAGTCAGGAATAGGGGTATGGCATAGTTTTTTGTCAATTTCTCTCCTAATTTAACTTAATTTGTCAAACCAGTACTTTTATTGTTTAGACATACAATTTCTTGCTTTTATATCAAAAATTCGTGCAAATCCATCCATAGCGGTTTTCTACAGAAAAATTTATTATTCAAAATTTCCGTAAAAAGTCGATGAAAATAGGTCTAGCCCCTGAAACCGGGGTTTAATTTTGGGGAGAGATTCTATTTGTGATATCATTATCTTTTTTGGAAGAACACAACTATAGCAATTGTAAAAGTATTCTGATATGAGTGTTTGGGACACAAAATTTGTTTGCCAGGAATGTGTTTTTATGTCATATGGTGTCATATGGCTTGGTACAGAGGTGACGCAAATTGCTGCCATAGGGCCGATGAATGTATGTCTTGAGGCAGGTGTAGCACTTGAAGTGTAAGGTTAAATTTTCTTTTATTTTAGTATTTGAGTCATATCCACCAGTACTTTGATTGGTGTTAAAATTGTGCACTTTTGTCAATTTAAGGTTCACTATATTGACGGCCCATAGGAAGCCCTATAGGGGGACATATTTCAGTACGTATGATGTCCTATGCTGAAAAATAACCACCTTTTCACTTTCTATCACTCCGAACAATAATTGGAATTATCAAGGTATGTGGAAACCAGCTCAGACACTAATTTTAATATACTTGGGGGGCCCAAATCCCTGCTGGCGGCCATATTGGACTCAGTCAGGAATAGGGGTATGGCATAGCTTTTTGTCAATTTCTCTCCTAATTCAACTTAATTTGTCAAACCAGTACTTTTATTGTTTAGACATACAATTGCTTGCTTTTATATCAAAAATTCGTGCAAATCAATCCATACCGGTTTTCTACAGAAAAATTTATTATTCAAAATTTCCGTAAAAAGTCGATGAAAATAGGTCTAGCCCCTGAAACCGGGGTTTAATTTCGGGGAGAGATTCTATTTGTGAAATCATTATCTTTTTTGGGAAGAACACAACTAAGCAATTGTAAAAGTATTCTGATATGAGTGTTTGGGACACAAAATTTGTTTGCCAGGAATGTGTTTTTATGTCATATGGTGTCATATGGCTTGGGACAGAGGTGACGCAAATTGCTGCCATAGGGCCGATGAATGTTATGTCTTGAGGCAGGTGTAGCAATTGAAGTGTAAGGTTAAATTTTATTTTATTTTAGTATTTGAGTCATATCCACCAGTACTTTGATTGGTGTTAAAATTGTGCACTTTTGTCAATTTAAGGTTCACTATATTGGCACAAGATCACTAATTCACTTCCGGGTTCGTTACCCACGAAGATAGTTCGGAAGAAAAATAGTGCAGACCTTGAAGTTTTGATATCTGCATGGATGCTTGTTTAGTTTGAACTTTAACGTCAAGAATTTTTGAAAAGATATTTTTCTGCCTGAATCAAAATGCAGACTGTTGTGAATAATGGCTGAAGCATTTGGTGGTAATATGAGGAGTTCTAGGGCTAATAGAAATCATAACAATAAGCCTGAAATTTGTCAAAAACACCACTGAGGGCGCTATTTTCATCGCTATCTCAAAATTTCCGTGGACTTGCCCACACGAAAAATTAATCAGTAGTCAAGCTGACATTGACCTTACACCTGTTAAGAGGATTCGTGCCGCTGAATGTTTTAAAATAGGAAAATCGAGCTCAACGCTACTATGGTGGCCTATGGGAAATGAATTAGTGGTCTTGTGCCTAATTGACGGCCCAAAGGAAGCCCTATAGGGGACATATTTCAGTACGTATGATGTCCTATGCTGAAAAATTACAACCTTTTTCACTTTCTATCACTCCAAACAATAATTGGAATGATCAAGGTATGTGGAAACCAGCTCAGACACTAATTTTAATATACTTGGGGGGCCCAAATCCCTGCTGGCGGCCATATTGGACTCAGTCAGGAATAGGGGTATGGCATAGTTTTTTGTCAATTTCTCTCCTAATTTAACTTAATTTGTCAAACCAGTACTTTTATTGTTTAGACATACAATTTCTTGCTTTTATATCAAAAATTCGTGCAAATCCATCCATAGCGGTTTTCTACAGAAAAATTTATTATTCAAAATTTCCGTAAAAAGTCGATGAAAATAGGTCTAGCCCCTGAAACCGGGGTTTAATTTCGGGGAGAGATTCTATTTGTGATATCATTATCTTTTTTGGGAAGAACACAACTATAAGCAATTGTAAAAGTATTCTGATATGAGTGTTTGGGACACAAAATTTGTTTGCCAGGAATGTGTTTTTATGTCATATGGTGTCATATGGCTTGGGACAGAGGTGACGCAAATTGCTGCCATAGGGCCGATGAATGTATGTCTTGAGGCAGGTGTAGCAATTGAAGTGTAAGGTTAAATTTTATTTTATTTTAGTATTTGAGTCATATCCACCAGTACTTTGATTGGTGTAAAATTGTGCACTTTTGTCAATTTAAGGTTCACTATATTGACGGCCCAAAGGAAGCCCTATAGGGGACATATTTCAGTACGTATGATGTCCTATGCTGAAAAATAACCACCTTTTTCACTTTCTATCACTCCGAACAATAATTGGAATTATCAAGGTATGTGGAAACCAGCTCAGACACTAATTTTGATATACTTGGGGGCCCAAATCCCTGCTGGCGGCCATATTGGACTCAGTCAGGAATAGGGGTATGGCATAGCTTTTTGTCAATTTCTCTCCTAATTCAACTTAATTTGTCAAACCAGTACTTTTATTGTTTAGACATACAATTTCTTGCTTTTATATCAAAAATTCGTGCAAATCCATCCATAGCGGTTTTCTACAGAGAAATTTATTATTCAAAATTTCCGTAAAAAGTCGATGAAAATAGGTCTAGCCCCTGAAACCGGGGTTTAATTTTGGGGAGAGATTCTATTTGTGATATCATTATCTTTTTTGGGAAGAACACAACTATAAGCAATTGTAAAAGTATTCTGATATGAGTGTTTGGGACACAAAATTTGTTTGCCAGGAATGTGTTTTTATGTCATATGGTGTCATATGGCTTGGTACAGAGGTGACGCAAATTGCTGCCATAGGGCCGATGAATGTATGTCTTGAGGCAGGTGTAGCACTTGAAGTGTAAGGTTAAATTTTCTTTTATTTTAGTATTTGAGTCATATCCACCAGTACTTTGATTGGTGTTAAAATTGTGCACTTTTGTCAATTTAAGGTTCACTATATTGACGGCCCATAGGAAGCCCTATAGGGGGACATATTTCAGTACGTATGATGTCCTATGCTGGAAAATAACAACCTTTTGCACTTTCTATTACTCCAAACGATACTTGGAAATATAAAGGTATGTGGAAACCAGCTCAGACACTAATTTTGATATACTTGGGGGGCCCAAATCCCTGCTGGCGGCCATATTGGACTCAGTCAGGAATAGGGGTATGGCATAGCTTTTTGTCAATTTCTCTCCTAATTCAACTTAATTTGTCAAACCAGTACTTTAATTGTTTAGACATACAAATTCTTGCTTTTATATCAAAAATTCGTGCAAATCCATCCATAGCGGTTTTCTACAGAAAAATTTATTATTCAAAATTTCCGTAAAAAGTCGATGAAAATAGGTCTAGCCCCTGAAACCGGGGTTTAATTTCGGGGAGAGATTCTATTTGTGAAATCATTATATTTTTTGGGAAGAACACAACTATAAGCAATTGTAAAAGTATTCTGATATGAGTGTTTGGGACACAAAATTTGTTTGCCAGGAATGTGTTTTTATGTCATATGGTGTCATATGGCTTGGGACAGAGGTGACGCAAATTGCTGCCATAGGGCCGATGAATGTATGTCTTGAGGCAGGTGTAGCAATTGAAGTGTAAGGTTAAATTTTTTTTATTTTAGTATTTGAGTCATATCGACCAGTACTTTGATTGGTGTTAAAATTGTGCACTTTTGTCAATTTAAGGTTCACTATATTGGCACAAGACCACTAATTCACTTCCGGGTTCGTTACCCACGAAGATAGTTCGGAGAGAAAATAGTGCAGACCTTGAAGTTTTGATATGTGCATGGATGCTTGTTTAGTTTGAACTTTAACGTCAAGAATTTTTGAAAAGATATTTTTCTGCCTGAATCAAAATGCAGACTGTTGTGAATAATGGCTGAAGCATTTGGTGGTAATATGAGGAGTTCTAGGGCTAATAGAAATCATAACAATAAGCCTGAAATTTGTCAAAAACACCACTGAGGGCACTATTTTCATCGCTATCTCAAAATTTCCGTGGACTTGCCAACACGAAACGTTAAACAGTAGTCAAGCTGACATTGACCTAACACCTGTTAAGAGGATTCGTGCCGCTGAATGTTTTAAAATAGGAAAATCGAGCTCAACGCTACTATGGTGGCCTATGGGAAATGAATTAGTGGTCTTGTGCCTAATTGACGGCCCAAAGGAAGCCCTATAGGGGACATATTTCAGTACGTATGATGTCCTATGCTGAAAAATAACAACCTTTTTCACTTTCTATCACTCCAAACAATAATTGGAATTATCAAGGTATGTGGAAACCAGCTCAGACACTAATTTTAATATACTTGGGGGGCACAAATACCTGCTGGCGGCCATATTGGACTCAGTCAGGAATAGGGGTATGGCATAGTTTTTTGTCAATTTCTCTCCTAATTCAACTTAATTTGTCAAACCAGTACTTTATTGTTTAGACATACAATTTCTTGCTTTTATATCAAAATTCGTGCAAATCCATCCATAGCGGTTTTCTACAGAAAAATTTATTATTCAAAATTTCCGTAAAAAGTCGATGAAAATAGGTCTAGCCCCTGAAACCGGGGTTTAATTTCGGGGAGAGATTCTATTTGTGATATCATTATCTTTTTTGGGAAGAACACAACTATAAGCAATTGTAAAAGTATTCTGATATGAGTGTTTGGGACACAAAATTTGTTTGCCAGGAATGTGTTTTTATGTCATATGGTGTCATATGGCTTGGGACAGAGGTGACGCAAATTGCTGCCATAGGGCCGATGAATGTATGTCTTGAGGCAGGTGTAGCAATTGAAGTGTAAGGTTAAATTTTATTTATTTTAGTATTTGAGTCATATCCACCAGTACTCTGATTGGTGTTAAAATTGTGCACTTTTGTCAATTTAAGGTTCACTTAATTGACGGCCCAAAGGAAGCCCTATAGGGGGACATATTTCAGTACGTATGATGTCCTATGCTGAAAAATAACCACCTTTGCACTTTCTATCACTCCGAACAATAATTGGAATTATCAAGGTATGTGGAAACCAGCTGAGACACTAATCGTATTTGATATACTTGGGGCCCAAATCCCTGCTGGCGGCCATATTGGACTCATGCAGTCAGGAATAGGGGTATGGCCTAGCTTTTTGTCAATTTCTCTCAACTTTGTCAAACCAGTACTTTTATTGTTTAGACATACAATTTCTTGCTTTTATATCAAACATTCGTGCAAATCAATCCATAGCGAATTCTACAGAGAAATTTATTATTCAAAATTTCCATAAAAAGTCGATGAAAATAGGCCTAGCCCCTGAAACCGGGGTTTAATTTCGGGGAGAGATTCTATTTGTGAAATCTTTATCTTTTTTGGGAAGAACACAACTAAGCAATTGTAAAAGTATTCTGATATGAGTGTTTGGGACACAAAATTTGTTTGCCAGGAATGTGTTTTTATGTCATATTGTGTCATTTGGCTTGGTACAGAGGTGACGCAAATTGCTGCCATAGGGCCGATGAATGTATGTCTTGAGGCTGGTGTAGCAATTGAAGTGTAAGGTTAAATTTTATTTTATTTTAGTATTTGAGTCATATCCACCAGTACTTTGATTGGTGTTAAAATTGTGCACTTTTGTCAATTAAGGTTCACTATATTGACGGCCCAAAGGAAGCCCTATAGGGGACATATTTCAGTACGTATGATGTCCTATGCTGAAAAATAACCACCTTTTTCACTTTCTATCCCTCCGAACAATAATTGGAATATCAAGGTATGTGGAAACCAGCTCAGACACTAATTTTAATATACTTGGGGGGGCCCAAATCCCTGCTGGCGGCCATATTGGACTCAGTCAGGAATAGGGGTATGGCATAGCTTTTTGTCAATTTCTCTCCTAATTTCAACTTAATTTGTCAAACCAGTACTTTTATTGTTTAGACATAATTTCTTGCTTTTATATCAAAAATTCGTGCAAATCCATCCATAGCGGTTTTCTACAGAAAAATTTATTATTCAAAATTTCCGTAAAAAGTCGATGAAAATAGGTCTAGCCCGTGAAACCGGGGTTTAATTTCGGGGAGAGATTCTATTTGTGATATCATTATCTTTTTTTGGAAGAACACAACTATAAGCAATTGTAAAAGTATTCGATATGAGTGTTTGGGACACAAAATTTGTTTGCCAGGAATGTGTTTTTATGTCATATGGTGTCATATGGCTTGGGACAGAGGTGATGCAAATTAATTGTCTGCCATAGGGCCGATGAATGTATGTCTTGAGGCAGGTGTAGCAATTGAAGTGTAAGGTTAAATTTTATTTTATTTAAGTATTTGAGTCATATCCACCAGTACTTTGATTGGTGTTAAAGTTGTGCACTTTTGTCAATTTAAGGTTCACTATATTGACGGCCCAAAGGAAGCCCTATAGGGGACATATTTCAGTACGTATGATGTCCTATGCTGAAAAATAACAACCTTTTTCACTTTCTATCACTCCAAACAATAATTGGAATTATCAAGGTATGTGGAAACCAGCTCAGACACTAATTTTAATATACTTGGGGGCCCAATACCCAGCTGGTGGCCATATTGGATTCAGTCAGGAATAGGGGTATGGCATAGCTTTTTGTCAATTTCTCTCCTAATTCAACTTAATCTGTCAAACCAGTACTTTTGTTGTTTAGACATACAATTTCTTGCTTTTATATAAAAAATTCGTGCAAATCCATCAATAGCGGTTTCTACAGAGAAATTTATTATTCAAAATTTCCGTAAAAAGTCGATGAAAATAGGCCTAGCCCCTGAAACCGGGGTTTAATTTCGGGGAGAGATTCTATTTGTGAAATCTGTGAAATCATTATCTTTTTGGGAAGAACACAACTAAGCAATTGTAGAAGTATTCTGATATGAGTGTTTGGGACACAAAATTTGTTTGCCAGGAATTTGTTTTTATGTCATATGGTGTCATATGGCTTGGGACAGAGGTGACGCAAATTGCTGCCATAGGGCCGATGAATGTATGTCTTGAGGCAGGTGTAGCAATTGAAGTATAAGGTTAAATTTTATTTTATTTTAGTATTTGAGTCATATCCACCAGTACTTTGATTGGTGTTAAAATTGTGCACTTTTGTCAATTTAAGGTTCACTATATTGGCACAAGATCACTAATTCACTTCCGGGTTCGTTACCCACGATAATAGTTCGGAAGAAAAATAGTGCAGACCTTGAAGTTTTGATATGTGCATGGATGCTTGTTTAGTTTGAACTTTAACTTCAAGAATTTTTGAAAAGATATTTTTCTGCCTGAATCAAAATGCAGACTGTTGTGAATAATGGCTGAAGCATTTGGTGGTAATATGAGGAGTTCTAGGGCTAATAGAAATCATAACAATAAGCCTGAAATTTGTCAAAAACACCACTGAGGGCGCTATTTTCATCGCTATCTAAAATTTCCGTGGACTTGCCAACACGAAACGTTAATCAGTAGTGAAGCTGACATTGACCTAACACCTGTTAAGAGGATTCGTGCCGCTGAATGTTTTAAAATAGGAAAATCGAGCTCAACGCTACTATGGTGGCCTATGGCATATGAATTAGTGGTCTTGTGCCTAATTGACGGCCCAAAGGAAGCCCTATAGGGGACATATTTCAGTACGTATGATGTCCTATGCTGAAAAATAACCACCTTTTTCACTTTCTATCACTCCGAACAATAATTGGAATTATCAAGGTATGTGGAAACCAGCTCAGACACTAATTTTAATATACTTGGGGGGCCCAAATCCCTGCTGGCGGCCATATTGGACTCAGTCAGGAATAGGGGTATGGCATAGCTTTTTGTCAATTCTCTTCTAATTCAACTTAATTTGTCAAACCAGTACTTTTATTGTTTAGACATACAATTTCTTGCTTTTATATCAAAAATTCGTGCAAATCCATCCATACCGGTTTTCTACAGAAAAATTTATTATTCAAATTTCCGTAAAAAGTCGATGAAAATAGGTCTAGCCCCTGAAACCGGGGTTTAATTTCGGGAAGAGATTCTATTTGTGATATCATTATCTGTTTTGGGAAGAACACAACTAAGCAATTGTAAAAGTATTCTGATATGAGTGTTTGGGACACAAAATTTGTTTGCCAGGAATGTGTTTTTATGTCATATGGTGTCATATGGCTTGGGACAGAGGTGACGCAAATTGCTGCCATAGGGCCGATGAATGTATGTCTTGAGGCACTGGTGTAGCAATTGAAGTGTAAGGTTAACTTTATTTTATTTTAGTATTTGAGTCATATCCACCAGTACTTTGATTGGTGTTAAAATTGTGCACTTTTGTCAATTTAAGGTTCACTATATTGACGGCCCAAAGGAAGCCCCATAGGGGACATATTTCAGTACGTATGATGTCCTATGCTGAAAAATAACAACCTTTTTCACTTTCTATCACTCCAAACAATAATTGGAATTATCAAGGTATGTGGAAACCAGCTCAGACACTAATTTTGATATACTTGGGGGGCCCAAATCCCTGCTGGCGGCCATATTGGACTCAGTCAGGAATAGGGGTATGGCATAGCTTTTTGTCAATTTCTCTCCTAATTCAACTTAATTTGTCAAACCAGTACTTTTATTGTTTAGACATACAATTTCTTGCTTTTATATCAAAAGTTCGTGCAAATCCATCCATAGCGGTTTTCTACAGAGAAATCTATTATTCAAAATTTCCGTAAAAAGTCGATGAAAATAGGCCTAGCCCCTGAAACCGGGGTTTAATTTCGGGGAGAGATTCTATTTGTGAAATCATTATCTTTTTTGGGAAGAACACAACTAAGCTATTGTAAAAGTATTCTGATATGAGTGTTTTGGACACAAAATTTGTTTGCCAGGAATGTGTTTTTATGTCATATGGTGTCGTCAGAGGTGACGCAAATTGCTGCCATAGGGCTGATGAATGTATGTCTTGAGGCAGGTGTAGCAATTGAAGTGTAAGGTTGAATTTTCTTTTATTTCAGTATTTGAGTCATATCCACCAGTACTTTGATTGGTGTTAAAATTGTGCTCTTTGTCAATTGAAAGTTCACTTAATTGACGGCCTAAAGGAAGCACTATAGGGGGACATATTTCAGTACGTATGATGTCCTATGCTGGAAAATAACAACCTTTTGCACTTTCTATTACTCCGAACGATACTTGGAAATATAAAGGTATGTGGAAACCAGCTCAGACACTAATTTTGATATACTTGGGGGGCCCAAATCCCTGCTGGCGGCCATATTGGACTCAGTCAGGAATAGGGGTATGGCATAGCTTTTTGTCAATTTCTCTCCTAATTCCTTAATTTGTCAAACCAGTACTTTTATTGTAAAGACATACAATTTCTTGCTTTTATATCAAAAATTCGTGCAAATCCATCCATAGCAGTTTTCTACAGAAAATTTATTATTCAAAATTTTCGTAAAAAGTCGATGAAAATAGGTCTAGCCCCTGAAACCGGGGTTTAATTTCGGGGAGAGATTCTATTTGTGAAATCATTATCTTTTTTGGGAAGAACACAACTAAGCAATTGTAAAAGTATTCTGATATGAGTGTTTGGGACAGAAAATTTGTTTGCCAGGAATTTGTTTTTATGTCATATGGTGTCATATGGCTTGGGACAGAGGTGACGCAAATTGCTGCCATAGGGCCGATGAATGTATGTCTTGAGGCAGGTGTAGCAATTGAAGTGTAAGGTTAAATTTATTTTATTTTAGTATTTGAGTCATATCCACCAGTACTTTGATTGGTGTTAAAATTGTGCACTTTTGTCAATTTAAGGTTCACTATATTGACGGCCCAAAGGAAGCCCTATGGGGGACATATTTCAGTACGTATGATGTCCTATGCTGAAAAATAACAACCGTTTTCACTTTCTATCACTCCAAACAATAATTGGAATTATCAAGGTATGTGGAAACCAGCTCAGACACTAATTTTAATATACTTAGGGGGCCCAAATCCCTGCTGGCGGCCATATTGGACTCAGTCAGGAATAGGGGTATGGCATAGCTTTTTGTCAATTTCTCTCCTAATTCAACTTAATTTGTCAAACAAGTACTTTTATTGTTTAGACATACAATTTTTGCTTTTATATCAAAATTCGTGCAAATCCATCCATAGCGGTTTTCTACAGAAAAATTTATTATTCAAAATTTCCGTAAAAAGTCGATGAAAATAGGTCTAGCCCCTGAAACCGGGGTTTAATTTCGGGGAGAGAATCTATTTGTGAAATCATTATCTTTTTTGGGAAGAACACAACTAAGCAATTGTAAAAGTATTCTGATATGAGTGTTTGGGACACAAAATTTCTTTGCCAGGAATGTGTTTTTATGTCATATGGTGTCATATGGCTTGGGACAGAGGTGACGCAAATTGCTGCCATAGGGCCGATGAATGTATGTCTTGAGGCAGGTGTAGCAATTGAAGTGTAAGGTTAAATTTTATTTTATTTTAGTATTTGAGTCATATCCACCAGTACTTTGATTGGTGTTAAAATTGTGCACTTTTGTCAATTTAAGGTTCACTATATTGGCACAAGATCACTAATTCACTTCCGGGTTCGTTACCCACGAAGATAGTTCGGAAGAAAAATAGTGCAGACCTTGAAGTTTTGATATCTGCATGGATGCTTGTTTAGTTTGAACTTTAACGTCAAGAATTTTTGAAAAGATATTTTTCTGCCTGAATCAAAATGCAGACTGTTGTGAATAATGGCTGAAGCATTTGGTGGTAATATGAGGAGATCTAGGGCTAATAGAAATCATAACAATAAGCCTGAAATTTGTCAAAAACACCACTGAGGGCGCTATTTTCATCGCTATCTCAAAATTTCCGTGGACTTGCCCACACGAAAAATTAATCGCGAAATGTCAATTGTGGTGTACCATGGTCAACAAGGTATTTGATGGTTTTTGATGTTTAACCATGAACTACAATGGTTGGCCATGATATGAGACCACAGTAGGCATTCTAATACTATGGTCTGTCACAGTTAACCACGGTCTATCATGGCTGACCTGTTTATGGATATTGGCTACCATGGTTGACCATGGTTACCGATGGTCAACGATAGTTGACCATGATATTTGATGAATCATGGTAGTTTAATTTGGTGCCAAATTTTCTTGATGATCATATTGATAATAGTCTGTATGTACATACACTCCTATATTTACATAGTTGAGTCTCTTGACATCATTCACAGTTGTTAGAGAGAATTAATGTCGTTGCCCGGGAAGCTTAGACCAATTTGCTATATTCTTGTTCATGTCAGAAGACTGTGGACAAATATCAGGCTGAATTTCTTGGAATTATTGACATGGAGGGCATGAAAGCACTGCTGCAATTGCAGGAAGTTCAGACTTATCTCAGTCTCACTCAATGTTTGCCTCGAAACATGATATCAACATAGGCAAGGTCATAGGTCCATATCATTGGACCTTTGACCTTTTACCATGATGTCACATGTCATAAAGCAATGCATTTGATTGGCTCATTTGAAGCATCCATCTTCAAAATTCACTTCACACGGATTGTCTGTTTAGTGAACAACTGGAAACAATAAACAATAACTGGAATTATCAAGGTATGTGGAAACCAGCTCAGACACTAATTTTAATATACTTGGGGGGCCCAAATCCCTGCTGGCGGCCATATTGGACTCAGTCAGGAATAGGGGTATGGCATAGTTTTTTGTCAATTTCTTTCCTAATTCAGCTTAATTTGTAAACCAGTACTTTTATTGTTTAGACATACAATTTCTTGCTTTTATATCAAAAAGTCCTGCAAATCCATCCATAGCGCTTTTCTACAGAAAAATTTATTATTCAAAATTTCCGTAAAAAGTCGATGAAAATAGGTCTAGCCCTGAAACCGGGTTTAATTTCGGGAAGAGATTCTATTTGTGAAATCATTATCTTTTTTGGGAAGAACACAACTAAGCAATTGTAAAAGTATTCTGATATGAGTGTTTGGGACACAAAATTTGTTTGCCAGGAATTTGTTTTTATGTCATATGGTGTCATATGGCTGGGACAGAGGTGACGCAAATTGCTGCCATAGGGCCGATGAATGTATGTCTTGAGGCACTGGTGTAGCAATTGAAGTGTAAGGTTAAATTTTATTTTATTTTCGTATTTGAGTCATATCCACCTGTACTTTGATTGGTGTTAAAATTGTGCACTTTTGTCATTTAAGGTTCACTATATTGGCACAAGATCACTAATTCACTTCTGGGTTCGTTACCCACGAAGATAGTTCGGAAGAAAAATAGTGCAGACCTTGACGTTTTGATATTTGCACGGATGCTTGTTTAGTTTGAACTTTCACGTCAAGAATTTTTGGAAAGATATTTTTCTGCCTGAATCAAAATGCAGACTGTTGTGAATAATGGCTGAAGCATTTGGTGGTAATATGAGGAGTTCTAGGGCTAATAGAAATCATAACAATAAGCCTGAAATTTGTCAAAAACACCACTGAGGGCGCTATTTTCATCGCTATCTCAAAATTTCCGTGGACTTGCCAACACGAAAAATTAATCAGTAGTCAAGCTGACATTGACCTAACACCTGTTAAGAGGATTCGTGCCGCTGAATGTTTTAAAATAGGAAAATCGAGCTCAACGCTACTGTGGTGGCCTATGGGAAATGAATTAGTGGTCTTGTGCCTAATTGACGGCCCAAAGGAAGCCCTATAGGGGACATATTTCAGTACGTATGATGTCCTATGCTGAAAAATAACAACCTTTTCACTTTCTATCACTCCGAACAATAATGGAAGTATCAAGGTATGTGGAAACCAGCTCAGACACTAATTTTAATATACTTGAGGGGCCCAAATCCCTGCTGGCGGCCATATTGGACTCAGTCAGGAAAAGGGTATGGCATAGCTTTTTGTCAATTTCTCTCCTAATTTAACTTAATTTGTCAAACTAGTACTTTTATTCTTTAGACATACAATTTCTTGCTTTTATATCAAAAATTCGTGCAAATGCATCCATAGCGGTTTTCTATAGAAAATTTTATTATTCAAAATTTCCGTAAAAAGTCGATGAAAATAGATTTAGACCCTGAAACCGGTGTTTAATTTCGGGGAGAGATTCTATTTGTGAAATCATTATCTTTTTTGGGAAGAACACAACTAAGCAATGTAAAAGTATTCTGATATGAGTGTTTTGGACACAAAATTTGTTTGCCAGGAATGTTTTTTATGTCATATGGTGTCATATGGCTTGGGACAGAGGTGACGCAAATTGCTGCCATAGGGCCGATGGCAGGTGTAGCAATTGAAGTGTAAGGTTAAATTTATTTTATTTTAGTATTTGAGTCATATCCACCAGTACTTTGATTGGTGTTAAAATTGTGCACTTTTGTCAATTTAAGGTTCACTATATTGGCACAAGATCACTAATTCACTTCTGGGTTCGTTACCCACGAAGATAGTTCGGAAGAAAAATAGTGCAGACCTTGAAGTTTTGATATCTGCATGGATGCTTGTTTAGTTTGAACTTAAACGTCAAGAATTTTTGTAAAGATATTTTTCTGCCTGAATCAAAATGCAGACTGTTGTGAATAATGGCTGAAGCATTTGGTGGTAATATGAGGAGTTCTAGGGCTAATAGAAATCATAACAATAAGCCTGAAATTTGTCAAAAACACCACTGAGGGCGCTATTTTCATCTCTATCTCAAAATTTCCGTGGACTTGCCAACACGAACAATTAATCGCGAAATGTCAACTGTGGTGTACCATGGTCAACAAGGTATTTGATGGTTTTTGATGTTTAACCATGAACTACCATAGTTGGCCATGATATGAGACCACAGTAGGCATTCTAATACTATGGTCTGTCACAGTTAACCACGGTCTATCATGGCTGACCTGTTTATGGATATTGGCTACCATGGTTGACCATGGTTACCGATAGTCAATGATGGTTGACCATGATATTTGATGAATCATGGTAGTTTAATTTTGATGCCAAATTTTCTTGATGATCATATTGATAATAGTCTGTATGTACATACACTCCTATATTTACATAGTTGAGTCTCTTGACATCATTCACAGTTGTTAGAGAGAATTAATGTCGTTGCCCGGGAAGCTTAGACCAATTTGCTATATTCTGTTCATGTCAGAAGACTGTGGACAAATATCAGGCTGAATTTCTTGGAATTATTGACATGGAGGGCATGAAAGCACTGCTGCAATTGCAGGAAGTTCAGACTTATCTCAGTCTCACTCAATGTTTGCCTCGAAACATGATATCAACATAGGCAAGGTCATAGGTCCATATCATTGGACCTTTGACCCTTTACCATGATGTCATATGTCATAAAGCAATGCATTTGATTGGCTCATTTGAAGCATCCATCTTCAAAATTCACTTCACACGGATTGTCTGTTCAGTGAACAACTGGAAACAATAAACAATAACTGGAATTATCAAGGTATGTGGAAACCAGCTCAGACACTAATTTTAATATACTTGGGGGGCCCAAATCCCTGCTGGCGGCCATATTGGACTCAGTCAGGAATAGGGGTATGGCATAGTTTTTTGTCAATTTCTTCTCCTAATTCAACTTAATTTGTCAAACCAGTACTTTTATTGTTTAGACATACAATTTCTTGATTTATATCAAAAATTTGTGCAAATCCATCCATAGCGGTTTTTACAGAAAAATTTATTATTCAAAATTTCCGTAAAAAGTCGATGAAAATAGGTCTAGCCCTGAAACCGGGGTTTAATTTCGGGGAGAGATTCTATTTGTGAAATCATTATCTTTTTTGGGAAGAACACAACTAAGCAATTGTAAAAGTATTCTGATATGAGTGTTTGGGACACAAAATTTGTTTGCCAGGAATTTGTTTTTATGTCATATGGTGTCATATGGCTTGGGACAGAGGTGACGCAAATTGCTGCCATAGGGCCGATGAATGTATGTCTTGAGGCACTGGTGTAGCAATTGAAGTGTAAGGTTAAATTTTATTTTATTTTAGTATTTGAGTCATATCCACCAGTACTTTGATTGGTGTTAAAATTGTGCACTTTTGTCAATTTAAGGTTCACTATATTGGCACAAGATCACTAATTCACTTCTGGGTTCGTTCCCACGAAGATAGTTCGGAAGAAAAATAGTGCAAACCTTGAAGTTTTGATATCTGCATGGATGCTTGTTTAGTTTGAACTTTAACGTCAAGAATTTTTGCAAAGATATTTTTCTGCCTGAATCAAAATGCAGACTGTTGTGAATAATGGCTGAAGCATTTGGTGGTAATATGAGGAGTTCTAGGGCTAATAGAAATCATAACAATAAGCCTGCAATTTGTCAAAAACACCACTGAGGGCGCTATTTTCATCGCTATCTCAAAATTTCCCTGGACTTGCCAACACGAAAAATTACTCGCGAAATGTCAACTGTGGTGTACCATGGTCAACAAGGTATTTGATGGTTTTTGATGTTAACCATGACCTACCATAGTTGGCCATGATATGAGACCACAGTAGGCATTCTAATACTATGGTCTGTCACAGTTAACCACGGTCTATCATTGCTGACCTGTTTATGGATATTGGCTACCATGGTTGACCATGGTTACCGATGGTCAACGATGGTTGACCATGATATTTGATGAATCATGGTAGTTTAATTTTGATGCCCACTGCGGCCCAAAGGCGCCGTATTTTGGGCAATATATATTTCACCACGCATACGTTGAGTACGCGTACAGAGAGTTAAATCCACCTTCCGCGTCGTGTTGAAAATTTCGCCGGATTTCCTCGCTGCACAGCAAAATATTGAGGAAAAAGTTGCATACCCTATTTCCTTGACATGTTGCCTTTCAATTATGTTATTTTGGCAAGAATATCACGGACAAATTGCTAAAATACCTAAGCGACAATAGTCATATGTAAAAGTACGTGAAAACACAGCTAACAGCACAAACGATGGTTAACTCGTCATTTCATAAAAATAAGACGGAAACTCAAAAAAATAAAACCATAGAGTTTTAGTCACCATTCATGAGATGTGTGATCTCAAATGTTGTAAAATATGACAGCGAAATGAAAGAGTTAAACCACCGGTTTTTTCAGATGTATTTTTCATTTTACGATACGGCGAATAACCTCGAGTTCCCATAGAAAACAATGGCGTCTAATGTACACACACATTGCAAACTTCTCGCCGGTTCAAATTCCTCAATTCTGAAACAATGGCGGTGAAAATTGGCGCTGTGATCCTTTGATTGATAAACAAAATTCTATTGGTTTTAGATTTTTGAATTTTTGACGAAACTTGTTTTATTTGCATTGTATTTATTCCGATCACTGAAATTTACTCCTGCTGTCAATAAAATGGCGATCTGACAGCGTTTACATATACAGAAGGAGGGTCGTAAATGGACGCATTTTAATCAGTAAGCGTCTCGTAAGTTGTACTGCCAAGTTGTTGTAGTGTATACAAAATTTGGGCGAATATGAACGATGAAAACTGCAGAAAATTGAAAAAATAACACAGAACGGAGGCGACCCGGCACAGAGTCTCCACTGTCGTCCTGCAGTGAACGTTATCGATCGATATCCTTTTGTCCAAAATTGATACATTGTTGTCTTGCTCACTTGCAGGTCGTTCCCTGCTCACACTGGCGCCAAACTTGGCAAAAGTGCGCCAAAATATGCTTAAACGTAAAAGTATTACCAAAACTGAAAAAAAGTGTCGTCAATTTAATTTGAGTACAAGAAACCAACAGATACGTTTATGGTATGGCTTGTACGTCAATATATATATTGGTAAATGTGCAAATATTCATGAGATGACCTGATTACACGAGCGATATACTATTGAAAATAAATTGATACAATGTTCACTGTCATCAATAGCAACCAACTGAAGCGCTCTCAGGTAGGAAATATGCTTCGTGGAATACTGCCCAAATAGGCATCCTTTTGGCCCGCAGTGGCCAAATTTTCTTGATGATCATATTGATAATAGTCTGTATGTACATACACTCCTATATTTACATAGTTGAGTCTCTTGACATCATTCACAGTTGTTAGAGAGAATTAATGTCGTTGCCCGGGAAGCTTAGACCAATTTGCTATATTCTTGTTCATGTCAGAAGACTGTGGACAAATATCAGGCTGAATTTCTTGGAATTATTGACATGGAGGGCATAAAAGCACTGCTGCAATTGCAGGAAGTTCAGACTTATCTCAGTCTCACTCAATGTTTGCCTCGAAACATGATATCAACATAGGCAAGGTCATAGGTCCATATCATTGGACCTTTGACCTTTTACCATGATGTCACATGTCATAAAGCAATGCATTTGATTGGCTCATTTGAAGCATCCATCTTCAAAATTCACTTCACACGGATTGTCTATTCAGTGAACAACTGGAAACAATAAACAATAACTGGAATTATCAAGGTAGGAGGAAACCAGCTCAGACACTAATTTTAATATACTTGGGGGGCCCAAATCCCTGCTGGCGGTCATATTGGACTAAGTCAGGAATAGGGGTATGGCATAGTTTTTTGTCAATTTCTCTCCTAATTCAACTTAATTTGTCAAACCAGTACTTTTATTGTTTAGACATACAATTTCTTGATTTTATATCAAAATTCGTGCAAATCCATCCATAGCGGTTTTCTACAGAAAAATTTATTATTCAAAATTTCCGTAAAAAGTCGATGAAAATAGGTCTAGCCCCTGAAACCGGGGTTTAATTTCGGGGAGAGATTCTATTTGTGAAATCATTATCTTTTTTGGAAGAACACAACTAAGCAATTGTAAAAGTATTCTGATATGAGTGTTTGGGACACAAAATTTGTTTGCCAGGAATTTGTTTTTATGTCATATGGTGTCATATGGCTTGGGACAGAGGTGACGCAAATTGCTGCCATAGGGCCGATGAATGTATGTCTTGAGGCACTGGTGTAGCAATTGAAGTGTAAGGTTAAATTTTATTTTATTTTAGTATTTGAGTCATATCCACCAGTACTTTGATTGGTGTTAAAATTGTGCACTTTTGTCAATTTAAGGTTCACTATATTGGCACAAGATCACTAATTCACTTCTGGGTTCGTTACCCACGAAGATAGTTCGGAAGAAAAATAGTGCAGACCTTGAAGTTTTGATATGTGCATGGATGCTTGTTTAGTTTGAACTTTAACGTCAAGAATTTTGGAAAGATATTTTTCTGCCTGAATCAAAATGCAGACTGTTGTGAATAATGGCTGAAGCATTTGGTGGTAATATGAGGAGTTCTAGGGCTAATAGAAATCATAACAATAAGCCTGAAATTTGTCAAAAACACCACTGAGGGCGCTATTTTCATCGCTATCTCAAAATTTCCGTGGACTTGCCAACACGAAAATTAATCAGTAGTCAAGCTGACATTGACCTAACACCTGTTAAGAGGATTCGTGCCGCTGAATGTTTTAAAATAGGAAAATCGAGCTCAACGCTACTGTGGTGGCCTATGGGAAATGAATTAGTGGTCTTGTGCCATCATACGTTCTATTGTGATACTGTTTATTTACTCTGTTTTTCACTTTTTTTCGCATCTGCTGTTTACTTTGTGTATTATCACTAGTTGGCCAGTCATCAGTGGTTAGAGCTGCTGTTCCCTTATCGCTATCAAATGTTTGATTGATATCTTCTTATTTTTGATAACATTTTCAATGCTTTGCTTTCTGCAAGCACTATGTTATTTTTCATGTTTTCAAAGGGAATGTTACGTAGCTTTCAAACACTTTTCTAAACGTTGTGTTTTCTGTTGTATGTCTAATCCATTTTGATTTCAGTTTGGGTGTGTGTTTAATGGTTTAAGTCTCATGACATATCGCAGTGTCATTTTCCAGATGTAATTGTTTGTATGACATAACGGTTAGATTCTTTTGGGCTGATTAGATTTTGGGCTAATTGAATATAATTGAAAACCTTTGCTAAGCATGAACTTTGCTGTTTTCAATGTTGGTGAGTTTGTGTGTTGATAAGGATTTAATGAATCTGACATTGTTTGCAAGTTATAAGTTTTCATTTGTAATTTGAGCTCATATTCATTTTTGTTTCTGTGTTTTATTAGCTTTGTTGTGTTTAATATTTTTTGGTATGATGTGTGATTACTTATTGCCTACCATCAAGGGGACCTACTAAAGATGCACTTATCAATAATAAGGAGGGGGCGGTCAGTCTAAATAAAAAACTTAATATTTTGTACACATATTTTTGTCAAAAAAGAACATTGCAGATTATATATTGTGTTAGTGTATAGTATTAAAAACCATACAACTTACGATTAATGCCGTACACAGATGAATTCAATTGCTTACTTTAATCCGTTTGTAAGTCATATATCTAAGTCTGTCAAATCAAGTTTAATGTTCTTTAAAAAATATAGTAAACTTATGAAACAATTTAACCGTTCAGTCAACACATACTTAAATAAACTTTGCTTATTACATACATCGTTATTATAAAGATGCTTCTGGCACATTTTCCATATTTTTAAAAATAAATGTCCAATGGCATTAAAGTTTTGTTATGATACATTCCTAGTGTTTAACAAGTCATCGTTGATGACACAGTCCCCGCTTTGATTACAGGTCCTCAGAGAGGATAGAGTCCTCTTCATTAGGTCTGTGATAAAAATACTTTGATACAGATTGCACTCAATGGCCAAGAATGAGTTCCATGGTGATGAAAAACATAAAACCAATGTAGGCAACTATCCTTTAAGGTCATTAAATGAGTCAACTGGGAATTAGTTGACAGAATGTCGCAAAACATTTTTTCATACTATCCTAACACTAACAGATTATCACCGGTACCATATTTCATAAAGTTTAATGCAGAATTTACAACACTATGAGATCAACAACTGTACCAAGTTTCATCAAATTTGATGTTGTATTTGTGGATATATCACTTTAATTAGGTAAGTTCATTACATATGCAATTACAAATTAATTAAAATGACACTGATAAATGTCGTTTTCACTGTTAAAGCAATGTGAGCTTAACATCTGTACAAGGTTTAATGAAATTTGATACAGTATTTCTTGACATATCAGCCTAATTATGAAACTTCAATAATTGACATGATACTGCTACATGACGTGAAACAAATTGACGAGCATGTATGAAATAGGTCAATGTCCTTGTACCAACTTTGAATGATACTGGTGGAAATATGTCCGAGTTATGGCTCAGTACAAGAGAAAATCGTAACAAAATCGCCGCTAAGCAGAGATATTTGATCTTACTGTTTAAAAAATCAACACGTATATGTATGACATAAGTCAATGTCCAGGTACAAACTTTGAATAAAATCAGTTGAGACTTGCCAGAGTTATGGCTCTCGACATGAAAAAAAAACCCATAACAAAATTGCTATCATGTGGCCATATCGGACCATATCGAGAAACAAATCAAAGTATATATGTATATCGAAGTACATATGTATACTATAAGTCAATGTCCTTGTACCAACTTTGAATAAATTTGCTTGATACATGTCTGAGTTATGGTTCAGGACATGGAAAATCGTAAAAAAAATGGCCACACGGCGGCCATATTGGATCGTATCACAAAACAAATCAATGTGCATATGTATGACATAGGTCAATGTCCTTGTACCAACTTTGAATAAAATCAGTTGAGATATGCCTGAATTATGGCTCTGTACACGAAAAAATCATAACAAAATGGCTGCACAGCAGCCATATTGGATCATATCACAAAACAAATTGACGTGCATATCTATGACATTGGTCAATGTCCTTGTACCAACTTTGAATAAAATCGGTTGAAACATGTCTGAGTTATGGCACTGTACATGAAAAAAATTATAATAAAATGGCCACCTGGTGGCCATATGGATCGTATCACAAAACAAATCGACGTGCATATATATGACATAGGTCAATGTCCTTGTACCAACTTTGAATTAAATCGGTTGAGATATGCCTGAGTTATGGCTCTGTACATGAAAAAATCGTAACAAAATGGCCGCCTGGCAGCCATATTGGATCATATCACAAAACAAATTGACATGCATATCTATGACATTGGTCAATGTCCTTGTACCAACTTTGAATAAAATCGGTTGAAACATGTCTGAGTTATGGCTCCGTACATGAAAAAATTATAATAAAATGGCCGTATGCCATATTGGATCGTATCGCAAAATAAATCGATGTGCATCTGTAGGTCATAGTGCTATGCGTTTGTGCCAAGTTTGAACAAAATTGGTTCAGCAGTGTCTGAGAAACTGTTGATGACGGACGGACGGACGGACGCACGGACGGGACCCAATCTATAAGTCCCCGCCGGACTTCGTCCGCGGGACTAAAAATATACCAGAACCTTATTTATATTAATAGCCATTACTATTTTAACAGCCATTAAGTATTATGCCATTTGTTTAACATATTGGATTATGCAAATTTGCAGAGTGCATATGCGGAACTTTGTACCCGCAAAGCCGTGTGTCCATGCAAAATAACTTTACTTTTCAATGATTACTGATTCCTGATTACAACTTGTTTATTACGTGATTTACCGAAGAAAATATTTTTAGTGAACGTTTTGGCAGCCATGTTGGTATTATGCAATTATCAAAGTGCTTAGTATGTAAAACATATCTAAAATACGGTACATTCGACTTTAAGATTGCTGAAATAGCTAGTTTATAATGTGATACACTGCCAATCGTATTGTTTTGTCGGACTGCTGGCAGCCATTTTTGATTTATGCAAAGTAGATATTTTTTAAAAGGTAGATGACGGTAAACTTGTATTATGTTGTATTGGGTACTCTCCAAGAGAAAATTTCTGTGTTGCAACTTGTGGTGGGTCGGTTGTCAAAATTTCGTAGATCGACTGGACTAAATAATAATATAATTATGACAAAATCACCAATAATTGAATAAAAATGATGAGATAATTTAAATAAAGATTTAAAAATAATACTGGCGGTTTTCTTACCCACAACTTCGTGGCTATCAGATGTGCTAGACTATTGAAGAACATATTTCTAACTGCCGCTCATCTGCTTTGGCTTTCGTTTATTTGTGTTTGGTTGAGCGGGTTATCATTAAAGATTGATTAAAAAGACTGATTTTACTAAAGTAATAATTGTATATTATTTAGTCAGCTATCAATTTTGCAGTAGAGCACCTCTTTCTTCTTTGTTGAATCAATGTCGACAAATGTGACCCGAACTTAAATAGATTTGTTAGTGTTTCCTAAACTCATACTAGCAAAATTATATGAAACTGTACATCTAATTACACAGCATCAAAATAGACCTGCATCATTGGAAGCATCAAAATAGACCTGCATCATTGGAAGAATCATTTGACAGTCATAATATATTATTTGAGCATTCTCCTTTCTTCAACACGTTGTAACGTGTTGGATACAAGTTGGAAACACTGGACCCGAACATAACATGGACAGCTGATAGACGTTGGTTGAACAAGAATGAAATAAACAAGTCTTACCTGTATGAAGAACAGTTTTGGCTTTCCAATGAGTGACCTACACTTATCTCCACCAAAATACCCCGTCAAATCACTGATTTCTACACTCTCACCATCAGTTCCCACGATCTTGCCATTATCTCCGTGACTCAGAATGGCTACAACTACGCAATCAGCGTCGTTGTGATTCTCCTCTGACACTGAAAAGTAATGATAGGTATTACATATTACCGCATTGAGTCTTTCAAACTGAATCGTTAAAGAACTGATAATTATTATATGTGATGCTTCCTTATATTAGTATCCATAGCAATAAGTTGTTTTTACTCTGTTAATTGTGAATTCTTACATAGGAAATTCAAAATCTGCCATATCACGATATCATGTAAATAGTTTTTGACAAACTTGTTTGCAATCAATTAATGAAGTGAAACAATGACGGACTCACTGACGGACGGACTCACTCACATAGTAAATTTGCCACCAAATGAGCCAATCAATACTGCCATGATCTCGACTTAGGCTGTTACTGAGATACAAGCCCTTACAATTAAGGCCAAAAAAAGAAAAAGAAATGTTTCTGGTCAGCGCGCGCGTCACTTGAACAACAGCGCGTCACCCTTTTTTCTGTTTGTGGCCGGCGGCCGTGGCTGACACCAAACCAAAATGGCTGAAGAGAAAGAGAAAATTCTGTAGGGGGCATGATCAGTGACTGCATGAACAGTATATATGTGACTATATTGATAAAACTATAAAACTGACCCTCCTCCCTCCCTTGAGGGGAAAAAAAATGAAATGCGCGTCGCCGCACCATTTTTTAAAGGGAGACCTGACCAGAAACATTTCCTTTTTTTGGCCTAATATGGTGGCAACAGTAAGACTCAACATCAAAACTGGAAAATTGGGGTTCTCTTCGATAGGTATTACTTCAATATGCTTCTATTGAGGTTTTATGTTCGTCTTCAATTTAGACATGAAAATCGACAAGAGGAACAAGAGCATATATTCCCGTTTAACTAACATCATAAAACTTGACTTACACCATATTTAGCGTATTGGTAGCATCAGTTTCATCACAAGCATTTGGACGATATAAATGCGAAAATTCTATCGTCACAAATCATAGTTCATTATGTATCTCAAGGTTATTGAATATACGTAGGAAAGAAGTAGCAAATGTCGAGGGAACTTTGCCCATGAAAATCGATCAGATAACTTTGTAAATAAAGTAGCGCTGACAGTGCCAAAGCAATTGATAGATATAGAAGAAATACAAATAAAGTAAAGGTAATATAAGGTTAGATGGCTTAATGATTTGTTTATTGAGCAAGTTGGAAAAGACAGGCTATGTATGTTTATTTACTGAAATTTAAATAGCAAAAAGTATGTTTGAGGTCATCGAAGGTCATCCCTAATTTTCGTAACACGCTCACGTCCTATTCTGGTCCATGTTCGACAGAAAACGGTCTTTTCTCCCAATTTGGTGCTTTTAATAAATTTTGCACATAATTAATAAGGTATATCATTTATTTCAAAGACAATGTGTTTATTACCACTTGATACGAAAGCTTGACATGATGCAGTTCCTGAGATCTGAGAAAGTATATGTTCACCAAAGTTCATCCCAAATATAGCCGGAAAAACTGCTTATACTGATTAATATGTTCAAAATGAACTAAACCTCCAATGAAAGTGAAACAAGTGATCCCATTAATATCCAAATTATTATCCAAATGCAATCCCTTAAACTAGGCAGCTGGAATATGAGCGGCTTGTGCAAAAAAATTAGACGACAATTTGAATTTATTCGTAATGACAGGAATTGCAAAGGAAATAACGCTAGACATCAGAGAGGTTGGGTTGGTGTTTTGTTCAGAAGCAAACTTAAACCATATACCACAGTATTATACAGTCCCTTAAAGGACTGTCTATGGGTAAAACCTGATAAAAGTCTTGTTAAACATCTAACGATTTATACATTGGCTGTATTTTCATCCCACCTGATAATTTACGTAGTCACAAAAATGATAAGGATTTATATGAACCGCAAGAAAATGATATTCTTAAATATTCAATGAAAGGGAACATCATTTTATTGGAGGATTTCAATGCGAGGATTTGTTTGATTCCTGATAGAGTTAATTTAACAAATAACCAGCATGTACTCTTACCTCACAATTATAAAATCGATAATTATAGAGCAAGAAATAATGTTGACATTCAAATGTAGCATTAACAAATTTGATAAAATATTCATTGAAATGTGTTTAAAATGTAATTTAGTAATCCTAAGTGGTCGCACAATGTAGGATTCATGGGAAAAAACACATGTTAACAAGATTGGAACTAATTTGGAATAATTGGATTTTCATGTTTTGCCGATTTTTAAAAAGTGTTAGGTGCTATATAGCCGAATGTTGCAATATCGCAAAATACTCATAAAAACAAGTGTGTAACATAAAAAGAAAAGCAGACGAGATAACCTTTGTTGATTAAATCGACATTATATCACCATCCAATTATCCCAAATTAGTTCCAATGGTGTTTGTTATACTCCTAACGGAAGAAGAAGTGCCATTGACTTTGGAATAGTCTCAAAAGCCATCTACGCGTATATTTCAAAGTCCACGATTTGTCAAATATTTCTGATCATTGCCCTATTTCCCTCTCTGTCAATTTAAGGGAGCCGTCATTATTTATGGCCTGGGGGTCGGAGGAATCTGAGGGGGGTCACTCAAAAAATCGAAAGCTACAAGGGGGGTTGCTCAAAAGTGGAGAACAAGAAAGGGGGGGCTACTCAATTTTGTTGACATGTATTGAAGCATTTAGTGGAGTTACGAATTAATACAACAATAATAGTAAAGATATGTATATTCATACCCGGTATTTGTGTACACACACACACACACACATAATATATATATATATATATATATATATATATATATATATATATATATATATATATATATATATATATATATATATATATATATATATAAAATCATAATACAGGTGGTTTCAAGTAGAAACTAAAATCTCATTACACTATGTGTTTCACGTTATTGTGATCTTCAGACGAGAATGATCAGCTATTCGACGTGGCAAGCCTTATGTTAGAGGCTAGTACTGAGTACATTTTTCAGTATTTCCTGATTAAAGATTGATATACTTGCCTGATCATTAATGAGAAACGTCTGCTTTCTATATTCTACATTGTATAGGTTACCGATAGGGGAAAATGTGTAAAGCAAGCTTATTCTGATGCTATGAAGTTTAAAGCCAGTTGAATGCCTTGACAACAAACCATCTTTTATTGCAGGAAAATAATAATAAATAATAAATGTGAATAAATGTATGTCTGTCGCTATTTTTTCGGTTTCAAAAAATATAGTGAAATCAGTGAACTGAAATATAAGTTTTGGAATACTGTCTCAGATTTATTTTCCTTTGAGTTTTTTATACGAAAAAAATACTCACCAAATAACACCATTTTAATCTCTATTTTTCAAAAGCTCTAATGGCAGGAGGGGGGACACCCCCCTACTGACCTCCCCCGCGACCGCTTATGCGTCTCTTGTGGTGCTTTCGCACCACATCTTCCCCTCTTGAAAAAAAATAGCGTCAATGATGACACTGTGCTCCTCAGTGCATTTGGCGATAGGGATGCAAGGAGAGAGGTTTGGGGAATGTTGCTGAGAAAGATGCCAAGAAATGGTTGAAATGTGTAACTGTAATAAAACCTACCGTTTTTTTAGCAGTGAGCGTCCAGCTCGGTAAACATGCCATCTTGTACATGAAGGCAAAAAAACATAATTTTCACATGTCCCACCAAACTTGGAATTTGCATATATGTACATAGATCATCCAAATTGATTTATCTGCAAGATTTTGTATCTTCCTTGCTACAAAATTCTGACCAATTGAATTATAACAGGAATACATGCACGCATGATTGGACAGTGTGGAGTGTGTATTGCATGCACTACACCTACCGTGATGATGGATTGCCAGACGACCACACTGCATCAAAGAACTGTAGTTTAAAATGTAAATATAATTCTAAACAAGTCATTGACAATGACATAGTCCCCACTTGTAATAGAAGTATTAGTCTTGATGGGGCAGGGAAATGTGGTCATTAAGAAGTATCACTGGAGTGTATATGTTGAGATCTATGGGCACATAGGTCTATGTCGTTGTTCCAAATTTGAAACACATGAGGCATGTCTAAGTTATGGTTCTAAATTGGGAAAAAAAATCAGACCTGTAGCTGTATTAGCCAGCCAAGAAATACATTTGCGCATAATAAATGTGGTACAAGATGTGACATCTTAAGGTCTAATATCCTATCAAAATTGAAGGGTATAGAACTTGTGGTTACTGAGTTATGCATATATATGTATAATCAAGGTCAAAGGTCATTGAGGTCACGTGACATTTTGGAAAAAAAATGTATTGCTAATTAATCCCTATATGCCAAAAATCAGACCTCTAGCTCTATTCGCTTGCCCAGAATTAGATATGTGCATAATTAATGAGGTAAAACGTGTGTTGTCATAAGGTCTCCCATCCTACTAAATATAAAGGACATAGCACTTGTGGTACTTATTTATTGACATAAACGTATATTTTAGGTAAGAAATCATCAAGTTCACAAGACATTTTGTCAAAAAATTTCTATCCTATAGTTATCCCTATATACGAAAAATCAGACATCCAGCTCTATTGGCTTGCTCAAAATTAGATATGCACATAATTAATGAGGTACAGTATGTGGCGTCATAAGGTCTCCCATCATACCAGATATGAAGGGTGTGGCACTTGTGGTTACTGAGTTATGGACAAATATGTATATTTGAGGTCAAAGGTCACCGAGGTCACTTGACATTTTGTCAAAATGTCTGAGATATCTGTGTGAAAGGATGGACTCAAGGATGGACGAACAGACACAATGACCCAATCTATAAGCCCCCCGGACTTCATCCGTGGGGACTAAAAACTGTGTCACTGCATCCTTTTTGCAATATGAATACGATGAGAAACTAAATTTTTATTTTTCTTGGCCTTATACATGGGCGTCTACGGAGAACTGACTTATACATGGGAGTCTATGGAGAACTGCCTTATACATGGGAGTCCATGGAGGACTGCCTCATACATGGGAGTCTATGGAGAACTGCCTTATACATGGGAGTCTATGGAGGTGTAAACTAAAAAGTCCTCCGAGTCTAACACGGCCAAATTTGATCGCATTGTGAAATAAATCGACATGCATCTGTATGGGGTAGGGTACTATCCCTGTGCAAAGTTTGAAAGAAATAAACCAGGGCATGTCTGAGATATCTGCGTGAACGGACAGACGGACGTATGCACACACGCACGGACAGACGGACATGACCCAATCTATAAGTCCCCCCAGACTTCGTCTGTGGGGACTAACAAACTTTCTTCGTGTCATTAATAGCCTTGATTTTCTTTGGATATTGAATGGACACATGAGTGCTTGTAACATTGAAATTTCTTCCTTGTTTCAATAAAGTGTGTCATTTTGGTCAACCGGCCCATGAATGTTATTCAATTAATCGATCTTTATTACACAACATAACATTTTCAAGTATATTAACTGTGACACAAATCGTAACTCCTTTGTGTGTGTAGTCAGTGCTTGATGATTATATATATTAATATATGAAGTGTTCAATAATATTATCAGAGTTTGCACAAGTTTTAGATGCTAGAAAATCTCTCCCCTGTTTTTCATATTTGGAAAGCTCTGTTACTTTGAAAGTATGCATGTCATCCATAGATGTTAGGTGGTGCCTCTTGGTAGCTGTAGTCATTATGCCATGTTCATCACTAAAATTCTTTTAAAACAACTACTGATCAGAACATTTGGCAGTCTGTGGTTTCGCACAAATTTTGTCTCATTATAACATCAAAAATTTAAGTACGCAAACTGAGACTGGTGATCCTGCTGCTGTTTTCTTAGAGACAGTTATACTTTTAAAACGCTGCAGATGATCGTCATTTATTTTTTGCCTGGATAAACGTTTTCGTCTTGGGACTGTGCACAGCATTGGCTTTGGATCATCAAAGAAAACTATCAGTATTCATAACATTTGCTGAGACAGTTTCTTGTAAAATATTTTGAAGGAAACCTATTAAAATTGGCAAGTTCACTGAAAAAAAATTCAATCTGCAGATCGTCAAATGACAAATCTATGACAACTAAGATTTCCGGCTAAGATTTCCGGCTCGTTTCCACCTCCATGCACAGACAAACACTTTGCGGTACATCGTTCAACACAGTCCCTCTGACTGTGGTTCAACCATGCGCGGTCCGGACTGCAGTTCGACTGTCTTTCCGGCTGGCTGTCTTGATCTCTTCTCGGCGGTTTCATTGTTTCCAATTTTTCATATCAGGTGCCGTATTTATGCCCAACTTTCTTTCCCAGCTGAGGATACTATCTATCTGAAGCATTTGTAACTGCCCGCTTCCCTCGATCCGCTTCACCCGCGTCCATTCGGAAAGTTGACAGCATGTGAGTGTTTGGATATCTCGAAACTACCGTAATGCATGACACACCAGTATCTGAGTACACGACGACCCGGGAATCTTGAAACCTTTTCGCGCATGCTCATGTTAGCACAGGTCAAAGTCCAAAGCTATTACCATTGTCGATGCGCCGATGACAGGGCAGAGTAGTTTTTGAAAGACGAGATATGACAGTATTTCCCTGGAATTCATAATCTTGACCGAAAATCAGGCTTCAAAAATAACAAAATTGTTCGTAAATGGCCGATCGGGCATGTATTTTTTTCGTAAATTTTCAGTTTTGTTCGTAATTTACGAACGTTACGAGCGACAGCGAGAGCACAGACTGAGTGTTTCAGAGGCCTTTCATGTCGTGTGGTACAACATGTGATCATGGAGGTAGTAGGAGACTGAGGTTTCTTGCACAGTCGCGCCGATGAAATGGGAAGCTGAAATTTCGCTCGTAATTTTGCAAACGAAATCGTAAATCCACTCAAAACTTCGTATTTTTTTGACATATTTGAAATCCATGAGGAACGTAATTCATTCTCCCCTGCACAGTAAAAAGGAGATCGAAACGACATGCATGTCAGACAAAGACCAGACGCACGCAAGATGTCCATCCACATCCACCAATCTCGTAATTTACACTGACAGAACAAAAACAATTTGATCGAGCATGGACGTTCTAACGTAAATGCATCATTGTCTATCGCATTTTCATGTAAGCCAATACACTCACACGTACGCTCTAAGTTCAATTATAATGTCAATTCAACACGATCTGGTATTTTCGCTGATAGTGACAGTGTGCAGCGTGAAGGGTATGCTGTAGTCGTTAGATAACACTGATCACGTGGTGTGACAAAATAGTTTTACGGAAGTCGTTGACGGAAATGACGTCAATTTTGCTTCTCCCAACTCTATAAGCTTCCTCAGTTACGTAACTTCGTCGCTAAAAATCCTCCAGAATAACTGCATGTCACCAGAGCACTGGATACAGACCTGTACATCAGCCCCTGCCACAGCAATTGGAACCTCCTTCCGACAAAGACCTATACCACAGGGTTTAATCAGGGTGTATACAGGGCCTGTCGCAGCAGCAATCGATTTTACTGTATAGATATTAACTTTCCCAATTTTTTTTTTGGGGGGGAGGGGGGTCACTCAAATTTTCTGTAGCTGAGAGGGGTGGTTACTCAAACACGTTATGGTTGGCAGGGGGGGGGGGGGTTACTCGAAATTGTGGAGTTCCGAAAGCAATTCCTCCGACCCCCCAGGCCGTAAATAATGACGGCTCCCTAAAAGAAACTATTGACGAGTGACGTAAAAGTAAATCATGTAAAACATGTAAATAATGTAAAAGCAAATATAACTCGCTCAGTTCCCCCCCCCCCCCCCAAAAAAAAACATGTTGGATGAACAGGCAAAAATCATATTTACTATATGCCCGCAAGCGGTAGAAAACGAATTCAATGATTTTACCTCAACAAATCCACTGCATGAAATCAGCCGTTTACACTTCCGGTTTAGCAACGGTTTACCACCGGTTAGTCACCGGTTCCTTGGGCTGATCCGCCTTGACCAGAAGAGAACCGTCGGTTGTTCACCTTCCGATATGTTACTGAACCGTCAGCTTATCCGCTTCATAGGCCGACGTATACGACATGGCTTAAATGTCCCTGAACAACTATGGTTCAGCTAAGCTTATACATCGGATAGGGCCACGTCGGTGACGTTGAATCAAATACTCGTAACCCGTTTACAACATCAAAATTCTGTTGAAACTTTGTATTTGTTAAAGTGAAGCACTTGCTAGCATAACGTCACTTACTTATCGTGTAAAATGCTAAGGTATCGGTATCTGCATGTGTAATTTTTGCGATTTACAGGACATAGTTGTACCATTACCTCCATGATTGCAATATCAAAGAGAGTGGAAGCGAGAACTGATTTCTACTGTGTATGCCCTTCAGTCAAAGAAACGGCTACATGGGGTGAAACACAGAAATTTCAGCATTCAATCACAGTGGGTGGAGGGACTGTGATTTAATGTTTGTCAGTCAGGCAGTCTGTAAAAGAAATCGGACACTGCATACCAAACGTCGATTTCGACTATTAGGAATCAAGCGCGGTCCTGTACAGAGCGCTCAATCTCGAGAGAAAGCTTTACTTGTTTACATCACAGTCCCTCCACAAAACCGCAATTGCAGTCGGTTTAGTCCCTCAGACTGACAGTCTGTATCATTTAAATGTAACGTTTCAAAGTAAGATGATCTAGTGGTGACAGGAACAATGTGAAAAAAAGCAAAATCAATAACTTTTCAAGCAAGTAACGCAGCCAGGAAGTGTCCGGCCAAAAACCCTTTCAACCCGTGAAAATTGAGGGTTACCAGCTTATATGCATTTATGCAAGGATTTGCCGTGACGCGTTCAGCTTTGATGCAAAGCGGCAAATAAAAAGCTACCACTCTTGTGTGTGATCATTTACTTTGATGACAAAAGAATACAGGTATTAAAGACCAGCGTAAAACATGGCCACATGGTTCGTTGTCCACACACGTAGCCTCAGCAGATTGATCTGTGAAACGTGATTAAACTTATGTGTGTCTGATTAGCCTTAGCTAACAAGCGCTGAGGCGTACAAAACACAAAACTTTCCGATAATCACACCAAAGATCCAATTTAAAATGCTTAAAAAATGCCAGGCAACAAATGTGCCTGCAATGTGAATGAGTTAGGTATATAGACCAATCTGCAGTACAAAATCACACGGCCGAAACTGACGCACAATTTATCTCCTTACTACAACTCTCAATATAATAACACCTCTAAACCGAAGCCATCCGATTGTTTCGTATCGCAGGCACATTTCTTTCAATTTCGCCAAATGTAAAATTTTCGAATTTATCCCGTACTTCACAACGATTGTAAAACTTTTGTTCAGTGTTTTGTAAAAAACCGCGGACATTGGGATATTTAGAAATCCTGCCGGTTTTCAGACTACTGATTTTTCATCGAGGTTGACGTCATTAGTGTGAAATCAATGTGATGACGATTGAAAACCTGAGTTTACGTTTCTCTTTTTGGAGGAGGTGGTGGCCCTGAAAAGAGCCGTTTGGTCAGATTTTGATGGTTTACTCGGTTTCTTCCAAGAAAACATCTGAAGTCGACAATGCAAACATATTTGCCATCGGAACTGCCGATTCTTTATTTTTACGTCTTTTTGAAGTCACATAGTGAGTACATGTAATAGTATTTTGGCAAGGTTGGTGCCATCATGACAACTATATCCCAAAACGACATAGCCATCCAGTCGCTTCGGCTGCTGGACTTGTTTCCTTTGATTCACCAAAAAAAAACGTCGTCGACCAGCGCATGTGACCGCACGATGCAAGTAAATGTGAGAAACAGAGTAAAATTCAATAAAAATTATATTGCATACACAATTCAGGGGTGAGCGAATCCACTTGTCCACGGTTACCGTGACTAGTCCGAGCTCAAAATAGCATTTTTCACCGTATTGTAGTATTTAGTATTGTGCCGTCTCAGTACGCCTTTCCCGGACGCCTTTGCAGCATGTCAGTACAGAATTCTTCAAAATAGAAACGATATGGCTGTGAAATTCGTAGCAGTCACCAGTGAAATTCATCGTTATTTGAACCATGACTTATGAAATAGTCCGTGTTTTAGCGAGAAAACGAACGTATCGAGTTAGCTTGACTGGCACGTCGAAGGCCTGGACTTATCGGCTATGGTTTATACATACACTACGGGTGGATATGACATCAAAATGACTCTTCTTGTCGAACGGGGGACGCTTTTTAAATATATACTGCAAAATGTTTGGTTTTACTCGCGGTTCTGTCACTTGAACTTCCATTCTACAAGCTGCCACTCATGTGAGTAGCTATTTACTTTCATGACAAAAGGAGACAAGTATCAGTGACAAGCGTCCAGTGAAACAATAGTTGGCCAAATAGTTCGTTGTTCACACCTCCAGCTTCATCAGCTGGATCGGCGGAAGGTTGACTGATCTTATTAAAACCTTATCTATTTCTGATTCGCCCTTGCACGATAGAAGGACCGTGGCCCTTGCACACAAGTGCCGACACGCATAATATACTCAGATCTAATTTAAAATGCTTGAAAAATGCCAAGTACGCAACAAATGCGTATGCAATATGGCAGAACCAAATCACAAGGCCCAAAAGTGACGCCAAATTTCTCTCCTTACAAGTGCTGTCAATATTAAAACATTGATTGCACAGCAAACAAGATAAAAGCGACACACCTGACCGAAGCAACCCATTTAATTCTCTAAATGTAAATTTTCAACTTTATTCCGTAATTCACAACGCTTTTGTGTTCAGTCTTTTGTAAATCAAAGTGAGACTTGGGTGGACACCATGACCAATGGGTATGTGTGAAGACAGTGCAGTGGAAAATGAAATTTAATGCAATGAAACACTGAATGCAGTCATTCTTTGGGAACAAATATTTTAATGACATATCAAGAACGAACAAAAGTAATTGACCAGTTAACAAAGCTCTTCATGTGATTATAGGGCTAGTTTTATACTTGTCGATGTTTGATGATTGGAAGGAACACAAAAACAACTAACTTAAACGATCATTATAAACAAGCGACCTAGCGGCCGATATAGCTCCGCTGTGTTTTATAACTATTTTTGACACAAGTTGATGAAGGAGGTGGAAATCTTTGATAGCTTAATGCAGTGGCCAGAAAAAAAGTGGCAAAAATAGCTGCAAAAATACACACTTGAAGATTTCACAGCGGATCATCCCTAAGAACATGTCAACCAAAGCTATCTGATGAGTAGTTTTTTGAGAATAAATTTTCTGACCAAAATGGCAACAATTGCCCCCGAAAAATAAAATTGCAGATTTCATCATAATTTCAAAAGATCAAATTTAGGATCAAATTTAGTTCATCTACAGAAACTTGTATACCAAATTTCAAAGCTGTTAGACCAGTACTTTTTGAGAAACATATGTTTTGACCAAAAATGGCTAAAATTGCCCAAAAAATTCAAAATTGCAGATTTCATCATAATTTCAATAAATATCATTTAGTTCATCTATAGAATTATGTATACCAAATTTCAAAGCTATCAGACGAGTACTTTTTGAGAAACACATTTTTTGACCAAAAATGGCTAAAATTGCCCCAAAAATACAAATTACAGATTTCATCAGAAATTCATATATATTAATAAGCTCATCTGTAGAAACCTGTATACCAAATTTCAAAACTATCAGACCAGTGCTTTTTGGGAAACACATTTTTTTACCAAAAATGGCAAAAATTGCCCAAAACTAAAAAATTACAGATTTCATCATAATTTCGATAAATATCATGAAGGTGATTTGTAGGAACGTTTATACAAAATTGCAAAGCTATCAGATGAGTAGTTTTGGAAATAAACATTTTTTGACCAAAAATGGAAAAAAATTGCCCCAAAAATACAAAATTACAGATTTCTTAAGAAATTCAATATATATTATTTAGTTCACCTATAGAAACCTGTACACCGAATTTCAAAACTATTAGACCAGTACTTTTTGAATAATACATTTTGTTGACCAAAAATGGAAAAAATAGTGACAACATCACTGTTCGCTCCCATATAGTTATCAAAACAAGTCAACAATTGTATGAAACATGGACATACATATACAGACAGACTGGCATACAAAAACTAGCACAGAGTGATGACATTGACCCCAAGTGTGCCTTGGCCCATGGATAGTGATAAAGATATAACAAACAGCTGAATGTTATGATAAAATAGTTAAATATAGGCCTATACAGGCACTGAGAGTGAATATGTTACAGCAATTTGACTAGTTTCTTTTCTTTTCTACTTCTGTAATAATCTTTAAGACAATCCATCTGCAAGGCAGTTTATGTATTGACAATATGTTATCTTTTACAAGCACACAGTAAACTGTTCTTGATTTTTCATTTACAATATTTGACATAGACTGAAATACATAACATGCAACCAATGTTTACACTTTGCCCATACACCAGATACATGGAGAAATTTCAACATACAATCATCAACTCAGAAACCCTACAGGAAAAAGTAAACATTGTTTTCTTCCAGAACAGCTGGTGCATCCACACCTGGAACAACTTACAAACTTAACCAATTACACAAGGATGATGACACAAGAGATAAAGTTAAACTGTGGTGAACTTGACTATTCCTTTTAAATCCTTACCTAACTTGACATCTTAAACTAAAATACACTGCATGGTTAATTGTGCACAAAAATACATCGGGGTGGACCATTTGATAAGGGATGGTGTCTGGAAGATCGATGAGGTACATTATCTTTTTCATCCGATCCATTGTACATTCTTTTTTCCCTACTCTCCGACTTTTCTTTTTGTCAAACCTACTCTGGCTGAATTTTTTATTGGCATTTGTTTGGAATTTTTTCAAAATCTGCCAGGATTTTTTTACCGCATTTCAACACCAAATACAGTTTACCATATCAAATGCTTACTAAATCACCACATTATATACTCTTAGTTCCAGTAGGTATAAAATTACCAAAAAAATCTTAAAAATACAAAATGAAAGATATCCCAGTAAAACTGAAAGTTTCGCAAAGTTGCCCCAAAAATTCAAAATTCCGGATTTCAACTTAATTTCAATATATCTTATTAACAAAAAACCCTAAGGACCGGTTTACTAAATATCAAAGCAATCAGACTGGTAAATTTTGAGAAACAAATTTTTTGACCAAAAATGAGAAAAATTGCCCCCAAAATACAAAATTGCAGATTTCATCCTAATTTTAAATATATCTTATTAACATAAACCTTAGGAACCTGTACACTAGATATCAAAGCTACCAGATCAGAAGTTTTAGGAGAAAATAATTTTTGACCAAAAAAGGCAAAATTGCCCCCAAAATAAAAAAATTGCCAGTTTCAACATACCTTCAATACATTATATTAAGGTTAATCTTAGATACCTGTATACCAAATATATGTATCAAAGCTATCAAATCAGCAGTTTTTGGATTACAAAATTTTTTATCAAAAATTGGGAAAATCGCCCCAACAAATATGACAATACCATACAATTTGTACAAGCATGACTGAGGTTATTCTGAGGAACATGAATATTAAGTTTCATAGCAATCAGACGAGACGATTTCAGAGAACAGACTTTTTGACTAAAAACGGAACAAATACCCTAAAAATACAAACACGCAAATTTCATCCCAATTTTTGCACAAATAATTTAGAATACCTAAAGAAATCTGCATACCAAGTTTCAACCAAATCTGACCAATGCTTACTGAGTTTTAGCCATTTGCAGGATTTTTCCTTTTTGCCCCTCATTTGCATATTTTTGGCACTTACACGTTCATTTAAACAAATTCACATCTCTACCCCTAGTTGCACCTGTACACCAAATATTAGGACAGTAGGTGCTACGGTTTAGGAGTTTTGATGTGGACGGATTAACAGACATACATACATACATACCTACATACATACACACAGACGCCATTTGCCACCTTATACGAGTACCTCCCATTTGCATATATACATATGCATATATGGGAGCGTAAAAATGCCTTAAAAATGCAAATTTGCTTATTTCTGCAAAATTTGAACAAATCTTAAATAGATCATCCCTAGGGAATATGTACCAAATATCAAAGCTATCTGACTAGTAGTTTTGAAGAAGAAGATTTTTAAAGATTTTTTTACCAAACATGACAAAAATTGCCTTAAAAATACAAATATGCAAATTTCACCACTATTTGAACAAATTTGACTGAAGTCACCCTAAGTAAACTGCATATCAAATTTCAAAGCAATGGGACAAGCGCTTTCCGAGAAGACGATTTTTTACCAAAAACGCCAATAAAATGCCCCAAAATACAAATATATTTCACCACGATTTGAACAAAATTAAGTGAGGTCATCCCAGTGAACTGCATATAAAATTTCAAAGCAATTGGACTTGCGATTTTAGAGGAGAAGGCTATTGTTGACGGATGAACGACGGACGACGACGACGACGGACGACGACGACGGAAAATCAACCTATTTGATAAGCTCTGTGTCACTGACAGCGGAGCTTAAAACTACGAATAAACCTCAATAGCAACGAAATTCGAAGCAAAACATTACGCAATTGTTCAGAGTGTTAATTTACAAAGTTCACTCACATGTACTTTGAAAACGATAGTATTTTGACAGCCATACCTCCAGCTACTTACTAAAGTCTGTTGAAAAAGAGTACAAATATCGTTGTTTTTCAGGTCAAAAAATTGTCATGAAACGGTAAAACTACAACTGATAAATAAGTAATTTTTCTGAAGAGTGACTTGAAACGCCTCGCCTAAAAGACAATTTCATCCCGTTCCAAATAAAACTTGCTGCGTTTTCGAGCACCGCAGCTATGAACGATGATAGGTCTGGGGAATCCTCGCGAAAATCGCTCATGCTCACACTCGTCCAAACACTGATCGTTCGCTTTGAGCTGCATGATTCAGCTTGTCGAAAATATTTCTATTTTGTAGATATTGAATTAAATTTCTTATTTTTTGTTTTGTTTGTTAATTAAAAGTCATTTTAATGTTTTTAGATGCTTTAAAAAAATTCAAAACCCGCTAAAAAGCGACTATTTGGCCAAAATTCAAACGAAAAACATGAAAATAATGCTCGAATCATGGGCTATTTATATATGAATACTTTCAGTCTCTTTACGCTTACTCTCAAATGCGATAGAACGCTGTGTATATATACACAGGCTCAGTGGGCTAAAAATAGAGATTTGAAAACATGGCGGCCACTCTCGCCGATGCACGATTTTTGCATCAAAATTTTTCACTCATTTTCGTTCGTATGACTTTGAAACTCCAGGAAACGATTGAGAAGAAAGGGTTACCATGAAGTATTGAGGTATTTGCTGATAATTTGCCAAATTAAACGAGAAAAAATGCTTAGAAAATTCCCACACGCTTACACACTGAGCGCTTTCAGAAGCTGTAGCATGATCCTACTTAGTCTGTCAGACATGTGACTCAGATCATACGAATTTCCATAACCAACTTGATACATTTGTTTTATTCCAAAATGATCACAAACATATCAGTATTCATGATGTGGTTTTCATGATGTACACAGTAAATCTTAATGAATTGGATGTAGTTCTTTTTCAAGTACAAGATTACAATCGTGCCCCTGGAAAAGATGATATAGGAGCACAGGGACTGTGATAGCAGGTACAAGGACGGTATCAGATCAAAAGTTCAGATAATTCTAACCACTAGATGGCGCTATACAAAAAATTTCGTTACTCATACTTGGCACGTTTTTTACTAGTACACATATATCTAAATTTTAGCTATAATGAGCATTTAATTAATGAGCCACACCAATAAAAATCTAATCAGATCTGGATCTTATCATAACATGCTACATACAAAATTTCATACAATTGGACTCAGGGGCTCTCAAGTTATGAGTGGAACAAAATCTGTCTACGGACGGACAGACGGACACACCCACAGAAATGTGGCAACATAGGACACCTTTGGCGCTTTGCGCCACGGTGTCCAAAAAGGGATTTTTACAATGCCCCTATTCAGATTTGTGACGATTCATCAAAGTTTTGGTTGACGTTATGATAGGGAAATCAATCTGATAAGCATGAAGACATGCGTTTACGGTAGTTCTGCTTTTGGAGGAGGTGATTGCCTTGTAATGGCCATTTACTCGGTTTCAGAGAAAACAGAGGAAAAGGACCATGCAGACATATTTGCAATCGGAACTGCCGATTCTTTATTTTCTGTGTTTTGGATGTCCTATAGGATGTAATTGTATTTTTCCAAGGTTGGTGCCATTATGACAACTATATCCGAAAGTGACATAGCCATTCAGTCGCCCGAGATATAGTCTTCGACTGCAGGACTTAATTAGGGACAAAGCCCTATGGGGCTTGTCCCCTATTGTATTTACTCAGGATCACTTCTTCTTCTTCTTCTTCTTCTTCCGTAATTCTTTGTAAAGCTAGATCTCCAAAACCGTTGCGCGCAGCCTTTTCAAACTTGCAGGGCTTATTAGGCATACTGAGTACTGGTGCACCTGACCCTTCATATTTTGATTGGTCACATGACCTGACTGTTATTAATTATTAAAAATTTTAATTACATCTAATTTGCATAAAAATTGAAAAATCGAAAATCTGAATAGAAACTTTTTAGATCATACTACCTAGATGCTACATACCAAATTTCAAGAATTTTCACCTTGCCGTTTATGAGAAGAAGATTTTTAAAGTATTATTTTTCTGATTTTTCAATGACCTTTGACCTCCCCTATACCTCTGCAGCTAAGCTATACCAATGGCTTATTCTGGCCTATGTAAGAGTCCTGGGGGGCTGGGGCTAGTGACTACTGAACAATGACAAACAGGGATCAAACTGCAATCAATATTTTGAGGAAGAACTTGACCTATGACCCTAGCATGTTTCTATACTTAATTGATTATGCACATATCTAATTTAGGCCTTCAAACTGGAGTTAGAGTTCTGATTTTTGGTACACAAAGACAAGTATCAGTGTTAAGGTTTTTTAACAAAATGTCACATGACCAGCACATCCTATACCTCATTGATTATGCGCATATCTAATTCTGGGCAAGCCAAAGAGCTGGAGGTCTGATTTTTGGTAGATAGGGATAACTATTGAAAACAATTTTTTTCACAAAATGTCACATGACCTTATTGACCCTTGACCCCAAATATACATTTCTGTACATAACTCAGTAACCACAAGGGGGTCATGTGACTGGAGCCAAAGTGACAGGTCACACGTTCATGTCGCTCTGAGAAAAAACACTTCTGACGACTTATATCCCAGCTGTCGATTTCGAAATTCAACTGAGTAATCGTATTTGAGATGGGTCTAGACGTTTGTGCGTGGAGAATACGGATAGGTTGTTTCATTCAGCCAAAAAACTGGAGAAATGTGTCCATCGAGTTCTACTGCCCGACAACAACTTGGACCTATGCAAATGAGCTGGTGTACCGCCTCATAGCATGCTGTTTGGTATGTACATTCACTGTTGTTGGTGCAAGTTTATTGACATAGTCATCAAATCTCTACTTTCTGTGGTTAGAAGATTCTGGAAGACTGATGCTAACAAACCGAAACAACTGCCATATGATTTTGCCGTTTGAAACTTGTTTTGAGTCGTGTAGCTTCGAAAGTCCAACAACAAAATGGTCCTGGTTCCAGATGCGTAGTGTGTCGTCACATTTTTGTACAATTGCTGACAATTCACAGGTTGATCGGCCGTTTGTCGTACGATTGCTGCAACTAGCCGGTGACATCGAGCTAAATCCTGGGCCACAAAAGGACATTGTTTAAGCTATGGAATCATTGAAGGAGGAAATACTCAAAGAAATGAGAAATACGGGAAGAGAGCTGAGACAAGAAATGCAGTACTTGAAAAATACACAAGCAGAACTGAAACGTCTTGTTTGGATCTGAAGAACGAATTCACTGATGTTAAAAGAAATGTACAATCAATGCGGTCAGAAATAAATGAACTGAAAGAAGAAAATCGTGTTACTGGATATGATCTGGCTGCCGTTTCACAAAAGCTCGATGAGATATATGAAAGACTGGATAGTCTCGAAGATGACACAGACAGACTTGAGTCCTACTCTAGAAGAGACAATATCAGATTGTATGGTATACAAGAAGAACAAGGTGAGAGTTTCGATCAGTGTAAGAGTAAAGTGGTCGATATCCTGAATGAAAACGTGAAAAGCAAGGTATGGAATGATAGGGATGTCGTCCGGGCGCACCGAGTATCAGTACAATGGAAAGACCAGCCGCGTCCGATTGTCGTCAAGTTCCATCATTTTTCCGATAAACTACTTGCACTGAAGGAAAGGCCGATATTGAGAGACTCGGGTATCGGTATCGGAAACGACCTGACAAAGCGCCAACGAAAAACACTATCGGAACTGAGAAAGCAAGGTAAGCGCGGTTATTACAAGAACGGTAAACTGAAAATTGAAGACAGACAGACAAGTGAAAACGAAAGAACTGTACAGGACGGTACAACTACGAACAGAAATACAGAACGCGAACGTCGACAAACTCGATCACAGAGTAGGATGCATGGCACTGCACGAAAAGACTGAGGACTCGGCCAAGGCCCAGGTATAGATTCAGTATCTTTTTTAACATGGAATATACAAGGTTAAAAAACAAACTTCTGTCTTTTGATTTTGCTAATTATATACTAAACTATGATGTCATTTCCTTCATAGAAACATGGTCCGTAAATGCATCTCAGTTTGACTGTAATTTTCCTGATTTCACTGTCTTTAACAGAGTGCGAAAAAGATCACCGATCATGGTCGTTATCCAGGCGGTGTTTGCACAGTAATACGTAACAAACTTGTTCCGTATGTTACAAAAATCACTTCCAAACTACATGACTGTATTTTTTTACTTTTCAAGGGACAAATCTTTACTCTGGATAAAGATGTGTTGTTTTGTAGTGTTTACATATCACCACGATATTCGAAAGTCTATGATAGTTTGACATCTACAGATGGTGTTGAACTTTTCGAAAATGAATTGTCTGAGATTCTTACAAATCTACCAGAGGTTTATGTCATCATCACAGGTGACTTCAACGCTCGTACAGGTGAAGAACCTGATTATATCATGGATGACAATACTGAGTATGTCATTGATTCTTCATATAGTTATGATAATGACTCCTTTAATTTGACACCGAGTGTCAAAAGACAAAGATGTAAATTTGTATGGTCGATCTCTCTTGTCACTGTGCTGTACTTACAATTTACATATCTTGAATGGTAGAGTTGGTGTTGATCGGAATAAGGGAGAATTTACATGTACTGCTAACACGGGTGCAAGTGTTGTAGATTACACATTGGTATCTTCAGAACTTTTCACAAGTGTTCAATCCTTTTCAATAGAACTACGCAGTGAATCTGACCATTTTCCTTTGTCATTTTCATTAGCTTCAAATGTGTCAGTGAAACAAAATGCTATCAGTACAGATCACATGTGTAATCGAGTTTTACGTAAATGCTCATGGGTTTCTGAAAAAGAGACTGATTTTTCTAACTCTGTTCAGCTGTTTATGGCAAATAATGGTCTTGAAGATGTTATTCTATTGCCTGATTTTAGTGTAGCGAATTTTATTGATAAACTTGGCAGTGCCTTTATGTACGCTGCTGAACGCTGTAACATGGTAAAGAAAATTTCGCCGACCAGGCCAAATCATAGACAACAGCATATTTGGTTTGACAATGAGTGTATTTCCTTAAAGAAAAAGAAATATTGTTTTCTGAGAAAATTTAGCAATAACGTGGCGAAACAGAGTTGAAATTGTATAAAGATGCCAGAAATGAATTTAGAAATGTTTGTCGAAACAAAAGACGTTCTTTTTTAAATGAACAAAAGCAACATTGTCCATTCTTGCTTTCACAGATTCGAAACAGTTTTGGGCTTCTGTAAGGCGCTGTATGTCTGTGCGTCGAGTCCAAAATGACATCCATCCCGATGTATTTTACGATTATTTCAACAATTTATTTCAAAGTAATATATCTGTTAACGATGACTTTTCCCTTTCTGATGAACTAGATAGTATGATAAGCTCTGTAGATGACATTGTAAACCACGAATCAGAGTTAAATTGGGACTTCTTAAATAGTCCTATTACAAATGATGAAATTGAAAGGGCTATCAAAAAATTGAAAAATGGCAAATCAGCTGGTCCTGACTTGCTGTTGGGAGAATTTTTTAAATCCACAAGTCATTTTTTGACACCATATTTGAATATCCTTTTCAATAGACTATTTGATGCTGGTATCTTCCCAAAAGATTGGTCTAAGGCAATCATTGTACCTCTTCATAAAAGTGGTTCATCTAACTCTCCTGACAATTACAGAGGGATTTCTTTATTGAGCATTTTTAGTAAGATTTTCACTTCGATTTTGAATAATCGTCTTACATTTTGGGCAGATGCACTTGAAAAAATCGATGAAACACAAGCAGGTTTTCGACATGGGTATTCAACAGTAGATAACATTTTTATTTTGCAGTCAGTCATCCAAAAATATTTATCGAGGAAACGTGGTAAGTTTTATTGTGCCTTTGTTGATTTTGCAAAAGCATTTGACACTGTTGAACGTCAGAGACTTTGGTTCATACTTTTGAAAGGTGGTATTAATGGAAAAATGTTTACAATTTTGAATGCCATGTATAATGACGTTAAATCTTGTGTGAGAATCAATTGTAATTTTACTGAATATTTCAACTGCCCGGTCGGAGTTCGACAGGGATGTATGCTCAGCCCATTTCTGTTTTCCTTTTTCATAAATGAATTGACACATGATGTACAGAATAGTGGTCAGCATGGTTTACAACTTTCTCCTGCTTTAACTGAAATATTATGTTTATTATTCGCAGATGACGTTGTACTTTTTTCTGACACTGTAATTGGTCTGCAGCGCCTTTTGAATTCTTTGAATTCCTATTGTAAAAAATGGAAAATGACGGTAAACTTAAAGAAGACCAAAGTAGTGGTATTTAAAGCTGGTGGCTACCTTGCAAAAACAGAAAAATGGTTTTATATTGGAGAAAAAGTTAACGTTGTGTCGTATTATAAGTATTTGGGTATTCTGTTTTCCTGTAGGTTGCAGTGGACAATGTCCACAAAAGCACTTGCACAACAAGCAAGAAAAGTACTAATGGGTATTATTAGAGCGAGTAACAAGACAGGTCGTTTTACATATGATACTTTTTTCAAGATTTGGATACAATGGTGTTGCCAATACTGACCTATGGCTCAGAAGTATGGGGTTATGCAAAATATGACTATCTTGAAAGAATCCAGTATTTGGCTTGTAAGAGTTTTCTTGGTGTTTCAGGTAATACCCCAAATGTTGCAGTGTTGGGCGAGTGTGGCAGATTTCCAGTTTACTTGTATACAGCCAAAAAATGTGTTAAATATTGGTGTAAACTTTTAAAATGCCAGAAAACCGCTATCCAAGGAAGTGTTATGAAATGCTATATCACATTGATAAATCTGGTGTCAGGTCGAAACCCACATGGATACACCACGTCAAAAACTTACTGTGTCTCTGTAATTTGCAAGAAGTATGGGAGCAACAAGAAGTTCCCGATGAGAATAGCTTCATATGTACTTTGTAGAGAACTTAAAGAGTTATTTGCATGACCATTGGTACAGTGAAATTTGTAGCCTTGATAAACTTTCTTGTTATCGAGAACTTAAGTGTTCACTTACACCAGAAAAATATCTTTCTGTTGTCAAAATTAATGTACACATGTCTATGTTAGCTCGATTGAGATGCTCTTCTCGCTATTTGCGTATTGAGACTGACAGAAAATTGAAAAATGATGCAAATGAAAGAGTATGTTTGCTATGTGATAGAAATGAAGTCGAAAATGAATATCATTTTGTTTTACTTTGTACTTTTTTTGATAACTTGAGGATGAAGTATATTCCTCGTTATTATTTCAGTCCACCAACAGAAAGAAAATTTATTTCTCTGATGACATCTGATGATCCAAATATAATGCAACGTCTAGCCGCTTTCACTTTTCACGCTATGAAAGTGAGAAGGAGATAAATGATAATCAATTTTTCTGAGTGTTTGTAATTATTATTTTCCTGTCAATTTTTGTATATTGATGCTATGTTAAGTATGCTGGGCCGATGGCCTAGAACTACTGAATAAAGACCAACAATTCAGTAACCACAAGGACTACACCCTTCATATTTGGTATGATGGGATACCTTATGGTAACACATGCAGTACCTCATTAAATATGCACATATATAATTTTGGGCCAGCCAACAGAGCTAGAGGTCTGATTTTTGGTATATAGAGATAACTATGGGGTACAATTTTTTAGAGAAAATGTCAAGTGACCTCGATGACCTTTGACCTCAAATATAGATATCTGTCCATTACTCAGTAACCACAAGGGCTACACCCTTCATATTTGGTATGATGGGAGACCTTATGGTACCATATGTCAAGCCTCATTAAATATGTACATATCTAATTTTGGGCAAGCCAATAGAGCTAGAGGTCTGATTTTTGGTATATAGGGATAACTATGGGATACAATTTTTCGACAAAAGGGCATGTGACCTCGATGACCTTTGACCTCAAATATACATATCTGTCCATAACTCAGTAACCACAAGGGCTACACCCTTCATATTTGGTATGATGGGAGACCTTATGGTACCATATGTCATGCCTCATTAAATATGCACATATCTTATTTTGGGCAAGCCAACAGAGCTAGAGGTCTGATTTTTGGTATATAGGGATAACTATGGGATACAATTTTTTTGACAAAATGTCACGTGACCTCGATGACCTTTGACCTCAAATATACATATCTGTCCATAACTCAGTAACCACAAGGACTACACCCTTCATATTTGGTAAGATGGGATACCTTATGGTAAGATATGCTGTACCTAATTAAATATGCACATATCTAATTTTGGGCAAGCCAATAGAGCTAGAGGTCTGATTTTTGGTATATAAGAATAACTAAGGGATACAATTTTTTTGACAAAATGTCACGTGACCTCGATGACCTTTGACCTCAAATATACATATCTGTCCATAACTCAGTAACCACAAGGGCTACACCCTTCATATTTGGTATGATGGGAGACCTTATGGTACCATATGTCATGCCTAATTAAATATGCACATATTTAATTTTGGGCAAGCCAACAGAGCTAGAGGTTTGATTTTTGGTATATAGGAATAACTATTGGATACAATTTTTTTGACAAAATATCACGTGACCTCGATGACCTCTTTTCCATAAATATACATATTTGTCCATAACTCAATAACCAAGAGTCCTATACCCTTTATATTTGGTACGATCTTAGACCTTATGATGCCACATGCAGTACCTCATAATTGTGCACATTGCTAATTTTGAGCTAGCAATAAACCCAGTGTTCTGATTTTTGTTGACAGATGTAACATAAGGAAAAGAAAGTTTTGTTGCAAAAAAGACATGTAACGGTAATGACCTTTGCCCTCTCTGATTACATTTGCCTTCTTTTTCCCACTTAAGATTGCTTTGGCCCCGGCATTGCTGCTTGCAGCTATATTTCTGTTTACATCTGTGGTTACTTTCAGGCCGAGGTCATTGAACGTCTTTGATAAGTCTTTTTTCATTCTGTATGCTTTCCTGCCAGTGGCGTTCTTTATTAAACCAAAGCCATCATCTCTATATAGACCAACATTTTTTTTATCAAAGGATGGAGCAAATATGTTGTTATAAGGGTCATTTTCACCACAATCATGAGCTGTGTTTAATTTGTATATAATACTCTCAAGGTCACTGTCCCTCATGACCGACAAACTTGAATTGAATTAGTCATGTTTGGAATGTTCTGGAAATTTCATTAGTTGTGTAAGAGAGATAATTTTAGAACAGTAATTAGCATGTCAATAAAGTTCTAGATTGTTCTTATATTCTCTTATAAAAGCACATGAGTATAAATAGGGGCCGGCACAGCTTGCAGTCAGACATTTGGGATCGTGTCTTTTGCGTGTTACTTTAAGTCTTTGGAAAGTATTAATGTCAAGACTTTTCAAGCAGTATTAATTTCAAGACTTTTCAAAACCTTCACTGTCACGCTGGATTTATACTGTGGACTTTGTGCAACTTCAAGCCTGCAAGCAAAAGGACTGTTTATTCATTCGATTGACTGTTACAGCTCTGAGACTGGAGCTTTGCCGTCCCAGCTGAGATACGTAGCCTGTACACTTTTACAGTTAGTATTCTATCCCTTGAGTTGGCACTTAGTTTAATTTTCGTGATAAATTTCGTTTTATACGGAAGCTGCTGAGTTCACCTTTTGTTCGTTTTCTATCACGTAACAATGTTGAGAATATAAAGCCTCAACAGTTCACGTACCTCAGCTTCGTCGTAACTTCCCGTTGTTACGTCATAAAACTGGTGCTATCACGCTTCATCCAAGGTACGAGTCATTAAATAGGAGTGATTTATTTGAATGCATAATGATATCAACATCCATATATGAAATGGTGGAGTGCTCAGTTGCAAATTCAAATTAAAAGCGATTTTGTAGCAGGGATTACGATATATATATATATATATATATATATATATATATATATATATATATATATATATATATATATATATATATATATATATATATATATATATATATATATACGAAAATGGTTTGTTTGTCAATGCAGGCAAAAAGTATTGTGCTCAATGCTTTTTGCGGGGCGGTAATACTGAGAATCTAGGAACTTGTAGTTGTCACTCTAACAGGCTGTTTCATGCGCTAAGCAATCATATATATATATATATATATATATATATATATATATATATATATATATATATATATATATATATATATATATATATATATATATATATATAAGAAACTTGGGGTTAAAACACTCTGCCGCACCAGGTTTTTTGGTCCCGAATGTATTTAATATACCTCAAACACAACGTTTTGCTCTAAAATTAGAGCTTCTTCAGGTGTATTCTAAAATGAAAAGTACGAACAGAAAAATTGCAATGGTTGAATTGTATAGGACAATGAAACAATGTATAGTCACAAGTATCTGGAAGCCTGTTACTGTACATATATGACAGGCGAGAGACTAACCTAGAGGCGGCAGATACGGTCGAGCTGTCTGGACCGACACAAAGAGCTGAAAACTGACGAAAGGTCCAGGTGAGTCCCTTTAAATACTCAAAATGAATTTAAAAGCCAGGCAACAAGGAAGAGACAACGTAACATCATCTGGTTCAATCCACCCTTAGGCAAAAATGTTGAGACAAACATCGGGAAAATCCCCCGCCTCATCGAGAAGCACTTTAACAAATAATCCAAGCTCCACAAAATATTCAACATGAACACTGTCAAGGTCAGTAATCGCTGTATAGGAAACATTTCATATGTAATAAAATTGTACTTCAAGCAGATCTCCAGCGAACACCGCGCTGAGCCTAATAAAACTTACCGGATTGTCGGTCCAGAAATACATGCCTGCTCGGAGGTGCATTCCAAACTAGGAATATTATTTGCAATGCCAAAGTATCGACGAATGACGGTAGCAGCAAAAATCACATCGGCCTCAAATACTTTCAAAACCCGCTTCTACAACCATCTTTCCTCTTTCACCTCGCAAAATGCAAAACAATACAGAACTTTCCAAACACAAATGCAATCTGAAGAACAAAAATATAAAACACTCAACCAGTTGGTCTGTTTTTTCCATACTGCTGCTTACTCTAATGCAACAAAGACATGTAACCTTTGCCTGAAAGAGAAACTTTAAAGCATCAAGGCTGAGAAGCCCAACCTACTGAACAAGCGATCAGAGCTCATCTCAAAGTGTCGCCATGATAATAGATACCTCCTGTCTACCTATTATGCCATGCCCATCTTCTAGGAATGGAACCATCCAGCGAGGCCTCAAATCGGCCATAACCACCACGCCTATTAAAATTCATGAGTTTACTTTTCTTGTTTACGACACACTTATATCGATTGGAAATCTAGGGAACGGCTATTATATCATTTGACAACCCACACACAAGGTCAATGATTTCAGATTTATCTTTGCACAGGGGAAGAAATCAGTCCCCTGGGGTTGGGAGGGTTTTGTGCAACTGTTTACTTTATTTGACTTCTTAATTTTGACTGTTATATTTCAATTAAAGCTTTCGACTCCAAACTGTCTGACTTTGTTTTTAATACCTACAATTCCTTATCTACCTACAATTCCTTATCTCCTCTTCAACCAGTGCACATACCACTCTAATTGCTCCGCAAAAATTGCCAACTTGTTAATGAATGTGCGTATCAGCGGATTGGCTTATTAAGTCAACACCACAGCCGTCCCACACGTAGTAAAATAAGGACTACATGTCCTTATTGTACTACCTGACGGCTGTGGTGTTGACTCAATCAATTAATCCGCTGATACGGACAGCGGATTAGCACGTTGGAGCAATCACAGTGGTGTATACATAAGTGGGAGAGGAGATAAGGACTTGTCAGTAATATATAAAGCAGTCCGACGGTTTGGAGACGAAATCTTTATTTAAAATACCACGGTCAAAATTACTAAAATTACTTGTAGTAATAAAGAAAGCAGTCAGACTATTCGGAGTTGAACTCTTTATTTGCAATATCACAGTCAAAATTAATAAAATCAAATAACGTAAACCGTTGCACAAAAATCTCCCTCCCTTCCCTGGGGACTGATTTCTTTTCCCTGTGCTCTTTGTAAGACAGTTGCGATTCCGAAAAAAGGAAGACAAATTTGCTGTTTTCACAAAATTCTCTACAAATTCAACAAAACGTTCATCAAACAGGGAAAACTATGCAGACCTTGCAAAACCGTTTGTAACGACACCATGTAATGACCAGTATATTTAACAATGCTTACCATATAGCATGAGGGTACTAGCTCTAGAGAGCGACTAACCGTGTAGGTAGGAGAAAGGTATAAGAAAACTCTTTTACCTCCATGGACTGATGTACGCCTGACTACAAGCATTTACTCAAGTAATATGCACCTCGAAAGTGAAAGACTTAAACTTTTGCTCTAACTTTCCTCAAGGAATCTTTCAATCATTCTCTTTCAAAATCAAGAATAAAAATAGGAGTCACCGTGCAAATTTTGGTACTAGAGAACAAAGTACCCAAGATTTACCGATATTAGAAATTCAAAATGGCCGCCAGCCCTGTGTTAACTCTATGGCGAAAAATAAAAATGTTCAAATTTCGAAAAACTCAGCCGGTGAAAAGTTTTCTTTCACCAAGAGCTTTAAAATGAACCCTCACATGTGGTATATCAGAAGAGAACTGTAAAAGTTTGAGAGTCCGAATGTCTGTCCTCGAGGGGCGTTATACCTTAAAGTAATGTTCTATCACTTTATCGACCAATGCGCGATGGTCAGCTATTAATAGCCCTACAGCCGGTATTAGTCAAGAGTGGTCGGCTATGACTAAGACGCAGCTGTATTGTAGCACTGCAACAGAGAGCGGACTAGCGCCAGTGTATACGCCAGCATAGTACAATGTAGCCGACGCCATTTCTTTGTAATCATCTTTGATCATCTTTGTACATTGTAATCATCTTTGCTCCTGGCAAAATCTGCAGCCACCTATAGGCGAGCAGCAGGCTCACGTATTTTTCACACTTAATGTACCCATCTTACGTACAGCCAAGTCATACGTAATTTGAAAGTTTATTATCTCTACTTTAAGAAAATTAGGATCAAGTAGGGACGTAGCCCTGATTTGCATTTTTTCATATGGGTATAAATTTGCATAAATGCAATATAAAACTGGAAACTTCATTGTTAACTACTCTAAACATACTTTTAAACTATCGAGCGATATATCAAATGAAAGGTATTTGCATGTAAAATACAAAATTGATATCCGAAAAGATATCTAAAATAATTTTACTGAAATATTTTCAGATTTATATTGAAAAAAATATTTTCCCTTTTTCAATAACAAATTTTAAAAATTTGAACACCTACAGCCACACCATACAGCCACATTATACATCATTTGAAAGCTTACTGTCTCTACATGAAGAAAATAGACAACATTTAGCTGTCAAGTACGGCCGTAGCCCCTAATTTGCATAAATCCCACGGGTACCCAATTTGCATAAATGCGATATAATATTAGATAGTTATTATTCACTTCCATAAACATACTTTAAACTATCGAGTGATATATCAAATGAAAGGTATTTGCATGGAGAATACAAAATGGATATCCAAAGATATATTAAAATAATTTTACTAATTTAAAAATATTTTCGTACTAATGTAGAACAATATACTTTCCCCTTTTGAATAACGATTTTTTAATAATTTTAACACATAGAACCGCATCATACAACCATAGCAAACGTTATTTGAAAGCCTATTATCTCTGCCTCATGAAAAATGACGATATGCAGCTGACAAATAGGCCCGTACTTATTTAATTTGCATAATGCACACGGGTACCTAATTTGCATGAATACGATATAAAATTACAAAAATCCATTGTTAAGTACTCAAAACGTACTTTTCAACTATCAAGTGATATATCAAATGATAGGTATTTGCATGTAGAATAGAATCATGAACTCCAAACGTGTATTCAAAATCTTCTTATTGAATATTTTCAATTAAATCGTAAACATCTTGACTAGCTTTTGTTATTTTAAATATTGTGTAGTAAATACGAATAATGCTCACGTTATGGGGATCTATACTACTAAATGAGAGTTGCCACTTTTGCGTACCAATTTTTCTTGGAATTGGAGTGATGTTGGACCAATCTGTTGCTATAGCCATGCTCACCTTATAGTTTTGTCTGACATTTGCAAATTTCATCGTCTTTAGGGCCGTTGATCGACCGCTATACAGAAAAGATTTCTGAATCGCTGGTCGCCAGCGCTGCTGCTTTCTCTGGGTTCATTTAAATATGGCGCACAAAATTATTATTCATCTTTTATGTCGCCTTCATGCCGTCATCGCTTAGCAGACTATCTAAATCTCCAAGCGACTTCATATCATTCAGCATTTGCTTTACCATTTAACGGTGCATGCATCGTTGGAGGATCCGGAGGGGAGCTGAACTTCATACTTGCCAGACCATGTAAAGTTAGCGATAACTATTTTTATAAATGTGTGAAAAAACTTCAGATAAGCTCCTATGACTTTGTCTTTGTACTCCTGTAAGCGTTCTGTCAGTGCCAGTCAACGGCCGAAAGGAAGTCTGTTTTGCTTTTGTTCATTTTATTTTTCGCCATGGTGAACATGCTGGCTCATAGTTCTGCATTTTAACTCGCTTTTATCAATGAAATCCAGCTTGCAACTCTCATTTAGTAGTATTAATTCGGCGAATTTCTTTTCCGTCTTGCACGTGTACATCTAAACCAAATGCGGTACCATGCATTGGCCATTGTCAACCAGTTCTTTTTTGTTCTGCAACTCTGGAGACAGAAGTGAGGTACTTTTACACGTGGGAATTTCGACACCCCCATTTTAGCACCTTTTATGTCATTGCACTTATTCATTGTGAAAACAAATTTGCCTTTGAAAATGTGTTCGCATACCTTTTCGCCGCCCTCGGTGAACATGCTGGCACATAGTTCTGCATTTTAACTCCCTTTTAACACAAAAATTAAGCTCACAACTCTTTTTTAGTAGCATGCATTCGGCGAGTTTCTTTCCCGTCTTGCACGTGTACATCTAAACTAAATGCGGTACCATGCATTGGCCATCTTTTTGTTCTAGAGACAGTAGTGATTCAGAAGTATTTGTCGCCTTTTCCTTTTACACGTGCGAATTTGGACACCGCATTTTTAACACCTCTTATGTAATTACACTTATTCATTGTGAAAACGAATGCCTTCCAAATTGTGCTCTCATATTTGTATGTATTTGTGCACGTTCTGTCACAATGCCGGTCCACACTCGAAGCGATGTCTGTGTTGATTTTTTTGCCTCTGTCAACATGCCAGTCATATACCAACAAAGTGTATTTTTATATTCTTCATCCCATAGATATGCCGAAGGCAAAACGAAAGTCAAATGATGAAGTGGACCTTCAGAGTACATTTAAAGCAACCGCTTCAATAGGTAAGTTAAGGAAATAATACAATGATAATGCTTTCCCTCTGTCGAATCATACAATTCAAAGAATAGATGCCACCCCTGACACAAATGGTGCATTTTTATTTCAACTAAGCATTTTCCTCTATGGTTTGTTTTAAAGGGAAGCCACACTAAAACTAAATTTGTCAGTGTTTCCTTCATCCTTTGTTGTGGTGTAAGTAACTACGCAAAATATTTTGCCCACAAAATGTAATTTTAATCATGCGGAAAACTTCCCCATACAACCAAATATACATGATTTTCTGTAGGGCTAACCAAAAATGAAATTTGTCTATTGCTACTAAATTTTCAAAGTTTGATAATCATAACTACTCTAAAACGACAAAATGGTAAAAACGACAAACTGGAGACTCTTACTTTGGACAACATATAACAAGTGATTTTTAATAGTGGTAGTATTTATACACTCTAATCCCAAGGATAATTTATTTTAAGCTACATAATGTTTGTCTGCCGCAGAACACTTGAAATCACACTTTCAACTCTCATTAAGAAGTATAGATTCAGTGAGTTATTTTTCACCCTGCACGTGTGCATCTCACGGAGTACCCGGAAATTATGCAAAACATACCCAACTGTTGTAATTTATCATGGTCTCAAATGTACGGAATTTTTTTATTAATCTGTGGTAACCGGATACTAGCTAACCAGTCATTTCTTCCATAGATACACAGATGGCAAAACGGAAGGCGAATGACGAAGTAGAACTTCAGTGTCTGAGTACATTTAAGGCATCAACCACTTCAACACCAAAGACAATCGCTTCGGTAGACAATATCAATTTTAGAGTTATGGATATGTTTCCTTCCACAAATTGTGAAACATATTACAGTCCAGATTCTGTGTCAGATGAAAATCAAGCTCAATTGTACCCAGTTGAATTTCTCAATACACTGACTCCATCTGGAGTTCCATCACATAAATTATATCTGAAAAAACACTCGCCCATCATGCTTATACGAAATCTTAGTCCATCGAAAGGCCTTTTAAATGGAACTAGACTAAAAATTGCAAACCTTGGTAAACGCATTATTGAAGCTGTTATCACAACGGGAAAAAATGCCGGACAAACTGTATTCCTTCCAAGAATCACAATAACACCATCAGACTCGGGATTACCGTTTGACCTCAGGAGGAGACAGTTTCCAATCAGACCTGCATTCTCCATGACAATAAACAAAGCGCAGGGTCAAACGCTCGACTACATTGGATTGGATCTTACGGAGCCTGTATTTACTCATGGCCAGTTATATGTTGCATTATCAAGAGTTCGTTCATTCAGTAACATATGGATATATATGCCGCAGAAACAGACAGAGTATTTTTTACTGATAGTATTGTTTACAAAGAGGTGCTATTTCCTGTGTGATACGATTCGGAGACCTTTATTGTCTTAGTAAAGAAAAGAAATCGTTGGATAAAAATTAAATCCTTAATTTGATCTGTGATTATTTTGCTGTTGTCTTCTGCTAAGTCAAACTGTTGACTGCCAGTCAGAAATTGCACCACTAACAGAGTATGTTGTAATAAAATATATAATTAAGAATATGTAACGTAATGATGTGTAGTCATTTATTAATGAAACATTATTCCCTTGGTACAGAGAAGAACTTATCATTACACACCAATCCTGATTTTAACTTCCTGTCATTTGGAATTATTTTGTTCTGGTGAAGTCAAAAGGCATATTAGCAGTGAAAATTACTTGAATGTGCGAAAAAAAGAATTGACTGATTTGCACAATGAGTTGATTCTCCTACAGCATGTATGTGCATCCGATTGAAACTTTATGCTGGTTTTACCATTTGACCTCTCTAAACAAATCAATAAATGAAAAGTGATCAATCTAAAATTGACAAGAATTTATTCTCAAGCTGTGTCCGTGTGTAAAACGGGTTCCTTTCTAGTAAATATCTGAATTTGTGTTGCAATTGATTTTTTGTCTTTTAAGGATACGCAGACTGGAACCTTTCCTGTCTAATTCCCATATAGTTAAACAACAAGAATACATAAAACTAATTGGAACTAATTCGGGATAATTGTGTCTTCATATTTTGCAAATTTTCTAAAACGTGTTTTGCGCTCTATAGTTGAGTGTTGAAATATTACAAGTTACTCTTAAAAACAAGTAAAAAAAAGCAGATGAGCTTAAATTTGCAAATTAAGCGACATTACTTTACCATCCAATTATCCCAAATTAGTTCCAATCTTGTTATAAATAGCTGTGTTGAATGGCCCTTTTATTTTATTGATGTCATTTTTGTTTCAATTTCTCTTGAAATCTTCTTTGATGGAGACATCATTGGTTACTACATCTGTGTTACATCTGTATTTTCAGTTCAGTTATGTGGAATATGTAGACGGAAGGCACCATTTTTCATTTATCGTATTTATTATCATATAATAAAGGAAAAGCAACTCAACACACCGTTCATATATTCGTTGTTTGCATTTTGTGTATGATATTGAGTATATTGTCAATGCATATTATGTTTGGATATTTTATATAAAGTGTTAATTAGCCATGGAGATTATTCCTGTTAACAGTAAAATACTAGCACCACTTACAAGTTGGTACCTCATGCGAAAAATACAAGTGAACAAAACGACGCCCACCAGGAAAGTTCGTGGGCCGCCCAATTATAAGTGGATGATGTAGTCCAACCTTTCACAGATCAGAATTCACTGACTATTTTCTCAAACAAATCGTGAAGTAAAACAACAAACATCAAAGATACGACAGATTTTACACGGAAAATTGAGACAATAAAAGTTCGGCCAATGCGACATTGTAACGCTAGACATTGTTTCAATGTCCACTAATACAACGCACAATGAAGCAATGGGATCAGTCGACAGAGCATTAAATCAGGAAAGATCATCAAATGATTGCATAATCAAAAGACCAACAACAAAATACATGATAGCTTTGCTGAAAATGATCTTGAAAAACAACACTTTCAAGTCAACAGTGAATTTTACCGTATTTTGGTGAGGTACGGGATCTCCAGTTTTACGAAAAATTTCCGAGATTACATTTCACACGACAAAATGAGAATAATTCAGCAACACACTGAACAAATATCGCTCTGACTGAGATTCAGAGACGATGTATGATTCTCATTGGAACTCAACACGAGCTTAATTAATTCATATCAAACATAAACAAATGCATCATACTTTCAATTTTCGAAAGCTCTTCTCAAGAAATCATATCGTTAGACCTCATTAGCTATAGAGTTCATCGGTGCAACAAAGAAAACTTTCTCGGCTGCAAAACACACACAAAACCAACAGATACATTGCGGTTCACTAAACCAAACGGTAACATTCAAGGGCCTTGTTAAACGCGAAACATTACGATACATTAGAACAATCATGCAACAACAAGACAATACAAAATACAAGATATTTTCGAGATAAAAGTAATGAAATGCGACAAAACGATTCTAAATCTTGTTTAATTATTACTAACTTTGGACAATCGGATGACATTTAAATGTTATTAAATTTTCATTAAATTACTTTCAAAACCTTTGAATCGTAAAAAGTAAAAGGGAACCAAAACATTTTCAGGTCCCCTATATGCAGATCAAAAACTCCAAGTACCCCTCTACAATCTCCCAAAATTTTCGAATCCAACCCGAATTCCTCCGCCCCCACCGTTATTTGTGGGCGTAGCCTAATCACATACACAAGAAACGGAAATATAAACGTTACGATGATGCCAAACTTCACAAAACCTACAACAGTCCGATCTCCGATTCAAATGAGCATACACAAATACAGCCTGAACGAACAGTAGACATTCTAGCTTCCGTACTTGAACAAACTGAACTTCAGTGGAACAACTCGATTGGTAACACCTACAATCATTCAATCAGTGCACATGTTTCACCAAAAGAAAATGAAGGACTGATGAAGACAACTCTATTCTCGAAAGGTAGCATCAAAGGATCGCAGTGTCACATTAGTCTTGCTACCCCATAGGGCAGGACACGTAGATTAGGGCTACGTCTCGCCATGGCAAATCAACACTATACATAAAACGGCCAAACATAACATAACATAATATACACTTACAATATACACAATATCATACACAAAATTCAAACAACTAAGATATGAACGATATGTAGAGCTGCTTTCTCTCATTACATGTCACCAATTGTGTCTGCTGTCAAATTAATCTTCCTGCACAGACCTTTGTTCCTACCAAGGCAGCGATAACTGTGGCAACTATTTTACTCATGACAGTGCTGGTGAAGAAGAGGATGATGAATTCCTACTATTACTAGATTTACTGGAAATGACATGAATGATTTGGATCATGAATCATGCCATTACGTTGACTGCAGCTTACTCTGACACATCGTTTCAGCTACAGAGCTACTTTTCAACAACTACAATAGTGTCGTTCATGTGGATCTTTTTTATGTTTGTACTTAATAGTATCTGGTGATATTTTCCCAACACATCTTTACGAAATAATGTTCGTGTTCAATTCATTTACCATATACCGGTATGTTAAAATCAAAATGTTATATATATCCTCTTTTCATGGTTACAACATTATAAGAAAATGTTGGTATTCTTTAGTAATATTAACAAGTTTCCTTATGCTGTGAATGACTATATTATACTCGAAACAAAAGGCATATTCGAAGAATCAGCTTCTGACCTATAAATACGGCTAGTTTTCAATCGGGTTCGAACCCACAACAAACGGCATCAGTCGCCTAGCGGAGAGGCCACAGAGAGAACCGCTCGGCTAATTCTCCACTCAAAAAAGAGTGGTTTAATAGCCGGCTAAGTTGTAACATTTTTCTGACTGAGACCGCTCCACACGTTGTAGAGTTCGTGAAGCACTCACGCACGCATGCTCACTATCACACATCGCACATACAAACTTTTTAGAAGCGAAGAAACGACATCATCACTTTAACTGGGCGAACGATAACCTCGGGGACAATTCTGTCCACAAGCAGAGTTACCAACCCAGGGTAGAAAATACGGCTAGTTTTCAATCGGGTTCGAACACACAACATACGGCATCAGTCGCCTAGCGGAGAGGCCAAAGAGAAAACTGCTCGGCTAAATCTCCACTCCCAAAAAAGAGTGGTTCAATAGCCGGCTAAGTTGTTACATTTTTCTGACTGAGACCACTCCAAACGTTGTAGAGTTCGTGAAGTACTCAGGCACGCGTACTCACTATCACGCATCGCACATACAAACTTTTTAGAAGTGAAGAAACGAATTCATCGCTTTAACTGAGCGAACGACAGCCTCGGGGACAATTCTGTCCACCAGCAGAGCTATCAACCCAGGGTAGAAAATACGGCTAGTTTTCAATTGGGTTCGAACCCACAACATACGGCATCAGTCGCCTAGCAGAGAGGCGACAGAGAGACCGCTCAGCTAAATTTCAACTTCAAAATAAAGAGTGGTTCAAAAGCCGGCTAAGTTGTTACATTTTTCTGACTGAGACCGCTCCACACGTTGTAGAGTTTGTGAAGCACTCACGCACGCATACTCACTATCACACATCGCACATACAAACTTTATCGAAGCGAAGACACAAATTCATCGCTTTAACTGGGCGAACGATAACCTCGGGAAAATTCTGTCCACCAGCAGAGTTACCAACCCAGGGTAGACATCCAGCTAGACATCGATATTGGATAATATTGTAAACAAGAAGAGTAGTTCATATGTTTTAATACATACATTCAACAAAAAAGTAATAATTTTAGAACTAATTTCAGCTGTTTGTTCTCCATGTTCTACGCACTTTTTTACAACATAATACTAGTGGTTGCATTTATACTTTAGTTAATTTTTTTAAAATACCATTATTTAAAAGAGGAAATATTTATTTCAACAGAAACATGAAAATATATCAGTAAAATCACTTTAAATATCACTTTGATATCAATTTTGTGTTTTACATGCAATACCATTACCAAATACCATATATCACTCGATAGTGTAAAAGTATATTTAGAATAGTTAACAATGAATTTTTTAATTTTATATCTCATTCCTGCAAAGTGCTTACCAGTTTAAATTATGCACATAAAAGGGGTATAACCTTCCTTCCTTGATAGCTCAACATTGGCAATTTTCTTCAAAGATATATAATAAGCTTTCAAATGACGTATGATGTGGCTGTATGATAGGGCTGTATATGTTAAAATTTTTAAATCTTGTTATTCTTAAGGGGAAAATATTTTTTCCATATAAATATGAAAACATTTCAGTGAAATCAATTTCAATATCTCTTTGGATATTCATTATGTATTTTACATGCAAATACCTTTCATTTGATATATCACTCGATAGTTTAAACGTATGTTTAGAAAAATTAACTATATATTTTAATACTATATCGCATTTATGCAAATCGGGTATGCGTGTTGATTATGCAAATTAGGGGGTTATGGCCCGATTTGGTAGCTCCAAATTGTCAATGTTCTTGAAGTAAAGATTATAAGCTTTCAAATGATGTATGATGTGGCTGTGTGTTGTGGCTGTATGTGTTAAAATTTTTAAATATTGTTATTCAAAAAGGGAAAATATTGTTTTCCATATAAACATGAAAATATTTCAGTGACATCAATTTCAATATCTCTTTGAATATCCATTTTGTATTCTACATGGTAAGGCCTTTCATTTGATATATAACTCGATAGTTTAAACGTATCGTTAGAGAAGTTATCAATAAATTTCAAATATTATATCGCATTTATGGAAATTGGGTAACCTTGTTAATTATGCAAACTTGGAGGTTATGGCCCTACTGGGCATCTCCACATCGTCAATTTCTTAAAGTAGAGATAATAAGCTTTCAAATGACGTATGATGTAGCCGTATGTAAGGTGGGTACATTAAACTCCTAAAATAAGGCCCTTTTTGTGGATTCGCTGCTCGCCCAATAACTCTGTGTACAGTGATTTATGTTCGTCCACTATGTTTACCTCCATTGTGGTGGTGGTGGTGGGGTATTGTATTGAACGGAACATGTATGTACACAGGGGTCCCACACAGCATGATGCCAATGGTGCGTCAGCTAAGTTGACAGTAGCCCATGGAAAACGTCTAATGTGTCATTTTTCCTGTGAAATTCGCTAAAGTTCTGATGAGACTGTAAATTACAAAGTTGTTTTCCAAGTTACTGACTCAACCATTTTAAAGCGGTGATCAAGATGACCAGAACAGCCAATTTAGACCAACCAGGTTCAAGAACCTTTGAAAAGGTGCTTAAGACGTACGGTGGATATATTAAAGAGATAAACATTGAGAACAGTAGGATAAAGAGAGGCGTGAATGGTTCAACCTGTTCAATTTCTCAGTGGGAAAAAGCTGGAATGTAGCGTTTGCAATCAATGTATGGCTCAACAATCGAGGCAATTGACAAAATTTCAATCATATCCCTTAAAATTTTCAAGGCCTGATCTTTCATATCTTCCACGCTAGATATACCCACGCATATCATGCACAGAAGAATATCTTGTAGCAGGCTTTAACTCAACCACACGAAATCATATAGGTCTTGATCGTCGGCATGCATCCAATAAATCTTAAAATTGCAATACGTTGAGTATACAAGAAACAGTACAGGAAACACAATACTTGCATTTAAGAATATTTGATAAATGCCATGTCTATTTATGTCTCTTTATTCATAAGAGTTTGTTGCTCGTTTTAAGGCAAAATTCGTGAAATTAAGTTTAAAACAAGCATTGACGTATGTGTCACAGGAATATTTTCCATTGCTGTTGTGCCAACTTTTGAACGTTGCGAACATTCAATGGAAGTACTCCAACTTGCAATTTAAATATATTAGTTTTCAAACTGTACTTACACTTTTGGAGATGCTGTTTAATGTCATCTGCAGAGCAATCATCGTGTTGTTCAACTTCGAAACCAATATCCCAAATTGTTTTCTAAGGCTATCACAATCGACCTCCGTTCCATTGCGGGGCTCTGCTGTCAAGAATGTCTTGTTATTGATGATCAAGGCTGTGCCACGTCTAGTGTGTGTCATGTTGTACTCCATTTCTGTGTCTCGACTTTTCGTCTCTTCAGGTGCCCCATCGGATCTTACTAACGATTGAAAAACAGAAAATAACTATATTTAGTGTTTCCAATTACGTAGGTACGTAGTACATAGGTATGTACATGTGTACAAATGTACTTACATACATACCTACATACATACCTACCTACCTACCTACCTACATACATACATACATACATACATACATACATACATACATACATACATACATACATACATACATAAACACACAGACATGCAAATGAGATGCAAATGAAACATATACCTCCTATATATAAACTCTCTTAGGTATATATAGATATACTAAAGGTGAGCAACAAATTGTTGTCACGTATGATAATGTTAATGGTTAACCTGTACAGATAGATGGATGGATAATATTTTATTATAGTGACACGGTTTCATATACAACACAAGATTCTTATTTTGAAAAAGTACAAGAAATTTGTTTGAAACCCAAGCCGAGTTGTCAGCTTATGAGTCACTTATTCCTATAACACACACCACAGTGTGCGTTTAAATAACATATTTTAAAGTATAGCATAATTCATAAAGAAAGTAAACTAAGTGTTTGAAATTACATTTTTCCTTCTGATATATATTTGGTGAATACACTTAGCAAAGTTTCTGACAAAAACTGTGTTGAAAAATTGAACAAGTTTTTCATTTGATGGCAAATCATTAAGAACGTCTGTAATCGAGGTGCGAATATCGTCGTACTGTTCACAATCAAATATAAAATGAAATTCGTCCTCAACAACATTACCGTTAGGGAGCATCCGTTTTTTTACGGGGGGGGGGGTCGGTGGAATTTGAGCGACAAATGAAATGTAAAACCGACCCCCCTCCAAATCAAATTTCTAAAATTTGACCCCCTGCTCAATTCATCAATTGTAAAATGTGACCCCCCCAAAAAATATCATCAGATTTGATTCATTAACCCTTCGCACCCTGTGGCCCCGGGCTGAAAAAAAGTTTCCTCACATACTAGAGAATCAACATTTTGGTGAAATTCCAAATCAAATTTTTTGCACACACATGAACTTGTAATCGCTCTAGTCTAATCAAGTACACTAATATCAATAATCAAGAGTACATAAATACACAGATTTCCTCATAGACAAGATGGTGAATCAACATTTCGGTGACATTCCAAAATAACATTTCTTGCACAAACATCCACTTGTAACCACCCTAGTCTAATCAAGTACATTAATATCAGTAATCAAGCGTACATAAATACACAGATTTAACTAGTTTTGTATTGGAAAAACATTATTCATAGTTTCCTCTGACAAGATAGTGAATTAACAATTGGTGAAATTCCAAAATCAAATTTCTTGCTCACACATGCACTGGTAACTACCCTAGTCTGATCAAGTACATTAATATCAATAATCAACAGTCTATAAATACACAGATTTAGCTAGTTTTGTATTTAAAAGAAATTATTCATAGCTTCTCATCGATATGCATGGAGGACCTGTGTATTTCCTATTTTGCCAGGGAGTTCTTGTGTGTTATCACTGTATACCTTGGAAGTCCAAGACGGGAACTTTCCAGAGAGTCTTTTACGTTGAATGCTACACTGGAAGGTTTGAGTGTCAGCGTGTGATTTTTAAGTCAGATATTTCTCTATTTTGAGTTTTACTCAAGTCAGCAGATATGTAAAGAAACCGGTGAGTGGCAGAGATCGAACTTTATGCGGACTGCACTGTTTATTTAAACCCTACGCCATCCTCTACTTTAGTCGATCGAACGAACATTGCTCACACAAGTGAAAGCCGTGCCGTGGCTTAAGCTTATATGTGTAATACGCATTGCACGCTGAGATGATAGTATCACAACAAGTTGAAAGCTGATCTTTCTGCGGCAAATTGTGTGTTAACTGCAAACTTTATTCCGTTCAGATGTCTGAGATTGTCATGAGAACATTATTTGTGATTGTTCCACTGAAGTTTTGTCGATGCGCGGAGTTTGCAGAAGAAGACTTCAATTAGTTCGGCAGAACGAGTGTGTCCCCGAAGAGCCAACCGGAAGTAAACAAAGATCCAAGATGGCTGCGCCCGTGGTAGCTGAACTGGACGCTGCTTAGCAGTGATTTGCATGTGTTGTCGCCAACTTTCATGTGCGGACATTACACAGGACTTACAATTGTGCTCATCATCGAACATTAGTTAAAGTCGCGTGTGAACTGTTTGTGTTTCCGAGCCGCGTGGTCAAGTCTGAGGTACCTCTGCGGTAACGTTAAGTTTTTTTATAGAAATTGTTAAGCATTTAGAAACGGTTTGAACAGAGTTTTTGTTCTGAAAGTGGTTCGACTCCTGCCGTCGGGAGGTCGATCATCAGTAGGTAATTGTTACCATGGAGTAATATCTATAGTTTTGAAGTATGGTTTTACTATTTTATATTTAGACCCCGATATTTGACACAATATAGTAATATACAGAAGTTGTTTGTTACATTATATGACTTGTGTGTTAGTTCCTCATTTCATGCCCCATGCTCTGTAGCCCTGTGTACAGGTCTGTGCACGTGTGTTCCCAGCATTATATGGCCTCTACCACAGCCCTGCAACGGTCTATGAAGAGAACTGAGGTCTCTGTGGCCTGGATCTGGACCACAATGAAAAAATGGTCTTTTTGGCTAAAATTCTGCTTATTGGGCAGAACCCTTTCCCTGCCTACCTGTACCTCCAAACCAATTCCAGAAAAGATGCGATTAACTTCTCCTAACGTCCAAAACCGCTCGTTTTCTGAAACATAATGTACTCGACAAGTTGTTTACCCATGGAGATCGCCATTTTGAATCTCGCTGCAGAGACCCCAGTTATCTCCATAGACCGTTGCAGGGCTGTGGTGGAGGCCGTATAACGTCGGGAACACACAGACCTGTACACAGGGCTACATGCTCTGTTGCTGCTCTAGAGAGGTTACCGCCGGTCTTGGACTTGTTGGCCCTGCTAGAGAAAAAATTTGGCTGAGTTTTGGTCGGTTATTATTCTACCGTCTAGAAAACATCGGTTACACAAGCAACATTTCGCTGAAATTCCAAAGTCAATTTTTTTTCCATAACTCAATACAAACCTTTGTAAAATTTGACCCGCCTCAATCATTGATTGTAAAATTTGACACCCCTAAAAAAACGGTCTTGTAAAAGTCAACCCCCCCTGATTTCCACTGACCCCCCTTGTACAAAACGAATGCTCCCTTACATAGTAAATATATTCTCTGATCAATTTGCAAGTTAGAATACCAACCAGTTTCAATCCTCAAAGGTAATGTCCCGTTACGTAATCTCGCAATAACTGAGCAGTATTTATACAGGATATTAAGTAATACATAAGGTTCAACATTGTAATTGTGTTTGAATGTACAATACGTTCTCAATTTCGGTTTATTAAATGGTTAATTCTCCAGTTTACAGATTCATTTACTTTTAACTTCTGTTTTGCTTTGTCAAGAATAACATTTACTTAGTTCACATTGGCAACCCAACTGAAATTTGGGCCGACGCAAAATAATTGTCCTTTGGGGATTAAATTTGGTCTGCGTCCGCAGTTACCGGTACCAGAACTTTACCTTCCTTTGTGACCTCTGACCTGTCAAAGTTCAAAATGGCGCATTTGAATAATGGCATGCTGTTTCTACTGTTCATGATTTTCCTGCATTTTTAAGCACAAGAAGGGCAAATACGACTACCACTCACCCTTTTAATCATCGGAGAGATCTTCACTATTTATTGGATGAGTGCATATGGTATATATAAGACCGCGGTACAAATAACCAGTGCGCGGCAATTTTTTGACATGCCTCTCTAGTCTATTACGTGCACTTTGAAAATCGAATGACATGGTCTCGTTTGCGGAACAAAGGTTGATGGGAAGTTCTGCGTACATGGGATGATATTAAAATGTAAAGGACTGGATTGAAAACTTTCAATAGGTGTAAACTTTAGTTTCAAACGTCGTTTGTTATGTGCGAATAGGGTGACTAGTTCAACTTCGATCCATGGCGGAGGCCTGGTCAACTGGGACCAGGGCCGACGCAACGTGTCCACACGGCGATTTGCGTCGGCCCTGAAAACCCCCCCCCCTCTAACCGGGACCAAACTGTGTCGGCCCAAGGCCGACGCAGCGTGTCCACATTGGTTTTTTACGTCGGCCCCGGCCCAGGTCCGGCCCTACACTGACGTAAAGTGGTCAATCTGAACAGGGTAAACAGTACTAATATTTTGTTCATTTCTAGACTCAAAAACATGTAACAGCCCAGCCTCTTAAAATACAGACTTCGCTCGTTTAGTACACAATTGGTCGCTTAAAAATATAGGTTTGGCCAGTCTGGTGATGGGTAATCTCTGTAGTCTAGACCACAGCCTTATGACCTCAACTTTACGCCTATATTCACTAGACATCCATCCCATATCACCATATACTGAAGCGGTATATAACCGTGGTAGGACTTGAAGCTCCTACTCCGAGATATGATCGCATTGCACGGTGTCAGATCTTGTCAATACAATTGTGATTGAATTTCTATGTCACACCGCCGAAGCGTAGTCAAGAATTGGAGCTACTAGCGAATCGAAAAGCTTTGTGTACATCTGATAAGACATTCCACCATACATTTTACATTTGGCAATAATAATTCCAGTAGCTCTTCAGGCAGATTCAGCAAGGCTCTGTGTCATAACATTTACATCAAGATGTTCACTAAAATATAATCCAAAATATTGTATTTTTCTGTAACATCCATTGGCATAGGCCCAGTGTGAAATTAAGCTTGTGTACGTGGAGATGAGTGATTTCTGAAGTGTACCACCAAAGTTTTGTCTTGGCTCAATCTCAGTCTCCACTTTTTTACAGTACATGTGTACTATATCAAGCAAACTTTGTAAATTTTCTTCTGAATCGGCCAGCAAAACAATATCACCAGCGTAAAATAGTATGCTGACGGTATCTTCCGCAACTTTAACACCTAAACCGAACTGTTTTATTTCTGTTGCCAGGTCATTAATATATAGTGCAAATAGAGTAGGAGGAAGACTGTCGCCTTGTTTGACGCCAATATCAACAGGAAAACTTTCAGTGGTAAACTGATTTACTTGGACCTTGCACATTACGTCAGTGTACAAGGAACGCAGCACATTGAGAAATTTGCCAGTTACTCTACTTTCGCATAATTTTTACCATAGACAATTCCTCTCAACATGATCAAATGCATTTCGCACGTCAACAAAGCAAGCAAATGTATGCTGGTTCTTACTAATTCTATTTTCAATAGTAGAATACAAAACAAATATATGGTCTAAACAAGAACGAAGGTTTCTGAAACCATTCTGCTCGTCAACTAGCTTGCCGTATTACTTTAACCAATTAAGCAGACGGTTATTGAGAATCGATGTGAAAACTTTAGATATACACGATATACCTCTGTAATTCAACTGAACACGTCTATCTTTGTTTCCACTTTTCGGTATTGGGCAGATAAGACCTTGACGCCAACTTGTCGGTACAAAACCAGTATCAAAACACGTCAAAAGTAGATGATGTATCAATTCGATGGAAACTTTGGTCTTCAGAATTTCATTATGTATTTTATGTAACCCACACGCTTTGCCAGATTTAGTTTTCTTAATGGCTTTTTCAGTCTCAGTAATCGTAATTGGTTGATTTAACTCTGTCTGGTCTAGTATAGGCATGTCTGGAGGAGATAACTGATCAAGTTCAGCATCGAATTCTTTTAATTTGTTCATAATCATGTGCAGATGGCCCTCGTCAAAAACAAAATTCCTCGGCATTATCAGTAAATACTGGGGTCTGTAGTACTAAAAGACTTGCAAAGTCTTTTCTCCACCTGTTTAATAGAATGTCCAATTCTGTATACGCCATATCGTCATCTATAAGTCAAATAGGTATTGGCTCCTTAGGCGTATGTGTGGCGGAGTCCAGTTACTTTTGTATCCGCTAAGTGCCAACCACTCCAAGAAACAAGTCATCGTTGATGACACAGTCCCCACTTGTTAATGGGTACTTCGATTACATGTCCTCAGAGAGGATAGAGTCCTCTTCATTAATTAGGTCTGTGATAAAATACTTTGATACAGATGGCACTCAATGGCCAAGAATGAGTTCTATGGTGATGAAAACATAAAACCAAAGTAGGCACCATCCTAAAGTTCATAAAATGAGTCTACTAGGAATTAATCAACAGGATGTTGCAAAACATTTTTGCATACAATCCTAACACTTAACAGATTATCACTTGTACCATATTTCATAAAGTTTGATGCAGTATTTACAACACTATGAGATCAACATCTGTATCAAGTTTCATCACATTTGACGTTGTATTAATTTGTGGCTATATCACCCTAATTAGGAAAGTTCATTACTTATGCAATTACAAATTAAAATGACACGGATAAATGTCTTTTTCAATGTTAAAGCAATGTGAGCTTAACATCTGTACAAAGTTTCATGAATTTGATGCAGTATTTCTTGACATATCAGCCTATTTACGAAACTTCAATAATTGACATGTTACTGCTACATGACGTGAAACAAATTGAGGAGCATATGTATGAAATAGGTCAATGTCCTTGTACCAACTTTGAATAAAATCGGTTGAGATATGCCTGACTTATGGCTCTGTACATGAAAAATCGTTAGAAAATGGCTGCCTGGCGGCCATATTGGATTGTATCACAAAACAAATTGACGTGCATATCTATGACATTGTTCAATGTCCTTGTACCAACTTTGAATAAAATCGGTTGAAACATGTCTGAGTTATGGCTCTGTACATGAAAAAATCGTTAGAAAATGGCCGCCTGGCGGCCATATTGGATCGTATCACAAAACAAATTGACGTGCACATCTATGACATTGTTCAATGTCCTTGTACCAACTTTGAATAAAATCGGTTGAAACGTGTCTGAGTTATGGCTCTGTACATGAAAAAATCGTAATAAAATGGCCGCCTGGCGGCCATATTGGATTGTATCACAAAACAAATTGACGTGCATCTGTATGACATATGAAGTAATTCTTGTACCAAGTTTGAATGAAATCGCTCCTTGCATCTCTGAGATATCTGCGTGAACGGACGGACGCACGCACGGACGCACACACGCACGCACGGACGCACACACGCACGGACACGACCAAACCTATAAGTCCCCCCGGACGGTGTCCGTGGGGACTAATAACCACCCTAAGTTGCTTTAGTTTAGAGTAGGTTTATTCAAGAAGCGGTGAAAACTGGGTAAATAAAGAGATTAAAATACAAGGTCATTCATTGTCTACATCGGAGAGTCGAGGTAAATCAAGTTCAAAGTAAACGGAATAAAAGAACTAAATTCTACTAAAATATCTAAATACTGCATTCAAAATGGTCCTCTAAATAATTGGAAAGTCATAAAGAGAAATCAACTTACATCGTTGCGCCTACAGTCCTACTTTTGGCTGGAGTGTTTGTGAGACCACGTGGCATGTCTACTTGCTTTAAGACAGTGGAAGAAAAACGTGTCTGCGTGGGTGTAATTTAATCTTTAACCTTTTAATTGTTTTTACCAAGAAGTTTCTTGACCTTTGTGTCAGAGGGCCTTAAGAAAGATAGGGGGCGATCTTCAGAAAATGTAGTTGGGGTCATGAAGGGTCAATTCAACACACTCCACCGTCTAAAAATGCGGGGTAAGCTGAATTTTTACTAATCATAAATTTCAAATAGAATAAATGCCTACTTATATTTTAGGTCTAAATAAATTCAAAAGGCTAAGAGTATATATGTAAGGGTTCATGCTAATCGAGTCCGTATATAGTGTTCATTGAATTCAATCACAGAGTTCAATTTGTACTTTCAATCAAAACTAATTCACTAATAGGTCTGAGGTAGGTTCGAGGTTCGCCATCTTTGTAGATCATGACAACTACTTTTCGTACTTTGTTGTCATCGCTGGATAGACCTTCACTATGCCAGCGAGGGGCCAGCTGTTTCTTGCGTATTCTTTCTCTCTCAAAAGAACCACGTCTCCTTCTTTGACGCTGATTGTAGATTTGTTCCATTTTGGTCGTGGCTGACGGCTTTGTAGATATTCTTTTCTCCATCGTATCCGGAATTGGTCAGCTAGATACTGTACGCGTCGCCAACGTTTTCTACTGTAGATGTCTTGTTGGACAAATGAGCCTGGTGGTGGGGGTCGGTGATTGAGTCTTCATTGTGAGTAGCATGTTAGGGGTGAGAGCTTTGGGATCGTTTGCATCTGATGATACAGTCGTTATAGGTCTGGAGTTGACGATGGCGCTGGCTTCTGCCATGAGAGTTGTCAGCAAGTCATGTGTGTATTGTTGCTTGCCTAGTTGATAGTGCATGGAGTCAAGAACGCGTCTGATGGTACCAATTTGTCGTTCCCATATACCGCTGAAGTGGGATGCGTGAGGTGGGTTGAAAATCCACTCACAGTCTCTTGTTGTAAGGAATTTTTTGATGCGGTCTTGATCCAGTTCTTTGGCTGCTGCCTGAAGTTCGTTCTTTGCGCCGATGAAGTTAGTGCCCTGGTCACATCTGAGTTTCATAATGTTGCCGCGTATAGCTATGAAGCGGCATAGGGCATTAATAAAGGCTGAAGTGTCCATGGAGACTATTACCTCTATGTGTACTGCTGTAGTTTAGAGACAGACAAAGATAACTGCCCATCTCTTGTTTCAGATGTACCGGCTCTGGTTTTGCGGGAAGCTATAGCCCAGGGGCCGAATACATCCATTCCTACATTGGTGAATGGTGGGGTTTTCTCAGTTCTGTCCGACGGTAGGTCGGCCATGAGTTGAGTGAGTGGTTTTGCTCTCAATCTTCTGCATATCGCACATTTGTGTATTATACTTCTTACCATGTCATGTACACCCATGATCCAATAGCCATTAGCTCTGACGTTTGACAGGGTGAGTTGTCTGCCTTGATGTTGTACTTGTCGATGTACATGATCGATGATAAGTCGTGAAATGTGGTCGTCCTGTGGGAGGATGATGGATGTCGGCCGCAGAGGTCGAGGTCAGATTGGCGAAGTCTTCCTCCTACGCGGATGAGTCCTTTTTCATCGATGAATGGGTTAATCCGGCTGATGGGGTTCCGTTTCTGTAGTTTGCTGTTGTCAGTGCCTGCTGACTTTGCTGCAGATAGTATCTCATATTCTTTATGAAATGCCTTTTTCTGTACTGAGCGTAGGATGATGGTTTCTGCTTGTGCCATCATCTCAATTTTCACTTGTTCTGGAGACTTCTCTTTCTCTTTTTTGTCTGTCTTTTCTGGTGATTTTCTTTGTCTGATTTTGCCTATTAAGTTGGCAATACTTCTCTTCAAGGATCTCCATGATGAGAATCGTTGAAATCGGTGAGCACCTAAGTCGTCTTGTTCTACTTCCTTCGTTGATGTGTTGAGGACAGCAAGTTGTTTGCGGACCTCAGGGTCTTCGTCACTTACTGTGTATTCATGTTCTGTTTCTTCATGGTTGTCTTTGTCTTGCTCGTCTCGCTGCCACAGAAATGCTGGTCCTGATAGCCAGATAGTTGAGTTGAGTTTCGGGGCTGGTATACTGCGTGATGCGATGTCAGCTGGATTTTCATGTGTAGACACATGTAGCCACTGGTGTGGTGATGAGATGTTGTGTATCTTTTCTACTCTGTTTGCTACGTATACGTGGAAACGTTTCGAGCTGTTGTTTATATATCCAAGGAAGATTTTGCTGTCCGTGTGATATTTGACGTTGTCGATGTTCAGGCCGATATTTCTGATGTGATCTTCTGTGCGAGTTCTGTTGCTAGGACGGCTGCACACAGTTCTAGGCGAGGTATGGAGACTGCATGAGTCGGGTTTACCTTTGCTTTGCCAAGTATGAATGATACGTTGACGTTGTCTTCGTGGTTGAGCAACCGCAAGTACGTTACAGCACCTACGGTATGGCTTCATTGCTGGCGTCAGAGAAAATGACACTCAGTTTTCTTTATGGGTCCGAAGGTGGGTGGAGTGTAGCATCGCTGTAGCTGTATCTTTGTGATTTAGTTGAGGTTGTTGCACCAGCGGGTCCATCTGGGCAAGTATTTCTCTGGTAATGTTTCATCCCATCCAGGGTTTGATGAGTTGCGTCCTTTAGTTTCTGTCATGAGGCCTCGTAGTATTAATTTTTTTCTATGGAAACTGGTGCGAGTATACCGAGTGGATCGTATATTGAGTTGACGATCGCCAGTACTCCCCGCCGTGAGAATGGCTTCTCCTTCAAATCTTCTTGAATGTGAATGCGTCGGCCTCTAGAGACCACTTGACCCCTAATGATCTCTGAGTCGGAAAGGTGTCTTGATTGAAATCCAACCTCTGTAGATCTTTGGCTAGTACTTCGTTTGGAAGTGCTGTCATGGCTTCTTCATCATTAGAAACGATCTTGTGGAAGTTAACGTTTCTGGTCGCAAGTAAGTCTCTTGTTCTATTGATGAGACTGATAGCTTTCTGTGCATCTGGTGCTGAGGTTAGTCCGTCGTCGACGTAAAAGTTCTTGTCTATGAACTCTTTCACGTCTTCTCCATATGTAGATACGCCGTCTTCAGCGATCTTTCTCAGTCCGAAGGTAGCAATGGCTGGTAAGGAGACATTGCCAAACAGGTGTACGTTCATTCTGTACTGAATTACTGCTTTCGTGGGGTCGTTGTCTTTGAACCAAAAGAAGCGCAGATAGTCTCTGTGTTCTTGTTGATGTGGAAGCTATGAAACATTTGTTCTACGTCACCCATTACTGCTGTCTGCTCGCGTCGGAATCATAGCAGGATACCGAGGAGGCTGTTCATTTGGTCAGGTCCCTGAAGCAATGCGTCGTTCAAGGAGACTCCGTTGTACTTTGCACTGGAGTCGAATACTACTCTGATCTGCTGTTTCTTGGGATGGTAGACACCGAAGTGTGGTAAGTACCATGCGTTGTCGGCATCTATTTTGTCTTCTGGAACGGGACTTGCGTGGTTGCGTTCCATAATTTTCTTCATAAACTGAAAGTATTCTTCCATCATTTGTGGTTTACGCTGAAACTGATTCTGTAGATTGTAGAATCGGTTCAGAGCTGATTGTCGGTTGTTCGGTAATTTCTTTGGGTCTTGCCTGAAGGGGAGAGGAAGTTCTAGATTGCCTTCCTCGTTTACATGGACTTCTCGTTGCATGATGTCCAGGAATTGCTTGTCTTCAATGGAGGGTGCCTTTTGTTCGTCGTAAGGTGTCCGCTTGAAGACGGTGGTGCCAAAGTTGACGGGTTTCGGGCTTATTATGTCTTTGATGTGGATGTGATGATTACATTCGAGAGCTGATTCATCGTAGCTGTTGAGGGTTGCAGTCGTATGGTGTACTGAAGTACGGATTACACCTCTTGCTGTCTCTAGGCACAGTTCACCTGAACTTGTCCACCCTAGGTTGGTGCGTTGAGCCCAAGGCGAGTTTACAGGTCCGTTTCTTGTTTCTCTGACTTTCAGTGGTTCTGGGCAGTTTCTGCTGATGAGGAGGTGAATTCCAACGTTCTTTTTTGGTTCTGGAATGTAATCGATGATGGGCTTCAGATGTTTGAAGGCCTTGCAAATGTCTGGTGTGGGTATTTCGTTCTTGTCGCTCGGTATGTTGTCATTTTCTAGCAGGATGGGAAGAGAAAATACGGATAGTTTTCAATCGGATTCGAACCCACAACATACGGCATCAGTCGCCTAGCTGAGAGGCCAGAGAACAGAACCAGTCGGCTAAATCTCCACTCCCAAAAAATTTTTTCTTTCCGTCATGTGATTCTATGATGCAAGGTTGCTACGTCGTCCCTTTCTGAGTTCTCCTTTGCCGCTGCATGTTGACAGTTCGTATTCAAGGTCTGGGCCGTGTATCTTCAGTGCGTCGAAGAGGTGGCTGTCACCCATACAGGCGTTGGACTGGTCGTCTAGGACTACGTAAGTTTCTATGTAGTCTGCTGGTCGGTCTTGTGTATATACCTTTGCGAGGACTATCTTCTCACACGAACGTCCGGCTGGGCATTTTGTGAGTCCGGTACATTTTGTTGTAGCTTCTTGGGTTTCCTTTTCTTTATCTTCTGGTTTGGTTTCGGTTGCTTTCTGCTTAGATCTGTCGCCAGGTGTAGCGTGGAGACAGGTGATGTGTTTCTTGCTCTTGCATATAGCGCATTCGATGTTCGATGTGCAGTCTTTGGCGAGATGTTTCTCGGTGCATTTAAAGCACAAACCTTTCTTCTAGCACAGTTCAATTCTGTCAGCAATTGGTTGCTTTTCAAATGCTTTGCAATCTTTCAGGTCATGTCCTGTAGCCTTGTGAAAGATACATTGTTTTTCTTCATTTGATGATTTCGTTGCGTGTACACACGCTCTGGTCTTCGTATGTTGACTGGATTTTGACTTACTTGTTCCAGGGGTGTGGTCGTCTGGTCTTGGAATATCAGGATCGCATGCTGCTTTCGCTGTGTCTTTCAGGAAGTCTTTGAAGAACTTGAATGGAGGAAATGTTTTGTGGCATCGTTTGTATGATGCCACGTTATCTCTCCACTTGTTGAGGACGAATCTTGGTAACTTCTCCATGACGGGCTTGAGTCCGTGTGGTGTATTGAGGGACGAAAGGTCAGGAAGTTTTCTCATGTGTGCCTCTGTGTTAGAGCACAAGTCTGATAGTTCGAGTAGCTTTTTGCTTTCGTCTGGTTTAACTTTCGGGAAGGACTTCAGTCTTTCCAGGATTACTGCGGTGATGACTGCAGGGTTGCCGAATCTGTCTTCTAGTTCTATCCAAGCCTCTCAATATGACACGTCTGGGTCGTCTACATCTCGTTGTAGATGGTCTTCGATGATTTTATGCAGATCTCCTTACGTAAATTATGCAGGAAATCTAGTTTCGAATGATCTTTTCCATGACATGTACATGATAGGATCGCCTCCGAATGTTATTGGTTGTTGTAGTGGTAAACGTTGATGGGCCATCATTTGGGCTATCTCCGTCAGAGGTTGCATGTTGTTGTTGTTCTGGCTTGTTGTAGGTGTCTGTTGATTTGAAGTAGATGTGATTGTCTCACCTGATTCTGTTGGTGTTCCCTGTCCTGGTTGTATCAGTAGAGGGGATGATTCTAAGTCTTTGTTTTGTGCTTTGGGTACGAACTCGGTAAAGTTCAGTGCTGGTAATGGATCATGCTTCAATTCTCTTTTCATTGCAATGTATTGTGATACATGGTTGTTCGATGACTGGTCTGATGTAGTAAGTGTTTGTACTGGTAGGGAGTTTTCTTCCGCTACTTGCTGGAGGGTTTCTGCATCTATCCTTGCCTTTTCTGCTTTTATTTCAGCTTCGATAACTTTGATTTTTTTTTTATGGTGAGCAATTGTCTTCATATACTCTGCCTCTCTTGCTGCAGAGCGTGCCTTGCCTTGTGCCTTTAATGCGTTTGTTCTGGATGATGTTGATGATCTGGTTCTGTGTGAACTACGCAAGCTACTTAGTGTTGTAGATCCTCGTTCGGATGGTGATTTGAAGTTGAGGGCACTGTTTCAGCTCTCCTTGTCTTTGCATCGTTAATGTATTCATTTGCTTGTTCAATGTTCCTATTGAAGCTTATTTCCGTTAATTCTGCTTGCTCCTTACCTTGTGGAGTCTTGTCTTGTTGATAAAGTCTCTGAAGTTTGTTCCAAGTTTGTTCATATTCCTTGGAAAGTGTCTCTGCTGTATCAATTCGCTTTCTGTTGGGTCCTGCATTGCTCTGAGGTCGATGAGAACTCCCCTTGTTTGGTTCCAAATGCTTGACAGGGCCTTTTCAGTGTTCAAGGTAGCATAGAGCAGTCCTCCTTCGTTTTTTCTACTGTCCTGTAGAGGGCGCCCTTCAGTTCGGGCAGCAGATCCACCTTCAGCAGTGGCCGTCCCACTGGGAACCGCCCCTTCATTTGTTTGTTCTGAGGTATTTTCTGCCTTAGAAATATCTTCTTGATTTTCATTTTGAGATTCTGTGTGGGCTGGTTGTTCAGCTCCTTCGACTTTATATTCATCCATTATAGTTTCTTTGAGTCAGTTGTAGTTGGCTGTATATAGTATATACAGTGGGCCTACCTTGTAGCCTATATGCCAGTGTCAGCTGTGCACTCGAGTCAGTGTCTTGTCCAATGGTTTGCTGGTTTTTACTTCCAATGATGTTCACTTGCGACGATTTTTCACTGTGGCGGAGTCAAGTTACTTTGTATCCGCTAAGTGCCAACCACTCCAAGAAATAACCACCCTCAGTTGCTTTAGTTTAGAGTAGTTTATTCAAGAAGCGGTGAAAACTGGGTAAATAAAGAGATTAAAATACAAGGTCATTCATTGTCTACATCGGAGAGTCGAGGTAAATCAAGTCCAAAGTAAACGGAATAAAAGAACTAAATTCTACTAAAATATCTAAATACTGCATTCAAAATGGTCCTCTAAATAATTGGAAAGTCATAAAGAGAAAAAATCCACTTACATCGTTGCGCCTACAGTCCTACTTTTGGCTGGAGTGTTTGTGAGATCCACGTGGCATGTCTACTTGCTTTAGGGGAGAACCATTTGATTTCCGGGGGTATGGAGGAAGTGGGTATGGGAGCAAATTTTTTTTTTTCTGTCAGAGTGACAGCAATTTATTTTTCTACTGTCAGACCTGCACCAATTTTTTTTTTCAAATGGAGTAGCAGTGCAATTTTTTTTAATTGGTCATCAAGTTTGTAATGCGTTGTATATAAGGGAGCCGTCATTATTTACTGCCTGAAACTCCGAAATTTAGAGTGACCCCCCCTTCGCCAACCATGATGAATTTGAGTAACCTCCCTCTCTAACTCTGAAATTTTGACTGATCCCCCACTCAGAAAAGTTAAATACCAATATATGTAATTGTAAAATTTACAAAATACAGCAACAGTAAAGACCTTTCAAATCCTGATGTACCCTGCTAGACTATCATCAGTTATCTCATGATGGTTCAAAAAAGGTGAACACATCAAAGTTCAAAGTCACAATAAAATAAAGATATAAAAGATCACGCAGTATCTAATTATATAGTTATATACTGTTTAATTTGGATGGATATTATGACAGGGTTTTCACTAGGATATCTGACCGGGCAGAATTTTAAAGTACAGGGGGAGAACATGAGAGAGGCTTAGGGGGAAAGTGTCACAGGGGCTTTCCCCTATCTTGCATGGACATTTTTAAGATATTGATGTGTGCAATGGTGCAGTCTGGTGCAATCTGAGAGGTGTTTTTTAATTTATTTACTCAGTGAAACTGTTTGAATACCCCAAGGGCGAGAGCACGAGAGGGGGGTTTCCCTCTCGTATGGAAATTTTGAGAAATTGATGTGTTTAATGGTGCAATCTGAGAGGAGTTTCAGTTTATTTTGCACTCGGTAAAACTGTTTGAAAATGACATTGAACACTGATATTTTTTACATTTTTTGCATGATCAGTTTTTTGAGTCACAATATTCAACAACCAAACAATGACAATACAATTTGTGAAAAAACAGTTCTGTTTGCCAGAGACTGAAGACAAATGAATATACAGGAACGGAAAATCTGTGACCTTCTTGTGTCATTTCTCCAGCTGCCAGCTTCTAATGAAAAGTCTGAATATGGTATGTTTGCGATCCGGTGTTAGTGGTCAGAGAAACAAGGCTCACACATATATTTCATTATATTTGGTGTTCCTCAATTTTTCATTGTCAAGGTACATCTTTCTAACAAATTTATATTGAGAAAATAATATATTGGTTTTAACACTAGTTTATTGACTCCTGTCTTGTGTTTTAAATTTTCACAATTTACAGAAGTCAAATAGTCCCCTTTAAACAGTGCCTATGCAATTGAGATATTGCAACAGAAATCCTGAAATATGATTTCTTGGGTCAGAAAAGGGAAGGAAAACATTGAGTGTACTGAGGTGTAAAGTAGACCTATGTAGTATATGGTTATATCATAAGTGCTGGGAAAAGAAACATAAGAATTGCTTGTGGTAAGCGGCGCGCCGGCAAAGAATACATGAGAATAAGGTTTCCAAATTTTGCTTATTTCTGGTGCATTTTTTTTCTCTTCTGTCTGTTATGACAATTTTTTTTTCTCAGGCCATGACAGGATCAATTTTTTTCTTTTCTCTCACCTGGTGACAATTTTTTTTTCTCAAAATCCTCCATATCCCCCCCCAGAAATCAAATGGTTCTCCCCTTAAGACAGTGGAAGAAAAACGTGTCTGCGTGGGTGTAATTTAATCTTTAACCTTTTAATTGTTTTACCAAGAAGTTTCTTGACCTTTGTGTCAGAGGGCCTTAAGAAAGATAGAGGGCGATCTTCAGAAAATCTAGTTGGGGTCATGAAGGGTCAATTCAACACAGTATGTTTGCAGATCCATTATTAAAATCACGTCCCCCGTTGTCTATGTCTAATAGTTTTTGTTGTTGCATTTTACCATACCAACGTTTAGCTTTCCTTATTTCAGAATCAAATGTGCGCTTGCTTCAACAAAAGAATCTTTTAGTCTAGATTACAATCTGGATGGACCTTTGCACCTGTTCCACAGCTTTTCTTTTTGACATGTTGATATCCAGAGATCAGTGAGTAACGGTGACCACCATGGTTTGTTCCTTTTATGCTTTTTTGTTGTACGTAGTGAAACATCCCTGAACTCTAAATGAACATCCATTTCGTCTTTGAAAAGCTTACATATTGCATCATAAGTAGAATCGATGTCTTCTTGTTGTAAGTTGGCTTTTTCTAGATTTTCAGTAAACATCTGAATGTTACTTCGAGTGTCTGAACTGCACATAAACCCAGGTGGGATGTATTTTAATTGATATAGCCGACGTTTGGTAGTAGAGTTCGTCGTTTGGAAATCACGTGAACGTACATGGAAATCATCAATAGATGCATTATGAACACTCCAAGTCAGTAAGCAATGATCAGGAATACTTCCAGTGGGAAAAATACCATGTTCGTTGCAGATACGAGCATTTGACCAAACCTGGAAGTTTTTATAGGTGTTCAGTTCTATCGGCGGGTACTAAACAATAATCAACTACTGCTGAACCTTTAAATGAAACTAATATGAACCCATCATTGTTATGGTCAGTGTTACGCCCATTTAACACACACATATTATTGTCTTTACAAAAATCAATAAGCAACTCTCCAAAGGTATTTTCACATTGTCGATTACTGCCCTCGGTGAAATATCTTGTAACTCTTGTATGTAGTCTTGCAGCTGACCACATCTGGCATTGAAATCACCACACAGAATATGGTAATCAAAGCATTCATTTCCATGCATAAGTAATTGTTGGGATAAGTAATAGAAAAAATAGTGACAACATCACTGTTCGCTCCCATATAGTTATCAAAACAAGTCAACAATTGTATGAAACATGGACATACATAGACAGACTGACATACACAGACTGGCATAGAGTGATGACATTGACCCAAAGTGTGCCTTGGCCCATGGAGAGTGATAAATATATAACAAAGCTGAATGTAATGATAAAATAGTTAAGTATAGGCCTATACAGGCACTGAGAGTGAATGTGTTACAGCATTTTGATTAGTTTCTTTTCCTTTTTTACTTCTGTGATAATCTTTAAGACAATCAATCTGCAAGGCAGTTTATGTATTGACAAATATGTTATCTTTTACAAGCACACAGCAAAACAGTTCTTGATTTTTCATTTACAATGTTTGACATAGACTGAAATACATAACATGCACCAAAGTTTACACTTTGCCCATACACCAGATACATGGAGAAATTTCAACATACAATCATCAACTCAGAAACCCTACACGGAAAAGTAAACATTGTTTTCTTCCAGAACAGCTGGTGCATCCACATCTGGACAACTTACAAACTTAACCAATTACACAAGGATGATGACACAACAGATAAAGTTAGACTGTGGTGAACTTGACTATTCCTTTTAAATCCTTACCTAACTTGACATCTTAAACTAAAATACACTGCATGGTTAATTGCGCGCAAATTACATCAGGGTGGACCATTTGACAAGGGAAGGTGTCTGGGAGATAAATGAGGTACATTATCTTTTTATCCGATCCATTGTACATTCTTTTTTCCCCACTCTCCCACCATTTCGTTTTTGTCAAACCTTCCCTGGCTGAATTTTTTATTGGCATTTGTTTGGAATTTTTCAAAATCTGCCAGGGTTTTTTTTTACCGCATTTCAACAACAAATACAGTTTACTATATCAAATGCTTACTAAATCACCACATTATATACTATTAGTTCCAGTAGCTATAAAATTGCCCCCCCCCATCCAAAAAAAAAAAATCTTTAAAATACAAAATGAAAGATATCCCAGTAAACTAACAGTTTCGCAAAGTTGCCCCAAAAATTCAAAATTCCGGATTTCAACTTAATTTCAATATATCTTATTAATAAAAACCCTAAGAACTGGTTTACTAAATATCAAAGCAATCAGACTGAGAAACAAATTTTTGAACAAAAATGAGAAAAATTGCCCCCCAAAATACAAAATTGCAGATTTCATCCTAATTTTAAATATATCTAATTAACATAAACCCCAGGAACCTATACACTAGATATCAAAGCTACCAGATCAGAAGTTTTAGGAGAAAAATTTTTTGACCAAAGAAGGCAAAAATTGCCCCTAAAATAAAACAAAAATTGCCAGTTTCAACATACCTTCAATACATTATATTGAGATTAATCTTAGATACCTGTATACCAAATATCAAAGCTATCAAATCAGTAGTTTTTGGATAAAATTTTTTTTTATCAAAAATTGGGAAAATTGCCCCAAAATTACAAATATGACAATATCAATACAATTTGTACAAGCATGACTGAGGTCATCCTGAGGAACATGAATACTAAGTTTCATAGTAATCAGACGAGCAATTTCAGAGAACAAGATCTTTTGAATAAAAAAGGAAAAAATACCCTAAAAATACAAACATGCAAATTTCATCCCAATTTTTGCACACATAATTAAGAATACCTAAAGAAATCAGTATACCAAGTTTCAACCAAATCTGACTAATGCTTACTGAGTTTTAGCCATTTGCAGGATTTTTCCTTTTTTTCCCCTCATTTGCATATTTTTGGCACTGACATGTTCATTTGAACAAATTCACATCTCCACCCCTAGGTGCACCTGTACACCAAATACTAAGACAGTAGGTGCTACGGTTTATGAGTTTTTGATGTGGACGGACATACATACATACATACATACATACATACGTACATACATACATACATACATACAGACGACATTTTTCCACCTTATAAGAATACCTCCCATTTGCATATATACATATGCATATATGGGAGCTAAAAATCGTTACCAACATCTCCTCTGGGAGAATGCTGAGGTTGCAGATAACTGCAAACGTATTGTGAACGAACGATCATAATATTTGTCTTTTAACTTTAACCTAGGAATACCTTCCGTGTTGTTGTCTAGTATGGATACTTTGTACCTTCTAAGAAGACGACTATGTATAAATATGCCCACTCCACCAGAGCCGCGTATGGCTCGCCTTGAAATAAATTTCCAATTCTGACGATAATCATTCATTTTGAGAGTTTTGAGAGTTTCATCATCCCGCAGAAATGTTTCACAAACACGAGTGCAAATACCTCAGGTACGGCAAGCTTGCTCGCTCGCCCGCCATTGGGTTCTGTTATTATTACATATGTTTCCCCCTGTTTATTTTATCGAGAAAACAAAGGAACTAAAAACACAAGCGAACACATTTTAAATAGTTTACGTGACACACATTGAAAGACAAGGATCACGCGCTGTTCTATGCGCGGCTCCAATATCCGAGTGCATCCTTGTGAATAAATGTAATTGTTACTTCATAAACGTTTATATGACAACTATGCCCAGTTTCCCTCTGATGAAAGCAGTTCACGTACGTACACGACGTCAACCCTGCAGCAGTGCAGGTATAGATTTTCTGTAACGTGTAAAAATTTTGGACAAAAATTGGCAATTTTTACAATGATAACAGCCTATTGCGTTAAACAAGGGACGTATTATGCAATCATTATCATTGCAATGGTAACCGCACTGCCCACCTTCCACTTGCAAGCTGAAAACTATAGCGTTCCGTCTAAAAACTGGCAATTTTTGAATCTAATTATTGACACAGGGGCGCTTTTCTATAATTCAATCCCAGCATTCTTTGTGTATGCCCCCGTTCATATGCACGACAGTTTTCTCCCTTTATCTATATTAATGATATTTTGTATCAGCGACAAGGTGTATAATAACATTTACTGGCTAATAAAAGAGGTATATTTTATAAAAGGCATGTTATATCATAGTAATTTGTTTCGTATTTGTTTATTTACGAGTACTCAAAAAAAAAACATGGCGGCGCCCATGAAAGAAGGGTACACTTCCGGTTACTCGCATAGTATATTATGAATAAGCGCATGCGTAGTCAGTAAGCCGCTGGCGCGACTATTATACATCTTACATTTCTGATCAGGGCATCAAAATGTCGGAGTAGTGACCGTTTTCGTGCGATGTCAACAATTTTTCTTCCGATTTTATCGCGCCAGTGTGGAACGCTACCTCGGACGCGCTTCTGCAAGTTTTGGAATGTGTGCACTACACACATACGTACGTACAGAGCGCGCGCGAGACTTGTTCTGGCACTCGTCCAAGGGGTCCCTTGAAACCGTTCTACAGTGAACGCGCAGATACAGCCGCAGGGAATGGGGCGCCTTGAAACCGTACGTGTTACGGAACGGGCGCGCGTTCCGTACGGCTTTTTTAGCGCATGCTAAATTCTATTATAATATGCTTAGTTGAAATCTGGCAATCTGATTGGCTGGAGCCGGGGGTTTATATTCTCAACACTGAAGAAGACCTGCGTGCTGCGTAACATTTTTGAGCTCACGCAAATTTCGAACTCCAGCTTGAGAGAGCTCAACGCGCGATAACGTCGAACAAGTCTGATTGATTTTGATTGTTAAATTTTAGTCTAGTGCAGCTTCACGAACCAACAAATGAAGAGTTTCTGTAGGCAGCGGAGGCTATGTAACAACAACATAATTTTTAAAAGTTTTTGAGCTTTTTTGAAGTAAAATTCTTCAATTTCGATATCTAATTGCGATATCGATGCATTGCGCAACCATATTTTACGAATTCAACTGTGCACGCGCGCGCGTTCTGAAACGTTCTTTTTTAGAGTTTGTATGAGGCTGGGCGCTTCTGAACTCTCGTTCCAACTTCGGCCCTAAATAACGACATTGTCCACTTGTTTTTAACTTTAGTATATTATAATGAGGTTATAAACGGTGCGCTCGGGTATTTGGTTGCGGATATAAGACCTCTGGGGTGAAAATTAGCATATTTGGGTGAAATAATCACCTCGCTTCGCTCGGTGATTATTTCCCGCCAAATATGCTAATTTTCACCCCAGAGGTCTTATATCCGCAACCGAATACCCTCGCTTGCCGTTTATAACCTCTAATTGTTCTCGATGGTACATGTATAATAATATGACAGAACCCCACGGCTAGAGACTGCAAGCATTCCATACTGGGGGTATTTGCACTCGTGCTGGAGGTGTATTCTTGCTGCCCTCGCACTCGCAGAGGACTGGCGCAAGAATACACCTCCAGCAACTCGTGCAAATACCCCCAGTACGGAATGCTTGCACTCTCTAGCCGTGGGGTTCTGTTATTATTACATATGTTTTAATTTTACTTTGAGAATAAACCGAAAAATAAATCTGAAACCGCCTGTAAAAACGAAAGAAATGCGACCACACAACCCAGGCAGAGTTCTGCGGAATGATATTCCTTGTTTACGCTGTTTTGTGAAGAGGCGCCACTATGATGATGTCATTGACTTTTCATTGGCTAGGAGTCCTGCATTCCCACTTTTGATTGGATAAAGCTGTTTACTTATTTACAGGTCACAAGGTCAAGTATTAGCTCACCCAGTAAGAGTGACAAAAGGCAGGGTTACTTCCGCGTTCAAAGGCTGGTGGTCCGGGGAAAATTAATAAAAACAAAAGACTCATATTCCTTTGAAAAATTTAATCAACATGGTAATAAACATGAATTATAATAATTACATAAATATCAACAAAGCAGCAATCTTTGGTCAACATGACGACAGTTTTTAACGCAAATATTGGCGACGGACGGCATCGACACTGAGTGATATTCAGTGCAGTGTAAACAATCGAAAATTGACCGCGTACCGAACAAACATTACACGGTAAAGATCACGTACGGGAGTTTCAAACATCTAGTCATCGTCCGAATCATACAAAAAGGTAGGACGTTGTCTCTTGGTAGGGGGATTTTCGATGGAATGTTGGTCACAATTTGCGGTGGACGTGTTCCCTGCTACGTTGAAATTGAAATTAAAAGTTCCGCCAGTAATGGTTGCGTTGGCAAACATGCCCGCGACAGCACTGCTTGCTTGCTGTGACGATATACTCGGGACCGGATTATTAAGAATGGCTTTACCTGAAAGCGGCGGCGTTTCAATAGGCAGGAGCGCCCGGTCGTGACTCTGTAGCTGTGGCTCATATTTCGAACGGGCGCCGGTTAAAATATCGCTCATCTGCTTCTGCTGGTCTTCCGAGGCGATCGCGTATCTGTTCAGGCTATTTACGTTCTTGTGGCCGCTCAACTGAGCCACTGTGTTTGGCGGAACCCCTGCGTGTAGTAAACGGGTTATCGACGTTTTCCTGGCACTGTGGTTCGTCAACTTGCCCTCGAGACCAGCGGCTGTGCACATACGTTTCATAATGGTGTCGATCTTGTTGCGTCCCATCGGCTGCGTCCGAAACCAAACACCGCTCTGTACACTTGACGAAGTTGTTTGGATTCCGAGGTAGAATGGGGAATCTGGAAACTTCATCTTTTGCGGTCTTCGAAATTCATATTCTTTAAAGACTCGTACAGGGCATGTCGCTGGGCTATCCGGCGTAGCATATGCTTTTGGTGGAAACTTTCTCGTATTTCCCGGCTCGCCTTTACGGGTCTTCGTCACTCGCTCGTTGTACAGTAAGTACTCGCCGCGCTGATCCTCCTTGATGACGACGTCGCCCCATGTCATCTGGTGGTGTTCATTGCTTCCCCGCAATCCAAACAACTTCGTCAACGTGTACCAAACCGTGTTAATAATTGAATCGGGGGTGGAGGTACCTAGATGCCCGCTCTCGATCAGTTTCAATTCGTCGGCCTCTGTTATCGCGGACGATTTGAGCGGTAGGTTGCCCTTTCCTTCTGCTTTCAACTTCTTTTGCTTTGCAGCAAAGCGACTCTCTGCTCTTCTTGAACTCATCGTCCCGTATAATACTCTTCGGGTACTGCATTTCTCGTAGATGTCTGTCGATGCTCTTTTGATAGCTCGACAATGAGTCTGGTTCATATTCGTTGCCGTTTTTCATCCTCACCGACCAGAAGAATGACGCCACCAGATCATCGATCGAGTTCACTCAATGGTACTTGATGAACAGGACGCGTACGTATCTCCTCTCATTTGGGTTTTCCACTCGTGAAAAACTGCCACCTCACGCCTGGTGTCGTGAATTACATTATTGATTTATATTTTATTGCAATGTGTTATTATTGTTGTTTACATTGTTATTCAGTCATTTCAAGTTCAAACCAGTTGTGTTCTAGTATTACGCATGTTCCTGTGGGAAACTGACACAAACTTTATGGACCAGGCCATTCTAGCCAATCACAACGCAGCCCGCTAAAATTGTTTTGTCCTACCGAGGCTATATAAGCACGCATGCCATGTATTTTTGGCCATGTATTTATTTCCAGAAAATCAATAATAAGGCGAAGCCAAGCTCAAAAATATTGGAGGAATTGAACAAGGCACGTAATGAACTTTATCCCGTTTATGTTGCCTTTTTTACGAATTCAATGGCGTACAGGTACTTTGTTTTTGTCATAGCATAGCGTACGCATGTTATGTATAAACATGAACAAATTTGCTGCAAAATCTAAAACCTCACGAATAATATTGATTCCCAAATAATGTAAGGGAAGTAAGGAATTTCTATATGCCTCGTAGCTGACGTGTTTCGTGTATTCAAGAAACATAATCCAATTCTAATCCATTTGAAAAAATGTAAACATGTACCGCACGCGAATACAACTGTCGACGCGACACGTGCTAGCTACAGTCAGTGGCCATGGCCCAGCTTCCGTACACATTGGAGAAATGTGTAAGTTGTCGTCACCATACAGCATAACTAAAAATCAAACCCAGCCAAATCAACAGCATTTTTACCGAAACAAGGAAAGAAGTTTAAGAAGGAAGAGAAAGGAATATAATATTTTCAATTTCATGTTAGAGGAATGTGACTTTGGTACAATCAATTTCTCGATGTCTTGTAATGCACCATACCCCGTACAGCTGGCTCAAGCTTCCGTACAACTTTTGAAAAACGTCTAAACCGTAGTGAACTCATTTGTTTGAACCCTGTAATATGATGGTTGCATGCCACTTGTGGGATATACATTCATTGTCGAACATCCATAGGATGAAACATATTTTTTATTATTTTTTGGGGGAAAATAGATCGCAACTATGTATAGAAGAGGAAAAGATATTTACAGAAAACCACATCAACAAATTCAGCAGGAGAAAGGGTTGAATTGGGGTTGCTTGCTGATCAACTAAACAGTGGTTGTAGTGTGTGTGGTAAAAGTATTAAACTTGTCAATACAGAGTCAGAGACTCATTACATGCTGGCATCGCTACTTCATATAAGGTGTGATTATTGTGGTGGCATCAATTACATCTCAACAAATAAATAGTACTCAACACTAAATAAAAAGTCTCGACTAAATGATGCCAACACAAAAGTTGGCCTAGGTGAGCATAGTTTCTAATCACATTTAATAATCATGTATTGTCTCAGCAGAATTTTGCACTATATTAGCCAACTCGGGTGATGAACATACCTGTCTAGCTTTCTTTCTAGGTAGTTCAGGAAAAACATAATTCAGTGATTCACTATTTTTAGTTACTAAATTTCTGACTCAGATGATGGAATACTTACCTGTCTAGCTTTCTTTCTGGGTAGGTTCAGGGAAAACGTAATTCATTGACTCACAATTTTTAATACATTTCTAATTCGGGTGATGGACAAATTACCTACCTAGCTTTCTTTCTTGGTAGTTCAAGGAATAGATAATTCACTTATGACTGTTACCCATATCAGGGAAAGCAACTTATACACATAGGTGAAGTTAATGTTTGTTTTAAAAATCTCTTTATTTCTTTACCTCCGTAGCTATTATTCATGCTGGCATTGGACAATCCCAAGTAATGCTTCCCTTACAACTATGAATATACCATGGGTTTCTCACAAACATTTGAGAGAGAGAGAGAGAGAGAGAGAGAGAGAGAGAGAGAGGAGAGAGAGAGAGAGAGAGAGAGAGAGAGAGAGAGAGAGAGAGAGAGAGAGAGAGAGAGAGGGGCTGGGTTACATCTGGAAAGAGTGGCAAGATGTCTGTGCAATGGAGGCAGTGCATGAAGAGAAAGCAGCAGTAGAGGAGGAGAGGAAGAAAGATAGTCATGTGGACTAAACATTAACCAGTCTAGCTGTTTCGTATGACATGCCACTGAGTATCTTGTCTATATTTACCTATGATGTGCATTCAATTGATACTCTGCAGCAATATCTATTGTCTAAAAATCAATGTCTGTCTACACTTGCAATTCTCTACTGTACTCGCAATAAAGTTATTTCAAAGTCTATGGCTGAAAAAATTGCAGCATCTGGATTAAAATATCATCATTTACAAATGGTATTCAACAGAAATGGGCGTGATGGTATAATTGCTGTTTTGACTGAAAATGTCAATAGGAAACGAAGAGTAACTGAAAACAAAAAAAATTATTGATTCATTGTTTGATCACCACTGAATTCAGTGGTATCTAATATGATAAGTGTATTTTGAATAAAGAGAGCTTATCTTACAGATTATAGACTTGTCTAGTAGTTTATTTTTCAAAATAAATAAAATTTTATTCATTCAGCAATACAAAACTAATGGTATATCGGTCTTACAATGTTGTCTAGGAGTTTTTGAGTTCAAGAGAGGAAAACACCCTCACTAATGCCCATTGTATTTAATCATGTTTCCATTCAACAAATTAAAGCAAAGTGATATCTACATCTCATCATGATTTAGTCCAAATAATTTTACAGTAATCTCACAGCACTGATACAAAAAAAAAACTGTATGCATGGTTGTCACGGAAGAGTAACATTCAAAAGCTGAAGTAAACTTGATTAATTGATGCAATTACTTGTTAAGTAACATATTTTATCGTTGTAAGTTGTCAAGAATTTCACAATTTTAGAGAATGTAATGTAAATATTGCCATAAATTATGAAACACAATTCATCATCTTTGCCTCCAGGGGGCGCACTTCAACAACAAAGTCTCCGAGTTTTAGAATTTTTGGCTATATCTAAAGAACTAAGGTGGTGACCCCATTTTTTTTCTATTGATATGCTTTTGGTCACTTATCCCTCGATTGAGGAAGTTTCATCAAAATCTATTGGCGGGAAATACTAAATTCTGCCATGTTATTTCTTAAATATTCAGTCCATCGTTCCTGTGCAGAAATATGAAAATCATAAATTTTAATGATTGGATATCTCAAAAATGTTCATGGTGAAACCCTAATTTTTGTTGACAATATTAATCTATATGGGGTTCTTGGTCCTTCCAGAAATTTTAATTGAAATCTATTGGTGAAAAATAAAAGGCGCACCAAACCTTAATACCATGACATTTTTCTGTGCTTGTACCTGTCGTCATGTGGTACGAGAGTTTGGCGAAACTGTTTACTCTCGTACATTCAGCTCAAAGTTATACACCTCAACTAAAAGTACTCTGATGTCATGACTTGTCACGTATGCTTTTTTCGTCATAAGTAGTGGGAGGGTACAGCTTTTGTCTTGAGAAAAGTACTTACGAAATGTCAGTTATATTTTTCGGAATTTTATGTGAGGAATGGCCCATGCACTATGCAAATTCGACATATCCTACAAAATGTCAACCTATCAGTCAGTCAGTCAGTCCAGAGTATGTCATTTGATCTTCTGCATTATCGTCTCACTATGTCTTTTTGCCTCATCGGAGAAATGGGTTAATGACAAACGCAGAGTGCGACCGAGTGTAACAATATATATATTTTGAAAACTAATTTGTAAAGTGGTGTGAGGAGTTAATTTACTAACGTTGTTCTCGTTCAAAGGGTGCAAAGAGAGTAACAAAATTGAATTTTATGATCGGAAAGAGGATCGTCCACTTCACAAATAGGGATAATAGTTTGCTTGCTATGGGATAGCTCGTGAAGTAGCCACATAGGGTTATTGGCTTTTAACAAAGACCTAGTCAGATGTTGTTGATGCACGTCGACGTCACGTAAGGTTGGCTGTACGAGTCAATGTGTTGATGTGTTGCGTTGAAGTGAAAACACATACTTCGGGCGCACAAAATGCTTGTCTTCGAAATTTTGATGGAATTAAATTCAAATCCGTGAATCAAACTTTGAAAAGCAGGAACAAACTGACGATATTAAAGCGGATATTGACCATAAAAGAATATTCAAACAAGCAAACAAAACTGGACAAGTCATATTTATCACTACCATTATCTAGAATGTCATCTTTAAGTGTCAGCACTACCAAAGACTAAGTAGTAAATAGCACAGACCGCTAACATGTCGGCTGAATTTGTAACATTAGTATCTCCAATCGTGTATGTAAAAGAAGGAGTAACGACAGTATTTAAGATAACTGAGTCGTTTAGTTTTCGATGGTAATAAGCTTGTTAACGCATGTGTATTCTACATCTTAAACTTCACCAAAGTCCACGCCGTTTCACAATTTTTTATGATCGGATTGTTAGGCTACAGTGTCGTAAGGGTTAATATTTCGTTCGATACGAATAGCACTGTCATATTTCTATGATTTTCTCCATTGCTGTAAATTTACATTCTTAAAAATTGCATGGGCGTGAGATTATGTCCCGTATCATCATTCAAAATTGGCGCGGAGATACATTTTCACAATCAATTCTTTGTTCTTATTAAATGGTGGCGCCATTCAGGAACCCGCATAGTATGAATTCTTTTGATTATTTATAGATGCCATTGTGTGCAGTGTTGGACATTAGAAAGACACTGGTAGGGTGCTTTTCATACTTTCACGGCTTGGATCTTAAACAATAGTGTTATGTGGGCAAACTGATATCTTGTACATTGTTTCTTTTCAAAAGTCGGTAGAACTCAAGTTATATTTATTGTACTTTCTAAGACGACTGAACCGACAAAGGATTGTAAATGTATAAACTGAGGTTACTTTCGTGATTAAGGTGGGTGCACTCGAGATTCTGATTTACACAGAATCTAAGCTCTCACGGAGGCCTGGGTCGGCCGAGATAGGCCGGTTCCGCACGGCACTACAGTCAATAAACCCTGTCAAGTTCCACAGCGTACACCTGTTGTCGCCGTATTACTAAGTAGCCGCACCTCTGCCTTCATTTTATAATTAATACAACACGTTGAGAATATTTTGGTCGATCTGTATGTATGCAGCGTAGTGACGCTTATCAACACCTAAGTATTATGTCGTTTTATTTTACAATATAATTAAACCTGATTTAGCAAGAGAAGCCTGTTTAGCTTCAGAAAAGTTGTTTATCTTTACCGGGCCTTGCTACTCGAAAAGCAAGATCACTAAAATGCATTAAAATAAATTTTTCACAAACACAAACTAAGGAAAGTATCTACATTGCGACTGATTTCAAACCTCAAGCGTCAAAGGGCCACTCTATCAACTTTGTCACACCATAGGACCGGCTGCGTCTCGCAATAAGCTTTCCCCACACGAACAAAACATTACCTTACACACAAATCAAAACTTACCGACAAATATCCAAAGCGAAACAAACATTTTATTTTACACAAACAATCGGATAAGAATGTAGGAACACATATTCGAAACGAATCAAACACAAACTCGACACAAAAAAAAAACCCGAACAAAACAAAAACAAAACAAACAAAAAAACATTTTGGATAGTAAGGTGGGGAGCCTCTTTCACAGTTTTACATTAGTTTCTAATCCAAGGTCAATGGATTTCTCAGCAAGCTCTACCAACTCAGCCTTTTCAGCTTTGGAAGGAGGAATCTTCCTTGCTTTAAAAAATCTCGCAGCTCGTTCATGTTCATTTTGCGGACGTCTTCACGCGTGGTGTTGCGACTTCCCTCCATGACTGAAATTTTAGCCGCATTTTTGCAAAATCTCGAGCGCCCTATGCGACCGATGTTAAAAATTCCTGCGTTTTCTGACAACTCGAAACCGACGTATTGAATTAAAACGAAGCAGACTGAATGAAGAAAAGCATTACATCCAAGGTATCACGCTGAACGATGCAAACAAAAAAGGTTGAATGAACAAGGGCATGAAAGACAAGTAAACGCATACACTAAATAATAACAAAGATATATAAGAATCAGAGGTCAATGTATGAATACCAGAAGTATTGTAGAATGCGTCTCGATAGTTGAATTGTTTCATCTTCATTTTCGTAGGATAACAGAGTGATTTTTTGAGTAATTTTGCCAGTGTTCCGCAGAAAACAGCAAACTTCAACATTTCTCGACCAATTCTGAAAACTGTGTTTTCAACATACGTAATCCTACCTCTGTACGCGAGAGCGCTTTCCTGGGATTTGTCAAAGGAAACATTCTATCATAATGATGCTCCTGCAAACTTGTCACTTGCGATCTCGTTAGCGTATTCCCTTAAAAATGTAGAACAACAACTTGAATGTTATTGCTTTTTCTTTAGCCGATGCAACAACAAAAGATGACAAAAATCTTGAATTTCAAACTCCATATTTCGACTGTGTGAGATTCCTATGGTAAGAGGTTGCGTTTTCACTATCTTCAGTAGCACTAAATTGCTGTTTTTCTTTCGATTATAAAAGCCTGTTAATCACAGTCGATCTGTGATCTACATACTTTTCAGGATGTGAATCGACTTGACGCTACTACTACAACATTATTTTACGAAATTACGGAAACAATTCCTTTAAAAATATACTCAATTGTTACTTCAAAAGGTGACACACTACAATTTAGATTTTTTCTTTAAAAAAAGTCCCCACTCTGTTTTTTGAGATCGGCGATTAGACCGAGTAGTTCGTCTGTGTCTGTAGCAATACGTTGTGAGTTCGAACCACATTAAAAATACCGTATTTTATTGATAATGACCAAGTCGTAAATTTTTCGGATTTAGATGTTAGGCTTAGTTAATATATTTTCATGGAAAGTCAAAAATAGTAATCGCCAATTTTGATCATGTGATCTCAATCGATTCACACTTTGTACAAACAAAAATATCGATCCATCAATTGTCTTTTAATGAAAATTATTATTTAGAAATTTTGCTTTGCTAGATTTGCTAAGACTAAACAATCCTATACACATTTTCAGTTCCATTTTCTATTTAATATTTTGATATAGCTTGGTTAGCATTGACACAGGAAATCTAATTAATATTCGTGCTTATCATTATATCTGTGAACAGGGAAAGACACTTGCCTGTATGTGCTGTCGGGAATGGATTGTCGTATAATAAGGTAAACTCTTCGATGTCACCGTGAGGAAATACAAGTGATTCACCTGAATCCATTATGTATGTTTTGCGATGTTCCTCTTATATTTATCACTACACGGACTGTATGAATGCGACTGAGGTTATAACAGAGCACTTGTGGCTGGGACTTTTTATAGTCTAAATGTACCTTGCGCATTAGAGCTTGTGCTATGACGACAGAGATGTTATGGACGGTTGTGACCATATATAGTCATAACAAAAGCGCACAAGGCGTAGAGATCAATATTCACCCATGATAAGACTGCATACCATTGGATATGCATAATTTTTATTACTAATGCAAATAGACCTTGTCGCAACAAATATACTTAATCCCGTGACATTGCCCTGTGTTTTTAACTATCGTCATGTGGTATGAGAGTTTGGCGAAACTGTTTACGCTTGTACATTTAGCTCCACATTGCATTGCTCAACTAAAAGTACTCTGATGTTATGACTTGTCTCGTGTGATTTTGCTTTAGTAGTGGAAGGGTAAAGTTTTTGTCGTTAGATTAAAAAAATACTTAGTTCTATTTTTCCGAATTTTTGTGGGAAGGGTCCATAACAAAGGAAATATGCAAATTTGACATATCCTGCAAAATGTCAACTAATCAGTCAGTTCGGAGTATGTAACGTGAACTTCTTTATTATAGTCTCACTATGTTTTTTTCGCCTCATCAGGGAAATGGGTTAATGACAAATGCTGAATGCGACTTAGTCTAGCAGTATATATTCTGGAAACTTATTTGTAGTGTGATGTGAGGCATGAATTTATTAACGCATGCCGAGTAGTGCCGTGAAGAACTGTCCGGTCGAGAACTGCTTCGACCCGTGAAAACGACGGGTTGAAATCTCATTTCATATGCATATATGCATATGCAATGCAGAAGCGGATTAATTTGAATGCACATAAACGGAGCGCGCAGCTGTCAATCATTATGCGAAACAAAGGACTGTCGAATGTTCGTTTTTCTCACCAGGAGACCTATTGACGGTTTCTGATCTGACCATTCAATGATTAACACCTTGATAGGCCGTGATGAGCCGGTAGTTCAAAGATTTGAGTTGAAGGAGTTGATTACAAACATACTCGAAAACACAAATACGCATTTATAACGACCATACACATTTATAACGACGAAGTGAGTCGTTTTTCCACTTGCATGCTGAAGTTACACATAAAAACCGATCAGAATGGAAAGATAGAATATTTTTTGTGTAGCCATACATAGTAAAGGAAGGTTGGTTTAACCACAGTCCCTCTATCCAGGACTGTGGTTAAACCAGGAACGCGAATTTTACGTCATTGGTAATTGCCCTTATCAAAACCATTGTTTGACACCCATGCATTGCTACCGACTTTTGCAAGATTGACGCCGTTTTTGCGAACTCGGGCGCTGGACTACTTCCTTGCCATGTCACCATACCGTGACAACCATAGAGGCATGGGTCATTGATCACTTAATTGTTGCAGGGTAGTTGATGATCCGGCCCCTAACCCTTCCGGCCCCGCTTTTTCACCAAGCCAAACCATTCCGGTCCCAAGAGCAACGTCGTCGTTCCGGCCCTCAAAAGAAATAATTTTGACACCGAGATCATTCCCTGGCTCTAGGCCCTCCCTAAGATACAAAATGTATCTGTATGTAGAGAGAGGGATAGAAACAATAAATTGATAGTCGGACCCACAAGGGACAACACAGGTAGAGTGAGCGATAGGGACATGTTTTGCCAGTAATTATGACTCGTGACAGTAAATGTTCTAATTCTACATAACTACCCTTTGGTCTTAGGGCGCGATTGAGTGACTCTCGGGGCCGCAAACGACTTCATTTTTGGGGCCGGAACGACTTTGTTCGGGAAAAGTGTGGCCTTAACATTTCGATTTTAAACAAACAAATGTAATGGATATGCGATCAGACGGTAATCAAGCACCAATTATTGTCATCGAACACCAATTAACACCTTCGCAGAGTTCTCCTCCCATCGGTCAAGACGCCCTCACTTAAAATTCATACGTCACAAGCTAGTCCGTTGATATACTGATTATTTGTATGCTAATGTATGCTAATGTTGAATACATAATCAGCTGCTTGGCCGGACAGTTCTTCACGGCAGTTCCTCTCATGTTCTCATTCAAAAGGGTGCAATCTACTTCAAAGGGACAAATAGAATCTCACACCCCAAGGACCTGAGATATGATTTCTCATACGAGTTGGGTATATATTGTCCCACACGAGCCGTAGGTGAGTCAGAGACAAATATTCCCAACGCGTGTGAGAAATCTAAACCCAGGTCCTTGGTGTGTGAAATTCTTTTTTTCACATGACCACAAAATGCGTTAAATTCACATTGGAAACGACTATGCTACCTTGTGGCCATCTTAAGTATTCCTTGACACTAACGTGAACTCCACTGCGAGTTCCGTTACCGATACTTCAACTTCTACTACAGACGAGATGTCATACAGAAAAACAATTGGCTAAATATTCCAATTGACTTTATATTGGCCTATGTCCACCAGCTATTTCAAAAATTCGTCCGTCTTTTGTAAATCTGTCACAAACGACTTGAAAGATTATCCAAAAATCGTGACAACGCTGCCGTCTGCCACCGTACTCTGACCTGCTAACTTCATAGTTCCGGTCCGCGTGTTACTCATCGTTCCATTGAAAATTTTTTGCGCTTGTAACGAAAGGATGTCTATTATCCGATCAGAGCTCGTGTACTATATACTGCAGAGTTTGGGACGATCTCTGCGAGTGTGAATCGATTTTTCCCACACCGTTAATCCAACACTCCCAGTGGCCAGGAATGTGAGAAAAAGTTCTGTATTATCCGTGAAAGGATCGTCCTACTTCACAAATAGGGCTAATAGTTTACTTGCTATTGGATAGCTTGTAATGAAGCCACATAGGGCGTACGGCTTTCTACAATGACACGGTTGGATGTTGTTGATTTACGTCACCTAAGGAGACCGAGTGTTGGCTGCACGTATCACGGTGTTAATGTTTTGTGTTTCAGTTAAAACACATATACTTCGGATGCACAAAATAGTACCGGTAGTCTTCTAAATTTAGATGACTAAATTAAAGTTTTGTACCAAACTTTGAAAAACAGAAACAAACTTTGACGAAAAGTGTGATATTGACCCGAAACTCGAATTTGGCAGTAATTGGAAAAGACTACTCAAACGAGCAAACTAAACCAAACACATTACGTTTGTCACGAATGCCACAATTTTTAAAGTGTCAATTCTACCAAACACTATGCTAAAATATTTTGAAAATCGTAGTACTTACAAACTCGATATTTGCTGTGTATATGTCTCAAGGATATACGGCCAGATGTTTTTCGTTTAATAATATTTCAAGAAAAAATATGCAAATTACCTAAAACATATTGATTCAGTGGTAATATTGGTATCTTTGCCCCAGGGATGACCTAATGCTGATTTTTTGACGTGGCTATGAATATGCAAGTTTGACCCGGCTATTTTCAATAGCGATTTTTTTGTAAATCGATAAAGACAAAATATCCTGATACATTCTGTTAAGAAAAATTTTGAAGGCTTTTTCAAAAAAATGGCAAAAATTCCCCCAAAATACAATATAGCAGATATTATCACATTCTGAACAAACCTGACTTGGATCAATCCAAGGGACCAGCATATACTACATAAAAAGCAGTAGGGCAGACAAGCACATTTAAGAAAAATATTTTCACCGAAAATTGCCAAAGTTGCAGATTTTATCACGATTTTATCGTATCTTACTTAGTTAAATCCTGGAAACCTGCATACCTAATTTGAAAGTTTATCTTGCAAGGGATTCTAAGAAGGAGAGTTTTTGACCAAAAGTGGCAAAATCGTCCAAAAATTACAATACTTTAGATTTCATCACAATTTGAATAGCCTTGCCAAAGTCACCCCTAGGTACCTCCATACAAGGTTTCAAACCAATCGGACAATCATTTGAGAGAAGATTTTTTGACAAAAAGGGGCAACGATTGCACGCAAACACAAATACGCAAATTTGTAAATGAGTGCATGATGTAATTTAGGAACCTCCATACTATTTAATTCACAGCAATCAGAACCGCAGCTTCAGAGAAGTAGTCAATTGTTGATGATACACCATGCAGTGGTGCTGTGGTGTATCAATTGCGCTCGACTCAAGGATCAGTGCAACAGAACTGCTGCAAGCCACCCCATTTTTTGCTCACGTGTTTACACACGTGAGCATATGTAGCAGCGATGTCTGTCTGTCTGTTGGTCCGATATCTCAATCAAAGTGAGACTTGGGTGGACACCGTGGCCAATAGGTATGTGTGAAGACAGTGCAGTGGAAAATGAATTTCATGCAATGAAACACTGCGTGCAGTCATTCTTTGGGAACAAATATTTTAAAGACATATCAAGAACGAACAAAAGTAATTTACCAGTTAACAAAGCTCTTATGTGATTATAGGGCTAGTTTTATACCGGTACTTGTCGATGTTTGATGATGGAAAGGAACATTAAAAACAACTAACTTAAACAATCATTATAAAAAACTACGGATGAACCTCAATAGCAACAAAATTCCAAGCAAAACATTACACTATGGTTCAGGGTGTTAATTTACAAAGTTCACTCAAAATGTACTTTGAAAACAATAGTATTTTGACAGCCGTACCGGCAGCTACTTACAAAAGTCTGCTGAAAAAGAGTACTAAATATCGTCGTTTTTCAGGTCAATAAGTGATTGAATAAAAAAAATGTGTCATGAAACGGTAAAACAACTGATAAAAAAGTAATATTTTTTTTGAACAGTGACTTGAAACGCCTCACCTGAAAGAAAATTTCATCCCGTTCCACAGAAAGTGGCTGCGTTTTCGAGCGCCGCAGCTATGAACGATGATAGGTCTGGGAATCCCCGCGAAAATCGCTCACGTGATCACACTCGTCCAAAACATTGATTGTTCCCTTTTGAGCTGCATGATTCAGCTTGTCGAAAATATTTTCATTTTGCAGATAATGAATTAAATTTCTTACTTTTTCATTTGTTTGTTAATTAAAAGTCATTTCAATGTTTTTAGATGCTTTAAAGAAATTCAAACGAAAAACACGAAAATAACGCTCGAATCATGGGCTTTTTATATATGAATACTGTCAGTCTCTTTACGGTTACGCTCAAATGCGAAACGCTGTGTATATATACACAGGCTCAGTGGGCCAAAAATAGAGAGTTGAAAACATGGCGGCCATTCTCGCCGATGCACGATTTTGCATCAAAATTTTTCACTCATTTTCGTTCGTATTACTTTGAAACTCCAGGAAGAAATTGAGAAGAAAGGGTTACCATGAAGTATTGAGGTATTTGCTGATAATTTTCCAAATTAAACGAGAACAAATGCTTAGAACAAATGCTTAGAAAATTCCCACACGCTTACACACTGAGCGCTTTCAGAAGCCGTAGCATGATCGTACTTAGTCTGTCAGACATGTGACTCGGATCATACGAATTTCCAAAACAACACTTGATACATTTGTTTTATTCCAAAAATGATCACACACATATCAGTATTCATGATGTGGTTTTCATGATGTACACAGTAAATCTTAATGAATTGGACGTAGTTCTTTTTCAAGTACATGATTACAATCGTGCACCGGGAAAAGATCAATGCGATAGAATGCTGTGTATACACAGGCTCAGCAGTGGGCTAAAAACTAGCGAGTTGAAAACATGGTGGCCACTCTCGCCGATGCACGATTTTTGCATCAAAATTTTTCACTCATTTTTGTTCGTATGACTTTGAAACTCCAGGAAACGATTGAGAAGAAAGGGTTACCATGAAGTATTGAGGTATTTGCTGATAATTTGCCAAATTAAACGAGAAAAAATGCTTAGAAAATTCCCACACGCTTACAAACTCAGCGCTTTCAGCAGCCATAGCATGTTCGTACTTAGTCTATCAGATGTGTGACTCAGATCATACGAATTTCCAAAAACACCACTTGATACATTTATTTTATTCCAAAAATGATCACACATATATCAGTATTCATGATATGGTTTTCATGATGTACACAGTAAATCTTAATGAATTGGACGTAGTTCTTATTCAAGTACAGGATTACAATCGTGCACTGGGGAAAAGATGATATAGGAGCACAGGGATTGTGGTAGCAGTAACAATTCATTGGACAGCATCAGATCCAAAGTTCAGATAATTCCCACCACTAGATAGCGCTATACAAAAAATTTCGTTACTCATACTTGACACCTTTTTTTACCAGTACATGTACATCCAAATTTGAGCCATAATGAGCATTTATTTAATAAGCCACACCCACCAAACTCTAATCAGATCTAGATCTTATCATAACAATGATACATACCAAATTTCATACAATTGGACTCAGGGGTTCTCAAGTTATGAGTGGAACAAAATCTGTCTACGGACGGACAGACGGACAGACGGACAGACTAACACACACACACAGAAAATGTGGCAACATAGGACACCTTTGGCGCTTTGCGCCACGGTGTCCAAAAATGGCTCAACAGGTCAGAATCAATTCTGGTACATAGATTCAGTTAGCAAATGGGAAGAATCGACTAGATTTTGGTGGGTGTGGCTTGCATACTTTTTGCTTATTTGCATAATTAGTGATTTTAGAGAAAACGGATATACATAAAAACGACTACACACAATTTGATGAGATTTGCTACAAATGTTGACCACACCAAGATATATCAGCAGTGGGAACCATTAAGGGATGACATGAAAGATTTGCATATTAATGAATTTTCCTAATTAGGGATATATGTCTGATTTAACTGGATCAAAATCAACCAAACTTGGTATGTATATTAAAGATATTATGATTTAACATTATTGAAAGTCATTAAGCGTTTTAACAGCAGCCAATTCCTAATTTACATATTTAATGAACTTTGCTAATTAGGGATATATATTTGAATTGACTGGACCAAAGTTGATGAATCTTTCTACATGTATTGAAGCTACTATGATACAACATTTTTGAAAGTCATTAAGCATTTTTCCTTCAGCCAATTCCAAATTTGCATATTTAATAGCTTTCCCAATTAGGATATATATCTGAATGAACTTGATTGTAGTTGTTGAAACTTGCTATATACATCAAAGATACTGTGATATAACATTATTGAAAGTCAAAAGACATTTTACTTCAGCCAATTCCTAATTTGCATATTAAAAGAATTTTCATAATTAGGGATATATATCTGAATTGACTTGATCAACATTGATGAAACGTGCTATGTACATTAAAGGCACTATAATACAATATTATTGAAAGTCATTAAGCATTTTCTTTTCCCAATTCCTAATTTGCTTATTTAATGAACTTTCCTAATTAGAGATAGATATCTGAATCGACTTGACCAAGATTGACAAAACTTGCTACATATATTGCATATACCATGATACAACATTATTGAAAACCAGATATGAACTGAATATGCTCACGTGTTTTACAACAGGTTCATTAATAGTAGTACGCTTCACAGAAAAATAAGATATCTGTTATCAACTTCGCACAGTACTCTCAGAGTTAAATCACTAATTACAAAACTTTATTTAATATGCAATGAGCTGTTAATTAACTTGACACTGCTCATGCTTCGCGGGACAATTAGATATCCATCAGATCAACATTTGTAGCACGTTTCAATTAATTTAATGCTGTAATTTCAGAGTAATGTCACTGATTACTGTGTTCATTAGATATGGAAATGAGACCTAAATTAACTTGACACTGTTCAATGTTTCATAGCACAATTAAATATTTATCAAATCAATATCTGTAGCACGTTTCACCAAATTTGGTGCCGTAATTTCAGAGTTACATACCTAATTACAAAGTTTATATATGCAAATGAACCCTTAATTAACTCCACACAACTAAATGATTTACACAACAATTAGGTATGTATCGGATCAGTATCTGCAGCAGACTTCATCACATTTGGTGCAGTTATTTTGGAGTTATATGACTAATTACAAAATTCATAGAATATGCAAATGACCTGTTTGTTAACATGACACTGCCAAATGCTTCTCAGTACAATTCCAATTTGCCTAGGGTCTTACCTGAAGTGCATTTACAGTCTTTGAATGAAACGTAGTGTTTCTACCATGCCTTTCCCTTCTCTCCCGATGGTGGTGCTCTCTTCAAAAGTACTTATTTGCATGCCTGTGAGCATGCGCAGTGTTCATCTATCCAGTCCTCCGCATATTGCCCCTCATTCTACTTGGACGAGCCAGTAAAGAAAACACTGTAAGCAGTGCTGTGACCTGGTAGCTTTTGACCACTGAGTTGGGCTGGGTGGGTGGGAATAAGGTAGAAACACTACGTTTCATTCAAAGACTGTAAATTTGCACTTCAGGTAAGACCCTAGGCAAATTGGAAGTCTTTTTCATTCCACTCCGTGTTTCTACCATGCCGATTGCCAAGCTGGATGCAGTGGTAAAGCACAAAGGCACCACCTAAAATACAATGGACTATAGCCAGTATAATTTTGTCCACTCACCCAGTCAGTTTCTTGTTCCTTGGGAAGCCTGCAATACCAATTTGCCAACTTCAGATGAGTCAACATGTCTTTGGTAAAATTTGCAGAAAGTAGAGTCATTTGCCCAGTCTCCTAACTGGAGTACTTGTTGAAGTGTGGCTCCCTGGAACAAGGCTGCTGATGTGGCTGCACCACAAACACTGTGAGCTTTAATACTCTGGTGTCTATTCCTGCCATGGTTAGTACTGTCTTCACCCACCTTGCGATTGTCTGTGATGACAACGGGTGATGAGGTGGTCTGTATGACAGTAACAGCTGAGCTGGTCTCTTGAGTCCCCTGGCAACTGCCCTGTCTCTAAGTGGCATAGTGCGTTCAATATAGTGTCTGACATAATTACGAACATCCAATTTCCTATTGCTTGGAAAACTTGGACATTTAATGGTTCTGTTGGGCTTGTTTGGCGATGAAGTCTTCGTCAATTCTGGTATAACAAAGTATATAGAATTCATAGAGATATATACTCAATGTTGAGTTGTTTGATGGCTTGCCCTCTATCTGAAGAGGTCAGTGCTATAAGCATGACAGTCTTGAAAGTAAGCATCTTCATGTTCAAAGTTCTTGCCGGATGAAGTGTTTCCAGAAATCTTGTGACCTTTGATACCTCCCAAGTTGTAACATAACAAGGTCTTGGGGGCTTTATATGGAAAATGCCTCGAAAGAAAAGCTTAATCATGGGATGATCTCCTATAGGCTGACCATCAATTGGCAAATGCACTGATGAAATTGCAGACCTGTATCCATTCACTGTACTATAAGCTAGGTTGTGTAGGGTTGAAAGCTCTGAGAGAAATTCTGTGACCTCTGTTACAGGTGCTGAAAGTGGATTAATTTTCCTTTGTAGACACCAGCTACAATAGGTCTTCCATTTTCTGTCATACTGAACTGAAGTCTGCTGTCTTGTGGCTCTGAGAAGCATCTTGGTAACTTTCTCTGAAAAGCCCTTGCCTCTATAGTGTCGTCGGAGAGTATCCAGGCGGCTAACGGATGAATGTTGAAATGAACTGGTCTGTTCGTGTGAGGATTGGTGACTAGTTGTTCCTGATGTGGCAGTAAGAATGGTTGCTGAACCGACATTTGTAACAGTCTGGTGTACCATGATCGATTTGCCCACACTGGTGCTATGACAGTACTACTGCCCTGTCTTGTGTTATCTTGTGTAAACATCGTCCTATCAGTGGAAGTGGTGGAAATAGGTATGGTCTCTCTGTAGCCCAATGGATTGTAAAAGCATCCTGGCCCACTGCTTGTGGATCGGGCTTCCATGCAATATATTTGAGAAGTTGTCTGGTGACACGGCTGGCAAACAGGTCTATTGTCGGTGTGACAGTCACTTGACACAACTGTCTGAATACTACTGGATTCAGCATATAGTCGTGTGGGTCTTCTGGCTGTCTTGATAGTGCATCTGCCATTCGGTTCTGAAGTCCTGGAATGTGTTCTGCCTGCAGAGTTATGCTGCGTTGGAGACACCATTCCCAAATTTGTAGTGCTGTTGTACATAGTTTCTTTGAATGGTTCCCCCTTGGTGGTTGATATACGCCACTGCTGTTGTATTGTCTATCTGTACTACCACATGTATATTGGTCTTGTCTTGCAGAAAGGACTGAACAGCAAACATTACTGTCAACAGTTCGTTGATGTGGCGTGTCCTTTCCTCTGCTGACCAGTGGCCTTGCACTGTTTTGTTGTCGCATAGTGCTCCCCAGCCCTGAAGTGAGGCATCTGTCTGTATTGTAACGGTTGGTACTGGTTGATGGATATAGGTCTGCCATTGTGGTTGGGTAACTGTTCCATCCACCAAAGAAGTTCTACTTTTGCTTCGTTGGACAAATGTATTTTCTTCTCCCAATTCTGACTGTATAGATGCTGAATCAGGTCTCGTTGAATATGTCTGTAATGGGTGGCAGCTGCAATCATTGCCCCTCTTGCATCCTCTACTAGTCCCAGAAAGTGTGCTACTTCTCGTAGTGTTACAGTTTCTCTTGCATGTAGTTTGCTTGCAGTTGTCTGGATTTTCATTACTTTGCTTTGTGGTAGAGAGACTTCCATTTGCACTGTGTTGTACACTTTGCCTAGATGTGTTAGTTGTCTCTGGTTGGCACTATGCAAGACTTGCTTACATTTGGTATGAAGCCCAACCCGCATAAAACATCCCATACCAGGTTGTGATTGGTCTGAGTTGATGCTATGCTGTGTCCAATGTTGATAAGATCGTCTAGGTAACTGCTGCAAGTTATTCCAATCCTTCGTACATGTGAAAGAATCACTCTTAAGAGCTTGGTAAATACTCTTGGTGAGGATGTCAGTCCGAAAGGTAGACATGTATACTGGTAGACCTGTCCCTGCCAAATGAAGCACAGTAAATGGCGGTGATCAGGATAAATAGGAATCATTAGATAAGCATCAGTAAGGTCAATCGAGGTCATGTAGTCTCCTGGAGACAACAACTGTTCAATGTCAGAGTGTCCTTCCATACGGAAGTGAGTTTTCTTGATGAATTTATTGAGCTCTCGTAAATCAATGATGACCCTCCAGCCACCAGTCTTTTTAGGGATAGTGAATATCCTAGATATGAACTGGTTATCAGCTGGTGGCACCGCTACTATGGCTTTCTTGCTCAGTAAGGTGTCTATTTCTTGTTGAATAACTGTCTGTTCTTCTGATGATTTAGTTGCTGTACCTGGTTGAATGTTTTGTATAGGTGTGCTGGTCAACTGAAGTTTATAACCAATAATAACTTTCAAAATGAAATCATTGGAAATGATTTTCTTCCATTCTTCAACAAAAAATCATTGTCTTCCTGCATGTGGTATATCTATCTGGTTGCTGAGACTTCTATTTAGTATTAGGTCTGGATTTATATTTCCTCTTACCAGCCTGATACTGTTGTAGATCATTTCTCTGGGAGTACTGCTTGTCTTTGTAGGTATAACTAGCCTATTGCTCATTTCTTCGCTTGTCACGAAAGGACTGGTTAAAGCGATCTTGCTTATTGTAGGCTGACCTAGACTTGTAGGACTGAGAGACAGACTTCATAGCATTGACGGACTTCTTAGTATCTGTAATGGCTTTGATAAATCTCCACCAAAGAAGCCCTCATTGGTAGGCTTTCAGTCATTCAAGACCCCTCTAATTTCTGGTTTGAAGAAATGCTTAAGTCTTGCCTGTCTGACTCAGCCATCATATTACTGCCAGTAACTATCAAGTGACAGGCATCTGACAGTGCTGCCTTTAATTCAGTTTTCACTGTGGTAAACTTATCTGCAGAGTTATCTTTGTTACATACCAACTCCAAAGCCTTGACAATGGGCAGCAGTGCTGAGTGCAAAGTGGTATGAGTCTTGTACAACCCTTTGTCATATGTTCTCAGATTGGTGCAGATGAGTTCAGGTATGCCTTGAGAGATGAGGGTACTTTCTGAACTTGAAATGGCTTCTGACTTTCTTCAGGTACCAGATAATTCTGTAGTAATGCCTTAAGCTGCCCGGCGGACATACTTTTGTCAATACGCCGTGCAAGCCATGCAACTGATTTGTCAGCCACCGGCCATGTGACCGGGCCCTTGACAAGGTCAGGAACATCATCAAAATCGACGTCTAACATAGCTGAATCACGTTGACTTGAGCTAGCCTGTTCTTGGACTGACTCAGAAAGTCCGAAAACGAACTGGCTGAATCTGACTCACTTTCGCTGTACGTAACTCTTCTCATTTTGTATGCTGCGTCGTCTTGCCCGTCATCCTCGGAGCGTCGCTTACGTTGCAGAGGCGACCCACTCCTCTCTTCCCGGTGTTGCGAACTTCTTTGCAGCATAAGTTGGTTCTGCTATACTAGCTTGGTAAGTAGCAAAGCTAAAGAAGCAGTATCGTCTTGCTTTGATGGACCCTGTTGCTCTTGCTGCGATGGCGTGACCTGCGACGGTTCAAAGTGACTCTCGTCAATTCCGTCACGCATATTACTTGGACATGTGCTCGCCCCTGGAGTATCAATGATATCCAATGCGGGACTAGCGTCACTATGCTTCTCTGGCTTCATGTCCTGCCGACACCTCAGTCGAACCCTCCATGCCAACGCTAGCACTTATAGAGGGACAACTACTTCTCTTGCTCCGCTTGTCTCTTTCTCAGACATCTCGGCGACCACCAATACCGTAGCGTACGTGTAGCAGATACGGCTCGGAAAAGTAGAATGAGGGGCAATATGGCGGAGGACTGGATAGATGAACACTGCACATGCTCACAGGCATGCAAATAAGTACTTTTGAAGAGAGCGCCACCATCGGGAGAGAAGGGAAAGGCATGGTAGAAACACGGAGTGGAATGAAAGAGACTTAGATATTCATCAGAACAATATGTGTACCAAACTTCACTGACTTCGGTCCCGTAATTTTAGAGTTATATATCTAATTACAAAGTTCATTAAATATGCAAATGAACCCTTAATTAACTTCACAATATTAAATGCTTTACACCACAGTTAGAGATCAGTCGGATCAGTATCTGCCGCAGATTTCATCACGTTTGGTGCAATTATATCAGAGTTATATGACTAATTACAAAACTTCATAAAATATGCAAATGAGCTATTTATTATCTTTACACTGCCCAATGCTTCTAAGTATAATTAGATATATATCAGATCAATATTTGTTGCAAGTATCATCAAGTTTGGTGCAGGAATTTCAGAGTTATCTCACTTATAACAAAAGTTCATTAAATATGCAAATGAGAAGATAATCGACATGACACTTACAGTATCATGATAATGTTCTGAGATTGTCATCTGTGAAAAGTTTCATGAAATTTTGTGCAGTATTTCTTGATATATATCTACACTGTCATTACCGTCTCCATAGAGAAACCATTGTAAGGAAAAAAATGATATTGCATAACTTCATTAATATGCAAGCCACACTAACCAAAATCTAATCAGTTCTTGCAAGTAGCATATGGTACCTGTCTACCAAAGTTGACTTGAATTCGTTCAGGCGTTTTTGAGTTATCGTGTAAACAGACAGACAGACAGACAGACAGACACACACACACACACACACGGACAGACAGACAGACATCGCTATGACATTAGCCCACGTGTTTACACACGTGAGCTAATCATTATGCATTTTTACTTCAGCCAATTCATAATTTACATATTTAATGAACTTTGCTTATTAGGTATGTATACTGAGATTTACTTGATCAAAGTTGGCAAAACATGCTATGTACATTGATAATTTACCAGTTACACCAATATCAAAAGTTTTTTCACATTTTCATGTCAGATACTTTATAATTTGCATATCTAATGAGCTTTCACAGCTCATCATATACGGCTTGAAGAACTTGGCCAATGGTAATTACACTTGCTATATAAAGTGGTGATACAATGACAGAAGTCGAAGAACTTTAATATTTTTATTTCAGCTAATTACACATTTGTATACTTCATGACATAATCAACGGTGATTATTGTTCATTATGTTGATCATAATACTTTTAATGAAGTTGCAAACATGTGGCAAAGGTCCAATTTTACACAACTGTAATATAAAAAGGAAACATATGAGCATTTTCAGTTCATATCTGGTTTTGGTAGTTTACTGAGACACTGATCGGTGTAACTGATTTAGCTCACAAAGTAATGATTGAAACAAGTAAATAATATTTGAATAAATCGACCTGTACAAACTTTATCACTATCTACGACCGACCTCCAACTCCTGCTTACTATTTTTACAGTGAGAAAATGTACTTTCGTAGTTAGCAAATGGTAAGAACTGATTAGTTTTTGGTGGTGTGGCTTGCATACTTTTTGCTCATTTGCATAATTAATGATTTTAGAAAAAACAGATATAAATTAAAAACGACTACACACAATTTGATGAGATTTGCTACAAATGTTGATCACACCAAGATGTATCAGCAGTGGGAACCATTAAGGGTGACATGAAAGATAGTTGCTAATTTGCATATTTAATGAGCTTTCCTAATTAGGGATATATGTCTGATTTGACTCGATCAAAATCGACCAAACTTGGTATGTATATTAAAGATACTATGATTTAACATTATTGAAAGTCATTGAACATTTTTACTTCAGCCAATTCCGAATTTGCATATTTAATAAACTTTCCCAATTAGGGATATATATCTGAATGAACTTGATTGTAGTTGTTGAAACTTGCTATATACATCAAAGATACTGTGATATAACATTATTGAAAATCAAAAGACATTTTTACTTCAGCCAATTCCTAATTTGCATATTAAATGGATTTTCATAATTAGGGATATTTATCTGAATTGACTTGATCAAAATTGATGAAACTTGCTATGTACATTAAAGACACTATAACACAACATTCACCACAGAAACGGCAAACATGGCTCCAGATGAAAGGCCAATGATTCAAAATAGGACGTTGGCTCAAATCATGGCAGAATATCAATTTCCAGATGAATGGAAGTGTAATGAAAGATGCCAAACTCTACAACAACTGTGTTAGACAGCAATACTTTGAAATCCCACTGTGAAGGGTTTGTATTCTTTTTTGACATACACATTGTATAATTCATTGTCTCTTGTCAATTTCAGGCATAATGCACAGTTATCCACTGACCAAATCAATTATTTCATATCTACACAGGTTGCTGTTCCAGTTTTGCACACTCTCTCTTGGGATTTGTCACCGTTTTTCAAACTTCTCCAGGCTGCATGTCGACTACTTGACATCAAAATTTTTACCTATTGGGTAAAAACAGATGGTGTCGATGAGCCGGTCCTGAAGTCTGAGCAGTTCAATGAATATGCTAACATCATACAAGAGCTTGTTAAACGTGAGTCTGAGGCGGACTCCCTCAAGGAGACAGCTGACAATCTTGGCTGTCAAATCGAGAATGTCATGCTTAAAGATGACACTGATGATGATGACAGTGATGATGACAGTGATGATGATGGTGGTAGCGGTGTCACTCTCAAAGAATTGCGACATATGGCATCTATGAAAACTGCATCATACAAACAAGCAGATGACAAGGTTAATACTATTTTATGATGAACTTAGCATTTACAGTACCATGCAGTAATAGTATTGCATTCTATACTTCCATAGAGAAGGGAAGCAGAAGAACTGAAAGCAAAATTACCCCAACATGCAGCTACACAGTGAGAGGTCTGGGGTCTGCTCTAGCCTCAATTCATGTGTACCTACAAAGCTATCACAGTCAGGCCTTTGTAGGGATCATGTACCGGTAGACAAATGTTGTAAGGTTTGTAAGGAAATAAAATTCAAAATGAGAGTTTATTATTGGAACCTTTAGTAGTACGTACCTTACGTACCTTTATTTCTTTAACCCAGTTTTTTCTGTCAGATTATCAATATATCAGATTTATGTTTCACGGTAATTGTTGACCTGTTTGCATGTCTAACTTCCAATTTATTTAGAGTACAACCTGTCTAAACTGAACACTATCCAAGCCGGAATACTATCCATACAGAACAGTTTTCTTAGTCCTTGCCCATAAGCACAATTTAAAATAAACCTCTATAAACTGAAACAGCATTTTCAGTCTCATGCTCAGTTTAGACACGGTTTAGTATTTCTATTTGAATTGAAAAGATTTTCATTGTTACAGGTTTATTTTCAGTACTAACTGTTCATAGTTTTTTGTTTCAGTATGCTATAATCTTTTACCAGCATGCTTTGTTTCAGTGCCATGTTCAGAGTGCACTATTTTGTTGGAGTTCAAAGAGTAAGTACTTTTCAATTCTCAGTCTATTGACTTTGACTCATTTACAGCCTGAAAATGTCAGTCATCTGTGTGAAAGTGTTGTACAAAACACAGAGAGGGTTGTCCTGAGTTGGTGCATGAGGCTCGTGCTATCGTTGCTAAATACCAACCACTATTGACCTACTTTAGTCAGTGCCACAACAGATATACATAAAGTCAGTCGTGACTTGACTGATGAGGAAATTACTTTGTTAGGTATGTATGAGGGCTACGAGACTCACACACACATACACACACACATACATACATACATACATACATCATACATCTATACATACATACAGACATACATACATACATCCGTCCATCCATCAATCTATCAATACATACATACATACATACATACATACAATGCAACTAATTTGATAATGTATCATTCTTTGTAGTATAATGGTGTCAGAAATTAAGAAAACATTTTCAGTATTTTTCTGTGCATGGGATGACCAAGTGCATTACATATAATTATGGTAATTGTGGGAAAACACGTTTTGTGTGTTTTAGTTTGTGTAATTAGCTGCTGCTTTTCTGGAGAGGCAACTTTTTGACCCAAAATACACATACGTACCTGAATAAAATATTGTTGAAAATATTTCAACACTCTCACAGAGATTTAGATTATGATAATAATTGATTTGTATGTGTTCAGTAAAAAAGTAGGATTTCATTTGTGTAAATTACAAGGCTACAAATTTTACATATAATTTAATTTGTCCAATCTTTTCTTCTTTACCTTTTTTCACAGAATCAAGTATTAAAAACCTAATGGGGCTTTATTCCCTGAAATAAATGTGTTTCCGAAGCTACACCTTTTAGAGAGTCATGTCGGTCAGAGGGTTAAGGAATACAGTCGTGGTTTGGGTTTCTTTTCTGAACAGGGATCGAGGCCATTCACCAAAAATTCAACAAACATCTGCAAAATTTTCAAACTATGCCCGGTGATGATTTAAAAAAAATTACATGTCTGATGAAGGACCATCATGTGTTAGTCCATCCAGATCATACAAAACCAAGGATTGCACTGAGAGGTGTGTACAAAAAGAATGACTGAGAAAATGATCAACTGTAAATTTGTAATTTGCCATAAATATTGTATATATGTGATATTAAATATGAGACATTGAAATAAAATATCACAACTTTGATGAAATAATTGTTTTATTGCATTGAACATTTTATTGTAAAGGTGTGTCATGATGTGTGTTTATGTTTAGGTTGTAGTCTGTGTATTTTCTACTGTGGGGAACATCATCATATATGTATTTGGCTATATTAAAAAAAAGCTTTATATTCTCTATTTATCACAGAATTGGATTAAGGAAAACATTTTTAATGAATAGTGATAAAAAACTGACCTGGTACAACGCATTACTTATTAAAGGGCCTTTGACATGATTTCCAAAGTTTTCATTTTTTCCCTTCAAAAACTCAGCTAGGGGACCTGTCTATGGATTGCATATTGTGTCAGTTCAGAAAGATGTTCGCGAAGGGCGAAATTTGACTTCCTTTTCTTGCTGGGTGATCAGGGGTCTCTTCGCACCCGAGCCAGGCAGCAGTATTTGCATATTGACCAACAGGTAGAATTGACGTCATTTGCATGACGCTATTGTCACGAAAGTGTATTTAGCGGTCCTTGTATAAATTAGACCACAAACAAAGTCAGCTATATAAACAGTGCTCACAGACGCCAAGTAAACACTGGCAAGGAAGCCACACCGGCGGTCCAGCTGCAGGGACTTATCAAGTTGCTTCCAGCGAGGACAGTGTTGACCAGAATTCAGAAAGTGATTTTGAGGGGAATTAGCTTAAAGACACATAGGCAACCCCAGGCATCCGGGACGAGTGGTTCCAAATCAGAGTCAGATTCTTTCTCGGAATGACAAAGCGCGAGTGGACAAAGCAATGGAATGCTCGGAACAGATTTGACAGTACGACGAGCCTACTTTTCATTTCTTTGTATGAAATAAGACAGTATCAGTCTTAGTTTGAACTTTTCACGGTTGAATTTATTTTATAAAATGTGGAGCAATCCCGCGCCTGAGTATTTCGATTCAATGCATTGCGTGTTGTAGCTGCAGTAGGCCTACAGTACACTCAGTGTGCAGTTTTCGGACGACCTGAGTTTTCGGACATGCAATCACATTCTGTTCGTCGGACTCGCTTCGCTCCGTAATGATAGCGTCTTACAAGTTGTGTGACCTCATATTAAGTGAAGTGATACTGCTGTCCCGTTTTTGATAGTTTGCTTAGTAGAGGCTATTTCGGCCTATACAAATTCAGCAATGTAATAGCCAGACCATACGATAAAAGGTGCCGAAAGCAACACACAGAGACAGCCCATAGGTAAGCGCCAAACACGTCGAAATATGGTTATGTTGTATATTAAAGGTAACTAATTATCACGAAATATTTACATTCAGATTTTTAAACACATTGAAAATGAAAATTGGGTTTTGAAGCTTCAAATTATAAACATTTAGCCCCTACTCACTTTCCAAATACGACGTCCGATTATTGCGATAGCAGTTCAATTACTACGCACTCAATACGGGGTCAAAAATTTTGGCAACTTGAGCCCCTATATACCACTTCTGTAGTGTTAACACTTTGACGATAAACACAAAAGGTATGGCACGTCCTCCACAGAACCGAGGACGTGGGTATGGTAATAAGAATTCGTAGTGCTCGTCATTTATGAAACGACTTTGGTTGGGCGAAATTCACTACCCTTTCCGAAAACTATCACTCTGAGTGTAGCTGTGTTGGACGTTGACCTTTGACAGAAATATCATTTGGTGCAATCGACCCATGTTCCAATGCATTTTCAGAGCAAACAAACCCAGCAAAAATTGATGCGTTGGGCCTATTTCGTACATGTTTCGATGAAGAAAAACAAAGAAAGCTTGTCGCCTCATTGTCGGGTCGCCATTTTGAATCGCCGTCTTCACCGTTCACAATTGTGTAGAGACGGAAGCTTCCTGGCTCGCAAATGTTTCCCAATGAAATTTCCCATATTTGGCATGAAAGCATAGTACACCTAATCAGATACCTGACAAGTCATTTTAATTTCAGTCATTTCAATTTACTCGATCGGCGAGGCGATCGGCAGCACGCAACATGTGACTGTTGGTATTTCCTGAAATGACCATGTCACTATAGCAAACTAAACACAATGTTCTCTCTCGTGCGTTGTACGCCTGGTGTACGTTCTGAGCAAAGGAAGCCCTTGCCTCACACCCTTACGGACATGAGATTGCGGAGGTGTGAAAGACTGTTTGCCCGTATTAAGATAAGTCGTCGGCTCAACTTCGAAAAGCTGAAAAAGTCGAACAAGTTGGGTTAGGGGTACACGCCCACCCGTAACTTTTACTTGCGTTTTATCTGGACAAGGGGGGCGATACGCAATGCAAGACAGTGACGTAGGCTAATTTCAAGACCCAAAGAATGATTCTACGTTGGTTGTATGGGGCATGTCATAAGCCCTTTAACTACCACCTACATGTTTACTCAATCAATCGCCCCTGCCCATGAAAAGAAAGAAAAAAGAGGACTGTCACCGAGGGTGCACCTTCGACGGCCATTTTGTTCAGTAACTAAGTTTCCATTACGAAACACATGTGTTTGTAATTTGAACCCGTCCTCCCGGTTGGAATTCAGGGGTAGCACCCGCGGCCGCCAACTCAGGCTCGTAAAGTGTACAAAATGACTGCCAATCGTGTGTCCTCTGTTACGTCGACAGGTTTCATTTTGATACTTCCGTTACAGTGTTGTTGTAGTTCTCGAGAAGTTGTAGTAGAATAGAGCGCGATTCACGTTTCTGTCTGTATGTGAAGTATTTCCACATCATTGTCTTCAAATTGCGATTAAATCATTCTACAATACTAGCTTTGTATCACTAAACGTGTGAAACCAGTGAATAGATACCAACTCCAACCATTTCGGCATTTTTCGTTTAGTAAATTCCGCCCCTCATCTGTCTGAAATTTGTCAGGTTGCCTCCCACTTTTCTTAATTATGTCTTGTAGCGCCTTAACCCTTTCACCACCATGGTTTGTCCTAAATCCATTCTTTTCTATGGTAAAGTTTGACCTGTATACAGGTAACTGGGGGTGAAAGGGTTAAAAGTATCATCTACCGTTTTTGACTGTATAGGCCTGGCCCATGCATATTTACTGAGCACATCGATTATTCTCTTTTGTGAATGATACAGGCATCCGCCTGCCACTCTGGGTCTATCGATGATATCAAGATGTGCCTCCTGCCACCACTTCGACTAGGGGGGACCGGTTTATGTAGATTATAAGTTAGCTGAGTTTGCAACCAATCCTGCACCTCTTTCTTAGTAACTTTCAGTTTGCTGGCGCGTGCTGCCTCATATAATTTTTGTACACCTCCAAAACCAGTTCTTGGGTTGTAATATTTCAACCTAACATTTAGATACATAGACGATGTTATTTCATTGAATAACTCTGAATTCAGTAAATATCTCGCTATGATTTATCCTCCAGAATTGGAGATTAAAGAAACTACAGAAACGGCCTCTTCTGCTTCATATCTGGACATTTTACTTGAATTTGACTCCAATGGTCACCTTTCTACTAGGCTATATGACAAGAGAGATGATTTCAACTTTAGTATAATTAATTTTCCACACCTCATCAGTAATATTCCACTCTCACCTGCTTATGGGGTATACATTTCCCAGCTTATACGATATGCAAGAGCATGCAGTTCATATGGTGATTTTGTAGAGAGACATGGCCATCTCTCTTTCAAACTGTTAAATCAAGGTTACACCAGAGCAAGACTTGTCTCTACATTCAAACGCTTTTTTGGCAGGTATCGCAAGCTGGTAGATAAATACAATATCTCTCTTCGACAAATGATCACTGATGGCATCGGTGACATTGGGCCTTAGTTAGTGACCACTACCTATCTGACTTACAGATTGATATATGGCGGGTGCCACATGTGGGGCAGGATGCGCTTACTATTTTCGAAACACCTGACATCACTTCTTGGTCTTTTGGCCAGAGGTCCATATATCTTTCTTTCATGAATTTTACTTTTTTTGTACCGTCTATTTTCTGTCTGTTTTTGTGCTGTTTTGTGTCTATGTTTACAACTATTGTCTTACAAATTTTGACCTAATGTTTTTGGATTATGGATTGGTATGATTGCGATTATAGTTCTCTTAGAGTTCCTTCAGTATAGCCTTCAGATCCTATCGAGAAGCCATGATTAAATTGCTCCCATTTCTATTTACCCATTTATACTAACAATTGTATGTCATATGGGTAACGTAAATGAAATACTAGTTTACTGAATGGTGTATTTTTCAATTGTCTGACTAGGTCTGACGCCTCCCGTTCTGACACCTCCATTCCATATTCTTTTATAATAGTCTTGTTGTCTGTCTTGCTCGGTGTGTAAAAAAGTACTAACATCTGTATGTTTTCCCTGAATGGTTTACTAATACTAGTATATTGTTGGGTCAGAACCCAGACAGATAATCCATCGTGTCTTGCACTGAAACCAAGTTTGACTAAAACGTCACTGCGCTTCTTCATATCTTTGGACGAGGCACAGTCGTCGAGTATTATTAGAGTGTTAGTGCCGACCCATTCCTTATGTACGAAGAATAGAGTTTCATCCACTAGCATCGAGTCCGACCGGAAACACAAATACATTATTATCCGTGAAAATGAATTTTTTATTATACGTTTTATTGTTCATGAATGTCGGACAAATGAAAACTATATATTCAAATTTCCCCAGGTACGGACCGGTGAGGAGATTCATTACATACTCCGTTTTGCCAGAATTTGTTGGCCCAGTCACAATCATGTTGAATGGTGGGATCACATACATTTCCTTCAGATCTATATACTGTACATAAATGTCATGACAATCCAATTTTGCCAAATTCGTGAATAGGGTCTGTACTGGCATCTGCAACAAGAGTGACTGTATCTGCTGCCTTTCGTTCCGATAGGACCTTCGGGAACCGAACCGTGTTGTCGTGAGGTGGCCCCCTTCCGTTCCGGATAGGGAACGTTCCGGGATGGTCATCCTGCCACTTCACAGCATCGTCGTCCCCATCCATCTCATGTTTAGCACTTTCTCAGATTTCTTGGTTTTTAATTCTCTGTTTACCCGGAAAACCATAAATTCTGTTGCGTATTGCAATTCATTATTGCAATTGCCGGGCCCAAAAGAATGACCATTTTAGATGGAAAGAGAAGTAAATTCGGCAAAACGGCCATATCAAGTTTGACACAAGTATTGGTTATTGTCCCTTGGTATCGCCGATAACTGATTACTTTGTCAGTATTACGAATTTCATCTTCGAGAAGAACGCCGAATTCTTTACAGACTTGCTTTGCACTGCCAGTATCGCCCACCATTGTACTACAAATATTCGCCTGTGCGCCAAGTATGCAATATATGTAGGCTTCAAGGCTTTTATTGAGGCCGGCGAGACCAGCCTATGTTAAACACGAGTCACCCTTCAGAGGGATGAAACTATTGTATTGCCCCTCAGATCCATCATTTGGGAAGAATTAAATAATAGTGTGGTTGGTCTTTGTCGGGCAGTACATGTTTTTTCTTTTCAAAAATTGTATGTGTGTAATAAACGCCTCCGTCGGTAGAGAGGAAAAAGTCATGACCATTGTATACAGCTGCAGGTGCCGAACAGGCCCACGATTAGTGTAATATTCATAACCATAGCCAAGACCTGAGTTTTGGCCTATCAATATCGAAAGTCAGACCTCATGGACTTATATTTCCAAATTCAGTACAGAGAAGTTCATATTTCACGAGATTGTATGGATTGTCGCCGGCTTTGAAGACACCTCCAGTATCGTCTGGAAGTGCAACCTCCATTTTGTGGAGGAAATTTCTTATCGACGAGATGGCCGAATGATATACCACAACCAGTAGTGCTGCACCATACGGCGAAATTTAATTGCTGGTCCCAGTATTTCATGTGCGGGCTGCCCAACCAGACATTACTTTCTTTCGCTGATCGATGAGTGATTATGTTATCTTTGAATATATCCCGCAGATGAAAAGTAAACTTATCTGTCGGCGTTACATATATTTCTAAGTCCATGAGAATAGGTTTTATGTCGTTCGGTTTAGGAGGAATATCAGCATGCTGTACTGTCGGTATATGTTTTTTATTCAGTTGAAAAGCAACCGGGAATGCGTCTGTACTCATGATTATATGTGTTTCTATATACAGATAGATTTTAATGGAGGAGAATTTTCATATTCATAATTTACTACCATATTTTACCTTTGGAACAGTCGTCGCAGCGCCGCAGCGCAACATAGAGAAAATTACGTTACCGACGAAACATCCAGGGAGAGTTGCTGCAGGGAAGAGATTAGCAGAATGGAACAGACAGAACAAGGAGAAGAAGCATCAAGCAATAGTGCAGCGTCAAGCGATAGCAATGACTGAGGTAGACTGTGACAGCTTACCCAGCCTGCCACAACAGTGTGACAGATGGTATAATAAATGTTATCTTGTTTTAGGAATTATAGGAGTTTCATTGACTGCACTAGGGCTATATTGGGGGCGTGCTCGGCATATTTGACCCCTTTGGAACGCTCTTAGGCGACTGAGTCCACTTATGCGTGAGCCAATTCAGAACCGTGCCGATAGGGCACCTACGCATGAGCCACTTCAGAAAGGGACTGCGACAGAGCCTCCCTCCGGAATGCTATCAGAACAGAGCGCCCAACCAAGTCTCGGTCCCTCTACATTGTATTAGATGGATTAATAGGGAATTATTTTATTTTTCTATTTTATATACTTGTCAGCAATAATGGATACTAAAACTGTTGTAAACACAGTGTATGATGGTATGTAATCACTGTTTACAAATACTTCCCCATTCTTGATACAAAACAAATAAGTGAAAAGGTTACCTATGACTTAAAAAACAGCTCAATTTCCATGCCATTGAGGAAGGGCATTGATTACATGAGTTCAATGCGTATTTGGATAACAGATCAGGAGGGAAATATAGTCGATTTCAATAACTGGCCAACTAGCTTTTGTATCGAATTATTGTAGCTAGCTAGCCCTATCGGAATGCTAACCATCCTATAACAAATCCTCCAGCAATATAGATTATTTCATATTTTTTTTGCTTAGGACTGGGCTTATATAATCTGAGAATTGAACTGGTGCTGACGCAGAGTTGGCTTGTGCCACCGCTTCTTCGAGGAATTCTGCATCTGTATCTCTCTTAATTTGGCTGCAGCATGCACGTCCTTTGCTTGATTTTCTCTTTCCCAATCAGCCTGGAGTAATCTTTTTTCTGACCAGACTTGCGCTCACGTTCAAATTTTTCTAATGCTTTATCATGTCTATTTTTTTCTTCCATCAGAGCCCCACAATTCCCGCTAAGCTTTTGACTGATAATGTTGCATTTAATACAGCACCGAGAACTGTCATTCCTATTGCTGCAGCCATGTTGTGTTATTATTATACAAGGTATTATTTATTTTCCACTGTATATACGAAATCATGCCTGATCCAAGAAACTACGGTATAGGTGTGATTAACGGACAAAATCTCGAGCTCGAAGATCTGAGTGATGTTAGAGTTAACAATAATACTAAGATCGCAGGTAACCATAATAAGGATTACGTCTTTTGTTACAAGGGCAGGAAAAGTTTGTTTTAGCCACTGCCTCAGTACAAGAACATGCTCTAGAGTTTTCTGAACTGAAGATGTAGATGAAAGTATAGATGCTACAAAGGCTGCAAATGATCCTACTCCCTTTGCTTTGACATGGGATGGGCCTAGTCAGAAATTCAGGCCTTGTAATGTACCGTGTAACATTTTGGACATATTGGATGGTAAAATTGCAGGTGGGGTTGACGAACTGCCGGGGACTCCAAATGTTATTTATTTCGACAGTAATGTTAACAAATATAAATTGTCCGATTTTTGCCTTTATCTTAAACCTAGTAATCCATACATCATACTACTCAGTATACTGATTCACCTTAAGATCAAACCTCTTACAGCAATCCTGAAATCAGATAATACACTGCGAAGGTAGGTAAATGAGGGGGAGAATTTTTGTTCATATACAGGTAGCGGAGTCCCAGTAAGATTATTTTGAGATACAACGAGCTCAAAACTTGGTCTGAAAAGTGTAGGAGATGAGACAGGTGTATTAACTTTAACGACAGCCAATCAACAGATGACAGATAATATGAAAATACTTCAACATGGTACAGTTTTTATCAAATGTATAAAGTTAGGTACAGCAGACGAGTTTGATGATTTAGTTGGAAGTATCGCTATAAAAACAGATTCAAGAACACCTTGCAATATTATCATAAATATCGATAAAGACAAAAAAGATTTAGATATTGTTGCCCACAGTAGTGTAGAAAATAGTAACATTTCATTTGTTAAAAACGATTCAACCACTTACACTTTAGATATCAGTACCATTTACCTGAAGCGACTCATTTTGTTTGAAGTAATGGTTTTCCCACACATTTTAAGTTCAGAGGAAATTTCTAAAATTTTATCTATCAATTGAGCATATGAAAAGTAACTCCCGAGTTCGGAAAAAAGAAATTTGTAGAAGCTGCAGAATATCAGACCTCCGTCATGACATCACAGACTCAGTAGGGGCTGCTAAGCGACAGTCCCTTCGAAACAATAACCCTAGGGGTACTGAAGGTATTGCAAAAGCAGTATTGCGCAAGACACGGTGAATAGACTCCATAGGGGAAAATGCTAACTTAAGTGTTAACATTTAACAACGACTCCATAGGGACTCCGTAGGGTTAATTAATAAAATAAAATTCACATCTGTATACTTACATCATAGCCAGCTATGACTCACCGCTTGCGCAATCCATTTTAGCTACAGGAGGGGGATTTGCCCTCCCTGTAGCTACCAGACATGAACTGAAATGCTCACGTGTTTCATAGATATTGCATTTGTCTGTAAATTTAAACTTTTGCCAATAGTTTTAAAGTTTTTTAAGCTGTGATGATCAAGATCATGGACATAATCATGACAGACCAATGACAACGGCCTTTTATTTACAAATATGAATTCGGTGGAAAAAATGCTGAATGTCTTTGGCTTCTGGCATTGTATCAGCATTTACATAACAAGTGCAATTGATTGGTACAGTGCTTCACACTGTATAGGCCAAAGTGATATCACCATAAAGTAATGAAAAGCCATATACGCATTCTTTCAGAAAACCATTTTTATTTTTTAAGAACTCAAGTAAAAGATAAACAACATGGCTATTTTTGATAAATCTTTCAAGAAAATAGATTAAAATGAGCCATTGAGAAGGACATAGTTTAAATAGCAATAGAGAGTTAGTATGAGTAGTACGGAGAAATAATGGAGTGTTTTTGTGTAAGAGTAGTAAGGAGAAATTCCTCTGTATGAAAGTGGCTAACCAGTACTGGTCTTGCAAAGTGCCCTTGCTGAGTAATCCTTAAGTGTAATTGACATCACTGCAGAAATCTTTCAATTTTTTTTCTTTACAGTTGCATTGTTATCAAATACTGGAAATGAATTTGTTATGGCATGGGCATATGTATTGTATGGTGCAACAAATTGACATGTATATGTATGTATAGAGAGGAGTAAATCAGTGATATTTTGGGTTGGCTGGGCATCAAATAAACTGAACCTGTTTGTCCCACTTTTTCCTCGGGCAGTTCTCAGGCAGCTACGGGTAGTCACGGGCAGTAATTAGTATGACTGCAGTTTTTGATTTAATTCTATTTTACAATGCAATCCAAATTGGTTTGTGGTCACTATAGTATGACTCAAGTACACCACTTTGCATGCAATGGATGTTAGTGTAAATGTGATCAAGGCATGATCCATAGTCTGTTGTTGACTCCTCAATAACTTGTGTGTAGTTGAAGTGCTTTGTCATAAGTTCAGATAGTTGTCTTGTAGATTGTGTTTGCTTTTGTAAGTCAACATTGAAATCACCAATGATCACGGTTGGTAGATTGTACTCAAGTGTATGGATGAGCTGAAGGAGAGCATGTTGTAAGTTTGATGTAGGTGATGATGGTGGATTGTAAACACCAACAATTTGAACTAAACCAAATGTTGTTTTGTGTATTGCAATTACGAAATCTGTATTAAAACAATGCAGTGTCTGTGGGGTAGCTTCAAGAGTGTTTTCTTTGCTGTACATAACCATACCATGATATGGTCTGGTGTTGTTTTGACGGTTTTTATCATCCTGTCTGAAAAGGTTGAAGTCTGCTATTTTGAAGTCATCATTGTGATCGCCGGTTTGTAGTCTTGATTCACTGCAAATTAGTACATCAGCTGAAGTTAAGCTGAAATCACTAGCAACATCTTGAAAATGGCAATGAAGAGATCTCACATTTTGATAAGTAATAATGAATCTGTTCGATATAATGTATGGTAATGTGAAACAGAGTTGAAGCATGGAATGGGTTCTCATGCGTTGCATCTCTTGTGTAACATCAGTGCTAACTGATATTTGATTTTCTTGTAATGTGGTTATGTTGAGACCACTAAGTCTAGTCACTCTGCTTAAAGCAACATAGTGTACATGACACTGATTTCTCTTGCTTGCTGTACTGAAGTCCACAACCACATTGTTAAGTGTATCACCTTGACAACGATGTATTGTTTTGGCACTAGCTGGTCTGAGTGGAAATTGTTTTCTCACAACTTCTGCATTTTTGTGTCTTCCCACTCTAAATTGCCGTGATATCTGTAAAACTGGCGTCCATCTGTGAGATACTTTGTCATGTATTAAATGCCGTTTTTCACGTCGCAGGTTTTTGCCAACACATCGTCATCAAATAAAATCCATAGAAGTAGTAACATGATGCAAATCAGGTCCATCGATGTATTTGATTACTCCTGGAGTACCATTTATCAATCCATCATTTACAGACAGATTAATGCAAAGCTCAATACGCTGATTTGTTCCAATTGATAATTTAGAAACTAACCCCATTGTTTTTTGAGCAGGAAGCATGACAACAATACCTAATGTTTTGTGTTTTATGATCTCAGAGACATCGCCAATGACTGTATCAGTAGCAGGTATACATGTTTTTATTCCTGTAAGTCTGTCATATGCTATTGCATTGTGGTCATCAACAAGTCTGTTCTCGCAATAAAGATGTACTGTCGACTCATCAATAGATGAAGTTTTTTTATCAACACTGACTATTCGAGTTTGCAGAACTTTTATGTCATGAGATGTATGCTTTCCCTCACGTATACGGTTGAGTAATTTAGCGAAATTCTGGTCATCTTTTTGCCTCATAATATCTGTTAATTCAAACATTTTGAACAGGTCTTTCCAGATGTTGACAGCCAATGCCCATAATCATGTTGAAGGTCGTTAAATATCCAACCATCAAGACAGGTTTTAATTGATATAAGTCGCCAAAGCTAACAACGCTGACACCACCAAAGATTTTATTGTTGGCCATTATCTGTTGTAGTCTGAGAATGATATAATTTAACATACCATTACCAACCATGGAGATTTCATCTATGAATATGACTTTTAAGTTCCTGTATTTTGCTTGTAGAGTATTAAGTCTTTCTGATGTCAGTGGTCTATAATGAAATCCTTGGGATGCAGGAATTTGAAAAGCTGAATGAATTGTAGTACCCTTAATGTTGTAAGCAGCTTTTCCAGTAGGTGCAACTAGTAATAAGTGTATGTTGTCAGGATTTTCACCAGGAAGATTTGAAAGATATTTTAAAAGTACTTGATACAGTGATTTGAGAAGAAGAGATTTCCCTACACCAGCGCCACCTGTTACAAAAATATTTAACGGCTCTGTCCTTGTTTTCATCCAATGTACTATGTGATAGAATATTTCTTTTTGTTTCTTGTTGAGTTTCTGTAAAAGTGGATATAATTCATTATCAGCCATTCGTGGTTGTTGAAGATCTTCATAATGGGATTATTTGTACTGATGCCAATGTCCTGTCCAATGTCATATTTAGAATGACTCTCATCACATGGTGCAAACATACTCAATGTGTCACTTGGCCTTGATCCTTCTAAAATGTATTGATGTTCCTGATGTTGTGTATTTGGAGCAACATTATCAAACATATCAATGGCTGTGTTTTGTACTGCTTCAATAGCTTGATCTAATTCCTGAGCATTTTTATTGTACTCCTTTTCTTTAGAATCTACTTCAAATTTCACTTGCATGTAACCATCATAGTATGTTTTGCACCCTGCAAGGAGTTCATTTTCATTTCGCCAAGGATAAAACAACATTATTAACTCTCTGTAATGATTTTCTTTGTCTTTTTCCCTATGGAAACGAACATATCTAATAACTTTACTTTTGGTGCGTTTTTTATACACAAGGCCACGTATCTGATATATTGTGTTGTTTTCATCATCATCATCCTCTTCATCAGTTTTGTAGAAGTCATCATTATCTTGATAATGATCTTGCGGGTTATCTTTTAACTTTTGAAAACTGTACCATGCTGCCACGTCTGCCAAGCACAATTTCTCAAGGGCTTTTGGGCGCCTCTCATATTTTTTCAAGATGCTATCACTTTCTATGTCAGTAGCATTTGGACGCATGTTTTGTATGTCATCAAGAGGTTTCAATAGGATAACTCTATCATCAGGGGTGATGTGTTAATAAATGTGAAGCCGCGTGAAGCTCTTCTTAGTCTCATTTGCATAACAGGTAAACAGCTTCTTGAGCACTAACTTCAACATGATTAAGGAATTTGTTTCCTACATGCCTGACACTTTCTCTGATATCATGACATCCTTCCCTTGCTTCTTCCACAGCCCTACTGAGCAAATTACTCATTCCACGTTGAGCTTTACTAATGTAAGATGCGATGTACATGGCACATGCATATGGATCAAGAATGGATTGAATGTCCATGTTTGCTCTCCAAGCTTTGAGTAGGGTTTCATTGTAGCTGTTAATTCTTATTTCATTTGGTGAGCTCTTGAGGAATATTTTGTCTGATGTTAGAGATGACTGTATTGCATTAATATAGGTTTGTTCATCAAGTTGTAGTTTATTTAAGAATTCAGAAAAAGAAAGACTTTCTCCAAATTGTAAATCAGTAACAACAGTCTTGATATTTTCATAGTGCCTTTGAAGGATCTGTTCTGTGCTTTCATCAGTATCCATTGGCAATGGCTGCAATATCATTGTTCTTGGCATAGGTGGCACAGGAAATCCAAATCTGCAAACACATTGGCCTTTTTTCTTACAGGTTTTTGCATGTCTGTGCATTTGATAATTTATCAATTCAGCGAAGGATTCATTACTGGTATCATTTGAACATGTAATATACTGATCTATGAATTGTGTGATGTCATCATCACTATTTTCACCATATTGTGGTGCATCTTTAATCCATACAAGCATGTGTAAATGTGGTGATCCTCTTTGTTGGAATTCCACTCTGTAAAAGTAATCGTGTATTTCACCAATTGGATGATGTGAGCTCATTAGGAAATCATGCATAAATCGTTGAAATGAATAGTCAAAGTGTCGAGCACACGTAACAGGGTCAGATTTTATCAAATCAGATTTTGTATTCCAAGACATGTTCAATACATCGTCATCTGTGTATTCCTTGTTGTGAACTGTCCTTCCAAGAATTTTCAATAGATGTATCCATTTAGATTCTGCTGATGAAAATGACATGAAAAATGTTGGAATACCAAGTTGACGTATCATGGCAAATATATCTTTCTTTGCACTCTCCCAGTATGGTGGTGAACCTCTAAGTGTCTTCAACACTCTGAATCCCTCATCAAGTCGAACAATTTTATCAACATTTTGTGGTGATTGAAGCTCACCAGCTGTTAATTTGCGGCCCTTCAGATTACATTTTCGCAAACATAATGTTGCCTTGTCTTTAATCTGCTTGATTTGAAATTTTTTTAGTTTAAGAAAATGTTAGGCATCGACTTTGCAACTCTCCTATCTTTGTGTCGAAGTTCCCATTTACACAATGTACTATATAATACAGGGACTATGCGTTTCTTTTGTCTGGGTTGACCACAATATATTGTTGGAAATGAGAGCTCCTCAGAATATTTGTCTTGAAATATTCCTAGTGGTTTATTGTTCTCGCCTGGTGCATAACAAACTGCGCCATCAGAGTCTGTGTGCTGATCATATAAAGGTGATAGCATTGTATCCAATGTGCCAGCAGGATGATCTTCCAATTTTATTTCTTCAGTCCAAATTATCATCATCATCATGATTATTACTGTCATTATGTTTACATGTTTGTTTGTCAGACATGTGAGAATAATCATGATCGTCATTTTCCTCACAAAATTCCTGCCAATTGTGGTTTTCATCCTTTCTGCAAACAACCCAATCTGTAGATATTGTAATCAGTTCTGCTTTATATAAGGGGCTATTTTTAACTAACCAATTAGCTGCTTGTAAGACTTTCACTGGTCTGACATTCTCTACCTGATAGGCATGACTATAGCTAATCTTTCTTTTAAATTTGACAGGTATTGTCTGCGATTCATTTAAAGTTCTAGGTAATGTAGAGACAGTAGTTGATACATCAGCTATAACATTGACTATGTTACCTCTGAGACTAACTTGTCTACCTCTTGGCAATTCTCTTATTTGCATGAATGGAATGCGTAAGGCAACAAGTCTTTCTTCTAGTGGATGTAACTGTAACTCGGGGGAATTAATGGAATGACATGTTATTGGCCACAGAACAAGGAGGCAACTTTGACTCTTTTAAATATGAATAGCAAGTTTTACATAATGGTGCCATATCATTATCTGTAGCCTGAGATGATGCAAAGGTGTTTAACTTTTCTTTAACATTATTGTAGTTCAAAACACTTTCTCTGTACCACAGCTGTTGGCAGCACACACATACAAAATTTGGGCCATTCTGAACTGCACCGTGAAAAATTTGTATCAGCTCTTCAATAGATTTGGCAGCACTACATCTTCTGTTGTTTAGTTTGTTTAATCTATCTCTCATTTGCTCTCTCTCTCTATATGATTTATCGGTTCTTTTAATACTTTTAATATTGGCATCTCTGATCTTTCGCTTTCCCTGAAGACCTGGTCAGTTCTCTTTGTCTTTTTAGCATTAGCATTTCTTTCCCTTTCATTTTGTCTGTACTCATCATCACACCGTCTTAATTTCTTCGACTCCCTATTTCTGTTGTTTTCAGTTTGTTTATATACATCATCACTTCTCTTTGTTTTCTTAGCAATTACATTCCTTTGTCTTTCAGTTTGTCTGTACTCATCATCACACCGTCTCAATTTCATTGATGTCCTGTTTCTCTTGTTTTCAGTTTGTTTATACACATCATCAGCTCTCATAGTTTTCTTAGCATTGACATCTCTTTGCCTTTCAGTTTGTCTGTACAGTTCATCAGCTCTCATAGTTTTCTTAGCATTGACATCTCTTTGCCTTTCAGTTTGTCTGTACAGTTCATCAGCTCTCATAGTTTTCTTAGCATTGACATCTCTTTGCCTTTCAGTTTGTCTGTACAGTTCATCAGCTCTCATAGTTTCTTAACATTGACATCTCTTTGCCTTTCAGTTTGTCTGTTCAGTTCATCAGCTCTCATAGTTTTCTTAGCATTGACATCTCTTTGCCTTTCAGTTTGTCTGTACAGTTCATCAGCTCTCATAGTTTTCTTAGCATTGACATCTCTTTGCCTTTCAGTTTGCTTATACACATCATCAGCTCTCATAGTTTTCTTAGCATTGACATCTCTTTGCCTTTCAGTTTGTCTGTACAGCTCATCAGTTCTCATAATTTTCTTAGCATTCATATCTCTTTGCCTTTCAGTTTGCCTGTATGCTGGATCAGCTCGTTTATTTTGCTTGGCTGTTAAATCTCTTTGCTTTTCGCTTTGCCTAAACTCTATTTGTTCTCTCTTTTCTCTCTTGGCAATCATGTCTCTCTGTTTCTCTATTTCTCTATAATTTACACAATGTTCATTTTGCGCCATAGAAGATTTCTCTGTTTGTACTGGTCCAAAACTGTTTACATTTATTGCTTGTGACAAATTTTGCTCTGTGCTTTGCAGAAAGTCATAGTGACCACTATCAATTTCTCCTTCAACACGGATTGCATGACACAAAGATGTATACTTACAGAAGAATTACCAACAGTCTCTAATGGTTCACTTAAAGTGTCAAGATGAACTGCAATATTAATGTTATATGCAAGCGCTGCAGCATTTATTTCAATGTCCCCTCCATAAGTTGCATTTCCTGGTTCAGATCTGGACATATACTGCCTATAGTCATCTTGAGAGACAATATGCCATCTTTCATATTCACCTTTAATTGGATCCTCATATCTGTCCCAATGTTCAATTACATAGTCAACAGTATGTACTCTTATTGCATGATGATGATCTTGTGTCCCATAGAGTCCTAGACTTATAGCACGGAACAAGCAATTACCATCACCTTCGACATTGACCTTTGTGTAACATCTGTGAGGAGTCTGCAACTGTCTTTTTCGTTGCATGTACAATTTACTTCTTTCATTTTTTGCTTTTATGCTCAGTTTTTTTACTCTCATTGTAGTTTTATAGTAACGTTGTGTTATGGGTGTGCTTAATATTATAATAAGTTCTTACAGTCAATTCAAGCACTTGTATAGGAAGAAAAATGAATAATTTGACTGATGTTGCTTATTTCTTCCTTGATTTCTTCTGATGTTATGAAAGTGAAACCTTAAAAGTTGAAGTATTGATGAAAGAATGATTGTGTTTGTTGAGATTGTAGACTATGAATGTGTTATTGCTTGTCAATATTGTGCAGTTTAGACGTTGAACCCTTTCACTACAAAATTTAGGTCCAACTTTATTGGGGAAGCTGGACCTAGACAGAAAAAAGCAGTTAAAAGGGTGGTCAGTTATAAGTAGACAATGATAGAATGTGGTATGACTGTTCTTGTTTATTATGAAGTAAATGAATGCCAATTTCAGAAATTGTTAGAGAAATGTCAGTCTTCCTTATATATTCAGTACGCTGAAGTAATTCTATTTGATTGCAAATAATCTGCCTGTAAACACTACTCTTGTTTCCTATCAGGAAGTAAATGATAGAGCACTAACTTGTGTGCTGTTAAATATTCACGGTATAATTTCACAATGTACACTGAGGAAGACAAAGACAAAACTTTACTGCCTTATTTTTTTTCTTCTGCAAGCTAATACTGAATATTATCAATGTCAAATCAGTTGTGATCTAAATGCGAAATTAACCACAACAGTGTTTGCTCAAAGTACTGTCAGCAATGTTGTAACCAATGCTTGTTGACTATCAATTTGTGATCTTGAACGCGCCTCTACAGGCAGTCTGTACCGTCTATGGGCAACTGTGCCTCAACTGGGCAGTCTGTGCCTCTTATAGGCAAGTGATTGTGTTGTACCCCTTTGGGCAAGCTATTGTTTGCGCCTCCTATGGGCAAGTTATTATTGCGCCCTTCCTATGGGCAAGTTATTATTGCGCCCTTCCTATGGGCAAGTTATTATTGCGCCTCCTGTGGGCAAGTTATTGCTGTGCCTCCTATGGGCGAGTAAATTTCACCACGTATATGGCCTCCTGGTATAATCTGTTAAAGAAACAAAAAATCAAAGTAAGACATCCATTGCATCCTGTTAAATATACATATTTGTACCGGTGAAAAAATTGGCAAAAAAGATGAATTTGATGTTTTACAACATGTAAGAACTTATTCCATTTTTCCATCTTCCATTATTCCATCTTCCATGTCCAACAATCTCTTCAAATAGCTATCTTAATGTTTTTGATGTGTGTATGACATGTCATTTTGTTTTAATGAAATATAAGGGCAACACACGGATGTAAATCTCATCAAATTAAGTTTATCTTTTAGGACCCATTTAAACCTCATTAGTTCACTCATAGAGTATACTTTTCATGAATAATAAATGAATTCATGGTTTATCATCACTTTGTCCTGTGACATTTCATCACATTACCATTTTGTCCTCATAATGATTCATTCAACACTCAAAGCTGGATAAGAAAGGGCACTAAAATTAATCTGCATATTACTAAACTTGTGTAATTTTTTACAAGCTGTACTTTAGAAAATTGTCAAAATTTACAGGATGGAAAGTCAGGAAATCTCCACACTACACACATACACTAATTGATCAGTTCCTACCAGCCGACAGGCTTTATTGATCTATCAACAATTACAGTGGTGGCCTACTCACAGGATCTTGCAAGCAATATTTGTCTGGAAGTTATGAATATGATGAATAAATGTCATTTTTTCATTATACAAGCCTTCCCACCTATGGGGTGGACCATTTGATATCCTGGGGGGTGGGGGTCTGGAAGATTTTGGGGGCATTTTCATTCTTATTCGCTTTTGATGGTAACGCATTTTCCAAGCAAAGTCTTTGCCACTGAGTACCAACCATCGAAATTCAGTACCTTGTCCCACATTATAGGAAACTAAAAAGTATGTAAATGATCAGACATATTATTATGACGATATCATGAAAATATTACCTGAAACCCTTTCGGAGCACCACAACAGACCCTATACACAAACAATAATAGTAACTATTCATCATTGCTACCAGTGTACCTAGAATATCCATGTCCCCGCGACATCTACGAGAACGAAAACTATTGCCCAATCTAAAATCCCTAACCCTAATCTATGGCTTTGCCACGACAAAATTAGGTGCCACGACAAAATTAGCCTATCCAGCCTATGACTCTCGTCGATTGTCACAAAACAATCTTTACGTGGACTATTTTTATGAAATAGTAATAACATTGACACCAGTCAAGTTGTTATTCTTCGTGCAGGACCTCTCGTGTACGCTAAGGGATACGCTGTCGGGCCGGACCCACTTGGGTTTTGGAGACAGTGCAGCGTACACAGAAATCTACCCGACCTAGCTAGCTCTGCATACCGTGCTGTGTGTTTCAGGTGTTACACGGCCCCACCACATCTAATGGATGAATTCTACAGAGGAGCCAGCGTAGCTGACATTGGCGCACGCCAAGAAAACATTTAATCACAGAACAGTGAAGCGTAAAGTAATGGATTCTTTCAATCATGCTACAGACTTTTTAAGGTTTGTGACAGAGGGCCTTGTCTGCCTTCTTACAATGAAGCAACTACAGCTGTCATCTCTGAACAGTCAACCCCAAGACTCACTTTATAATGAGCCAACAACGTGCGCCAGAAAATCTCAAAAGCCGTTGCTCAAAAATATGGGTCTAAATGAATACAAAGGATTTGGAAGACCTCATTAGACTAGATGAAAGATGTGATGATGTAGATGATAGTGGCGGGGGCCGTGTAACGCCCGAAACACACAGCAGGGTACGCAGGGCAAGAGCCGACCGTACAAATCTATGCCATGAAAAAGTCAAGTTCGGAACTACAGCTCCCAGTCGCGATCGAGTCACAGTCGCGCTCCTTCTCAATTCTTTTGATGCATGTACCGTACTATTCACTTTCTCAACCGTAAACTCAAAGCGTCCAAGTCAAATCGTGGTATCGAACAAAGGTGCATACATCAAATCACGACATAGAATCAACACATCACACACAAATTACTTTGAATTACTTACCGACACCACACCGACAGTCCATCAAAATCACGCTTCAGAATTTGTACAGCAAAAAGCCGGATAAGCGTACTCACAGCACAGAAAGGCTGTGGAGACAAGCGAAGAACTATGTGCTCGTTATGATACGACGGTATAACTTGATTTACGCGACGATGGCGGGGAGACGAAATGTACAAGTACAGTATAAAGTGCAGTAAGACTGGCTTTATGCCGCTAGGGTTTGTGGGTAAAATGTATCAGACATGCCGCTGTCAATACATACTTTTTTGAAAAAGATAAATTCATTACAACAAAGTGAAAAAAAAAACACATCTACATAACTGTGAATGTGTCGAGCGTTTGAACAAATACCTATTGAAGATGCCGTTGTAAAGCGCCCTCAACAGAAGGTTTGGTAATGCCTTTTTTTATTTCACTGACAACAAACCCCCATCAAATTAATTTCAGTTATGCCCATTTACCTAATTATGTATCCATATCGTACATTGATTGAACAGGTAATGTCATTGCACTGTTGCAACAGCCTACAAACGTTAACTTCACTCAGACCATTCATTTGTAAAAGTTATAACAAGTTTTAATAAAATACATATTTATGCAAATGAGGCTTAATTATGCAAGCCACACCCACCAAAAACTAATCAGTTCTTGCCATTTGCTAACTGAATCTATGTACCAGATTTGATTCTGATCTGATCAGCCGTTTTTGAGATATCGGACCAACAGACAGACAGACAGACAGACAGACAGACAGACAGACAGACAGACAGACAGACAGACAGACATCGCTGCGACATATGCCCACGTGTGTGAACACGTGAGCAAAAAATGGATAAATGGGTGTAAATATTCTTATTTATCCCAAATGACCACATGATTCCTACTACTAATATACTTATGTTATCCTGAATCTTGTAAATGAAATGCTGGTTGTTCACAAGATATGTATACCCCTCCTAAGTAGATTCACTCATTGTGACTTCATTGCAATACTTTTTGTACAATATGGTATGTACGCTGTGCCTAGCCAAGACAATCTGACCAATGTTTACTGAGATTTTCACTAAGTTTACACTTTTGTTGCTCATTAGCATTTTATTTGATAATGTTGATTTCATTTGAACAAATACTCATTTACAGTTGAGCATGTATCTACCACAAATACACAGGTACGTTGTAAAATGTGCAGCAATTCTCAATTTGTTGCAATTGGACCAAGGACTTCAAAAATATCATATTTGGCACATTTTTCAATAAAACAGGCAAAACTTTACCAGATCTGTACCCCAAAACTTCTTTTAAACAAAAATTAGATATTTCCATGATATATTTTTTGTAAATCAGTGTTTAGGCTGCACCGGTTAATATTAATTGTAACAACAACAAATTTCTGTCTTATAATTTGCTCATTTTTACGTAGCCAAATTTCATCAATATTTTGAACTTAAAAATCAAAGTTGATAGCTGCTATCTAATATGTAATATCTGAATACAATACTATAGATCAAAAGTGAAAACCCTCAAAAATACATATATACCAATTTTATGCATTTCGACAAAAAATCACATACATTTTCCCTTCCAATATTAGTAACAAATAACAAATAACTCTCCAAACAATAGAAATATTGCAGATAGGAAAAATTGTTATTTTTTTCTTATTCTTTTATCAACATCTACAAAATTCCATTCCATTATAGATCACCATCAAAGCATTCCACATATTGAGCTGGCCACATTTGATGTGGAAATTATTAAGGGGACACAAGCTGTATCTTGTTGCGAGTTTTTCAGTATTCTGCTTCTGTATATTAACTACCGTGTCTGACCCTAATCTGTTTGCCATGCTGAAATTTTCAAGTATTCTTTCTGTCAATACAGCATGTATGTGTGTAGTTATCATTGTTTATTGTTTACAAATGAATTCTTATCCAGACTTGACAATTTTCAACAATAACAATGCAGATTATACTCATATAGGTTGTGTTGATATGATAAATACTTGGCATTAAATTACAGTTTTGGGATTCAATGCAGACAGTGTAGGGAAACCACAAAACAAAAGTTCTGAAAAAATAGTCAAAAGATAAAGCTTATGGTGTTTAAAGCTCCAAAAATTTCGTCTTGGCCTCCCAGTGTGCCTTGGCCCATGGGCAGTGATAAAGATATAACAAACATCTGGTATACAGGCAATCATGGTAAATATATTACATCAATTTGACTAGTTTCTTGTCCTCTTTCCACTTATGTGATAATTTTTAAAAAATCAACCCACAGGGCAGTTTATATGCATTGACGAATACTTTATCATTTTAAAGCACATAGCAAACTTTTGTTGATTTCTCATGAACAATATTTGACATAGACTGAAATACATAACATGCAACCAATGTTTACATTTTGCCAATACAACAGATGCATGGATAAATTTCAACATACCAGTACAACCATTAACTCAGAAACCCTACAGGGAAAAGTAAACATTGTTTTCCTCCATAGCCAGATGGCAGGAAGTGACTATTTACAACTTTGATACTCTTTAACATTGAAAAAATTATGGACTATATTTGTTGGAGACCAAACCAGCTAAAATCACCTTCACCTTTGCTTTCTAGTGATTTTTTTATCGCATTTCAACTCCAAATGCAGTTTACCTGCTAGCTAAATCACCACATTATGTACTATAGGTTCCTTTAGGTATAAAATTGGCAAAATTAAGAAAATCTCTTCTCAAATTTATTTTGTTAATATCAACACAATCTGAATAAGTTACGGTACTGCTACTCACTGAAAACTTTCATGCTAATTTTCAAACCAGCATTGGAAGTGGTTGTTATAAAGGTATTTTTTACCAACAAGGACAAAGAAACATAGCGCCAAAGTCGCGGTAGCACGGGTGACGGTATCAGGAGTATTAATTTGGGGAAAGTTCAACACAAAGGCATGGAAAGTTGCAATGCAAGCACATTAAAGGGACAAAGTCGCTCATTTTTGATATTATTTTGGTGATTTTAATTTCATTTGGAATATTATTGATGTTGTTGTGCTAACTGAAGTATGCTTAATCACTAGTTGTTATGGTGCAACTCACTCGAAGCAGAACATTACAAATATTTTACAAGAAACTTTATTTTTGGTGCAGTAAACCTTGGTACGTGACAAACTTTGGTCATTTTGATGCTCCCCTGAGTAATATGTAACAGATAAATTAGAATTTTGATAAAATTATTAATATGTAGCCCGCATGAATGAAAAGGTGACGAGTTTTGTTCATTTGGTAACTAAACTTCTGTATCAAATTTGACTGAAATCCATATAGCCGTTCTGTATATATTGTTATACTAGACAAACTGCCAGAGAAATGGCGTCTGTTACGTCCGATATTGGAACTATTATTTGCTTAAAATTAAAAGTGAATTCACACAGCATGGCGAATTGAAAATCATTTATAAATACCTTTTTATATGTGACTTCATAAATATGCACACGTCATGCAGCAAAATCTAAACAATTGTAATTTTGAAAGTCTATGAATATGCCATAGAGATCAGGTGTGAAACTCGTTTTGGTCCTTGTTTTCATGGACTACCATCGTAGGGGCGCTATGCTCAATTTTAAGCTTGGGGGTCAGGCCTTCTTGGTGGTGCCGTGTAGATTACCCATAATGCATTGCAATGTGCTGTCGTAGGTGGCATTATATAAAATTTTAACCTTGATTACCCAAAATGCATTGCAATGCGCCATGACGTCCTATGCCTTTCATATTCACTCATAGTGGTCTCTAGTTTCCTTGCAAAAATATTTGGTAGCAGATATGTGCAGTTTGTATTTTTATTTGAGGGGAGATGGTTGACTTGTGAAATTAGAAAGACGAGGAAAGTCTGTGGTTGAATACAAGTTTTATTGTATTATATAAAGACAAAGGTTTGTATAATAAATGCTAAAATGACAAAACTGATCTGCCTAGCAACACGTAAAAGGGCAGTCTATAACGTAAGCTTTTTAAATGTTTTGTCAAATTTCAAGTATTTTACACATCCATGATCCATATGTTTTCTAAAGCTGAACAGTAAATTGCTGAATGAGCATTCAAATCAAAACCTCCATAAATAAGGGGTAATTCGCATTAATATACTGAAAATTTCCTGTCTGTAGACCACAGGGGGCCAGGGAGGTAAAAAACAAACAAACAAACAAACAAATAAATAAGCAAATAAATAATCAAAATATAACAAACATACAAACAAGCATACAAATACACAAATAAATAATAAACACAGACAAACAAACAATTAGATAAACAAACAAACAAACAAACATACAATATCATAGAACGTTGAATAAATATCACCAACGAATAAACAGACAAATGTATACACACATGCATGTGTGTGTGTGTATATATATATATATATATATATATATATATATATATATATATATATATATATATATATATATATATATATATATATATATATCAAACTGAATATTAAGTGTTTGAACACATGACGCGACCACCCCATTAAAACTTACACCCGTGTTAGGCCTTCTTAATCGGGTTTACTGGGGTTGGAAGTTAATGCAATATAAAAATAATACAATCAAAGGCCAGGATGCGCTTACTATTTTCGAAACACCTGACATCACTTCTTGGTCTTCTGGCCAGAGGTCCATATATCTTTCTTTCATGGATATGACTTTGTTTGTGTACCGTCTATTTGCTGTCTGTTCTGTGCTGTTTTGTGTCTATGTTTACAACTATTGTCTTGCGAAGTCTGACCTACTGTCATTGGATTATGGATTGGTATGATTGCGATTATTTTTCCATAATCCATGTACTCATTCAGCCATGGATCAACACTGATTTTGCAGCTGCTGAGACTGAGTACCACTGCAAAATATTCATGGGCAGGAATATTTTTGTGTTTTATTTGGAAGTAAATGAAGTAAATACATCAGAGTGTCTACTTCTCAGAGAATGTCTCTCGCTAGAAAGGGTGCAAATTAAATCGTCTCCAAAACTAAATATTGTGAATGCCTATTTTTGAGTTATGACTTATAAATATTCTCTGAGACACACAAGAAAATTGTCAGTTATAGGAAATTATAAATTGTAATTCAAGAAAAGGGGCAAATTTTCAAATTGACTCTAAAGTTTTTGCAATCATGGTAGTTAGAGGGCACACTGATACAACAGACCGTCAAACTGGCCATTGTATGGATTTTGTACTTACTACTTAACTGGGAAATCAATTTGTTATGTGGATTGGATATTTTATTATTTTCTCCAGAATAGACTGATAAATTCCAATAATTTCCCCCTAAAATATTAAAGTTTTCTTCAAAATATGAACGTAGAATTCCCAAGATTTGCATACTTGATTCGCTTCCTTATTGTAGACATTGTTGATTAGGACATTAAATTCTCAGTCTTATCAGGAAGTCGGTATTTGCTGTCCCCTGAGCTGTAATGCTTAGAGTATACACAGGAAGTGCTTGAGTGCTGATAAAAAGTGGGGTTTGCTGTCTCTGTTTTCTAATGGGATGGTTGCGACATGATGCTTGAGAAGAAACTGCGGTATGGTTGATACACAGATGAAAAACGATTAAAGTATTATCAGAAGTTACAGCTACTGTCCCTTTAAAGCCCCAGTATTTGTAACTTTAACCTTTTTTATGTTCGAAATTACGTATTATTCTCTTACATCCATCGTGACATGTTGTTCAGTAAAGAAATATGCCAAATTTGTGCTCCTGTAGTGACAAACAAACGCTAAATATTGCCCGATCGAGTTGGATTGCCGCGCGGGTTTGTTGACAACTCGTAGGCTGTGCACGTGATCGAGAACGCCGGTACTGATGACATCATCGAGCCTGCAACATTCCTGGGGCCTTGCCATGCACGCCACACTGCCTGGGTACCCACCCATGGTCGCCGGCTGAATGACCTGCGAATGGTTTTATTTTGTTCTTCTCCGTTCAAATACGTACTGCTACTGTGTTTCAGAGGATACAGAACTTTGGCAGAGGAGGCTGACATTCTATTCTGGTACAGTGTGCATTATATACGAGTTATTAAACTGCAGTCGGCAGTGCACCGATGCGCACCCTGCAGTTGGTCACTTAGAACTCCGGTACCGATTTAAAAACAAGACGACACTATATACACTTGGCTCACTTCTGTAGGCAAATACCTATCAAAATTAAGTAACTTGATGTAATAAATTTCAGCTGATTGTCGCTTTAGCGGCAAGGTGATTGCGAAATCGAAGCAACATAGTTTGGTAACCATACAACATGTATGGTATTAAGCAGCTGAATGCAGTGAACGCAATGGCCTTTGGCAGCAAGTAAGGGAACCATCAGTATTTACGACCTGAGGGTCATTCAAAAATTGAAAGTTATAAGGGGGTGCTCAAAATGTCTTACTCTGTCCTCAATGAAATAATGATTAGTTGATTATATATATATATATATTACTCTGATACAAATTAAATAAAAAGAAAATACTCTTAACAGTACAAATAAATATCAACTAGATGAAGGAAGGCAAAAAAGTAGGTGCTACTACTAGCAATACTTATTATGAAAGAGAAGATAGTGACGATGAGAATGATATCGTTGTTCATGTACGCAATGGCACCAGCGACAGTAAAGATGAGGATCAACACTGGAGATGATGTCACACAGTAGTTTCTGCAGTCGTTACCAGGGTTGGAAGGAGAGGCTGGGTCATGGAGAAATGTTCTCGACAGACATCACTATAAATGCACAGGATCTAGGACAAAACTGAACTGTTTTGAATTCATCCTTTATATTATCATAGAAATGTATATTTTATTTGACTTGAGTTCAACAACCATTTGGACATTTAACCATACCATAATGACATGCTACCCATCGAAATTTAGCAATACTTTATGGTCGGAGACTGCTTATTAGGTGAGCTTTTATATCTACATATTGTTACATGGGCTCAGGTAAGCCAAACGTTCTGTTAGAGAGGGGGTTACTCAAAGTCATCATGGTTGGCTGGGGTGTGACTCAAAATTTCGGAGTTTTTAATGTAATTACTCCGACCCCCAGGTTGTAAATAATGACGGCTCCTAAACAGCTGTGAACTTCTGAGTCAGAACGATCGGGACCAGTATACGCACTGCTGTATCTCAGCGAAAATTTAGAAAAAAACAATGAGCTACTGCTAAGAAATTTACAGACTCTTGGCTCTTGATGCATCAGTTACTGAGCTTTTATACTGGTAAAAAGGCATTCTGAATACAGCGGTAAATTTCCTCTCAAACGAGAAAGGATAACACGCGGGCATTCTGCAATGGACGCTGTCATTTTACCTTGCTGCAGGCCCTACACCAATCTCGGCCCGGCCCCGCTGCACTTGTACACTCTACTACCTCCATGTAGTACAGCCTTACAGGACTAGCAGCCGACCAAACACACAAAAAACAACGTCGCAGTGTAAAATCCGTAGGTCAGAACCGTTGATCATAAATTTTCAGAACCAGTGATGTTTAAAAGTTTTGTATTGATCACTTCACTTAGGTTTATGTGAATGACTTTCTCATCGAGCTGCGTCTATAATTGTCCCGGGCATTGTCCATGCAAATTTGGGGCCTGCCTTAGCTCCCTCCGATTGTCTGTAGACTACACCCAAACTCACAGTCCTGAGCAAATTGTACAGTTGTACAAGTCAGATATATGTATCATGAACTTTATACAAAAATATATAAACAACAGAATCAAACCAAGAGGTTAGTTTGCTGTCGGGCCGGGTGCGCAGGGGACGACTTTGCAGTGAGGCTGGGATCTCTCTTGTGTTCGAACTTCTAAGCTACAATGCCTGGAGCTCCATCGCATCGCAGCTAGCCGATAATTGTACTACTGAAGTCCTTGTGAGGATTAGATACCGGTACGTTCGATATTATTTTGCAATACTTTAAAATTTAATAAGTAAGACTTTTGTACTGCATTCAAGATATAATTTTTCCTTTCTGAGCGTTTTCAATTACGCCGTACGGCAACGATATGCGAAGTTGATAGGCTGTGTTGCCTGCAGCGTAGCCTGGCCATACACAAACCTTCGTTTGAGTAGACGGAGCAGAATCAGTCCCGTCATTTATTTTAAACGAAATTTTCATTATACTCCATAATGGAAGAAACGACTAGTTCAATGATTACAATGGTGAAGTGTTGAATTTTTATTCATATATGTTTTTCTCTCTCAATTCATTCAGCAAACTTGATCTCCGTACCATCGGTCACAACGTGCAGTGCCTTGCATGAAGCTTACAATCGACTGCCTCCGTCTTTAGTTTAGCTGTTCAAGACGTTTGTTTGCACGGCTCATTATAGTCGAAACAATCTGTAAACACTTACATATTTATATCTTTCCGGTATTTCACCCAACTTTCGCGCGTTTTAGCTGAGTCACCATTTCGATGGACCAGATCATTTCGAAAAAACTTGCGTAGATGTGGTTGAGCATGCGCCGTGGTGTGATTACGTTTCGTTTCGTGTGTCAACAAAGCTGACTTCTGGTCCGGACAAGAAGTCATTTTTCACTCCTTTTACTGTTAATCGTGAGGCGGGCTAGGCATGCAAACCATGCGATTCAGTATTAATTATGGTCTACTTTCACATACTGAGGATGTCATTTTAATCAAAAATATGAAAAAAATTGTTAAAAGTTACAAATACTGGGGCTTTAATATCATTTTATTTTCACTTTCAAAATGCTACTAATGCAGACACACAGTGCATAGTCACAGTAGCAGTAACATGTGTATTATCATCCTTTGTCTGGATATTTTTCAAAAAGCAAAATCATCTTGTACTAGATCTTCTACCGGTTCTACAATTAAGCAGATAAATCACAAATAACATTGGCACAAAAAATGAAAAAATGAAGTGATTAAAAATTAACATTAACAGTGCTAAAACAGCCACTCAAACCCTAGTTACTCTATGCAACAACAAAACAAAATCTTTGGGTATGAAAATTGATATTCTGCATGCGAAAGAAATTATTTAGTTTGACAACTATTTGTTCATCACAAGCTAGTGGCCTTCAGCTGGTGGGCTATGCCTAACTATCAGTAACGTCACTACGTTGTAGTCCGTAGGTATGTCCGATCCTACTACAAACTTCTTGACTGAATTCTAGCAAATGATGTGCCACTATGTGCTACGAAACGTGCAAATCAATTACTACTAAACGATCTCAAACGTGTAAATTTGGCGAGAATAATGAATGACATATCTCACAAATGTTTTGAAAATTCAGTGAATATATCGATACTCACTCGCAAGTTACTGTGTTGCTGACTGTCGTAAGTGAAATGTTCCAACTGTCGTCTGCCATGAAGTCAAAAAACGTCCCCTACCATGCCAGCTCTTCGTTTAGCAGTGGATTCGGGATCACTTTATTATCTGTCGCGACACTTTGAACTTCATCTTGGTCATTTGAAGACCTCATGAGATACGCCTGATTGCCTCACAGGGGCAGCCCCTAGCCATGTCCATATGCTAATTTATAGAGGTACGTAGTCACAACGTACAATGCATGCAATGAACGTAGGTGGCAACTGCGCCGCAAACGGGCCCTAAACCAGAAACGCGTAAATCGTTTAAATCCGCGCTGAGATCGCACATTTCGCCCTGAGTTATCATTGCCAAAAGTAATACCGATCGAAATGACTGACACTAAACTAGCTAAAGTTGCGCAAAACATGAAATTTCACTGCGAGAGCAATCAGAGACACTGCGCAACTAGTGCGCAAATAAGCCTTTAGCGGGAACACTGATCAGGTGCCAAACCCGCCTTGGCCTTCATCAGAAACAATAATGTGCATCATCATGTATACGTCCGCGCTGTCGATTGCGGCTAGACACGCTTTTCGCTCTCGTCTGACAACCTTATAACCAATATTAATATTACATTTAACGAAAAATAAAAAGAACAGCAATATTTGGTAAATTTATATTTATTTACACTGAATTAAATATATTCAATTCTCAACCGTGTACTATGCATGGAGACTGTTCACAGTCACCCCCCCCAATCAAACACTAAGTCACGTGATCTGAAAACCCTAGAAAAATACGGAAAATAATCATTCTAAAATCAATAACTCTCGATGGAATCCTCCAATCAACTTCATTTGAACAAATCCCCATCTCCGTGTACCAAGTTAGACCGTCACAGACTTTTAAGCCGTTTGTCAGTTTAAACGGCTTACGGACACCAAATGTCTACATCCATCCACACAGACAGACAGCCTACTCTACGGACACCACAACTATAGCCCTGCTGACTACGTCACCCGTGCAAAAAAATAAAAAAATATTGCAATTGTCCATCTCATTCGGACATGGTAATATATGTATGAGAACATTTGTAGGGATTTACAAATCAAATTTTAGATCAATCATGTACAGCAGACTATTTTGGTAATTTTTTTCTGTCAACAATTAGGAAATAACTTTACCAAAACACAAAATTGAAGATATTTCTCTGAAAATTTAAAATTAGCAACCTAGCAGCTGAAAATGCTCCTTGTGTTTTGTAGAGAATGACTTTTTGTGACACATGTGTTGCTGAAGGAGGAAGTCTTTGACAGTGCACTTTAGGTCTGCCTGATCAAAATGGCAAAAATGGCTGAAAAATACTGTAATTAAAGATTTACCATAATATGAACATATTTAATTGAATCATCGGCAGGAACATGTATACCAAATATCAAATATATCAGACAAGAAGTTTTTGAGAAACAAGTTAATTGACCAAAAATGGCAAAATTGCCGCAAAAATACAAAATTGCCGATTTCAACCTAATTTCAATGTATCTTATGAAGATTAACCCTAGGAATCTGTATACAAAATATAAAAACAATTAGACAAGTGATTTTTGAGAAAAATAATTAACCAAAAATAAGACATGGGGCCCGGAGGCACCGACGTCCTTTGTACCTCCTTACTGTTTATTATTTGCCATAAATGTGAAATTTTGCAAAAAGTCTAATTGTTTGGACATACTATAAATGAAAGTTATTTGAACTGGTTGGTTACTGCTCCAGCGTAAGTTCAAGTGTGGAATCTATGTATCAACAGCCTTGATATGCGTGAAAGTTAATTAAGAACAAGTCATCGTTGATGACACAGTCCCCGCTTGCTAATGGGTACTTTGATTACAGGTCCTGTGATAAAATACTTGATACAGATGGCACTCAATGGCCAAGAATGAGTTCCATGGTGATGAAAACATAAAACCAATGTAGGCCACTATCCTAAAGGTCATTAAATGAGTCAACTGGGAATTAGTTGATTGGATGTTGCAAAACATTTTTTCATACTATCCTAACACTAATAGATTATCACTGGTACCATATTTCATAAAGTTTAATGCAGTATTTACAACACTATGAGATCAACATCTGTATCAAGTTTCATCAAATTTGACGTTGTATTTGTGGATATATCACTCTAATTAGGAAAGTTCATTACATATGCAATAACAAATTAATTAAAATGACTCTGATAAATGTCTTTTTCACTGATAAAGCAATGTGAGCTTAACATCTGTACAAAGTTTCATGAAATTTGATGCACTATTTCTTGACATATCAGCCTAATTATGAAACTTCAATAATTGACATGATACTGCTACATGACGTGAAACAAATTGACGAGCATGTATGAAATATGTCAATGTCCTTGTACCAACTTTGAATGATACTGGTGGAAATATGTCTGAGTTATGGCTCAGTACATGAGAAAATTGTAACAAAATCGCCGCCACACAGCGATATTTGATCTTACTGTTTAAAATCAATATGTATATGTATGACATAAGTCAATGTCCAGGTACAAACTTTGAATAAAATCAGTTGAGACTTGCCAGAGTTATGGCTCTCGACATGAAAAAAAACATAACAAAATTGCCACCATGTGGCCATATCGGACCATATCGAGAAACAAATCGAAGTACATATTTATATCAGAGTACATATGTATACTATAAGTCAATGTCCTTGTACCAACTTTTAATAAATTTGCTTGATACATGTCTGAGTTATGGTTCAGGACATGGAAAATCGTAAAAAAAAATGGCCACAAGGCGGCCATATTGGATCGTATCACAAAAAATCAATGTGCATTATGTATGACATACTCTGGTCAATGTCCTTGTACCAACTTTGAATAAAATCAGTTGAGATATGCCTGAATTATGGCTCTGTACACGAAAAAATCATACCAAAATGGCTGCACAGCGGCCATATTGGATCATATCACAAAACAATTGATGTGCATATCTATTATATTGGTCAATGTCCTTGTACCAACTTTGAATAAATCGGTTGAAACATGTCTGAGTTCTGGCGCTGTAGATGAAAAAAATCGTAATAAAATGGCCACCTGGTGGCCATATTGGATCGTATCACAAAACAAATCAACATGCATATATATGACATAGGTCAATGTCCTTGTACCAACTTTGAATAAAATCGGTTGAGATATGCCTGAGTTATGGCTCTGTACATGAAAAAATCGAAACAAAATGGCCGCCTGGCGGCCATATTGGATCGTATCACAAAATAAATCAATGTGCATATGTATGACATTGGTCATTGTCGTTGTACAACTTTGAATAAACTCGGTTGAAACATGCCTGAGTTATGGCTCTGTACATGAAAAAAATCATAATAAAATGGCCGCCTGGCGGCCATATTGGATCATATCACAAAACAAATTGACGTGCATATCTATGACATTGGTCAATGTCCTTGTACCAACTTTGAATAAAATCGGTTGAAACATGTCTGAGTTATGGCTCCGTACATGAAAAAATTGTAATAAAATGGCCGTCTGGCGGCCATATTGGATCGTATCGCAAAATAAATCGATGTGCATCTGTAGGTCATAGTGCTTTGCCTTTGTGCCAAGTTTGAACAAAATTGGTTCAGCAGTGTCTGAGAAACTGTTGATGACGGACGGACGGACGGACGGACACACGGACGGGACCCAATCTATAAGTCCCCGCCGGACTTCGTCCGCGGGGACTAATAAGAGATGGGACTCAATAGGATCAACAATATCTAAAACACTGGAAACGGTGAACTTACATAATACAGAAGGGGAGCAAATTTAGCCACAAACTATTGTAATATAATGGACAATGGCTAATCTAATCCAAATTACTTAAATTGGATTGTTGGCATTGATTACACATGTATTTATTGTCCATAAAATAGAAAATAAATTTGGGCCATTGACTAAAAAACATTTGCGTGTACCACTCAGCACACTTGTACTTAGTATTTGGAGTGTACAGCTACAGATAAAGTATGGCATAAACCTTCGCCTCAGATCGCCTCCGCATTGCCGCTAGATCGCCTCCGTATCGTTTCCGACATCGCTGTGACCTCAGTTTTGTTTATTTTCTATATCGTTCATTACCACCTCCGTATCAGCCTTGCATCGCTTCCGCATCGTATCAGCCTAAACATCGCTGCTGCTTCGTATCAAGTCAATTTCATGGCCCCAATTGGCCACGGCATATTCACTCAAAATGCAACAGCCTGGCATTGCAGATGTTTTTGAGAGAAAAGGTATACAAAATGAAAGATCAAATAAATGTGTCTGACATTGTCCATTCATGAAATGTTGCTTCAACACACAAAAATGGGAACAAAGTTGAAACATATTGCGATGATAATTCGCTACTTTTGCAAATTGCTTTTATTTGATATGAAGTTTGTATACCGTTTTATTTGCAAACATTTTTGTAACAAGATAGCACTCTGCCAGGGACAGACATTAACGGTTGCAAGTGAAAGTTGCGTTCGGGCAACTGCAACTGAAACACCAGTACCGGTTGCCCGATGAGACAAGTGTCAAAAAATGACGTGGGACAACTTTTCCGCTGACTAGAAACCCAGAAATGTGTGGTACTGTATGCGGATGACCATTTTATATGACTGAAATTAGTATTTTTACGCGTAAATACATGTACATATACGTCTGTGAAAGCACACAAGAAAAACCTGGCCGTACAAAGTAAGGAGAATTAATTGCTAAAATAATAATTGCAGTGTATCCTATACTAGGTTAACACAAACAGTGATGCCGCCATGAATTCTCCTAACGCTTTACACAGTGACCTATAAGGTGAAGTACTACGAATAACGTCAAAATTAGGTTGTGGTGTCATTTTCTTGAAATTTTGCACAAATATTCTTGGAAGTTGTGCAAGTGCAAAAGTGAAGTAAAAAATGGGGGTCACCACGCTCGTTTCCATGGAAACAGAGGTTAAAAATGGCGTCGTTAGCAATAAAAAATATGATATAATTCACTTAAACTAAAGAAAGCAATTATAAAACGCTTAGCAAATGAGTTAATTTTAATAAATACCAAGACTTAAGATTCATTTCTATCGAATGTATAGCTGACATGATGTTTGTAAAGAAATTTTAACATAAGTATCGATTACAAAATGACGATATCGAAATTATATCACTACATAACTACATAACTTTCGAACTTTCTTCCTGTCGCTTTGTATGGTGTTATTTTGACCAAACTTGGCGAATAAAATCCTAACATAATACCATTTAGTTTACACTTTTAATAAAAGGGTGTCACCACGCTACTTTTTACAATATCTCCAGGTGAATGGGTAATGTGCACCATGTAAATGGGAGAGAAATGTTAATTTTTCGCTCATATTGAATAAAAACCAGCTTCCTAGGGGGTCAAAATATGACAAGGTTATAGGTCACATGCATTTCTAAGAGACTGGGTCAAAAAATTAGGTAAAAGCGCAATTTCAACAATGACAGGGGATGTTAAATACATGCTCTACAAAATAACCCATTTGCGGCAGGCTGGAGTTAAATCTGCGCAGAAACGTTCTAAAGCGTGTGCGCGTCCGAATTCGTCGCCCTTTACCTTAAGCTCGATTGACGTGAATAAATTATGACGTAGAAGGAAGTCCGTGACCTTTAGTCACAACACATTGATAACAGTCTGGTAGCGGGAACTTCCAAGTGTTTCAATAATTGCTATGCAATTCATACTATAGAGTTACACTCCGCAACCAATTATCCATCAAAAACAAGTCATTGACAATGACATAGTCCCCACTTGTAATAGGAGTATTAGTCTTGATGGGGCAGGGAAATGTGGTCATTAAGAAGTATCACTAAAGTGTATATGTTCAGATCTATGGACACATAGGTCCATGTCATTGCTCCCAATTTGAAACAAAAGGCATGTCTAAGTTATGTTTCTAATTCGGGAAAAAAGATCAGACCTCTAGCTGTATTGGCCAGCCAAGAAATACATATGATGTGCATAATAAATGAGGTACAAGATGTGACATCTTAAGGTCTAATATCCTATCAAAATTGTAGCGTATAGAACTTGTGGTTACTGAGTTATGCATATATATGTATAATCAAGGTCAAGGTCATCAAGGTAACGTGACATTTTGAAAAAAAAATTGTATCGCTAATTAATCCCTCTATGCCAAATTTCAGACCTCCAGCTCTATTGGCTTGCCCAGAATTAGATATGGGCATAATTAACGAGGTAAAGCATGTGCTGTCATAAGGTCTCCCATCCAACTAAATATAAAGGACATAGCACTTGTGGTTACTTATTTATTGACATAATCGTGTATTTTAGGTAAAAGGTTATCGAGGTCACACGACATTTTGTCAAACAACTTCTATCCTATAGTCTATCCCTATATACCAAAAATCATATATCTAGCTCTACTGGCTCGCTCAAAATTAGATATGCACATAATTAATGAGGTACAATATGTGGCGTCATAAGGTGTCCATTCATACAAAATATGAAGGGTGTAGCACTTGTGGTTCCTGAGTTATGGACAAATACACATGTGGCGTCATAAGGTGTCCCATCATACCAAATATGAAGGGTGTAGCGCTTGTGGTTACTGAGTTATGGACAAATATGTATATTTGAGGTCAAAGGTCAAAGATGTGTGCATAATTAATGAGGTACAATATGTGGCGTCATAGGGTGTCCATCATACCATATATGAAAGGTTTAGCACTTGTGGTTACTGAGTTATGGACAAATATGTATATTCGAGGTCAAAGGTCACATGACATTTTGTCAAAGTGTCTGAGATATCTGCGTGAATGGATGGACTCACGGACGGACATGACCCAATCTATAAGCCCCCTGGACTTTATCTGCGGGGACTAAAAACTGTGTCACTGCATCCTTTTTGCAATATGAATAAGATGAGAAACTAAATGTTTATTTTTCTTGGCCTTATACATGGGAGTCTATGGACTGCCTTATACATGGGAGTCTATGGACTGCCTTATACATGGGAGTCTATGGAGGTGAAAACTAAAAAGTCCTCTAACACGGCCAAATTTGATCGCATTGTGAAACAAATCGACGTGCATCTGTATGAGGTAAGGTACTATCCTTGTACCAAGTTTGAACGAAATCGCTCCAGGCGTCTCTGAGATATCTGCGTGAACGGACGCACGCATGCACGCACGCACGCACGCACGGACATGACCAAACCTATAAGTCCCCCCGGACGGTGTCCGTGGGGACTAATAAATTAATTTTAGGCAAACTATCGCACCGTGTGAATACGGTATAAATCTGAGTAGGCCTACAATACTACATATGTCAGGCCGCGCCGATCACTCTAAATCACGTACCTACATCGTCCGAGACATTCAAAGTCATAATTATTAACCGATCATTTACCTTCAGCTAGATGAAATCTTGTCTATATTCTCAATTTTCGCTGACTTTTGACGAAATGACATCGATTTTTCATGCTCATATCCAATGTCTTTGAGTTCCGTGCAGCCAAGCAGAAATTGAGTCGGTCGACATGGCCGCGACCTCATGTCGACCCCTGTGCTCTGATTTTTTTTCAGAACTTTCAACAAATCATTACATTTATTTCATCTTACAAAATGCGCTGTGCCATGTCTCCGCATTTCTAAATATCGTTGTTGTACACAAATACTGGCAAATAGCTAACTTTTCTTGATTTTCATGAACAACAAATGAGAGTGACCCTTTTATTTTTTTTGTTTCTCACCTCCAGAGAAATATTCGGGCAGGGCGGGCGGTCGCAATAAAAAAAACAGTACCAAAAAAATGTTTTTGTTTCAGTTCGATGTTCTGTCCATTCAGTCTCTACAATTTTTAAGTACAAAAACGGGGAATTTTTTGATTCAGTTCATTGTTCTGTCCATTCAGTCACTTCAATTCCTTGTCTTTCAGTTCAGTGTTCTGTACTCTCTGTCGTTTCAGTCTGAGTGGCCGCAATCTCACAAGTTGATGATGGTGGTGCTGTTGCTAGGATGATCGCTTCAGAGGCGGCGCAAATAAAAAAGTTTTTTTATTTTCATGTCAGAGCTGAAATTTACTGTCAGTCGGGAGATGAAAAACACAGAAATAAAAAATGTCACCCTAACCTTGCCTGAAATGCTTAACATGCAACCAATGTTTACATTTTGCTCATACACAAGATACATGGACAGATTTCAACATACAACCTTTAACTCAGAACCCTACAGGGAAAAGTAAACATTGTTTTCTTCCAGTACAACTGGTGCATCCACTTTTGGAATAACTTATAACAAATATGTCACAAGGGTGATGGCACTTAGATAAACTTCAGAATTTTAACTGTGGTTCCTTTCAAATCCTGACCTGATTTGGATCTTCAACTGAGATACAATGAATTGTGACACAGTACTATCCACCGGTCTGGAAACGTGGCTGGTTTCTTTGTGACATCTGTGATACGAACAAACAAACCATTCACACCTTAATACAAAGGACACCCACGATGTTCAACTGGCTGTTATATCAATGTCGCTACCCCACGATCCTATGACAGCCGCAATTTGATCGTTCAAAACATGACGTTTGTGGGTTGTTATTTTTCAGAATATCACAAAACATTACAACTTATTCCCTCTAGAAACACTAAACAATTTATTTTTTCATTAAATGGGTAATCTTGCCCCCCTTCTGATAAAGTTTGAATATAATTTTTTTTTTACTATAACCCAAACGGGATTCGAACCCCCACACACTCACGGCAACATCGCCTAGCTGCTAGGCCTCACACAAAACCAGTCGGCTACCGTTTCCAACCCAAAAGAGTTGGTCACAGCAACCGACTTAGATGTTACAATCCTGTGCGCGACCGAGCAACACAGTGTGCATGGAGCAGACGACACACAGACACAGTACAAACACACATATAGTAATCGGAAAAGCACGAAGCTTTTTACTGAGCTATCAGACAGACTCGGGGACAAGTAAATATCCACCAGCAGAAACTGTCCACTCAGGTTAAAGAAATATAATTTTTTTTCTTTTTACTATAACCCAAACGGGATTCGAACCCCAACACATGTGCTCACGGCAACATCGCCTAGCTACTACAGGCCTCACACAAAACCAGTCGGCTACCGTTTCCAACCCAAAAGAGTTGGTCACAGCAACCGACTTAGATGTTACAATCCTGTGCGCAACCGAGCAACACAGTGTGCATGGAGCAGACGACACACAGACACAGTACAAACACACATATAGTAATCGGAAAAGCACGAAGCTTTTTACTGAGCTATCAGACAGACTCGGGGACAAGTAAATATCCACCAGCAGAAACTGTCCACTCAGGTTAAAGAAATATAATTTTTTTTTCTTTTTTACTATAACCCAAACGGGATTCCAACCCCCACACACTCACGGCAACATCGCCTAGCTACTAGGCCTCACACAAAACCAGTCGGCTACCGTTTCCAACCAAAAGTGTTGGTCACAGCAACCGACTTAGATGTTACAATCCTGTGCGCGACCGAGCAACACAGTGTGCATGGAGCAGACGACACACAGACACAGTACAAACACACATATAGTAATCGGAAAAGCACGAAGCTTTTTACTAAGCTATCAACAGACTCGGGGACAAGTAAATATCCACCAGCAGAAACTGTCCACTCAGGTTAAAGAAATATAATTTTTTTTTCTTTTCACTATAACCCAAACGGGATTCCAACCCCCACACACTCACGGCAACATCGCCTAGCTGCTAGGCCTCACACAAAACCAGTCGGCTACCATTTCCAACCCAAAAGAGTTGGTCACAGCAACCGACTTAGATGTTACAATCCTCTTTGCGACCGAGCAACACAGTGTGAATGACATATTATGGTCACATTATGATCACGATCGATAAACAAAATGGCGACGCACTGTTCGCAAGTGTCATGGACTGTTGCCCGAGTCAAGAAGGAGGGCAATCAGCAAATATTAACATTGAAGGCTGAGTAGTTCATTACAAAACCTGTTATTGTGTTGACATATAGTATTTTGAATGATTTGTTTCAACACTTTATGTATTGTTAAAAGGCATTTACTGTGTGAGCATACGTATCGAGAGTTCGCCGTATTGACGCTACATGGGAAAATATGCGACTAAACTCTAGATGCATTTCTGCATTTGTCTTTCCCATTCTGCTCAGTTAACAGACATGTTTTCACAGAATATTACACAGAAAAAATATTTAGATCATACTTGGAGGCACTGACTACTAGCATTGCAAGAGAAAGGGAGGACAAATACATTTTCAGGTGTGATTCAAGCCATTGCTTGTGTTCCTCAACACACTCGAAGCGATCAACCCCATAGATTATCGCACATTATCATCATTTACGATGAGAGAAGGATCACGAAAAACACACAACCGGTTTAAGGATATGGTTACTTATGTCTTGGTGTCAAAGATAGATGCAGAGAACACTTTATAGTGCCAAAACAGTGAAGATTAGACAGGACAAACGTCTGCCTTGACACAGAGGTCAAAACCAACGCACTGGTATCACGTGACTGTGTTGCGGTTTGGCTGTGCCGTCTAGGTGATTGGCACATTTTACAATAGGAGTTTCCAAACAGGTGGATAGAGGGACTGTGATTGTGAAATGTGTGCACATGACATGGGGGTGGACCGTTTGATATTTGGAGGGGGTCTGAAGATTGATGAGGTAGCAGTATTTTCTACTTGATCCACTGTAGAGTATTTTTCCACTCTTCCACCTTTTCTTTTAGTCAAGACTTTTCTGGCAGACTCGTTTATCAGGATATCAAATGGTGAACCCTATTGTATCAACAATGTTTACATAACAAGATACAATGACAGGAATTGTATAATTATTTGAGGCCATGTACCGGTACATTAATGTACCGGTAAACAATCCACCAATCAACGCCAATTTGGAAATGTGAGATCCCATCCATCTATGATAACATCCTCAGAGTCAGTGGACAGTTCAATGTCCACACTTAACACATTTCTGTGACAATGAAACGTTTTCACACCTCAAGTTTGTTCACATCTCCAGCTGTTTAAATGCCTGCATTTGGATCTTTCTGTCAGATCAAGTGTGGACATTAATGAAGGACAAGTGATTTGTTCGAAACATGTCTGTTTTGCTAATTCACAGTGGAAGATGATAACTTTTCTGTACTTTTAATGTTAATGCTTTCATGATGGCATACACAGTATCTTAGCCAATCATAACTATGGGATATTACGTAAGGTGTAATAACCTGGTATGGTATATTTGAAATATACATGATTTACGCTGTTTTGAGAAGCTCACTTGATTTTCTATATAGTTGTGTAAGGCTGTACAACATTGCATCACTTAAGACCTTCTCACCTTGTACCGGTACTTGTGGAATCCAACATCATCCAATTACCATTTCCAATACAACCAATATGAACTGGATCAAGGAAGTGGATATCTGCCGAAATTAGGGTCACATGACCTGCATCTAGTGACATAATTGGTTGGTGGGTTGTGAGATCATAAATTTGATTGTGCCTTTCTTTTTAGCCACCATAAGGTAGTAGTAGAGAAATGTTGAGATATAACTGTTAACCTTAAAATATAGAATTACGCATGATAACAAAAGAGGATAAATGATTGGGTTTTGTAGAATTCATTTATGTTTCATGAAATAAGTGCTACTTTAACCAGCAGTACACTTTTAGAGAGTGTCTGTCCTCTTTGATGTGTTGTAGGAATCAATGGCAACTAACTTATCCAAATTTCAAGATATATAGACTGGATAACAATTTAAGGACTCTGACATATCATTTGAAAAATTGCATAGCATTCAGTGAATGGTATTTTCCAGCAACAGAGTGAGTGTATCAGCCATGTTTATCTGAAATGGGTCACCTGGTTTGTTAGCTACGCTTGGAGTTGGTATGAGTTTTCAGATTACGTTTTCACGCAGGTAAGGAGAGCTATTATCCTTATTCAAGCTGCACGATTGGTGTTGAAACACCAGACTGAGACCTCATTTTCACGGAATTCAAAAGAGCAATACCCGTATTGAGGATTGGTGAATGATGTTGAAAGCACCACACCTCGCTTTTACAATGGTTAAAAGACGACTCCCATTATTCAAGATCTGTGAGTTATATTGAAAACAATGAACTTCAGTTTCATACAGGTCAAAAGATCACTAATCTTATTCAAGATCGGTCATTTGTTTGTTTACTGTATCTACAGTTGCTATGAGTTTTCAGATTGTGTTTCCATAGTTGTAGGGAGAGCTTTGTCCTTATTCAAGATGTATTAATGATGTTTAAAACACCACACCTCACTTTCACAATGGAAAAGACCATTATTCAAGATTTGTGTTGATTTTGAAAACACCGATTAGAACCTTAGTTTCATATACGTCAAAAGAACACCACCTTATTAAAGATCTGTGATTTGTATGGAAAACACCAAACCAAAGTACATGCAAGATGTTTGTTTGGCTCAGTGACAAGTTACCTTAGCCAGTTCATTTGGATGCCAACACACAGACATACCAGGTGGGTACAAAGGAAAGCACGCCCTCTGGAGTCCGGCCAAGTCCCAGACTCAGCAAGTGTGATCATCTCTTACACTGGCAATTTGTTGCCCTTCTGTTGGTTCAAAGAAAACATCATTGACATAACTTGTGTGACAATCCATTACCTGAAAACAAACAGGACAAACTGTTAACCTGTCAGAGTTTTGTTTTAGCAATTAGTCAATGATATAAATCCAGTTGTTTGAAAATATCATTACATGTGTGTCATTCCTCATGCACAAGCTATCAAATAATAGTAATTCACAGCAAGTGATGATTTAATGTAATGAGACGGTTTTTACAAAGCAAGTACAAATACATATAACTGATGAAGATACAAGGTCAGTAAATTGAAGGGAAAGGATGACAAACCAAAAATGCTTGTTCATTTAAGCAAATTTCAAGATTGAGGTGATATTTTGTTTTAGAAAAGGAATTTCTCTCTTCAGATTGCATGGCGTGCTAAATTTGTTGTTTTCATGTAAAGGATTCAAAAACTACATTGCAACTCCCCGGAACACATACACGTTGCGTAAGTACGTATGTACATATGTACTAAAACTAAAAACGCAGAGGTAAAATTGGCACTATGATCACTCTTTCTACAGGAGATTTTGAAATTTATCCTCATCCATTCGCAATACAACCAATACGAACTGGATCAAGAAAGCAGATATCAGCGACATTAGGGTCACATGACCTGCATCTGTTGACAGAATGGTTGTTGGGTTTTGAGATAAAACTGATTGTGCCTTTCTTTTCAGCCACCATGAGCTAATAGTAGAGAAATGTTGAGATAAAATTATTCGGCTAAAAATACAGAATAAAACATGATTACAAGAGGATAAATTATAGGGTGTCGTAGAATCCGATTGTTTCATCGCAATATTGAAAATAAGTGCCACTGTAACCAGTACACTTTAGCGAATGGTGTCAGTCCTCTTTTATGTGTTGATGGAATAGGCGTCGAAATTTCAAGATATACAGACTTCATAACAATTTAAGGATTCTGACATATCATTTGAAACATTGCATAGTATTCAGTGAATGGTATTTCCAGCAACAGAGAGAGAGTGTATCAGTAATGTTTATCTGAAATGGGTCACCCTTGTTTGTTTGCTACACTCGTAGTTGGTGTGAGTTTTCAATTTCGTACAGGTAAGGAGAGCTCTCTCCTTATTCAAGCTGCATGATTGATGTCGAAAACACCAGACTGAGACCTCATTTTCACGGAATTCAAAAGAGCAATACCCGTATTGAGGATTGGTGATGATGTTGAAAGCACCACACCTCACTTTTACAATGGTTAAAAGACGACTCCCATTATTCAAGATCTGTGATTTATGTTGAAAAGAATGAACTTCAGTTTCGTACAGGTCAAAGAGCACTAATCTTATTCAAGATCCGTCAATTGTTTGTTTACTGTATTACAGTTGCTATGAGTTTTCAGGTTGTGTTTTCATATTTGTAGGGAGAGCTTTGTCCTTATTCAAGATGCATGAATGATGTTTAAAACACCACACCTCACTTTGTCAATGGTTAAAATACCACTCCCATTGTTCAAGATTTGTGTTGATTTTGAAAACACTGATTAGAACCTTAGTTTCATACTCAAAAGAGCACCATCTTATTAAAGATCTGTGATTTGTATGGAAAAAACCAAACAAAAGTATGTACAGAAATGTTTGTTTGGCTCAGTGACAAGTTACCTAGCCGGTTCATCTGGATGCCAGCACACAGACATACCAGGTGGGTACAAAGGAAATCACGCCCTCTGGAGTCCATCCACTGTTGGCAAAATGGCCTCTATATTGTTCACTCAAGTTGTGACAATTTTTGCCGCCCATACGCTGAATGAGCGTAAAGAGAGCCAAATCAAGCTTCCGCGTAATGTTGAAAACTTCGCCGAATTTCCTAGCTGCACAGTTAAATGTTCAGAAAGAGTACAGATTCCGTCATGTGCATGTGGCATGGCCGATGAATGTAAACAATGGCAGTAGCCACCACGTAATGGTGAAAGGCTAGTACCCACTTGGACTTGTAATGCCAGTAGTTGATGAACCCTTGTTTTATACAAAGATAATAGGACCCTTTGAAATGTCTGTGACGTCTACCGTCACACAAACATTGAACACTGCAAGAAAATCATCGTGGTGGGCCAGATAATAGTTTTTAATAATAACATTTTTAGTCAGACATATCTTGTTTTCCAGAGTAGCTGGCTCTATGCATAGAACAACACCACTGTGTACAACCCTTTGATTATTACCATTGATCATAAATTTCTTAATACATACAGGTTATGTTTAAAAGTTGATGCATCAATCATGTAGATCGTATGGGTTACTCTCTCGTGGTGTATCAGTGTTAGCTACAATACAGTAGCTCCAGGTTTTGCTTGGGTATTTGGGTCGGACGGCAAAACCAGACTACCTAAATACCGGGCAAAACCTCAAGCTACTGTACTGCAGCTATATCAGTGTATGAGTAATTGTCAATGCCCAGGATCGATGCATATAAATTGTGGGCCTCTCTCGGAGAATTCCTAGTGGTACACTAAGCTTTGATCCTCTCCACAGCTAAATACAATCCTTAGCAATACGTACAGTTGCTCAAGTCCGACATATACCGGTATATCAATAATTCATCACACAAGTTACGTAAACAACTGAATCAAACAAAAAAGTTACTTGCTGTAGCCATTGTTGGGCCTGTTGTGTACCTATGGTGGACAATATGCAGTGGGGCTTGGTTGGTTGCGAGGATCGGGGTTGGGGGGGGGGGGTCTAGGATCTCTTGCATTCTCCTATTCTTGACTTGATTGACTATAGTATTTTCTGCAGAGAATTCGAGGGTTTTACATGTGTGTTGATGATGGCACCCAACTTTCTAAAATGCCCCCCTTGGTACAGAAGTAGGGGCCAACAGTGGCCCCGTTTTGACATCCAGATTGAACACTGCAAAGTTAGTGTTTTGCTGAACAATGTGAGAAAACTGTACGTATATCACAGGTTGAATGACTGATTTTTTGATGTTCACGTAATAACAACGTTTTTGTAATTTTACTTTCCTAAATCAATGTCTCAAACATTACACAATGTTGCAAACAGTTTGCTGTCAATATGTCTACTTGAATATAGATAAGGATATTGTCAAAATTGTTACCACCTTAATTATAAAACAGAACTTTCAGGGACTGACAGGGAATGAGAAGCTTTGAGCAATGACGTATTCCTATGAAATTTGCTACAAGTGAGAAATATCACAGTCTACACACAGGTTTCAGCCAATATAATTTTCATTATTGACCTCTCACTCATACACAATTTTGCTCTGTTGTATTTGTCACCAGACTTGACCAAAATAATTCCTCATTGTACATGTTTATACAGTATGAGCTGTGTTTCAATATCAGACCAAAATGTTATGAAATCTTTGCAAGGGTCTCCCTAGTTTTGGTGTATATGTCATAAAACAGCAGATGTGATGCCAATCTGGCAGTGACATTGGTCTTCTGATTGTAACACAGCAGTTTGGCTGATATTTCAGCAAGTGACAGGATCGATGCCTAATTTCAGAACCAGTATGGAAATCTAAATTTAAGCTTTGTTTGAGTCAGCTTATAGGCTCTTTTGTTTAAAAAATGAGTACTATTATTCGTATACAGTCACCTGTAATCTTAATATGCCCGTATGTGGTCAAAGGGGCATTCCTTGGTATTCATAATGCCCATGTGAGGGCGCTGTTTTTAAAAAGCGGCAAACCGCTCAAAATTTGTTATTGGTTAGATTTTATCTTTCTATGGTAACTGTGGCAAAATTGGAACAGGTGACAGTATACCTTTAAAGGCCCTTTTGTTTAAAAAATGAGTACTGGCGTTTGAATGAAGAAATCCTATGAAAAATATATTTATCTTGTATGTTATATCTGTACGATATTATGGTACAGATATAAGATGCATCCTAGTTCTGTTCCATTACATAATCTTTCTACCTAAGTAATATCTGTCACACTTTCTAGGAATATGGTACAAAGTGGTCACATATCAGTCTTTTGAACACGTATCACAATTTTGCAAAAGGGCAACATTTGGAGAGCATTTTTAGCCACCATAAGGTAGTAGTAGAGAAATGTTGAGATATAACTGTTAACCTTAAAATATAGAATTACGCATGATAACAAAAGAGGATAAAATGATTGGGTTTTGTAGAATTCATTTATGTTTCATGAAAATAAGTGCTACTTTAACCAGCAGTACACTTTTAGAGAGTGTCTGTCCTCTTTGATGTGTTGTAGGAGTCAATGGCAACTAACTTATCCAAATTTCAAGATATATAGACTGGATAACAATTTAAGGATTCTGACATATCATTTGAAAAATTGCATAGCATTCAGTGAATGGTATTTTCCAGCAACAGAGTGAGTGTATCAGCCATGTTTATCTGAAATGGGTCACCTGGTTTGTTAGCTACGCTTGGAGTTGGTATGAGTTTTCAGATTACGTTTTCACGCAGGTAAGGAGAGCTATTATCCTTATTCAAGCTGCACGATTGGTGTTGAAACACCAGACTGAGACCTCATTTTCACGGAATTCAAAAGAGCAATACCCGTATTGAGGATTGGTGAATGATGTTGAAAGCACCACACCTCGCTTTTACAATGGTTAAAAGACGACTCCCATTATTCAAGATCTGTGAGTTATATTGAAAACAATGAACTTCAGTTTCATACAGGTCAAAAGATCACTAATCTTATTCAAGATCGGTCATTTGTTTGTTTACTGTATCTACAGTTGCTATGAGTTTTCAGATTGTGTTTCCATAGTTGTAGGGAGAGCTTTGTCCTTATTCAAGATGTATTAATGATGTTTAAAACACCACACCTTACTTTCACAATGGTTAAAAGACCACTGCATTATTCAAGATTTGTGTTGATTTTGAAAACACCGATTAGAACCTTAGTTTCATATACGTCAAAAGAACACCACCTTATTAAAGATCTGTGATTTGTATGGAAAACACCAAACCAAAGTACATGCAAGATGTTTGTTTGGCTCAGTGACAAGTTACCTTAGCCAGTTCATTTGGATGCCAACACACAGACATACCAGGTGGGTACAAAGGAAAGCACGCCCTCTGGAGTCCGGCCAAGTCCCAGACTCAGCAAGTGTGATCATCTCTTACACTGGCAATTTGTTGCCCTTCTGTTGGTTCAAAGAAAACATCATTGACATAACTTGTGTGACAATCCATTACCTGAAAACAAACAGGACAAACTGTTAACCTGTCAGAGTTTTGTTTTAGCAATTAGTCCAATGATATAAATCCAGTTGTTTGAAAATATCATTACATGTGTGTCATTCCTCATGCACAAGCTATCAAATAATAGTAATTCACAGCAAGTGATGATTTAATGTAATGAGACGGTTTTTACAAAGCAAGTACAAATACATATAACTGATGAAGATACAAGGTCAGTAAATTGAAGGGAAAGGATGACAAACCAAAAATGCTTGTTCATTTAAGCAAATTTCAAGATTGAGGTGATATTTTGTTTTAGAAAAGGAATTTCTCTCTTCAGATTGCATGGCGTGCTAAATTTGTTGTTTTCATGTAAAGGATTCAAAAACTACATTGCAACTCCCCGGAACACATACACGTTGCGTAAGTACGTATGTACATATGTACTAAAACTAAAAACGCAGAGGTAAAATTGGCACTATGATCACTCTTTCTACAGGAGATTTTGAAATTTATCCTCATCCATTCGCAATACAACCAATACGAACTGGATCAAGAAAGCAGATATCAGCCGACATTAGGGTCACATGACCTGCATCTGTTGACAGAATTGGTTGTTGGGTTTTGAGATAAAATCTGATTGTGCCTTTCTTTTCAGCCACATGAGCTAATAGTAGAGAAATGTTGAGATAAAATTATTCGGCTAAAAATACAGAATAAAACATGATTACAAGAGGATAAAATTATAGGGTGTCGTAGAATCCGATTGTTTCATCGCAATATTGAAAATAAGTGCCACTGTAACCAGTACACTTTAGCGAATGGTGTCAGTCCTCTTTTATGTGTTGATGGAATAGGCGTCGAAATTCAAGATATACAGACTTCATAACAATTTAAGGATTCTGACATATCATTTGAAACATTGCATAGTATTCAGTGAATGGAATTTTCCAGCAACAGAGAGAGAGTGTATCAGTAATGTTTATCTGAAATGGGTCACCCTTGTTTGTTTGCTACACTCGTAGTTGGTGTGAGTTTTCAATTTCGTACAGGTAAGGAGAGCTCTCTCCTTATTCAAGCTGCATGATTGATGTCGAAAACACCAGACTGAGACCTCATTTTCACTGAATTCAAAAGAGCAATACCCGTATTGAGGATTGGTGAATGATGTTGAAAGCACCCACACCTCACTTTTACAATGGTTAAAAGACGACTCCCATTATTCAAGATCTGTGATTTATGTTGAAAAGAATGAACTTCAGTTTCGTACAGGTCAAAGAGCACTAATCTATTCAAGATCCGTCAATTGTTTGTTTACTGTATTTACAGTTGCTATGAGTTTTCAGGTTGTGTTTTCATATTGTAGGGAGAGCTTTGTCCTTATTCAAGATGCATGAAGATGTTTAAAACACCACACCTCACTTTGTCAATGGTTAAAATACCACTCCCATTGTTCACGATTTGTGTTGATTTTGAAAACACTGATTAGAACCTTAGTTTTATACTCAAAAGAGCACCATCTTATTAAAGATCTGTGATTTGTATGGAAAAAACCAAACAAAAGTATGTACAGAAATGTTTGTTTGGCTCAGTGACAAGTTACCTTAGCCGGTTCATCTGGATGCCAGCACACAGACATACCAGGTGGGTACAAAGGAAATCACGCCCTCTGGAGTCCATCCACTGTTGGCAAAATGGCCTCTATATTGTTCACTCAAGTTGTGACAATTTTTTGCCGCCCATTCGCTGAATGAGCGTAAAGAGAGCCAAATCAAGCTTCTGCGTAATGTTGAAAACTTCGCCGAATTTCCTAGCTGCACAGTTAAATATTCAGGAAAGAGATGCAGATTCCAGTCATGTGCATGTGGCATGGCCGATGAATGTAAACAATGGCAGTAGCCACCACGTAATGGTGAAAGGCTAGTACCCACTTGGACTTGTAATGCCAGTAGTTGATGAACCCTTGTTTTATACAAAGATAATAGGACCCTTTGAAATGTCTGTGACGTCTTACCGTCCACACAAACATTGAACACTGCAAGAAAAGCATCTTGGTGGGCCAGATAATAGTTTTTAATAATAACATTTTAGTCGGACATATCTTGTTTTCCAGAGTAGCTGGCTCTATGCATAGAACAACACCACTGTGTACAACCCTTTGATTATTACCATTGATCATAAATTTCTTAATACATACAGGTTATGTTTAAAAGTTGATGCATCAATCATGTAGATCGTATGGGTTACTCTCTCGTGGTGTGTCAGTGTTAGCTACAATACAGTAGCTCCAGGTTTTGCTTGGGTATTTGGGTCGGACGGCAAAACCAGACTACCTAAATACCCGGGCAAAACCTCAAGCTACTGTACTGCAGCTATATCAGTGTATGAGTAATTGTCAATGCCCAGGATCGATGCATATAAATTGGGGGCCTCTCTCGGAGAATTCCTAGTGGTACACTAAGCTTTGATCCTCTCCACAGCTAAATACAATCCTTAGCAATACGTACAGTTGCTCAAGTCCGACATATACCGGTATATCAATAATTCATCACACAAGTTACGTAAACAACTGAATCAAACAAAAAAGTTACTTGCTGTAGCCATTGTTGGGCCTGTTGTGTACCTATGGTGGACAGATATGCAGTGGGGCTTGGTTGGTTGCGAGGATCGGGGTTGGGGGGTCTAGGATCTCTTGCATTCTCCTATTCTTGACTTGATTGACTATAGTATTTCTGCAGAGAATTCGAGGGTTTTACATGTGTGTTGATGATGGCACCAAACTTTCTAAAATGCCCCCCTTGGTACAGAAGTAGGGGCCAACAGTGGCCCCGTTTGACATCCTAGATTGAACACTGCAAAGTTAGTGTTTAAATTGCTGAACAATGTGAGGAAACTGTACGTATATCACAGGTTGAATGACTGATTTATTGATTTTCACGTAATAAAACATTTTTGTAATTTTACTTTCCTAAATGTCTCAAACATTACACAATGTTGCAAACAATTTGCTGTCAATATGTCTACTGAATATAAATAAGGATATTGTCAAAATTGTTACCACCTTAATTATAAAACAGAACTTTCAGGGACTGACAGGGAATGAGAAGCTTTGAGCAATGACGTATTCCTATGAAATTTGCTACAAGTGAGAAATATCACAGTCTACACACAGGTTTCAGCCAATATAATTTTCATTATTGACCTCTCACTCATACACAATTTTGCTCTGTTGTATTTGTCACCAGACTTGACCAAAATAATTCCTCATTGTACATGTTTATACAGTATGAGCTGTGTTTCAATATCAGACCAAAATGTTATGAAATTTTTGCAAGGGTCTCCCTAGTTTTGGTGTATATGTCATAAAACAGCGGATGTGATGCCAATCTGGCAGTGACATTGGTCTTCTGATTGTAACACAGCAGTTTGGCTGATATTTCAGCAAGTGACAGGATCGATTCCTAATTTCAGAACCAGTATGGAAATTTAAATTTAAGCTTTGTTTGAGTCAGCTTATTATAGGCTCTTTTGTTTAAAAAATGAGTACTATTATTCGTATACAGTCACCTGTAATCTTAATATGCCCGTATGTGGTCAAAGGGCATTCCTTGGTATTCATAATGCCCATGTGAGGGCGCTATTTTTAAAAAGCGGCAAACCGCTCAAAATTTGTGTGTGGTTAGATGTTATCTTTCCATGGTAACTGTGGCAAAATTGGAACAGGTGACAGTATACCTTTAAAGGCCCTTTTGTTTAAAAAATGAGTACTGGCGTTTGAATGAAGAAATCCTATGAAAAATATATTATCTTGTATGTTATATCTGCACCGTATTATGGTACAGATATAAGATGCATCCTAGTTCTGTTCCATTACATAATCTTTCTACCTAAGTAATATCTGTCACACTTTCTAGGAATATGGTACAAAGTGGTCACATATCCGTCTTTTGAATACGAATCACAATTTGCAAAAGGGCAACATTTGGAGAGCATTGCAATCATTTATAGTCAACATTCTTTTCAGAACAGTCAGTGACCTTCAATTTGTATGATCATGCATGGTTGCCACAGACGTATTTAGAATTCAAAGCCTACACTACAATTAGACAATCCATGTACCATAATAACGAAGAGGGTGATTTACAGAATTGGAACTTACTAGACTTGTCTTGGTAGAGTTTCTAATGAAGTTTCTGGGCTCCATGCTATTGTTGTTACCCTTGTTCCATGATGATAATCTCTGAGATGTTCAAACTCAAAACCATTGATCTCTGAGTCTTCATCCTGTGTAGAAAGATGTTGAAGATGTGTGAGAACAGCATGACATTAAATATATCAATATAAGGCAGCAATAATATCACTTTGTAAAACAAGAAGAATGTTCAACAGACTGATCTAACAGAAGTCTAATTTTATCATTTCTTCACTGAGCATTAATAAACACATTAATTCATAAACATATCCACGTAACTGTCATGAAAGATTGCAAATACTATGCAGGAATAGAGCAATGAAAACAAATGGTAAAACAAGAGGCCAATGTGGGGGCGCCACACAAACCTATGGATGTTGTTTCTTGGTGTGTCCGGTACAACATAAACCAAATTAAAATCTGGCCATTGATGTAAATCAAAGATACCAACTCAGAGTCACATTTTATGTAAACATTGGGAAAACTACAAGATCTCATAACTTTCTAAAAACTATACCGGTACATCTCTCTATCACTCAGTAATGTAGTCAATGAAGGCCAGTCAAACACCTCACAGATTATCTGTGATTTTATGTGAAATAGCCCCGCAACACAGTATATTTACAAGCAAAACTGAAAACACTATACTTTCAACTTGTTAATTACGACTTTAAAAGATTTATTATAATAATAGGGTTATTCACATACCAGAATGTATATCCTCTACATTGCACTCTACCATATCAAGGGCTACATATATAGCAACTAGGTGGGCACCATAAGTGTTGCAGCCAGGACATGCCCTTGCAACAATGTCCCCAAAATGGAACCCGCTGTACCACATTCTTGCTCACTGCGGGCCACCTCGGGCGTACTCATGAGTTGACTGAGTTCAATGGGTGTAGTCTGCATGTGATATCTGTTAATGACAATTACCTTTGTTTTGCATAATTATTTTGAGGCTTATATTTATGAACTTTGAAAGCTGTGATAACATAAACACTGCACTTGGTTCTAGTCCGACTGAGCTCTGATGGGAGGCAGATATGGTATGCTGTTACACTTGCTTGATATTAATCATAGCGACGCGGTCCCGGTAGCTTGAAATTTGTTAATTGTGAAACTGATTTATAATAAAGTAATACAAAATTTGATTGACAACTGACACACGTTGTCCCCTGGATTGTGCAAAATGTCCCACAAAGTAAACGGTGTTGGGACACAGTATCCTCTCATTAAAATTCCTGGCTGCAACATTGTCACCATACACCTGAATATCCATATTAATGGCCACTATGCAGTGATCTAAATTGCTTTTGTTTAGTGATGCAGCATACTACTCCCAGACTGAATTCTAGCCAGCACTCCATTGTATCACAAGGCAAAGCCACTGTGGACACTCTCCTTGTGTCTACATGTGGACTGAAAGATTCCACTACCACCAAAGCGGGTATGGCCATATCACCTAGTTTGGGCAACCAGTAGTTGTAGCACTAGCACCATCGCTTGTGGTTCGATACATGGTAGTGAAGGCCCCTGAAAGCATTAGAAATATCTTACAGGGTAGGGGCCTTTGCCCAGTATCGAACCACAAGGGACCGTGACGCGTGAGTTGTAGGATGTGTAGTGACATTCTATTCCATTAAGTATTTGAACACTGAACATATTGTTTGGGGAAAGTGATTTTGTCTTTTGTGAAAGTAAAGAATAAAGAAATGGGATCTCTTTCGTTTTCATTGCTGCAGTTCCGTAGCAAATAACATTCCTCAGCGATTTTGGGTGGTGAGGAAAGGCCATCAAAATCGCCGGTGAAAGTTGTTGGCTACGGAACCACAGTATTCAGGGTATCATTGTCTTACCTGGAAGCGACACCCTCAAACGATCTCCGAAAGCGATCAGCTGAGAAAACTGTTCGAATGGACAAAACTGGACAGTTGTTACCGTGTCTGTCGTATCAAATGTGTAGGTGATACCAAAACTTTTAGTTTTATCGAACATCTTACTGGATAAGACACAGTGCAATTCGAAGTGTGCAACAGGTGTACACGGTACGTGGTGTTCTCGAGATCTCATCAATGTCCTCGAATGCCCCGCCAGGCATTTTGCAACATTTTCTAGCTTTGATTCGTTTTCAGATCTGATGTTGTGAGTTAAATGAGTAATATTTTATATTGCTTACTACTTTTCTTTGGTATATCAATATTCTAAGTTTTTGTTTTACTCTTCGACTGTTGAAACACAGAACAAACAACCGCTTAGCACGTAAACTCAGCATGTATACATGTGTATAATGCACTACCACGTTTACATTTGAATTGTATTAAATTTGTAGTCCGGAACAGAATTTACTTTTCGAAACAACCAATCAATCATGTGCAGTTTATAGGCTGAGTTGGCAATTCAACGATTTGTATCTCACGCAATGGAGGTAACACACAAATCATGCAATAAAAACATATTTTCGGGAATAGAACAAGAAACTGTAGTCGACATTTAATCGACAAAAAAGTGAAACAATTATCGAAAGCCCTTTTGCACGTAGTGAACAAAATACAGATTCTTAATCTGAAGCGTGCTACTTGCATGCAGGTCATTGGTGACTTTGATACCAACGTAAAGTTGGCGTCATCCTCATCCTCATCCTCAGCTTCAGGTGACCTTTCTAGCTGACGCTGAAAATGACGCTACTCAGCGTCAGCTTCAGCGTCGTATCCGAAGATTGCCGTAGTTATGTTACCCGCTAACGGATAAATGATAAAATTCGCCCATAACTTAAGAAAATAACAAATCAATTTTTTCTCAACGTTCTTTTGAATCGTAAAACTGGATCGCAGGTGATATTTTATCGTTAGAATATCTCATACAGACTAGGTTTTTGGAAATGTTCGTAATTTACAGTCCATGGATCCGTTGATGTGTTTGTTGGTATCCTCTCAATTCTTGCGTTAAGATTTTCCAAAAATTGGTGCAAAAAAGGTATACATGGTCCGAAATGTGTAAAAATCGCCACCATGAGAGGCGATATGAAAGCCCTAATTATTCAGAGGACATATAAAACAATTAATTTGTAAAACTATGACTTGAGGCCTGAAAGTCAACGTATTATACATATAACCTTTGAACTTTAAGGGCTAACAATGTTGCGTTGTAACTACATCGTGAGAAAAGGGTATTAAGAGGAGAGGTTACTAAATATTATGAAATACAAACCCCACTGTGTTTTGATTAACATTTACAGTGATATGAAACTTGGAGCACATTTTTAAATTCGTTTTTACACTTACTGTATCATTCCATCAGACGCATTCGGGAATAATCGGATCTGACGCTGGTGAAGCTGACGCTGTAGCGTCATCGTCATCCTCATTTTCGCGTGACCCCTGAGGCTGAGGATGAGGATGTGACTTTGATCAGGTGACCAGATACGGTGGGTGACTGAATTAGGGTGGTGGGAATATATGTGTACTAATAACATGATATACCTCAAGTTTTTGTCAAACAATGTATGAAATATGAATTCTTCAAGTCAAAAAAAGTATTTTATGTAAATTTACCGTGCTCGGTTCACATTTCTTTCATGAAAAATGTATTATTTGTCTTGAAGCCACATAACGAACAACGTACACCCCTTCTATCAAGAACACTCAACCATACTCACATGGTCATGTGATCATCTGCCATGGGTGACCTTGATATCGGTTGAGGGCAACCTGGTTGATACAATGCTTGATCTTTTTGCCGTGATTATCAAACGTAAGACATCAAAATGGCTTTGAGTGACGCAGATGTGCAGAAACAGGTAATGTTTTGGATCCAGGTAGTCTAAAATTACACACTGTGCCACTAAGAGAGCATTGACAGGGCTCGAAATTAGCGGTAGTCCCGCGTCCACAGACTACCAACTTTTCCCTTGGGCTACCAAAATCCATGAAAGGTAGCCCACATATGGACTACCAAAGACCGGGACATAAAATTCAGTCAGTAGGCTTGGCGTGCGATGTCCAATATCTGAACTGGCATACTTGAATGACAGGCACTGGAAGTGATGGTAAATGGAAACGCATTTTCATTGCATTTTGATCAAAATGTATCAATGACGGGCAATGTGCCTCCTAGCTGCAAAATTGTAGCTCTACGGTGAGGTGGTCGATGAGTTTTGGTTTTTGCGACCTCGCTCACCAGTAGAGCTACAATGCCGAAGGCCCTGTAGCATACAAAATAAGCGCGTCACACATGGCGCAGCATTTTCATGTAAAATCCCACATATTTACTGCATTTGGTCGTACCGATTTATCACTACTGAAGACTAAACACTATACTACACTAACCTTGTCGTTTATGGGGTTTTGTATTAGCACAGACACGTCGATCGCATTCCATAAACATTGAGCGTGTTTCTGGGAGCCGCCATTACTGGAAGTTGGTAATGGCGGCTCCAAGAAATGATTTTGGAACGCGATCGACGTGTCTGTGCTAATACCAAAGCCCATAAATGACAAGGTTAGTGTAGTATAGTGTTTAGTCTTCAGTAGTGATAAATCGGTACGACCAAATGCAGTAAATTATGTGGGATTTTACATGAAAATGCCGCGCCATTTGTGACACGCTTATTTTGTAAGCTACAGGGCCTTCGGCATTGTAGCTCTACTGGTGAGCGAGGTCGCAAAAACCAAAACTCACCGACCGCCTCACCGTAGCGCTACAATTTTGCAGCTATGTGCCTCCTCCCCACAGCCCATGGTCTATTTTTGGCACTGCTACAGTTTGTCTAGTCTCGACGTACTGAGAAGGTCGTGTTCATGACGACTATCAAAATTTTCATGCAACTCTGAGAATGAAACAAGATGTCATAGATCACCAAACTCTTGAGTATCACTGTTGTCCATTAGGCCAAAAAAGATCGTTTCTGGTCACCGCGTGCGTCATTTCAGAACCTGCGCGTCATGGCATTTTTGGGGTTACATACTGATCAGTACAGCTATCCTTGATATCCCTGTTTGCATGTCCAAAAATACTAAACAGAAAACTGAAGTACCGGGTATTATGCAGTCAGTGATAAAAGAAAATAACTGTTGCATCAATAGTGCCAAACCAGCATTTTTAAGAAAAAAGATGGAAAAAAACGAAAACCGCGTCCCAACATCACTTTTGCTGAATTTCAAGGACAAGAAACAATTTTTTGTTTGGGGGGGGGGGGGGGACCTTTAAACCGTTTCCTTCTGGTACTAGGTGTAAGTATTCACAATAAATGACTGGAAAATTCACTTCATGGGCAGAAGCTTGAAAAATGGTTTTTTTTTTGTCTGGTTAATGAAAAACAATATCCCTCAATTTGGATCATGGGCTACCAGCCATTGTCACTGGGCTACCAACTTCAGAAAATGGTAGCCCGAGTGGGACTACCAGGGGAAAAAGTTAATTTCGAGCCCTGATTGATAACATTTTTATGGTGTTCGTCCGGGCATCTTCTGGTAGTGGTACCTCCACGGTCCAGGTGACGGCACAGGCCCACGGAACGTTTCGTAGATCGTCGTCGGATGGGAAGTGACTGACACTGTGAGGCCGAAGGCCGAACCTCGGTACTGTATAAGAATACAGTACCGAGGTTAAGAATAAGAATACAGTACCGAGGTTCGGCCTTCGGCCTCACAGTGTCAGTCACTTCCCATCCGACGACGATCTACGAAACGTTCCGTGGGCCTGTGGGTGACGGGAACCCAGAGGCGATCATTGTAATAATTGTGATATGGAAAACATAATGAACAGACATTTCTTCCAAAACAAAACCCTCGAGGATCTGAGAAAAAATCTGAGAAGTATCCCAAGCGATTCATATCAAGTGAGAAAAGCTCTACGGAATTAATCGCGACGTTTTTGTAGAGCACATTCACCCAGGAACCGGCCGGTATTACCGGCGTTATACGGCCTCCCACCACAGCCCTGCAGACTGCTAGCTCTGAATGGCATGGCTGTGTGTTACCGACGTTTTACGGCCTCCGAGGAGCTACCAGTGTTTTGCGTATAGCAGTCTGCAGCGCTATGGTGGGAGGCTGTATAACGTCGGTAACACACAGCCCTGCCATGCAGAGCTACCGGCCGGCAAACATGCGGGTGTTCCGTACCAAGCAAAAGTGTGTTACACTTTTTACTACCAGCATCGCGACACGATGTATTGTTCAGTTAAAACTGAAAAAATACCTTTAAGGCTCAGTGGAAATGGCTGTTATCATTTGTACATCAAGCCCTAATTAAGTAATCATACAAGCATATAAAATGTTACAGTTTTTCATTAATATTAATGCTCATGAATATTAATGAGCTGTCAAGCACTCTTGGGACTCTGGGGAGAACCCTGCGCGTTACTTCCGACCATTTGCAGCACCAAAATTAACCGATTTGAAATGTTGTGTTTCAGATCAAAATATGATGGCCTTCATTGACCAGGAAGCCAATGAAAAGGCCGAAGAAATTGATGCAAAGGTATGTTCACTTGTATGTACATATGTGAAATGCCATGCTTGGTATTTCAGACTGTTGGAAGTATTCATGTCCACATTCATATATTACTGACTTCTAACAGTCTATGTAATGCATAAGATTGGTTATGTGGCTGCAATACATCAGTTTTGATGGCATTATCAAAATTGTTGTGCCTTCACTCGTTAACCAAGGAGTCTCAGAAGTGAACTTAAAAATTTGAGTCCAACTGAACTGCAATCAAGAAGCTGTTAACTTGAAGATCTGTGCCCCAGTTAGGCTAATATACTAGTAATAGGATCAATGATCAATTATGCCAAATGAAAATAGCGTCACGGTCTGCTTCCAGTAACCAGGCTACCCCTACCGATATTTAAAACTTCTTACCCTATTTTGTTTTAATCGTACAGGAGTTTACCAAATTTTGCTGTAGCAGGAGTTTCTAAAATGTGATTATTCTGGAAAATCAAATCATAATTTGATCCAACTATTGCTGATTCAGGAAGTTCACACCTCAGAAATGAAGATGTAAACTTTTGTTCAAACTTTCAACCATTTTCATTTCTCTTTTGAAAGCAAGAATAATATCCGGGGTTACCATGCAAATTTTGGTACAAGAGAAACAAATTATCCAATATTTACTGACATTTGAAATGCAAAATAGCCGCTATATATGTGTTATCTCTATTAGAGAAAAAACTAAGCTGGTAACAATTTCATACTCCATAAGTTTCAAAATGATGCCTCCACAAGTCAGGGCTCAAAATTAGCTGTAGTCCCGCGTCCACAGACTACCAACTTTTCTCTGGGGCTACCAAAATCATTGAAAATTGTAGCCCACACGGACTACCAAAGGCTGGGACCTGAATAAGTCAGTACTTGGCATGATGTGTTCAGTCTGTCACTTTGGTACAAGCTAAAATATGGTTAGCTTTCAATTTGGTATTCACAACTCACAACAGACGGCATCTAAATGCAGTCAAACCTAGCTGGACACAGAAAGGCCACACTATCACTTTGTTATGCAAATTACAAAGACTACCGGCTGTACCCTGGAACTTTGCAACAAACTGACGGACTTCAAGCACAGGCACTGGAACTTTTTGTTGCATTTTGATCATATCGTAATGGATAAATTGCAATAACACGGAAATTATGCCTCCTTACAGAAAGCCCATGGTCTATTTTTAGCCCCTCTACAGTATGTCTCAGTGCTGAGAAGGTAGTGTCGTTGTCATGATAACTATCAAAATTTGCATTCAAATCTGAGAGGGAAAGGGGTTATCAATAGGTCACCAAACTTTTAAGTATCACTATAGTCTATTATACCTGTTTCCTTAGGTATTAAAAGTGTGCAATATTCACATCAAATGACTAGAAAATTCACTTCATTGGCAGAATCTTGAAAAATAGCCTTTTCTTGTCTGGTTAACGAAAAAAGATATCACTGAACTAAAATATGCATGGGCTACCAGCCACTGTCACCAGGCTACCAACTCCAGAAAATGGTAGTCCAAGTGGACTACCAGGGAAAAAAGTTAATTTCGAGCCCTACAAGTGGTTGCCCAAAAGAATCTTGTAAAAGTTTAAGAGTTTGAATATCTGTCCCCAAGGCACATCCTACATGTACCGTACCTTAACCTGAACAGTCTTTTTGTTTCTGAGTGTTCAGTGTTGAAGGGAGCATGATATTACATCTTCCAAATGTTAAAGATAACATCAAGGAGAATAGCACTATCAATAAATACCGGTATACATGTATCTCTAATTCATCTGCAATTACATGCAGTGTGTCCTAGACTAAGATATTTCAAAATTCTGATGATCATTGGTTTTAAGAAGTGAAATAAATTTTCACAAACTTTGATCTTTGTTTAAATATTTAGACAATGCAGGAAATTTAGTCAAGTGTAAAAGTATGTCAAAATATATTTGCCATTCACACTGCATTTGTAAAGAAGTGTCTTTGATTTCATAATATCTTTCTGATGTCAATATACCGGTACATGTAAACTGGGGCAAAATTTACCGAACAATGCCCCAAAAATGCTGAATTGTGAAAGTTTCTGTTTTAGATATGTGAAAAACATGAATGTTTGAATAATTTTGCAGCAAAAATGCAATTTTAATCAAAGGTCAAGATATTTTGATATGTTGCTTCATCAAATGAGTACAAGGACCATCAAAACATTGCAATAAATTTATTGTTTAGTGTTTGATCTTACTTTTATATGGCTACACAGGTCATAAAGACAGGTAACAAGGTTTATGTTAATTACTATTTGCTGATCTTCTGGCAGAGGAAGAGTTCAATATAGAGAAAGGTCGCCTGGTCCAGCAGCAACGTGTGAAGATCATGTAATATTATGAGAAGAAAAAGAAAAACCTAGAGCAACAGAAAAAAATGTAAGAAAACAAAGCTGGACACCCCCTGTACACTTCATTGACTTTCACACACTACATGTGCCTTGACACACTCTGTAAAACCAAACATCATGTCCTCCCACACAGAATACATATACATGTATAGCATTATAACCAGTGTAGCTATGTCAAATCTAATACTCTTAAGTTAAGAATGGAAATTTTTATTTTTGAAAGAGACTGTAGAGGAATATTTGTATGTACAAAATTTACATAACAATAACATGTCAGTGTCACAAAATTCTGTTAGGTCGGTTGTTAGTGACATTAAATGGGTTCATTGATGTGTAAAATTTGTGAAAAATGTTTCTTTTTTGAGTAGAGTCATAGCCAAGGGTTATGTTGTTTGTTTAAACAATAGAACTTTATCATATAAATTTTTGTGAGCCCATGAAAAAAGAAGAAATTGCAAACAGTCATGTCCGTGCATCTGTGTATTTGTCTGTGCATGCCTTCATCAGTCCGTCAGTCTGTCCTCTTACACACATTTTTCAGAGATGTCAGGAGCAATTTCTTTCAAACTTGGTACAAGGATTACTCTTTTATGTCATATATATGGACATTATTTTGTTTGTGATACAATCAAATACAGCTATAATTTCCATCTAAGGTTTCCATATTCAATGGGGATTTACTGACAGAAAATGAGCTAGAAACATTTTCTAGCCAGGTCTATCAAGTACGTACACTCCTGCATAACAAACCAATTGGTCTCTGTTTTCTCTCTACAGAGTGTACTACCTCAGTGTATTGAAGCTTACAAGAAAGAAACAAAGAAATCTGTTGATGTATCAATAGATAAAGAAAACTTGGACAGTGATATGTAAGTTCAGTCACTTCTTAGAAGTATCTTTATCATTATCCTTCAAATAAATTGTTCAAATTATGTGACTCTTTTAAATCTAACCTAGCAGTGAGTAATATTTCAGATTTAACCACAAAAGGATTGTGATCAATGTGCCCGCTAAGCCCATTGCCCTTGACGCAGAGAAAAACAAGCTGATGCATTTAATTTACAAGTAATCTGATGCGTCACTGACACATCTTTAAAAAGCCTGCCAATGAAATGCTAAGCAGATTCATAATTTACACAGATAACATGTTTCCCTGTAGTTTTTGGGCAAAAAATATCTGAATGTTTCGTATCTGTTAGTCTCCGCACTGATACTTTATGCAGATAGTTAACTTCTCATGGGGAAGGAGACAGCCACTGTTGTTTTCATTGTCTTCTCATTGACTCATACCAGATTACCAAGAATTGAGAAAGACAAATGACCATAGAGGGCGCTATACTTACAACTGCTGACTTGTAGTTAAAGCTATTTTCATGTATGCGCCGCGGTGACGCACAGCAAATCAAGTTTTCTTCAATTGACTCAAAATAATTTTTTCTCACCTCACCTTAGAGGGCACACTGATTGTAATGATTGGTTGGCCATCTCTCTGTTTTTAAGCAGCCTATTCATATGTTAATATCCAAATCAGGAGAATGTATTGTCATGAAAACATATTCAAATTATATATTGATATGCATATTATCCATCAATCTGATTTTCAAGGCTGTTGAGAACATTGATGTAATGATGTTTTCATAATGAGCTAATATGCATCATGTGAGTGTTGACAAGTCAAGGAAAAGACCAAATTCTTTCCAATTGTACTAATTTTCTCAAATTTCCACACAGATCTGGTGGTGTAGTGTTGCTTGCACAGCATGGAAAGATCTGAGTTGAAAATACTCTAGAAAGCAGAATTTAACTTATCAGTAAACAGGTAAGTTGAATGTTGAGGATGGGGAGAATTATGGGGCAGTGCAAGAGGGATTGTTTGAGGGAAATGTTCTAGTAAGGGTAAGATAGAGTGTTGAAAGAGAGAGGACTTGGAGGGACAGATGTTTGAGAGATACAAAGGGTATAAGCTGTGTCCCCTCTAGGCTAAACTGACACGCCACTCACTCAGAAAAGCTTTCATTAATACAAGACAATTTACCTATACGAATACTAGTGTATGGTTATTGGGCCAAAAAGTTCAGAAATTTCTGAATTGACTCAAAGGTTTGTGTACTGGTGTGATTGGTTGCTTATTATTGAGGCAACAAATAAAAAGAAATGTGGGTTTCAGAAAATGCGAACAAAAAATGTCTGAGGTAGGTTGGTTACGAGAGACACGCATTTTAGTTTTCTTGCATAAATCAAAGTTACAGTACATGCATCTTGTCCAGAATATCAAATTGATTTTTTTGTACTCTAAATCATTCTGACATGTTTAAATGTCAGTATCAGGTCATTTTATTTCTCAAACATACCGTACTTCCATTTGGTTTTCAGGGTAAATGTCTGGTATGAGGCCAAGGGGTGCTTATTCTATGCAGTGATGAATTAAGTACTGTATGTATGTAGGTGTTTTACATACATACCGTAATATGCTGATACCTTTAGTCTTACAATATCAATTTACTGGTTATGGTTATATTATGAGATTATTAGGAAAATACCACAAAGTATACACAAGGACATCAGCATATAGTGTATCACCCAATATAAAGCTGAGGGCAAACCACAATGCTCTGTCCAAGTGCATACTTTGTGGTATTTTCCTAATACCTTTACTGTGCATCATACATTTGTTTCTTGTGATTTCTTTTACATATACAAAATGAAAATATCTCGCCAACACTCATATGTACAGATACACAATGAGTCACATGCTGAGTCTTCCTGTTTACAAGCGATTAAGAGACTCAATCTAGCAATCATCCAATGGCTCATTCCATTTTTAAAGGGGGTGTCTAATGCACCATGCATCATGCTTTCATTTATAACAACTATTTAGCATTGACTATTTCATGAATATTTTCCCTCAACAATACAAATCATCCACAAGGAAACTTTACTCTCAGAAGTGATAAAATGCAGGAAGGATGGCCACATTTGGTATTTTTGCCCATCCTAAAATGATCAATGACTAGGAATAAAATTGTATCAAACAATATCATGCTTTGGCTACATTTTTGCAATGACAGCAAACTATCAAACGCCCAGTCATAGAAGATGAACAGAAACACAATGTGACAACTCAAGTGACAGAAACTGGGGGTCAAATGAGCAATTTATTTAATGCAGATTGACTCAACTATGCCACAACATTACATGTACATTTCATTCATATTATTTGCTGTCATTGTATATCAGACAAGGATGACATCATCTGCCGTGGCCTGTCAGTCAGACAGATGACAGACGACGGCCAGATATGTACCGGTACACATACCGTACAACCTGTATTAGGAAGCGGAATATTTGATGTTTCAATCTATTGACTCATCTATTCAAGAACATTACATTTATTCATATTATTCGCTGTCATTGTAGATCAGGCAAGGATGACGTGGCCTGTCAGTCTACCAGATGACGGCTAGATATGTTCATACAAGTACACAACCTGTGTTAGCATATAGGGAGTGGATGAACACTCAACAAAAAACTTGTTTTGATTTATTTGTAGATGATTTAATCAATGCAGTAAATGAACTTGCCATGGGATATGCATCAGAAGAAACAACATCTCTTCTAGGACACTTACACAGACCATTGCCTCCAGGAGAGGAACCTGTTAGATTGTTTTCACTTAGATATGATGTGGATCGGTGCAACTCAGACAACTTGTTGGCGCCGCCATGCCAGGTATGATTAGTTAAATTATTATGGCAGTAGAATATACTAGTCTTGTAAAATTGTAATCACCCGATCATGCCCATTAAATGTGGATTTTCTTCTTGATTTCAGTATACAGTATGTCATATTTTAAATTAACAATATTCTGTCTGTGATTCAGATTATAAAAACGAATCCTCCTGTCTTCCCCAATCAGGATATCTGCCCAAGGCAAACTATTTATGAATCATGGTCATTTCCTTTTCCTTGCTCTGACATTGAAGTTAAATGGCTAAGTGGTTGCAATGCCTGCATCAGACAGATTTCCCCTGGATTTCAACGACTGTCCAATTATGATAGCATTAACTGTACTGCAATAGGTGGCATAGCTACTATGTGTTTCATTACCATTGTGCAGCCCACGCTCTTGACAGAAGTGATTTTCCGCTGTGTCTGAGTTGAAACGTGCTGGTACTATTCCACTGTTTGGGAATTGTTGCTGATGAAGGCTGCATACCTTTTCAAAGGCCAAAAGCATACATTCTGTGTCATCCAAGGATTCAGTGAAAGGTAGCATTTCTGTCTTTTAGCAGGTGGGGTGTTGTGATCTGAAGCTACTTCTTGACGCCATTCTTTGAACCACAGGTGTGCTGATCGTAGTTTCTGAAGTCTGTCATCACTCATAGATATCACTATTCTGTGATCCCGGAACACTGATAGGCATCATTTTAAAAGTGGTATAGCCACAAATTAATGACGGCAAATCACTGTACACAATACAAAGTGCTATAATTACAATGCACCTGTGTTTTGTGTACGGCGATTTGACATCATCAGTTTGTGGCTATACCACTTGTAAAATGGCGCTTACTGATATGATATTGCTTGTTTGTTCAAGAAATTCAATGACACTGTTGAGTTGTGTTCCATCAGACAGACTAGACTGATAGCATTTCATTAGATGCAACATGTCTTCATTCAACATGTCTTCAGCAAGATGATTACACATCTTCTCAGCATTACTTGGTGCTAGATGAGTATCTGAAATCTTCTGATAAATAGGTCCACTGTTCACATCTCTATCCCATTTGACTGCTCTCACCCATTGATTCCATTCAATAGGTAGACCATTCTTCACTAAGGCTCTCTTATGTTGTCCTTCAACATGACCACTAGAAAGAACTGCATTTCTCAACTTCTTCATGTTGTGAGAGAAATCTTGTGCATGGATGATAGATGATGTTGAGTTAACTAGATTTGGACTTGTATACTTATTTACAGATGGTTTTGTAGCAACTTGGAAATTTAACTTAAAGGTCTTGTGAAGAGTAAAAATGAATTTTTTATTGCTTGTTTATTTTGACAAATAAAATGGTCAAAAAAACATCTGCATTGGAAATTTTTGAAAATGCCCTCCCAGTTCTAAATAAAGGCCCTAGCGACACCCTTGGCAACAAAGATGCAAAATGGCGCTTACTGATATGATATTGCTTGTTTGTTCAAGAAATTCAATGACACTGTTGAGTTGTGTTCCATCAGACAGACTAGACTGATAGCATTTCATTAGATGCAACATGTCTTCATTCAACATGTCTTCAGCAAGATGATTACACATTTTCTCAGCATTACTTGGTGCTACATGTAGATGAGTATCTGAAATCTTCTGATAAATAGGTCCACTGTTCACATCTCTATCCCATTTGACTGCTCTCACCCATTGATTCCATTCAATAGGTAGACCATTCTTCACTAAGGCTCTCTTATGTCGTCCTTCAATATGACCACCAGAAAGGACTGCATTTCTCAACTTCATGTTGTGGGAGAAATCTTTTGCATGGATGATAGATGAGGTCTGGTTAACTAGATTTTGACTGGTCTTGTAGCAATCTGGAAATTTGACTCAGAATTGCCAGTTTTCTTCCCCACCATCTTGCAGAATATACCGGTAGTCTACTTGGAAGTTAAAGGCAGGGGGAGCCTATAAATACCCCCTATCTCCCTGGGCATTCATAATCCAACATGAGTGGCACATGGTAGCAGCGTCAACGAATGCTCCCGAAAATCTGGATCTTTCAAGCACCATGGTGTAAATTAAAGCACTGTTCCAACATATTACGTTTTGTGAATACTTGTGGAATCACCTTGTCGGCGAAATTCTCTCATTTTTTCTATTTTAAGTTGCTTTTTGATGCCAAAACTGCTTCGATGCTGTGTTCGAAGCGTCCAAAGAACAATAGATGAAAGCGTTCAAACAGCTGCCAATCACGAGGGGACGCGCAAAGGTGCAAACGATCAAACATTTGTTGTGTACATCGGATCGATTACGATGTCAACAATGAATAAACGATTCTTACTATATACTGAGCAAAATACTTGACCAATGGTTACAGGGACAAAACCCGCGACATGCGGACTCATTTTGAATTGAGCACGAAGAACTACTTTTCTAACAACTTTCAGCCGAAATCAACTCGATTCCGATCTATGCCTACACATGGAGCTACCAAAGTAGTAGCTCCATGGCCTACCCAAATCACTCAACCGCTCACAGACGGCGAAAAATTGCTCTCGTGACGTTCAAAACCGTTGTTTGCTGGCGATGCACGGTCAAAGGCCAATGCAGTGGCCGGCCTTTGGATACGTTCATGCGACGATTATACAGGTGCCCATGAGCTGCATTATTTCCCGGCGGTCGGGTCGGGGCAATGAAACTAAATCGCGATCCATTCATCTCTGTTGGAGTTGTCAAAAAAGAGACACTTGCCATAGATTATAGCATCAAATGGTGACCGTTCAGACTGAAACATGAAAGGTCTGAAGATCAGAGGGCGCTCTGTTCTGCAATCTACGGAAGCAGGTTTTCGAAACGCTCTAAAACATCGTATATTTCTAGCGAAATCAGTGGTGTTTGCATCTAAGTCTCAGTCATCTGTTACTTAAACTGTTTGTGAGCAGTGTTAAGGTAACAAAGTGAACATTTTGTTCGTGTAAGAAGGTTTTTTGTTAGTTTTGGTACCGAACAAGCCAATATGGCCACGGCGAGTCAAGACAAAGCACTGTACGCACAGGTGGTTGCCGACAACCGGAATGCTACAGCCAGCCAAGACAGCGCTCAAGTTCTACCGCTCTTTCTCAAACAGTCAGACGTGGAACCAAGAGATAGCAGCCACTGGCTAAGAGGTGAGGAGGTTTTAGCAGCAATAGCAGAAGTCGTTACAATCGATAGTCTTGAAGGATTACAACGAGTAAGGGGATTGTGGCGAATTTATCTAAGTGATGAAGCTGACAGAACAATTTTACTTCAGCACGGGCTAGCATTACGGGGTAAGTCTGTTCCACTATGGGGACGAAACCCCTTTAGAAGAGAACTGCATGAAAACTGGCTCAGAGTAACCATAAAGGACTTGCCTCTATGCTTGATGATAGTGCGATTTTGACCACTCTTAACAACATGGGCCTGCAGCTAAAAACAGACATAACTCGTCTAAAGTGGAGGTTCGGAGGCAAGCTGACCAACATCTTCAATGGAGATCGGTCTGTGTATATTGAACAGCCGAAAGCACCGTTACCAGACTTCATTAAAATCGGAACATTTTCGGCTAAGATCATTTGCAAACAACCCATGGCAAATTTCCAACAACGCTGTGGTAAATGTCTTGAAGAGGGACATTCAAGTTACGTTTGCGCAAAGCCGGTAAAGTGCAGGAAATGTTCAGGAGATGGACACATGGCAAGAGACTGTAAAACAACCAGAAAGACACGGTCAACGATCCTCCATCAAAACAACGTGAAGTACCGATACAAAGAGAAAGTACTCCAAAGACTGCAACTGTCATTCAGAAGGGTAAAGCGACTACCACATCCGACGGAAAAGAGCAAAGTTCTATCATTGCTTTTTTACGGGAAAGTAAAGGAAACAAGTCGAAAATAGCTGTAACGTCAGAGAGTCTACAAGATGATAAAAACGTGACAGATGTGGACGATGAAAATGTAACTGACGTTAGCGGTGACGATGAGAGATATAATACGTCTCGAGAGGACGTCTCGGAGTTATCTGCAGAATCACCGCCATTATTAACGTCAACAACTGTGAAGAAAACAGACACCAAGAAGAATCGTAAAAGAAGACGGAAGTTGCGATCCTAATGATGAACAATATCAGATTTATTACCCTGAACGTCAGGGGTTTCAACGAGAAAACCAAGCGACAACATATCTTTCGATGGCTTAAATTTCAAAAGACAGATGTGGCAATTTTACAAGAACTTCACGGAGACGGAAGAGACACTGATCTGTGGGAAAAAGAATGGTGTGGCAGAATTTTCTATTCGAAAGGTGACAATTATAGCAGAGGTACAGCTATATTGGTCCGTCAAAATTTTCACTTTGACGTTGACACTGTGTGGAAAGACAATGATGGCCGAATTATCATAATAAATGGGAGTCACAATGGTTTGAAAATGTCAGTCTGTGGTATTTACGCCCCAAATGGTATGAAACAAAGAAAAGAGTTCTTCGAAAAATGCAACGATTACGTCAACGAAAATTGTTTGTACGAGAACACAATAGTGGTAGGTGATTTCAACTGCGTACTGGACAAAAATATGGACAGAGTATCCAATGCAAATTCACGCCGTACAAATGACAGCTCTACAGCCGTTTTACGGAATTTCATTCAGCGTTTCAGTCTATGTGACGTTTGGCGAAAATTGCACCCAGGAAAACGTCAGTTCACATGGCGCAGACTCACACCATCGCCAGTTCACAGCCGCCTGGACTACATTTTTCTTGCTAAGCATCTTCTTCGTCAAGTCAAGAAGACAGACATCAGACCTGCCATACTGTCAGACCATATGGCTGTATCCCTGGAGATTCAGTTAAGCGTCGACAAGAGGGGACCAGGAACGTGGAAATTCAACAATAAACTTTTGGATAAGGAAGAATTCGTTACAAATGTAAAAGAACTTATACAGAACTGTCAACGTAAAAGCTTTGATAACAACCAAGTGAAGTGGGATCTTTTAAAAGGAGAAGTTAGAGAATATGCTATAGAATTTACGCGGAACGCGACAAAGAACTACAACAAAAAAATACCGAACCTTGAAAAGAAGCTACAAGAATATGAAAGATTAATGATCACAAATCCATCGGATGAGAATATACAAAGATACGGTGAAACTAAGAAGCGGCTTGAAGAGCTATACACGTTATTATCAGAAGGGGCACAAATACGATCTCGTGTCACATGGATTGAAAAGGGGGAAAGAAGCACCAAGTACTTTTTAAACATGGAAAAACATAACGCTGCAAAAAAGGAAATGAAAGAGCTTGTGACAAGTGATGGAAAACAGGTGACAGACACAGATGGAATTCTCCGAGAACAGCGAAACTTCTACAGCGAGCTGTATAAGCACAGAGAAAGTGGAATGACGTTGGACAGTTTTCTATCGGACACGGTTTTACCACAGCTATCTGATTCACAGCAGGAGCTATGCGAAGGTCTCTTCTCACAGAAGAGGAATGCCTCCACGCGTTAAAGACCATGCAAGGAAACAAGTCTCCGGGTTGCGACGGATTGTCAGTAGAATTTTATCGTTTCTTCTGGCAAGATATTAAATATTTAGTTATTTCTTCTTTGAATGACGCTTTGATTTTTGGCGAACTTTCAACGTTACAAAAGCGAGGTATGATATCTCTATTATTCAAAAAGGGCATGGAAAGTGATTTAAATAATTGGAGGCCTGTGTCATTGTTGAATATTGATTACAAGATTGCTACCAAGGTTTTATCAAACAGGCTGAAATGTGTTTTACCTTTTGTCATTGATCGTGATCAAACTGGTTACATGAAAGGACGTTATATTGGCGAAAATATACGTCTCATCACTGATATCCTGCACTATACAAAAAAGAACAACTTAGAGGGGGCAATTTTGTTTATTGATTATGAAAAGGCTTTCGACAGTGTGAACTGGAACTTCATGTTTAACGTATTGAAACGGTTTAATTTTGGTCACAATTTTATTCAATGGGTGAAAGTATTATACACCAACATTTCTAGCAGCATTTCGTATAAAGGTTGGAATTCCGATTTCTTTTCGCTTCAGAGAGGAGTACGTCAGGGTTGTCCTCTCTCTGCATTACTGTTTTTACTTGTCATAGAAGTCCTTGCATGTAAAGTTAGACAACACAAGCAAATTTCTGGTATTTCTATTCCAAATAACAACTCTGCGAAAATCTCTTTACTAGCTGATGATACGACAATTTTTGTGAAAGATAAGGGTTCTATTAAGATTGTTTTAAATGTTATGGGGGACTTTCATAAGTGCTGTGGATTAAAAATGAGTAGTCGAAAGTCGAAAGCAATGTGGGTGGGTAAAAATAGAAACTGTACTGATAAGGTGGATGGGATTGAATGGACAAATGAACCTGTGAAAACCCTTGGAGCTTATTTTGGGTATGATGATGAAAAATGCAAAGATTTAAATTGGTCAAATAAAATAAAAAAGCTGGAAAATATTTTAAATACTTGGGGCAGAAGAAATTTAACACTTTATGGGAGAGTTGTTATTGTGAAAGTATTAGGTATTTCGCAAATTCTGTTTTTAGCTTCAGTAATCGGTATACCCGATGAAGTGAAAGCTAAAGTGCAAAAACTTGTTGATGTTTTTATCAAAAGAAAACGTCCAATTAAACAAACGACACTGGAAAAAGACTACCACAAGGGTGGTGTCAAGAGTATCAATGTTGATAAACAGCTTCGTGCTGTCAATGCCATTTGGGTAAAAAGATTGGTTTCTGGTAAAGGCAGCATTTGGGCTGCAATACCATGGCATTACTTTACTATCGATGAGTCATGTGATTTATTACAACAAAACCGATGTTGGAATTCCTTACCAAGAAATGTATCGTCATTAATACCTCATTTTTATGTCAGAGTTTTAAATGACTGGTACATAGCATGTGATAATGTCATTGCAAAACGAAATGTAACGCAAAGGTGGAGTAAGAAATATCATATTTTTTACAAGTCACTTACAGGAGAGAGTTTGCAGTATGGTTTATACACAGATAGTCAATTTATTCCAATAGACAAAATCACTTGTAAATCCATCTATTGTATTCTCCTAAAGCAACAATGTTCTAGCACTGACAAACTTGCAATCGATAAATGGTATTCGTCACTAGGAGTAAATAACTTAAAAACACTTGTTCACAGTCAGATGATTTGGAAGAATATTTATTTATGTACAAGAGAAATTAAATTAAGAGAATTTCAATGGAAATTGCTACATAGGTTATTACCATGTAATAAGTATTTGTATTATTGGAAAAAAATCGATTCTGTGAATTGTAATGTATGTCAGGTTCCCGATTCTTTGGAACATAAATTTTTGGAATGCCGAGTGGCAAAACGTCTTTGGGTAAAAATTTCAATTATCATTTGTAATTTTTTGAGTAGAAATGTAGTTTTGACGAATGTTGACATTATTTTCAATTGTAATGCAGAAAAATGGCTTTGCACAAAATTCAATGGAGAAGTGATCAAACTGTTTATTTTGCTATGAAAATGGTCTATTCATAAATATTGGCTCGGGGATGGGAAAGTACCCATAGATGTACTTTTCAGACAGGAGTGTGCTTTAAGATATAAGACTGAGAAAGAATTACGACATGATAGCAAATTTTTAGAAGCTTTTGAAAAAATAATGAAATCTTGCTAATTATTGTAGTTTGCTTTGTACTTTTCAAGTATATTACATTTGCCGTAAGGCATATTCGATGTGAAACTCCTGGCGAATTTTAAATAAAAGATAAAAAAAAAGGTCTGAAGATCGCCGTGATGTCGTTCTTCTCTATACGTTTTTCTGAGCTTGTTTTTTTTACTAAATTGCTCTAATATTATCTGACATGTGTTTGAAATCTTTATCAACTTTTCTTTCCGGACCAGGGCGCAACATTACCTTTTTTACTTTCATAGTAACCTAGGATTCATTTAATTCGCTGATTAATAGACTCTTATGTTCTTCCTCGATTGTCTGTAACTGACTTTACTTTCCCGATATCGATATTGCGTTCGCACTCATCACGTGTCTTGAAACTTACGTCATTCCCTGAAATAGTTTTCAGACAGACTCAAGAAATTTGACAACTACTACCGAATAGTCGGCAAAATTTACAGAAACTTGCAACAATAATTACATGTGTGGTAATTTTACCGTCTTTAGCCTAAGCGGGTTCGCTTGGCGGAAGCAGTATATAACGATCGGAGTTCCAATTTTTACCCTTGAGTGTGAGTGTAGTATTCGAACAACTGACATCATCATCTTACGCTGTTCCGAGTGGCCTGGGCATTTTTTATAATATACAATAAATTGACCCTATCAAAATTCTTGTTTTTTACATTGCTTGGATATCGATATTTTTTCTATATTTTTTGCCTTTGATTTGAAGTCTTTTGATTCTCCATTGGCGGCAGCTCATGTACGGTTACAACCGTCATGTGATCACCGGAGTGTGCTTGTAAAGTTGTCGGGAAGTTGTTCAAAAAGCATTTTGTATTTAGCGGCTGCAGCTCGGGATTTTTCAAGATAAACAACCCATTATACATTTCCTACATCTTTGAAACGAGGATTACGGTAATCTTTCTTGTGATGAAAATTTTGTGAACGTCTTTGCAATGTGATCCCACCATGGGTGTGATCTGATTCTTTGTTAGTAAAAATCGTCAGAAATGGTCCAGTGGCCGTGATAAAATAGACTCGGGTGCAAAAATCATTGCGAGGAGGATTGTAAATAATTCACATTTCGATATTTGCTGTCGTATTTCTCGACAGGAATGACCCATTTTTACGCATTGTGTATAAGAAGATCAAGGTGTTCGGCAGTCAATTGCTTCTATCATAATAATCTTGATCGCAGCTATTTGGCGAGAAGACAGCGGGCTCTTATAATCTCGCAAAATTATTGATATTATGTCTTTGTGTTGAAAATTTTCGATCGAAGGCAGCAGCTCAAATCAACAGCCGTGGTATATTGGGTGTTTATCACTGGACGCAGAACTACCTTGCTATCAACATTACGTTCTGTACCAATGTACGCCCCTGAAAGTTATAGAGTCAGGTGCTGCATCGGCAGTTACACATTGGTCGTAATCTTTTCTTATTCTGCCCCTATTTCTTATATCTTTTGTACCGTCTAGAAATTTCAAAGCTAGAAATTTTTACCGTGACATATAACACAGTGACCTTGCACACTAATAATCATTCCACTGTTTCTGTTGGGGTTTGTTGGTTTTATGATTTACCCCGTGGCCCCAGTAAAATCTTTTCCATACGATACACAGTTGAATTTTTTAAAGGTAAATTTAGTATATTCCCAGTTTGTGGGGTAAAGTTGTCTAGAATGAAAGGTTGAGTTGACGCTGATAGAGTAGACGTCGGGCCTGGCAGTTTACTGAGGTCCGGTCAGTTTGGGGTCGTTTAGTCCAGAAACCTGCAAAGTTCTGTATGATCATCGTTCGGCGTTTGGGTGTTTTAACTCAAAATCTTTTGGACAAAGTAATTCAGTAATAATGTACGCCAGATTCCTTATGTTGTTTTGCCACCGTCATACGCGTATACCGACGGCTTTAGATTAAAAACGGTAAAAATATTCAGTGCTCGTAAATGCGTGCAAAGTTTATTTAGTGACTGTTTACGCAGTATAGTCATCAATACGACTAGGATTTGCCACCACGTAACGACTGTAATCCCGCATCAATAGTCCATACGAAAATTTTGTGCTGAATCGAAGGAGGTAAAAATTACGGTAGGAAAGGTCGGTCCATTTTCCGTCAAAGTTGTTGATCTTCAAAATCTTCACTGTGCACAAACTACATGAGTGGCTGTTATAGGTCTACACGTCCCACGTGCTTTCCACTGTTCCTTGTTACGAGCTATGTTCAAAGCGCGGAGTTACAGACATTGGTGAAGTACCGGGTACATTGATTGTGTTCAAAACCTCTACCTGTTTGCTCCTCGTGTTTTTTGTGTGTGTCCCTAACGTCGACTGGCTCTATGCTGTATGTTGCGTACACACATAGCAGTCGGGATTAAGATTTCCTGGGTAAATAGATACACTCAATAGTTTATTCCGCCTCTGACGCAAAGATACACACTGTTTTACATGTACCACTCCTAGGCCCTGGGATCGATTGCCATACCTTTAAAATCATAGAGTTTAGCGATTAGATACCAGAAAATTGTGTGCAGTTCTTATGCCTTTATTAATGTACATGGGAAATGGCAAACTGGAAATCTGAATCCAGTGTATCCCAGGAACACAACCTGTAGTACTTGACTTGCCAGATGCTGTGTTACTTTATTTTCTTTCAATAGTTGCAAGTTGAAAGCTTCGTCCCCGATATCAAACCAACCTATTAGTGTAGGTTTGCCATCCTTCAGCGATAACATCACATCTTCCTGGATCTTGGTTTCATCATGTATAAGACCACCAGCCCATCCATTTGCTGGCAGCTTTGCTTCCATGGCTGCCTCATGCATCCACTGTAGAACATCTCTATTGATGCCGCTGACTTGATGGACTCTATCCTTGTATCTTCTTAGTTGTCTGTTGGAGGGAAGGATACACATGTTGCTGTCTTTCAGATCACAGTGTACCGGTATGATCTTGGACTTCTTGCTCACAGATGTAAACATATGCTTATGACTTTTGTATCCCATTTCATGCTTTTTATGTTATTTTGTTTCATTTTCAGAGCTTCATGTTGACTCTGTAGAAGAATTTTAAAATACTTTAAGATTTCAGCTAAATCAGCTTGGTCATCAACATGCAATTCAATGTCAAATCCTGAAGGGGGGGGGACATTTTATAACAGTTTTCCTTCTTCAGGAATTCCACGTCTGATTGTCTTCCCAGGCATCTTTTTGACATCCGTTACAAGTAGTTGTTGTTGCACACCATGAAAGCACCTGAAAGCATTGTCTTTATCTGAATGTATATGCTGACTCCTTGCCTCCACTAGTACTCACTTGCTCCACTAAACAGGCCCTTTTTACACCAAATCTTTCTCCCTCTGTGATGGGAGTGCCTCTGCATATTTTCAACTTTTGTACAGATGCAATGAAATTTCCCAGATGTTCCTTTGTAGAAATGAGTTTTGATGCAATTTCATACACTACTAAGTAGTTTGGGATGCTCTGAAAGTCTGTAGGCGAGTCTTTTGCACTGGTTTTTCCAGGTGATTCCCCAGTACAGTCCTATAGTTTGACCAGTAGTCTTATTTCTGGTGGTTGACACTTTAACATTTGGAAAGACTGTTTTGTTTATTCTTCCAACAATACCTTTATTAGTAGCAGTACAACCAGATTGCGTTGAAGCTTTGTATGCCAAAGACATTGTGCACTTATTGTTCCATTTGGGTCACTCTTAATATGACATTGTATCCTTTAAATGAAATGTATAAAATTACCACTATCAAAAATGCTGACGGTCAGTCACAATCAGGGTGCGCTAGATGATTTTCATTTGTTATGGACATATATCTGCTATTCAGACTGATATTATATTGCTTATTTGTTTCTAATAAATAGTAATAGTTGTATCTAACTGGGGCACATAAAGAAATATTGCATATATTGTGCAGTTTTGGTTGTACATCCATAAAAATGCCTTTAAAACCTGTAAAAAGTAGCGTTATGCTGTTTCACTTCAAAATGTACTTAATTTCAAAATGTTTTTGGAACACAGTGTCAAAATTGTGGAATTTTTAGCTTACATATGTTATTGCAGAATACCTAATCTTTCTTTCACAAGTTATTTCATGTGATTATGTGCATCGGAACAGAAACTGTGGTATTTTTACCAAAACTGTAACATCGTTATGTTTTTGTGTTTTATGACCATAAGTACATATACCTTTAGTTTATATGTAGAAAAATGGGTAAAATATTGTAATATTGAATTTAATTCCAACCTCAACATCCATGGCAAGCATTTTATACACCAAAATTAAATAAAGTTGCATATTGTATTGTTTTGTGAATAAATGAAAATGGAGATCGTTGTGGTCGGAATTTCTTGTAGCGTCCGTGACACACTCATATCTTAAGGACAACAGGAGTTATAAAAGATCTGATGTCACAGGCCTAAGTGTCAATAGGTGCCTACCTTAAATAAACAAATTATATAATTACTGTCCCTTGCATTAACTATTAATATTCCTAAAATATGGAAATGTAGCATCCGTGACGGTGTAGCGTCCGTGACGGTGTTTACTACATTATTAATAATTAATAACTATTTAAAACATTTTAAAGCAGTTAATCCACTGAAAATATAAATACTAGTGTGTATATTGTGTACATACATGGAGTTGGGTTACAAAATGTCTTCAAGGCATAAAATTGTAAATTTGCAAAAAATTGATTTTTTAAAAAGTAATAAAACACTCAAAAAGTTATGTTGAGCCTCAACTGTAACACTTAGATTGGTGTTTTTTAAGAATGCAGTAATTATATTGAATATGTTATTAGAATTCTAGTGAAAAGAACAATGAATTCTGTGCTGTATATGCATTTATTATTGTGTATTCCATTTCAATTCATTATGTCACGGATGCTACAATAAAATGCAAACATTGTTTTTCAGATTATAAGCCAATCTAAATGTGAAATAACCATCACATTTTATTGTTTTCTTATCACATTTTGAATTTTAAAAAATCAAGGGGGTAAGAAATGACATTTGTGTCAACTCTGTCTCCACCACTTTCACATATTATGAAGGCAGAGAGTACGAACGTAAAGTTGGCGTCATCCTCATCCTCATCCTCAGGTGACCTTTCTAGCTGACGCTAAAATGACACTACTCAGCATCAGCTTCAGCGTCGTATCCAAAGATTGCGGAGGTTCGCTACCCGATGATGGATAAATGATAAAATTTGCCCATAACTTAAGAAAATAACAACTCCATTCTTTCTCAACTTTCTTTTGAATCCTAAAACTGGTTCGCAGGTAATATTTTACCGTTAGAATATCTCATATGGACTAGTTTTTTGGAAATGTTCGTAATTTTCAGTCCATGGATCCGCGGATGTGTTTGTCGGTATCCTCTTAACTCTTGCGTTAAGATTTCCAAAAATTGGTGCAAAAAAGGTATACATGGTCCGAAATATGTAAAAATCGCCACCATGAGAGGTGATGTGAAAGCCCTAATTATTCAAAGGACATATAAAACAATTAACTTGTATAAACGTTATGACTTGGGGCCTGAAAAGTCAATATATTAAACATAAAACCTTTGAACTTTAAGGAAATTAAGGGCTAAGAATGTTGCCTTATAACTACAACGTGAGAAACGGATATTGAGAGGAGAGGTAACTAAATATTATGAAATGCAAATCCCACATTTACAGTGATATGAAACTTGGAGCATATTTTTAAAGTCGTTTTTACACTTATCATTCCATCAGATGCATTCGGGAATAATAAGATCTGACGCCGGTGGAGCTGACACTGTAGCGTCATCCTCATCCTCATTTTCGCGTGACCTCTGAAGCTGAGGATGAGGATGATGAGTATGACGCCAACTTTATGCTCGTCAGAGAGTACAGATATATTATAGAACAGAGGTCAAAGGTTGGCAGACTACGTCTCTGATCTCCAGCCTCACCTAGGTGTGTGTGCGCGCCCCATCCTGACAGGTGTTAGAACAGCTGCAAGCCATTTGGATTTCTGGGGTGGTGTGTCAAATACATTGTAGCAAACTTTATTGTGGGACCACAGGTCAAAGTTTACAACCTGTCCCTCTAGCCTGATCTAGGTGTCTAGTTTTATCTTGGTTTTACACTTTAAGTAAGGCACAAGCAATGTTAACTTCTGTGTTTTTTGACGTATTGAAAGTTTATTACTGGTATAGACATTTTTCACATACTCCAACTGATTTTTGCAGTAGTTGCTATAGCTTTCTTGTTCAATTTAAAGAAATTGTCAATGTTTTGACACAATTTTCACAATTTAAATGTTTGATAGAGAAAGGTTTTGGAGAAAAGAGAAAGAAAAAACCAGATTGTTGATTGCTTTTTATATTTCAAATTGACCTAACTTTCAAGTTTGATTTTGGTAGCGTCCGTGACAAAATTACATGTCATACTAAACAGAAAATAATTTAGAAAGAAGTTCATTTTAATTACACTGAATGGTATTAATATTGTTGCTATAGCATGGTTAATTCATGACAATAAAACTTTTAAATACAGCATACCAGCGGAAGGACATAGAGGAGTTGAAAGTCCTATTAAAAAATATGATCAATATTGTTGTATTTCTCACTAAACTTGAGGTTGTGATTATTCATGGAAAAATTATAAGTAAATCATACTAAGTATAGCTTATTTTAATGCCAATATGCATCTTTTATATTGTAATAACATAAGAAAGCATTAACAAATCATTGTTTAAAATTTTATTATGACATTTGTGTTTCATGTACAACATTTCTGTAGCGTCCGTGACACTGTGTCAACCATATAAAACAACGTGCACTGTGGTAAAACTAATGACGTTTGCTTCACCAAATTTTAGGAAGATATGCCCCATACCATAACCTTTCAACATATTATTTAACTGGACAGTTATCATGAACTTGAAATTTTGACCTAAGTGACACACTCTAGCGCACCCTGATTGTGACTGACCCGTGTGCATATCACAGTGTATAAGGACAAATTTGCTTTTCACTGCCTAATGACCAGATGTGTAAAAACCTTGTCACACATCTGATCATCACTATTAGTGCAAGATGCGAGGTATAATGATATTCAAATATGCAGATTACATTAATGAGGATTGTTTCAGTATTAAAATTCTATGCTAATGACCCTTAATCAATGTGGAATATTCATGTACGTCGGATCTTGCATTGTATAGATCATCAAGCAGTGAAAAACAATTATAGACTATGGCACTAGATAGATCTGCAATTACACATTATGTATTTTGTCACAAGGGAAACATAAAACACTTCTAACGACATACCAAAAAATGTTTCCCCGTTGTTGTGTACATGTAGAGTAAGTATGACTTTGCTAGTGCCTCTCTTTTGATGAAACTCTGAATTCATGTGTCAAGGACTCAAACCACCACATGCAACTACATACATGCATTTGTAAATGGTAGTATAATAAAGTCAGTCCATGTCACAACCGATAGTTCAGTGACAAAGATGCATGTACTTATTACAGTATTGATTCCTAGCAATGCATACATTCCAACTGGAATTTTGATTTTTATAGTTTGTCCCCCTCATATTCAACATTTTTCCCATTAGGGCAGCCAGAATATTTTGACTGGAGTTTAAACCTTCCAAGGGGTCAACCAATGCTGGACGTATGGAACAAAACTCCTGAAGGCATTGATATTTTAATTATACACGGACGCCCACTGGGTAAGTAACGTGTGTATGTGTCTTTGTGTGTTTGTGTTCATTCTTGTAAAAATGCAAATGTCATTTCAAAAGTCTGCTGCATGTTCACCATGCATTGCTTCAAACTGTCTATTTTCATAAACTATGGTACTGTATTTCTGGAACACTTTTTTGTTTTTTTTCAATGAATGTACCTGACATCTGTATCAAACAATATGAGCAATGGTTATTCCACTGTCTGTCATTTGGCAGCCATGCATCAAGTCCAGCTTGGTCAGACATTGGGAGGATCCTATTGTTTAAAGCATCAATAACTGTATATTTTGATACCTGTAATATTGTTATTATATTTGTTTGGGTACACACTTTCATATTTCATTAGCGTCCCCAGAGAATGTCCAATTTGTACCAATCTACAGCATAAGGACAAGTATCATGAATGTTTTAAAATATGAAATGCTACTGTGTTTGATTAGAAGTGATCACACAGAGAAAAACAGTTCCGTCTTGTACAAATTAAATGACATCTGCATGTGATGTCAATATGGTTCTTCTATATATGCTTATAAATTCATATATATATATATATATATATATATATAATATATATATATATATATATATATATATATATATATATATATATATATATATATATACAACATTCTTATAAGTCAGTAGATTATTGATATTCTGTACACAATATTATTTTTTTAAGGTCATGGAGATAAAACCATGTCAGAGCAGAGAACTGGCTGTATGGAATTACTGAATACAATTCAGAAACAAGTGAATCCAAAATATCATATCTTTGGACACATACATGAGGTATGAATGTACTTATGCTGGATAATTGTCATAAGATCATATACAATAGTCTGTGTCAAATTGCCATCCACTTTCATGTGATGGTTGAGTTTTCTGGTACTCTATCAATCTCCTTGATGCTGAAATATCACCTTGGCAGGTACAGCTGTGAGGGTTAGCCATGTAAATATTGTAGATGACATTTATTCAGTGCCACACTATCAGACTAAAGGAGGGGTTCACTTGTGAATTTATACATTTGTTGCAAAAAGTTTAATATTGCTTTTTGGTGTAGTCAAATGCCATCACAGATATTTATCATATAACAATAGAGTTTGTTAAACCATAGACTATGATCAAAGACAAAATATTGTGCTCATTTAAGTCATCAATAAAACATTTGGCATACAATACATGTAAAAATTCACATGCCAGTAAGCTTTTAGTGTTTCCAAAGTTTAACAATGAAAAAGTCTTGTCAGGACCATGCACTGAACTTTTACCTCGGTCAGAATCACTTCTTTGAAATATTCTTCTTCGAATTTATTTCAAAAGTATTTTGTTTGCCAGCTTGAAAATTTTCATTTCTCATTTGCAAAAGTTTGTCTCTCATAAGTTTCTGACAGGTTAAAATTTTGCCTGATGCAGTAAGGTTTTACCAACATATGTTGAAAGTTATGGAAATTTTCTCCACTATTTTCAAACCAATTGTTATCAATTTGCCATGATATAGTGTCTATTGTATGTGTACCAATTTTCCATATATTTTGTCGGACAGGTACGGAGTGACATCTGACTACACAACTTACATCAACGCTTCAACATGCACCCTCCGATACAGACCCATCAACAAACCAGTCATATTTGATTTACCAAATCCATCCTGAACTCATCACAACTTTGACATCAAGATTGTCTGCTCCACAATATTGCAATAATCGGAAGTGTATCCTGCAAGGACAAGTGTACAAATCTAAAGTACCATATCTTATTTGGTACTGCTGCAACCATACCAGCTGGTATTGCAAACAGATTCCACTACTGTTATAATAAATATTTTTGGTGTGAAGACGTGTGATGTTTATTTAAGTATGTACAATGTAAGGTTTGCCTGGACTTAAAGTTTGAAAGTAAACAATCTGTAAAGATTTATGGCATTTCCTGTACACTTACCATTTACATAATATTTTATAATCTACCTTTTTAAGTCCTTGACAGAAATGTGTTTTTGTATATATATCGGTTACTTTAACTTAATGTAAAATGTTACACATTAGTCATTTCAAGTGAAACGTTTATACATATCTATGCGTTTTATGGCAAAATGTAATGTGATTGGATTGATGCAATGGAATTATGAAATGATGTGTTTTACAGAATGTATTGGCAAGGGGGAATGTACTTTTAAGCTTAGGGTAAGTTTAAGGTTGTACCGGTATGCGCCTTAAAAGTAATAAACTTAAACTTTTGCTCAAACTTTCCTTAATGAAACGTTCAACCATTTTCTTACCACATCAAGGATGAAAATCAAGGATTATCATGAAAACTTGGCAATTGAGAACAAATTATCTGACATTTACTGATATTTTTAAATTCAAAATGGCCATCATTCCTGTATTAACTCTATGGGGAAAATAAAATTTTCAATTATTGAAAAACTGAGATTGTGAAAATATTTCTTTTCCAAGAGCTTTATAATTAGCACCCACAAACGGTAGATAAGAAAATAATTTGAAAGTTTAAGAGTCTGAATATCTGTCCCCAAGGCGCATTCTTCCATAAAAAAAGTAGGGTCAAGAGCTTATACAAAACTCTCACAAGATAGATCATCATCATAGTCTCAGATATGGAAGAGATGTAAGACTTATACAAGTACTTGTACACTGCAGCATTGATATAGCAACTCTCATCCTATGAACTAATATCAGAATCTGAAAGTTTGGTCCGGCCAACCACTGGACTACAACTACATGTACAAATAGCTGTACTTAAAGTGAAAATAACATACTAAACCTGTAAATGAGAAAAGTTCACGTAAAAAGTGATCTTGTCTCTGTTCTCGACACAACCTTTTTGACTGTTGCAAGAGCCAGAGTATCTGATGCAAGATAATCTTAATATTTGTGATCAATTTGGTTTCACCAAAAATATGTAATCCTTTATGTAAATAATTCTGAACTTGTAAACAGAAAACTTGAACAACAGCACGTGATGACTCAATTCTTCAATCCAAGCAAGAAATCTTATCAAAGAGGCATTATTGGTTCAATTGATGTCAGTTTCACATGGAAATACACACAGCATATCAAACTGCGATTTAATGCAAAATCCCAGTCTCCTGCAGCTTGACTCAGAGCTTTTAAGCGAATTGTGCATATTAAATGATACACTCTAATATTACATTACGTACATTTTAGCAATAATCTTCACCACAGGTGGGTCTAAATGAGATTTTGGTACAGTATATGTCATACAGCACAAGCAAGCAGGCAATTGCTCTACATCGGTAGAGCAAATTGTACCCAATCGATATCTTAAACAGTCAACTCCTAAAAAATTATAACTGGTGCATGCTCAAAACAAATATCCACTGTTAGAAATGTACATTCGGACTTAAACAGAATGAAGTGTAATATGGAAAGTTATCACATGAATGGAAAGGTCTTTTTGTACAGTATAATATTTATTTTTAGAACAGAGGGCAGATTAGGATGCATATCAAAAGTATAACTATCATGTTTTGCCTGTCGATTATATCGCAAAAATTTACAATAAAAAGTTTGCAACCTTAAAAATAGTTTTCTTACCTTATTTGTATCAATAAGCTAAGACTTTCCATCTTTATAATTTCCAACGTAGTACCTCATCAATGTATGTGTCTGTATCAGGGCTAATGTTCAGACAGAAGAGAGCAAGGTCATTCGTTTTGCATTTCCCTTTCTTTGTTTCTTTGATGCAGTAGGTAAACATAACGATATGATCTCAGGAATAGACTGAAAGATCTATCTATCGTTTTAGTGCACTCTTAAAGAGGCAAGAGAGCATACTTGGTCTATGCCTAAATCCAGACCATTATGTCATGTGTTAAATATTTTCTACCATACTATATCTAAAGGTACTCACTACCTCAATAACCTTTCAACCATGTCCACGTGGATATAAATTGTAAACATTGAGATTGCACCATACTCAGTTGGTTGAAAGTTTAATACTTTCGCCACCATGGTTTGGCCCAAACCCATTGTTAATGAATAGCGATTGTGGACCTGACTACACAGGAATTGGGTGGACAGGTCTAAGCAGAGTTGTTTCCATTGACTCCGCAGACCACAACAACAAATACACTTAAACAATAATTAAAACTTGGAAATTCCGCCCCACAAATGATCATACTAGTCTTAACTGGTATGAATACAATTATTTTTATCTGGTGTACGTGTTTTTCTAACTGGTGAGTCTAAGACGGGTCTTAAATTATTTCAACTCTTTTCCTGTGCCGTACTGGCCGGTACAAATATTGAATCATCTGTTCACTACATTCTCGCACTCTTCAACAGCGCCCTCTACAGACGTACATTTATTATTAATCTTTATTTCAGGCCATGAATGCCCATAAAATTAAATAATAGAAGCAAAAAAAATAAATAGAAGTTAAAAAGAGCAAAACACTTAATAAAGAACCTTTCTACAATGTTTCCAAAAAGCTGAATGAAAATACGAATCAGACTCTACACAGGTACGGATAACTGGGTTTTCACTCACGGACAGACGCTTGCAAAATGCGAACAGCAGTCTACGGTGAAGGGAAGCAAAATTAAAGATGTTCTTGGTCACAAAATTGTGACTAATACTGACGTCACGCTTCAGATCAAAAATCAACCTCAAGGCATTATTATAAGCTATCCTCAGTTTTGACATTAGTTTAGCACTAAAATTACACCACACGTTCAAACAATAAACACTATACAAAAATTTTTAAAAACGACACATTTTGCTTTCTGAGAGCACTGGCCAAAGTTACGAACAATAAAATTGGCTCTCGCATAAAAACTACGAAGCTGTCTTTGCATATCTGCATCGTCCATCCCAGTGGAGGACATAATGTAGCCAAGATATTTCTTCGAACTTACAAATTTAAGAGAATTACCATACAAATATACATGAGGAATTCTATCCTGCTTCCAAGATTCGGGAAAGTTGGTGCAAGCATCTAAATCGGGCTGAAAAGGCTGAATCCGCGAACAAAATTACATTCAAATGCGCTCCTTTTTGTAAAAAATGATTATCATGTCATTTCGCTTGAGTAATACAATTATTGTCGGATAAAGTAGCATTCATATCATTTGCGTGTCATGTATTAAATGCTACATTTTAGTTCTGTGATGGAGCTGGGCTCCTGCCTGCAAGCGTATGAAAACAGCACGTACCATCATCACTCACAAGAAGCAATTGTAAATAGATAAAATGTATGAGCTGTCATATAATTTTATCAATTAACTAAGATTCTGTCTTAACAATTTTTTCTTTGGGTTTTCCGTTCACTCAATATATATACTACAGGCTTCTTACTGTTAAGCGCTGTATGAACGTTTTTGCAGCCTGATATGAAGCGGCCTGGTTTGACACGTTGTTTCTCAGTCGATGCTACGTGATTTTTCAAAGTGACAACGTGCCTAGGTCGTAATAAAAGTACTGACATTAAAAATAAGTGCAGAACCAACAAGTTATGAAGAGTAAGAAATTAATTGTATTACGAGATGATGTGTCATTAGAAAATAACGTGTATTTATCTTTAGAGTAAATCATGTGGATTAGGTAAAAATAAAATTAATTCAGAGGGAGAAACGATATGAGAGAACTATGTTGTAACTCTGGCTGAGTGATCGCTTTGTGAATATAGCCATCATTCTCAATTCTACCGGCGTGTTTGTCTTCAGATACACAAGTATTACGTATACAGTGCATTGGTATCTCCAATGTCTGGTAAGGACCGGGCAACATGTGTTTAGGACTAGTGTTCGTAACAGACACGTTGGAGCTATTCCCAGGTAACAGCCAAAGTGATGGTGGAGAGAATTGCGACAACAGTAACGCCTTACATCTAGGGCCTGCGTTCAGCCTCAAAATACTATAAGTTTAATGTAAGAACTTAGCCCTATTATTGATCCACTTTCATGACAGTGGGGATTGGCCGAGCCCTTCTGTCTGTTGCTTCTCGTCTAGGTGACTGGATGCCGCCGTATGTTGTGGGTTCGGCCCCAGATTGAGGACACCATATATTATATACCACCAACGTCTTGTGTGTATGAATCAAAGGAAGATATGAAATTGAACTGTTCGGGAAGTAATGCACAGCTTTTTCCGGTAAACTCTTCACAATTGTGCATTATCTGTAACTTCCTGACTAAAACCAAATAAATGCTTGGCATATGTACTTGTCAGCAAAATGTTACTGCTCATAAGCAGCATTCTTGGTCACAAAAAAGCAATTAAAAAAACCGGGCCTACAAATACGACAAACACGAACACTGCATACATTTGGTGCAGAGTTTGGCCGGTCAGTCAAAGCACGCCCTCTTGAGGTGCTTTCATATTTGCGCCTCCTTATGAAAACTCCCCAACCTTTTAAAAGACCCGAGATACAAAGTAAAGGTGCAGCATGTCTCATTATTATATTCATGCTTACCAGTAACAGATAATGCTTTGTTGTATAGTTCAGCACTTTACTTGAGGTATGTGCTGCTGATGTCTTTTGCTAAATATTAAAGGGCGGTGGTCGTCGGAATGGCGATCAAAGGTCGCTAGGAACCCCTACGACCGACCTAAACACTGTATCTAAGCTACGTTGGCGATTGATTAAAGTTAAACATTTTTGTCTTAATGTACATTGTAAAATGTAAATGTTGCAGCTATTTTGACATGATGCTTCTATATATAGTGCATGAAATACATTGCTTGTAAACAAAAAAGTTGCACATGCGCAGTTACGACGACCACTTCCCTTTAAACAAAAAGCACTAGCCTAAACTGAATTTAATATAAGTATGGCAACCTGCGTATTCGGCGATGGTTTCAACATACTGCGCAAGGGGGTCGTTGACCGGGTAGCTTTTAACTTAAGTACCTGGAGCAAGTTGGATATTTGCATGTTGTCGTTCCGATGACGCACTGTTGTTTTGTTACTGTTCGTGGTAAGCGGTTACAGCTTTTCCTCTTCTGTTTGTTACTAGGGGTACAAAATGTCAGGTCTGCTGGATCCACTGCGAAAACTTTATGTCAGTTTAAATTCACAGTTGAAAAAATGTGATGTGAAAAAGCTTAAAGACCTACTTGGAACGAAATATATTGACAACCAGGAACTCGCAGAATTGAAGGATGCCACGGATATTTTCATAAGGCTACAGGAAAAGGGCAAAATTTCATCCAGTAATCTTCAACTGCTAATTGAACTTTTTGAAGTAATGAAACGTCCCATTCTTGGTAAGGAAGTTGCCAGTTTTATAGTGGTCGATCAATCTAGCCCTCGAGAGTCGCCAAACGCAGGCAACATACCGAATTTACAAACGACAGGTAGGTTTAAACTAAGACACTTGTCATTTGATTCAAATCCCATGTACACATTCTGTCTTCATGTTGTATGGCTTTCGCATTTTCCCCTCGCCTTTCCCCAAAGACTAACCTAAAACGAATATTGTGGTCACGGAAAGAAAAGGCAACAACGTACGGCATCCAAACATCTTAGTGAGAAAAGACAGGTAACTTGTAGTTTTTCTGATACGTAACGTATGCACAATATGTACGCAAAACGGAATATTTCGACTCAAGGTCGTGATATGCCAAGATGCCAGTCTCAAGCGACAAATACCCAAACATGGCTATACTTCTGATTATTGCAAAACAACTGCACAGTACTTCTACACTAATCGCTACGGGACCGTGTCATTAGCAATGGCTTGTTTGTGATTACACACGTGCGGTGGGACTAATCCAGCAATATTTGCACCGAATCGATGTTTCAATAGTAGTTTACAAGTGGACCTCGTCTTAAAACCAGTTCCATCTATGTTCCTGCAGAGCCAAGCATCACCCACCCCAACTGAACGCTAATATAGATACATAAATTGTGTGTTTGACGTTGTTTTGCCTAAACAATAACTATGTAACGGCAGTTGAGCAGGTATATCTGTTTAAACCAGGCGGCGGTACATTGCTGAACGTGACAACGTCAGGTCTTAGAGAGAATGAGAGTAATCGCAAGTAATCAAACTTCTGACAATGACTAGGCTGTAGAGTATCACGACTTCTATCGAAATCGAGTGTATAAACAGGACATGTCAAAAGTGGGATGATATGTCAGCATACTATCGTGGTTATTAGAAAATCGCAGCATTCGTATTGTAAAAAAAGGTTTGCAAGTAATTTGACGAGAGCCGGTACATCAGGTTGTGTACTTTATAAACTTCGAACGTTGTGAGTTTGGTATTAATGAGTTTAGTAGAACAACAACATCAAAGCATACTTCACAAGAATTTGTAATTAAGAAAAATAACTTAGCGGAGACTGCGAAGATATCTAATAGAATATTATTTTCTTTGACTTCAGAAATGTCATTTCATTGTACTGAGACCGAGGCAAATCATGACCCTGCAGATGAAGCTCCAAGTTTACAAAACCATAGCGGTAACCACCGTTTACACGGTGAACAAAACACACAGGGAACGACAGTGAAGCCAGAACACCGTCCTCTAGAATCTCAAGTACAAGGACGAGATATCAATGATACTGGTATGCAAAACGTCTTCTATATTAGCTAGAATCATGAATAAGGGGATAATGTGTGGTCTGCGTATCCCGCATTAGTAAATAAAGCAATCAAGGTATCAAAACTATATATAATTAAGATTAATCACCAGCTATTACAATCTTGACATGAGATTGAGGGTGTTTTAAAGACTACAATAACGATTTATTTTTTTTTTTATGTCTACTAACAGATACTCAAAGCTCAGGTAGTGGCGAGGGTACTCTCTGCAGTGATAAAAAAGATGTTCAACAACACGGAGAGATCGATGGAGCCAGAGGTGATCCTGAAGATGAAAATAAAAAATTAAACAACGAAGAAAACAACGTGAGCGAAATGATGAGGCAAAAAAAACCTTGTTACAAATACGGAGAGCAGTAACCGATATTATTATAAATCTACCATCGAGAACAATAATATTTTAAATGCACTAAAAAGCCATACAGAAGGCCCGTTTCATGGTGCCTATCTGCGTGTTCACTGTTAGACGGTTTCAAGGGACCCGTTGCAGCTTTGGACGAGTGCCAGGAGATGCCTCACCCTCTGCAGTCTGTACGAGTGTATGTGTAGTGCACAGACAATCTCCGTACAGAGGTTGGAGCACGGTGTGGCAGCAATGCGGCGTGGATAATTCTAACCAAGCTAGAGGGTCTTTGAGTCGTTGACCGTGCGCCCCAAAAATGTGGCTCCTGCTGAGACTCCATAGCTAGATTATGATTATTCACGCTGCACAACAATCTATGTACGGAGATCGGTGCACAGGCTTGGAGGAGCGCGTCCAAGATGATCGTGTTCAACACTTGCGATATGAATTGGAAGAGGAATTAATGGCATTGCACGAAAACTGGCAATACTCGGAACATTTTATGCCCCGGTCACGAATGGAAGATGTATAATAATAAGGTTATCACGAAAATACCACAAAGAATGCACTCGGATATTGGCGTTACGCATCGACCTCCGCTTCACGTCGGGCTATACGCTGTACCAATGTCCTCCTGCAGCCTTTGTGGTATTTTCGTAATAACGTCATAGTATAGGTATGCAACAATTTTGAAATTCAGATTTTTTTTATTACTAAACGTTGTGTACAGTATACTTTAAGTTTGCATAAATGAATGACAGAAGCTGTTGATTTGAAAACTTGCATTTGTAACGCAGAAACGTCTTCTGACAAAATGTCTTTAATTTATCTCTTAAACCTCTTAAACCAAAACCATATAGAAATATTTGTCTATGTAAGTTTGAAATACATATGATTGGCATAACTAAACAGCAACTCTGAAAATTAATACACTTATGGTCTCTGTAAAAGTTGTTAGAACCAAAGAGCACTGTACTATTAAAATGCTGAGTTGTATTTGCAATACAATATGCAGTATTCTTGTTGACTTAACAATCGACATGTTTGCTGCCTAGTAAGAGTATGAATGCTCAAATGATGCTGAATACGTTCCATTATATCCAAGTGGTCGAATTATTGACAATCCTTAATGTACAAGTCTAATAGTTGATTATGCTAATGTAAGAATAAAACGAAAATAAAAAATAATTTTATGTTAAAATTTAAGGCCTGGAAAATTTACCAAGGGCCGAATTAATGTTTAATTTTAGTTGTCAGTGCCGGTGTTCACCATGTTTTGGCTCATTCTTAATGAAAGTTTTGACCATTTTGATTTTCGTGACATTCAAAATGATTAATTGTCGCACATAATGCACAGAGTAAATTGTGAAATGTTAATTTTAAAACATTCAGGTAAGTAAGGGAAAATGTAAGAACAGTTCTACTTCTAATCCTCACGTAGATCGATCTTGATTGGCCGTGATTCCACGTCTCCCCTGAAAAAGTCAAGTAGAAAATGTTAGTATCTCCATAAATAACATTTACTCTCCGTACAGTTTTTAACTGTGAACTTGTCCACGTCATGTGCCTTATCGATGAACTTTTCCACGTCATCTGCATGCCTATCAGAATTCCTACGTGTAAACATGCCTGTTTTTTATTCTCATATATGTTGGTAGCTGCATCACGTCATTGCATTATGTTTAAGACACCCACGATGATGTAATAATTTTTTTGTATAAAGTTGTTATGTAAAGTGGCTCAATCTTCAATCTTCAATAAAAAATTGTCATAAGTATTGGTCTCTCCATTACGCTAGTTATTGTTCATTTTCCGAATACATTGTCCAGGTATTTTGGTAAGTAATAACCTGATGGGGTAACGGAAGACAAAAGACAAAATGCCATCTCTATGAACGATGTTCTTTACCAATAAATAACTTAGTTTCAGCAGGTTTTGTTTTTATGTTAAGTGTATCTATATTTAGCAGAGGCCTATCCTTCAACTTCACTTTAGATACAAGAACACTTTAATTTAACTGAATGGCCGTTTTGCTTTACAAAGCCCGACGAGTCTACTTGTTCCTTATCTGTACAAAAGTTAACACTTGAAGCAAATATAGTCACCCAATTCAGCATTTTATCATAGGTGTCAGATTACAGTAAACGTTTCCCATACACTGTCTACCATCACGATGGTCATTCATTCCAGCTTTTGCCCATACACATTTTTACGTGAGCACCATCCGGTTAAAGGTATACGGTCACCTGTAATCTAAATATGCCCATATATGGTCAAAGGGGCCTTCCATGCTATTCAAAGTGCCCATGTGAGGGCGCATTCTTTAAAAAGCGGCCACCCGCTTAAAATCTGTGATTGGTTAGATTTTCTCTTTCCATGGTAACTACGGTAAAATTGGAACAGGTGACAGTATACCTTTAAGGCCCCAAGAACCGGATAGCCACCACCTATTTGAATATTCAACTTGAACGAAGACGATAAAACTACAAAGAATGCTTCTGATAAGGTTGGCAGGAACGCAAACAAATTATCTCCACTTTATCCCAATTTCTACACATGGCTCTTCTAAGTATTCATCTGCACTCCCACCTGGTCAGTTCACAACGACTGGATTTTCGGTAGCTGAGAACGGCGTCACCAAACGATGTGTCCATTGTCCATTGAGTTGGCAAGGGTACTAGTATAATATTAAAATAGCATGTTATGTTGTAAAATACCAAAGTCACCATTTTTGGTCGAAAATGAAAAGAAATGCGTTGCGACACACGATAATTTCGAGTATTTAAGCCCCACAGTCCCTCAAACCACGGCCATACATGAACGCACTAGCTTATGTCCGTACGCTCTGAGCTAACATTGTATGGTATGCATTATACGTCAGCTACGAGTACTACGCTTGCGATCGTGTCAATCGGTACGACGGTATGACATGTATCAATGGTCAAGTTCAAGTGACTTGAATGACTACAAAACTGATACAGGTGCAGAACATTTCGGCCGATGGGACATAACACTAAAACAAAAACTGACCAACTTCGCCTGTTTGTAAGCGCTAGCGTTCCCGAGGACAAGGCTTCGCTTCGCCCGTACCCCGGACCGTACCTCCATCCCAGCTTTGTACTTAGCCGGCGGTCAACTGTTTTAATCTTTCATCTAATGTGAGCCTAATATATCCATGTGAGATATGTGGTCCAATTTTGATATATTGTTGTCTAATTTTGATATGCTGACTTATTCACTATATTAAATCACAGACAAACAGAAAAAATGCTCACATGCCGGCTAGCCCGTGTAACGCCGGGAACACACGGAGGCTGTACGCAACTCACGGCTAACATTGCCGGCCAACTTCAAGAATCATGTCTCAATTTTCTCCATTCTCCTCCAATAAACCCGAGACAATTTTACTGACAGTATTACACTATTACAAACCAGTCTTGTTATGAGGGACTGTGTATACACTAAAGTTTTCGATTTCATAAACCAGAATTCAGATCTCTCCGTTCAAGTGACGAAGTTTCTCTTAAAACTCAACCAACAAGACTCAAATTATGATGATCGTTCTTTCTCATATGTCGCTGTAGCAGCAGCCATAGCTCTCGTACGATGCGACGGAAAAACTCTTTTTCGTTGCACGACTCGGAGTTTTCCCGTTGCAATCCATATTCGTCCGGGAAAAACGAGAGCTACGACTGCACAGATGAATGCCGCTGCTTCCTTGTGGAATAGACTTTCTAGTCATATTCGTTCAGCATCAAGTACTGAAGTTTTAAAATCTTGACTAAAGACCTGCTTCTTTGAGAAAGCATAGTCATGCGACACTGTGTAAAGCGCCAGTGAAAATTTTCTTTATGCTTTGTCTAGAAAACTTAGGTGATTGTGCTCAGCTCACGTATAGCGTTCATGACCCGGTAAACAAAATGTTCCACTTGGTGGGGTGTTTGTGATAAGTGGAACGGCGTTTCTGACCATTACTGGCCATGCTTTGTTGTTATCAGTGCGTACATATTGAACACACACGCCCACTAACGCATTAAGCTGGCATAAGTTTTCGCAGAAATTTGTATGGAAAAAGCTGTCATGTTACAGCATGTCAAGTGCACGCACAAGAAAGTCTCCCTGAAGTCCCAGTTTTAATTATCGAACTTTTTGAATAAAGCTGCATTCACAAACACCTCTCAGCTGGAGGGATGCGGGAAATTAAAAAAATAGACTTCTCAGATTTTTTTTTCAACTGGGCACGTAACAAACTCAAAATACGTTCAAATGCCTCCTTCTAGGCTTGGTTGCACTTGTTTGTGCAAGCATTTTTGAAAGGTCATGAAATTTCAGGCATGCCTTTAGGGGAGGGTCAGCATATTTTGCACAACTATTAGACGAGACTGTTAGGATCGAAACATTAGTACTTGTGTACACAATACATGTATATGCAAGTATCACGAGTCTTAGCGGGTTACTACTATCCTGAAATAAAAGCAAAGTATCGATAAATTACTTTGCGAACCCTGTCAACTAATTCTCGGTAGTCCTACAACCTTAATTTCGTTATACGGCCAAGCAATTTAGCTTTTTGTATCTTAATATTTTTAGACGTTGAGTGGCCGGCTTTATTTGAGTGACATATGTAACGGAGATCAAAATTACAACAGTATTTCATAAACGCTTAATTCAAAAGGCCGCCCTCAATCTGCGCACATGACGACACGTTTTAAAAATTTGTACGCACACAAGCTTAACATAAAACAGGTTCGAAAGGGCAGATGCGTTATTTTGACATGAATTTGTCGACGCTAGCGTCCTGACGGCAGAGTTCTGTGTGTTCGTTAACGGCAGATGTCTTGCGTGACTCCTATCTGACCAAGACAGTGATCATGACTGACATTGATTACACTGATCGGCTTCATAAGTTGTATTACGAGATAGCTCAGCAATTATCAGAAAGTGAAGAGAAATCGCTAAGATATCTTTTGAGAGGCGATGTGATTTTAATTGAAGATCTTGAAAAGATTGAAAACACAGTCGAACTTTTCACTTTTCTTGAAGAAAAGGAAAAAATATCGATAAAAGACCTTAGTCTATTGAAAGAGCTCCTTCAAACAATTCACCGTGAACATCTCGTACAATTGCTGGAAGAGGTGGAGGCAGAGGAGTTGTGTAGAAATCGCGCTGTTGGTGGAACTAATAAGCAGCAGTTCACGAGTACCGGTAAGCCTAGCTTTGCTCTATATCTGCTAAATGTTACCATGGTAGAATTTATGACATAACGACTTAAAAGATAGGTTATTTAAAGCATCCTAACTCGGCTTATGTGACAATAGTTATTGCTGTTAATTAACGGTATCTTGCTTTGAATACATTGAGTGCATGATTACAATCTCTGCTAGATATTGAGTTGAACATTACCGTAAACGTTTGCTTTGATAGCAGTTTAAAGGAAAATATATACGGTATCTAACAACATTGATGTTTGTGTCCGTTTTCTATTTAATCAATAGTTATATAGTATGTCTTACATGACAAATAAATTACCTTAGTTGGTGATAATATGTGCATAAAGTTGACAAAGGATACGGCACAAGATGTAATAGCCCTGCAACGTAATGAGGTGCCACAATTTACTTTAGTTATGTCTGCGATTCTACAATTTTGCTAGCTTGCCCATTTTATTAAAATGAAGAAAAATACTTCTATTTCTAAACAGAAATTCAATGATGACATAGGTGTTTGTTGTACTAATACAAGTTTAATTTCAGAAGATTTTTTTCCAATTCCTATCGTTTAGTAATTCAACCTTCATCCTTATAATGCGATTATGGGTTGTGCGACAACGAATTCGAAATCGTACAAAGTGAAGTTTATTACTGTCTACGAATACGAACCAGCAGGTTTAAGGATGAAATCTAGTAGACAAACGATTCCAACACAAATCCAACACACAAATTTTCAAGGCATTTACGAGGCCATTAAGAGGTGAATTTTAATGTGTTGCATCGTACGGTGTGTTGCAATTTGTAAACGAACTAGAACCGAATTATTGAAAGCCAAGCATTGAAATTCTAAACATAAAATTATTTTCCACTCCTAAAACTTACATTTGTATAAAAAACCTTAAAACTACTGTTCTCAATTCAAAATGGCCGACAGGGGTTGTTTCGCCAAAAAAAGATAATAACAACTTTAATCAAGGTAGGGGTCTTCCCACTGATACAGCAGTAGCAGCCAATCCCATTGCTTTGTCTAGCAGATATGAAAGAAAACATCCTTGTAACATTTCTATTCTTTACATTTTCACAAAAGACTCTAACCGGGCAGTCATTTCGAAAATTCTTTTAAAGATCAATTAGCTGTAACTTCGTCATTTTTAACATTTTGTTTGTTCTGTGTATCATCTGCAGTTTCTGGTTTGAATCCCTGAACCATGGAGAAATTCCTAATATTTAGCTCATAAATATACCCTATATGAGTATAATCTGCATTGTTATTGTTTAAATTTTGTATTCAGGTCCGGACTAGAATACATTTATCAACAATAACAATGGTCATTTCACATATACAGGCTGTGTTGGCAAGCAGGACACCGGGCATTGGTCATGATGATCGGATTATAGTAAAATTCTGTAGTTGATACATTGAAACAGAGTAGTGAAAAATTAGTCAAAAGTTACAGCTAATGTTCCTTTAAAGAAGCAGCGTCACTTTGCTTGATTTTAAAATAAAATGCCAAAAACCTGCAAAAAACTACTGACTTGATAGTTTCTCTGCCGTCTCAGTAAATATATTTTTGTACTTTCTGTGGTAGATAAATACATTTTCGTCACATTATTTCTCAATCCAACAAACGGGAATGTTTTGCAACTCTACAAAAATCGATTATAAAAATGACATTTAAGTTTAAGTTAGCTCCGACCCTACATGTTTTAGAGCTTAAATTGTTCTTATAAAAGAAGTGTGAACTGCATTACGTCAAAGGAGTCGGTTTACGTACTTCAGGTGTAAGGACAATGAATGTGTGGAAGGATCATACAATCAGCCCTTTTTGATCAGACACTGACCAAGTAGATTCCCTTGTGTCTCTTCTTTTTCATACAAACCTATTTACATTTGGCTGCACACGTCAGTTTTTTTCCTGGCGATCGAATGTGTTACCTGTTTTTCTGCCAAGATGTGAGTTAGTTTCTGTTACAAATGGTTTTTTAAAAGGTCAGTAACTGATCAAATAAGGGCTGATTGAATGATTTCTCCACATATTGTATTTATGGCCTTGCAGACAAACATGTGTCGAAAGACAGTGATTCTGAAATAGAATTCGGAATTTATAATCGTAAGGCATTCATGTAGTTCAAGTATGGGGAATCTTTACCTTTGTGGTTCTAGTGGTCGGCTGGGAGCAAAATGGGCCATCGCGCATGTAGGTTTATACAATCGTATTATTGAGGTGGTACGCAAAAGTTTTTTTTCGTAAGTAATCGGCAAGTTTTACAAACCGAAATTCTCGCCATGCTGTACGATTAACCGACGTCAGCCGTAGAATAAAAGGACCAGCTATCATATCGAGTGTTGCAGTGGTCAATTGGGTGAACTTGCTTGCCGAGCTCTCAAGCTCAAGCTCATAGAAATCATAATCAGAGAAATAAACTCCAAAGAATAATAAAAAATTAATTCAAATGAAAAATTCGCATAAGAATGAAGCAATCGAACAACATTAATTTAGGGGTGTGGTCAAAGTAAGGTCGCACGCACATAATAATCATGTGTGTACCCATTGGCACGGCTTGCACTAGATGTGGCTCGCTCGTGATCTCAATTTCTTTTTTTTTGCAAAATGTGAAATGCCTATTTGGTTATTACCCACAAATAATAACAATGCAATAACAGCTGCGTAATTAACCAATTCTTTAATTGTAGATTAAGACTCTGAAGTCATCTTTTGTTGACATGCACTGCACTCTGTATACATACTGACATGTATTAACGTGTACAATTTCAGTCGAGTGCCTCAGGCCGTGGGCGCTGTACGAGCCACTCGAAGGATCGGATATGAGAGGGAAATGGTTAAGTTCAAAATGCTAAATTTGGGCCATAAGTAGGCTTTCAACGTACTGCCCACAATTGGCCCATACGTCACCAGTTTTCCGTAAGGAATTTTTGCATGCCTATGGGAACTCAACATCGTATCGTAATGTCATTATTTGACTCACTGCAACTCTCTCCCTTCGTACACCCTCTGCCTATAACGAGACTATTATAGGCAGAGAGTGTAATTATTGCATTTTTATATTTCACATTTTGTTTTTCCTTTAATTTTGGTCACCCTCTTTTCGGAAGTTGGAATAGGGGGTTAACTGTTTTCGAAAGTCGGATAGGGCGTCAGCCACTTTTGATGTCCGCGAAAAATTAACCATCGGGCCAAAGAAACTGACATGTTCCTTAAGTTTGTGAGGATTGCATTATGAAATGACCGTGGACCTAAGGCTTGTCGAAAGGGACGGGTGACGGCTTGAGCTTATTATCCACCGCGTACATGTAAGTTCAAAGGCGCACGGCTAAGAGTGCCCAGTGCAAGGATTATGATGTGGCCGCTCAGCTCTACTAATATGTACAAGACAGCCGAGCGACACAGCCGAGCGACACAGCCGTGCTCTGGGCGCTGCACACTGTATGTCTCAAAAACTGCCCACATGAATTCCGTTAGCACAGTTATTACATTGTAATAACATGCGTGTTTCAACATTAACCTTACAGACAAGTGATTTTTAAATTCACCGTGCATCTGTGTGATCGCACTCGATCTTATTTTTCATTCAATTCACCTCGAAATCTTTCAAAAGTGTAGACATGGTTCTAAAAAACATAATCCCATTTCGCCGTACATGTAGTGGCCCGTACGGTCTAAATGACGATATGTTCAAATCTCGCGTTAACTTTGGTTACGAATGCAACGCTTGTAGTGACAAGTTAGGGTGAAACAAGAAGCTAGTTGTATGGCAAGCCAAGCGGTCCAATGTTCTTGAAAATCATTTTCTTCCCCCCCCCCCCCCCCCCCGAAAAAAAAACATTTTCTTGTTTTAGAAACACTACCACTTCATTTTCTGTTAAAAACAAACAAAACATTTTTATGTAGAAAAACGTTTTCTCTCCATAAAAACGTATTTTGTTTTTCTAAAATCCATTTTTCTGTGTACGAACCTATTTTCTGTCTATAAAAATCCATACGCCGAGCGCAATTTGTCAATCATTTCCAGTCGTCCGTCGCGTGCAGTGAGCAAGGAACACGGCGTTCACGTTCGTGTATGGAACAAATGCTAGACAACCTCTTGGTCTATACGTACCTTCCGCTACCACAGATAGCATAGACCTAGAAATTTACCTCAGAGACAAATATACGCTATTTTTCGGAACAATCTCGACGGCGCGAACACAGAGTAATGTCGCGCCTGACCCTTGTTGCAATGCTTACGGAGCCCACGGTAACGCGGCCAGCTTCGAGTTGTTTTTTTCCGAAAATTATTTACGTAATTCCGTAGGAATATAACGGCGGTACACTCTTGTGTTTACATTGTTTTTATCATTATTGCCGTAGTCCATGAAAATATCAATTTCATTACATGAGGCCTTGACAAAGAAAAAATGATATCTCGTTTATATATAAGTCCAGAGTATTAACCTATGAAAGGGAAGGTACCAGAAAATAAACCATTGTGACCTTTGATGTCTGTACGAATGCCAGCAAGTGTTTGACTGAACTACGCCTAAACCTGCCTTATAGCTTAATGCTTCCATGACAATGTAAATTTGCGAAAATTGTCTTCCATGGTCTGGTTTACGGCCTTCAATCGAACTTCAAATTCATGCCAAAGGGCATGGACCTTTCATTTTACGTAAAGGTGGATCAAGTAACTCATAAAAGACAGTTGACCATATAATAAACCCTGCGAAAGCGTTTACCATATAGCATCTCCATTTAGGTTCGCAAATATCAAGTACCACCCGTCCCATTGTTCTTGTTTATTCGATTTGTCGTTTTTATTATCGCCTGACTCTTATTTTATTACTTGGCGCACCGGAGATTGGTATTGGGTTTCTCTACAAACTCGTCAACACTAGATCACTTGGATTTTCCTTCGGTTCCCAGGTGTTATGTTTGTCATCGTATCCACGCCATTTTATTAGGAACTCTAATTCTCGATACGATACCTCCCTTTAATAATTTTCTCTGTTCCGTAATATTGGCTTTTCCCTCTATCCGTACCTTCTACTTCACTTTGAGAACTAGAAAGTTTACTCAATCATTCCTCACATTTACGAACATCGCGCCAATATCGTTTGCCATAGTGCGCGGTACGCAATGAATCTAAAGGCGTTTCACTGGCACTGTAATAAATTTCCGTATTGGAATCCATATGATATCTATCGGGGTCTGACTTTGTGGATCGGAGACTCTGTCTATGTCATCATTCATGTCGCTATTCGTCAGCGATATATTGAGCGGATTGTGGTTCTAACAATCGTTCTGGTCGTGCATGTGCGTACTTTAAGGTAGATTTCCGCCTTTGTTTTGGTATTTTCAGTCAAAAACACGATTTTTCTTTTATCCCTGAAAAGTATTCCTATAATATTGATCTTCCTTGTGTGTAGAATATCTTGGTCGTTAAGTTCCTGTTTTTGGTGAAATTTTGGAATAAAAATGCACGAGAGGCACAGGTGTACATTTTGGCGTTTGAGACTACCGTTAAGTCTTGATTGACAAGGGATTACGCTAAGCAAGCAGCGTCACAGTATTCACATGCACTTAGACAACACCGCTGTGAAATCCCATTAACACCTACCGTTCACTGCGTGGGTCAAGACCATAGTGTGTACCTGGCGATTAGGCGTCGAAAGGTGGGTCTTACCGTTTTTCTCATAGGGTGGCCGCTCCCAAAAGATCACAATTTATCGACACAATCGGACAAGGTCAGACTTATGACATTGTTGACGGTACAATTTCAGATTACACAAATGGCCCACACACTAAATGTTTTATCTGGACATTTTTGTGCTTTTGTAAAAGCACAAAGAGTGGTGGATAAGTTTCGTAATGTTAAACATCTTTGAAGAGGCTGTCCCGTATACATAAATGGTACGTTCCACTGAGCGGGAACACTTGAATACCGCAACAGACACCCTTCACATCTTCAAAATTCAAGCAACATTCGGCCTCTTTCGGCCGAAGTGTCGGCTTCTTTTGGCCTCAAGACATTGCGACAACCCCGTTACGATTTATTTTTTTCCCTTCAAACTTATTAGTAACTGACAGACCTGTCACATTCATAAGCGTGACCTTTGCGTTCTGACCAGTGTGACTTTACAGTGCCGTTTAGTAACCGCTTTTCAAACTTTGACAGTGTCGGCGGCTATTGCTACTGAAAATGATATGAAACTCTTTTCTCACGGTTTTTTCACCATGTTCTCACAAACTTTAAAGCATGTGAATGCTGACACTATACTTCTCAGTGTTTTGATTTGTAACATTTGGCACGAGTTCCCCAACCAGGTAGTGCCGAAACGTCTTTGGTCGCATAGCCTAAACGTCTTGGGGTCGGATATTGTGCGGCCGAAACGACTTTGCGCCAAAAGGTCTAGAAACCCGACATTGTCCGTTCGATGAGAATACTAAGTGAGTTGAACAATTGATAAATAAAAATGAAATATCAGAAACCGCGGCACTGGAACTACTTGGGATTAGAAAATACAAGGTGGAAACAAATTGCATGGGCTTCAAGACAGCGACAGGAAATTTTCCCAAGGCAAAATACCTAGCGATGCAGAAATCACACGCCACAAAACAATAGCTGCTTTGGTTTGCAGACGTTTTGGCACAATGGCAGTGAACTGATAATGTCGAAGTCGTTTCAATCCCGCGGTCTCGTTTTCCTTCTCCCATTTCGTCCGCGTTATTACCCAATAATCGTACAATGCAACCACCCTACCACTAAATGAGAAACCGATCTTGACAAGGTAAAAACATACGTCGACTAACAAATGTTCATCGTACACCGGACGAATGTGAATCAAATGATTTTATTGGAATGGACACGACAACATTGTTATCAGTTATCATGGCAGTAGCCAAAATGCTGCAGGACCGAAGACAAATTTCAATATGAATTTGACCGTCACAACGTAATAACGTAATCGCCCTGAGTTTTCATCAACATGTCATCATTGGTCGGCAAACCATTGAATGAGACGATTACGGGCTAACTACTTGAATACAGTGCAAAACACGATCCAAATCCTTAGATTTAAATGTAATGAAGACGGGTCTGATATCATATTCGCCTGGAATCGATGGTACTCATGTTGGATACGAACAACAGCAGAGAGTTATCTATCTGCACTGCAAAAAATGGCTGTGTTACACATGTGTAGATAAAATTGTGCATAGTGTTACTAGAACACATGAAGTGTAACACGAACACACAAGTAAATTGACGACACACAACTGTGCTAATATAACACTGAGGATATTTCCCTTACACACATGGTACTCAAGATTAAAGTATACAAATCAAAGGGCTGTATTTACCAAATGATGGTGCCTGCAATGATATAGGACAGGCCAACCTAGGGAAGACAGTCTCTGAAAGTGTGCAGTGTGTGTGGTGTTTATGTACCAGTCTGAAATTGGATAAACTATTGTTGTTCAAGTCTTTGTAACTGTGTTAGAATCATTACAGTGTGTAACAAAATTTTGGCAAGTACATTTTCAGATCAAGAGACTCGAGGAGAATGCACAAAGTTTTGTACCAGCCATAGGCATTTCTCCAACTGTCAGCACCGCCAGCTGAGTGGATGGTGTCATGTAGGGTCAATCAAAATAATGGCAACAAAATAAAATTGGTAACAGTTTACTTGGGTAGCTGAGCCTCATTTCATGATGAAAAAAGAAACTTTTGATATATGACTTGCTAAGTTCTTTCCCACTACAATTTAAGAATGCATTTCTTGTTAACTGAAAAATTAGTTTTAAAGATGATCAAATATCTTGGTTTGAACTTGACAAAATAAGAATTCACATTTGAAGTAAACTTACTAATGAACTCTCAACTGTATAGAATAAATGTTTTGCTCACATACACTCAAAATGTTTGGGATAATTAGACTTTTTGATTGAGAGATGATTAAACTATGGGGTTGGTATTTTAAAGAAAAGAATAATACTATTGGATGAATGATGAATATGGCAAAGGCAAAACTAAAAACATTCTACTCGAAAGTCATGTTGTCAAATGGGGGCCAAAAATTCGCTTCTATACACAGTGTAAACCTTATTGCTAACGATGAACAAACAAAATGACACAACATTCTGAAATTAAATGTTTTATTTTCACTGAACTTGCTGGCATGTATGGGCACAGTAAGGTCAACATGATTTTGGCATTTAAAACATGTCCAGCGTTATCATAAAACAAAACAAGTACGAAAAAATGGATATAGTAAAACTTTTAAAAAAGCATGTTCACTACAAAAAATTTAGTGCTTCAACTCAAGTGATATGACCACATATCAGAAAAAACCTTTTGGGAAAAGTGGTTTGAGAAAAGCAAAAGTATTGCAATTTTTTTTGTTGCAAAGCATACATCTTCACTATGTCTCCTAGCATATATCTCATAGCATGTTAGTAGTGCAACTATTACATCAATCACCAACACATGGCTGCCAAGTGTGCTCTAAATGTCAAGAATTTTGCATTTTTTTGCCAATCGTAGAAAACTAAGAAAAAATGAATATATTTAAACTTGTACAAGTCATCATTGATGACACAGTCCCCACTTTTTAAATGTTACTTTGATTACAGGTCCTCAGAGAGCAGGGATAGAGTCCTGTTCATTGACTGGGTCTGTGATTAAAAATACTGCAATACAGATGAGGCTTAGTGGGCGAAAATGAGCAGCATGGTGGTGAAAACATAAAACCAATCTGGGCTGCCACCCTAATTACAAAAGTGACTCAAGTAGTAATTTATCAACAGGATGTTGCAAATCATTTTTCATTGAATTATAACACTGACAGATTATCAACTGTATCACCTGTATCAAATTTTCATCACATAGACATCACCCTTGTTATAAAAATTCATCAAATATGCAAATTAGCAATTTATTTGTGCAATACTGACATATGTCAATCTATGATATTAAAACTCTGTGAAAAATATCCGTACAGTTTCATTAAATTTGGCACAGTCGTGATAGAAACAGCACTCTAATCCCGGATTATGTAAATCAGCACTGATTATGCATGCCACACCAATATCAATGGATCTGCATATGTAAATCGGCTCAGGGATAACAGAGAAATTAACAGCTGCTGATGGACATAAGGACGGCCGGACGGATGGGACCCATAAGTCCCTGCCAGACTACATCCACAGGGACTAAAAAGTTGATAACATTATAAGAAATGTTTGCCTGTAAAACTGGTAATCACAACACCTACAACTACATATACCGTTACTTAGTAACAGAATGCCAACTTCTATGGGAATTTGCTCAAAATATTGTTTACATACTGACGAAACTTGATTTTTTTGCACGTTGACTGCTTGTTCAGTAAGATATCATCCAACAGCATAATTATTGGAAATTTTTTTGTTGGAAAGGATATATCCAACACGTAGTAGACTGCTAGTAGTGCAACTATTACATCAATCACCAGCACATGGCTGCCAAGTGTGCTCTCAATGTCCAGAATTTTGCATTTTTTTGCCAATCGTAGAAAACTAAGAAAAAATGAATATATTTAAACTTGAACAAGTCATCATTGATGACACAGTCCCCACTTGTTAATTGGTACTTTGATTACAGGCCCTCAGAGAGCAAGGATAGATAGAGTCCTGTTCATTAACTGGGTCTGTGATTACAAATACTGCAATACAGATGAGGCTTAGTGGGCGAGAATGAGCTGCATGGTGGTGGAAACATAAAACCAATCTGGGCTGCCACCCTAATTACAAAAGTGACTCAAGTAGTAATTTATCAACAGGATGTTGCAAATCATTCCATTGAATTATAACACTTACAGATTATCAACTGTATCACCTGTATTACATTTCATTACCTAGACATCACCCTTGTTATAAAAATTCTTCAAATATGCAAATTAGCAATTTATTTGCACAATACTGACATATGTCAATCTATGATATTAAAACTGTGTGAAAAACATCGGTACACAGTTTCATTAAATTTGGCACAGTCATGATAGACACAGCACTCTAATCCCGTATTATGCAAATCAGCACTAATTATGCATGCCACACCAATATAAATGGATCTGAATGGATCTGAACAGCACTCTAATCCGATCAGCACTAATTATGCATGCCACACCAATATCAATGGATCTGCATATGTAAATCGGCTCAGGGATAACAGAGAAATTAACAGCTGCTGATGGACATAAGGACGGCCGGACGGATGGGACCCATAAGTCCCTGCCAGACTACATCCACAGGTACTAAAAAGTTGATAACATTATAAGAAATGTTTGCCTGTAAAACTGGTAATCACAACACCTACAACTACATATACCGTTACTTAGTAACAGAATGCCAAATTCTATGGGAATTTGCTCAAAATATTGTTTACATACTGACAAAACTTTATTTTTTTGCACGTTGACTGCTTGTTAAGTAAGATATCATCCAACAGCATAATTATTGGAAATTTTTTTGTTGGAAAGGATATATCCAACACGTAGTAGACTGCTAGTAGTGCAACTATTACATCAATCACCAGCACATCGCTGCCAAGTGAATCATGAAATAAATTGACACACATGTATGCAACCTTGCACACAGTTTGAAAAAAATCGGCTCAGGGATAAGAGAAATTAATGGCTGCTGACAGACAGAAGGACGGACGGACGGGACCCATAAGTCCCTGCCAGACTACATCCATGGAGACTAAAAAGTTGATAACATTATAAGAAATGTTTGCCTGTAAAACTGGTAATCACAACACCTACAACTACATATACCGTTACTTAGTAACAGAATGCCAAATTCTATGGGAATTTGCTCAAAATATTGTTTACATACTGACGAAACTTTATTTTTTTTGCACGTTGACGGCTTGTTAAGTAAGATATCACCCAACAGCATAATTATTGGAAATTTTTTTGTTGGAAAGGATATATCCAACACGTAGTAGACTACTAGTAGTGCAACTATTACATCAATCACCAGCACATGGCTGCCAAGTGAATCCTTGCCAGACTACATCCATGGGGACTAAAAAGTTGATAACATTATAAGAAATGTTTGCCTGTAAAACTGGTAATCACTAACTTACAACACAACACCAGCACATCGCTGCCAAGTGAATCATGAAATAAATTGACACACATGTATGCAACCTTGCACACAGTTTGAAAAAAATCGGCTCAGGGATAAGAGAAATTAAATTGACACACATGTATGCAACCTTGCACACAGTTTGAAAAAAATCGGCTCAGGGATAAGAGAAATTAACGGCTGCTGACGGACAGAAGGACGGACGGACGGGACCCATAAGGCCCTACCAGACTACATCCACAGGGACTAAAAAGTTTATAACATATTATAAGAAATGTTTGCCTGTAAAACTGGTAATCACAACACCTACAACTACATATACCGTTACTTAGTAACAGAATGCCAACTTCTATGGGTATTTGCTCAAAATATTGTTTACATACTGATGAAACTTGATTTTTTGCACGTTGACGGCTTGTTAAGTTAAGTAAGATATCATCCAACAGCATAATTCTTGGAAATTTTTTTGTTGTAAAGGATATATCCAACACGTAGTAGACTGCTAGTAGTGCAACTATTACATCAATCACCAGCACATCGCTGCCAAGTGAATCAAGAAATAAATTGACACACATGTATGCAACCTTGCACACAGTTTGAAAAAAATCAGCTCAGGGATAAGAGAAATTAAATTGACACACATGTATGCAACCTTGCACACAGTTTGAAAAAAATCGGCTCAGGGATAAGAGAAATTAACGGCTGCTCACAGACAGAAGGACGGACGGACGGGACCCATAAGTCCCTGCCAGACTACATCCATTGGGACTAAAAAGTTGATAACATTATAAGAAATGTTTGCCTGTAAAACTGGTAATCACAACACCTACAACACAACACCAGCACATCGCTGCCAAGTGAATCATGAAATAAATTGACACACATGTATGCAACCTTGCACACAGTTTGAAAAAAATCGGCTCAGGGTTAAGAGAAATTAAATTGACACACATGTATGCAACCTTGCACACAGTTTGAAAAAAATCGGCTCAGGGATAAGAGAAATTAGCGGCTTCTGACGGACAGAAGGACGGACGGACGGGACCCATAAGGCCCTACCAGACTACATCCACAGGGACTAAAAAGTTTATAACATATTATAAGAAATGTTTGCCTGTAAAACTGGTAATCACAACACCTACAACTACATATACCGTGACTTAGTAACAGAATGCCAAATTCTATGGGAATTTGCTCAAAATATTGTTTACATACTGACGAAACTTTATTTTTTTGCACGTTGACGGCTTGTTAAGTAAGATATCATCCAACAGCATAATTATTGGAAATTTTTTTGTTGGAAAGGATATATCCAACACGTAGTAGACTGCTAGTAGTGCAACTATTACATCAATCACCAGCACATGGCTGCTCAGTGTGCTCTCAATATCAATAATTTTTCTTTTTTCTGCGATAAGTGACGCTTGCTTTATTTTCCCATCTTCAATGACAACCAACGGCAGTGGTTCTGGCACACTGGCTTCTTTCATAATCTCATCAAGATCATCATTTACCTGTAAGATACAATGCATTACACCCTCAAAGTTACTATTAACAATAGTTCAACATAATAAAGGTATACATGTCTATGCAGATGATGTACTTCAATCACAGTGTTTCATCCAGGGTGACATCAACAGGGGAGATTTTCCCCCTTTACCAGAAATTTAGAGGAGATTTCACCAAGATCATGTGTTTTACTTGTATCTCTTAGGTGTGAATGGCATCATTTCATTGGGGGGGGGGGCCGCTGGTCCACCCTTGAAAAATTACTAGGGGATGCCAACAGGTCAACAGAGGGGAAACCCCCGTCCCGCTCTCTAGATGAAACACTGCAATCATTCTCCTGGCTCATAACAAATATATTTAGTTGATGCTGGTGATATGAGTTATCTACAATACACCAGTGTTTCACCTAGATAGGGGGATTGGGTTCCCCCTCTGTTGACATGTTGGCACCCCGAGTAAATTTGTCAAGGGGGACCAGCCCCCCCCCCCCCCAATGAATTGCTGCCATTCACACATTAGAGATACAAGTAGAACATATGAACTGGTGAACCCCCCACCCCCAACTTTTCTGGTAAATGGGGCAAATCTCCCTGTTTATGCCATCCTGAATGAAACTAATTATGCTTACAGTTCTCTATTATTTCTGGCTGTAGCAGTCCAGTGTTTCCGCTGCCCGCTCGCCAAATCGCAAATGCGAGAAAAAAGTAGCGTTTGGCGAGAAGATTTTGGCAAAAGTTAGCCAAACTTGCGAATCGAAAATTGCACTATGACGTCATCACTTTGTCTGTCCGCGCGCTGTCCTGCATTCAACTTGAGACGTAATGCTTTATCTCTGTGCATCCCCGACCTTATGCGTCAGGAGATCCTATTTGTAACACATACAGTATGAATAAAATTGTAACGAAATAACTCACAAATCAATAGTACCGCATGTATATCACGACTAGTTGACTAAAATGTTGCTAAGTTTTGGGTCTGACTATGCGCATGTGTGCCTAGAGATAACTCCGTGCCGTGATAGCCATATCATCGTCAACACTGAAGGATCGTAGTGACGGTGAAACTAAAGCAAAAACGGCAAATTTTCCTTTTTGACTTTGGCTGCTCCACCAATATGGGGGGGGGGGGGGGGGCACCCCTACAACACACATTCTAAGCGCAAGTAAAGCTATGAAATGGAAAGAAAGATTATGATCTATGTAGGAAAGTCGACCGTGAATTTGGAAAGGAAGGTAGCGGCATGCATGGCATTTTTTAGAACGTAGGGCGAGTAAGGCACTCCTGAATAGCGAAAATGTTCGTGGTGTATTGCTGCCAACAAGAAAATACCTTAACTGGCGTTAGAAACTTGTGTGAATTGGCTTCCCTAAATATAAATTTGCGACAATTTTCAGTGTATCACGAACCGTGGTGTATTGTGACGTGACATCGTATACAGACTTTCAGAGAAGGCGCTCGCTCGTCCGCCGAGTCGGCCTAGTTCCGCATTCACATCGTGCAAATAAATACGCAAAGTCTTGTCGCGATATTTGAGCATTTAACTTGATCGTCAGTGAAACAAAAAGATGTTTCTCCATATCAAAAGGGTATATATTTGATATTTTACGGTTCTGTTTACATAATAGACGTGAACATTTTGATTTATGATCCGTGAGTTCCGCGATCCATGGCAAGCTTGCTGTGAATACACACTGACGTCTTTGATGATGACCCCTGACCCAAGCGCCATTGATACGGTGTGTGCTGTCCGAGCTTCGCTTGCTAAACTTCAAGCGAAAAGCAAATGTATTGGAAGTCTAAAAAAATGCACATATTTCTGAAGTCTGAGAGTATTTTACTTTCGAACTGCTACGAGAATGGATATCATATTCGTTTGAAAAAACTAGTATGCTGAACCAGGTTTCGTGCCGTTGTCTGTGGCGATATGTACAGTAATCAGTATCGCACGATAGCGATTTCAGGTTTGTTACTGAATATAGTTGCATAAGCTTACGCCTAACTTTGGACAAGTGTCGCTTGAAATTTGGACAAATTGTATGCGTGGCTGATGTTGGCACCTTGTAATCTGAACCAAATTGGTGTTACTTTTAGTATCCATAGTAGCACTAACAAGGTTTATTTCCGTCATTCTTACCGAAAAAGCAGACAAATATTTATTTTTGCATATTAATGAGAAAGAAATCACATCATTTGTGATCAGTGGTATCGGCTTGGCTAATTGAATATCTGGTTTGGCGAATGATTTGTTAGGGCTTCTAGCCAAATTTGCTACAAGATTTTGGAACCCAGGGGAAACACTGCAGTCATTTGATGACCAACAATTAGAATAATAACAGAAACTGAAATAAAATATAGCCATACATCAAGAAAATACAGAGCCAAATATCAGAGAATCATTTTGTAGGCTGTTGTGGCTATGGGACAATACACACATGCAAATGTTACACGCATGTTAAAAGCATGTAAATTGAACAAGTGGATATAATCCAAATAACTATAATATATGTGTAATTTCTACACACAATTTTGGCATGTGGTGTGTCAGTACCTTTTTTTAACACACAACACATGCATTTGTATAGACCTGTGTGTTAAACAAAAACATTAAGTGCACTGCTTTGACACACACTGTGTTAGAGCAACACAAATATATTCCAACACACAGCAGATGAGGCCTTAAAATTTCGTGTTCACTTAACATTTTACTACGCTCACATAACAAGACACTGAACTTTATTCAACACATGAATGTGTTACTTTAACACACTATTGTGCTACATGAACAACACTGAATGTTGCAGTTCAACACATTGATGTGTTACTTTAAAACACTATTGTGCTACATGAACAACACTGATTGTTGCAGTTCAACACATGAATGTGTTACTTTAACACACTATTGTGCTACATGAACAACACTGAATGTTGCAGTTCAACACATTGATGTGTTACTTGAAAACACTATTGTGCTACATGAACAACACTGAATGTTGCAGTTCAACACATTGATGTGTTACTTTAACACACTATTGTGCTACATGAACAACACTGAATGTTGCAGTTAACACATGAATGTGTTACTTCAACACATTACTGTGCTACATGAACAACACTGATTGTTGCAGTTCAACACATTGATGTGTTACTTTAACACACTATTGTGCTACATGAACAACACTGAATGTTGCAGTTCAACACATGAATGTGTCAATGTAATACACTATTGTGCTACATAAACAACATTGGTTGTTGCATTCAACACATTTTGTGTTACTGTAACACTCTACTGAAAACACTTATTGAGCTACACTAACAACACCAGATGTTGCATTCAACATGTGAATATGTAATACTATTATTCACCACAAAACAATGCTGAATTATGTATTCAACATATAAATGTTTCACAGCGTTTGTGTTTTTTTAGTTTGGAGTTTCATCATTTGGCACAGACAGATTTCTTTACTGTAACATACACGTTTTTTCAAAGATTGCCACATGTTCTCGTATCATGGCGAATGTTTCAAAATGAAAACATTGTAGCAGACCTTTTATCTCTCGCAAAAGCGACAGTTACAGTATTTTTTCCAATTCAGGCATTTGATTGGCTCAATACGTTGCAGTCCTACCAACCCATGAAGGTACCTTACAGAGTGTGCTTCCTCACAATGGTCAACCACACCGCAAGGTTCGACTATTTTAACAAGGGGCGTTATTTTTACGGATAAGTTATTTTTATCGGGAATATCCAAATAACTGCAAAATTGGAGCTTGTCTTTATGGAAAGGACAAAAATACCGTCAAGGACACTATGTGCTCATATTCGGTTTGAATTGGTCCATTTGAGAAATATTTAAACCAGGAAAAACAAGAACAACAAAAGCAAATAAGTCTCCAACTTAGGTACTGGAGGTCATCTTTAGGAACATGCATATCAACTTCTATAGCAATGGGAGCAAATGTCAACAACAAAAAACAGAGAAGGCTTGATAAAAAGAAAAGGTGGGAGTGGGCAAAAAATGCACAAGGGATCTGGTAAAAAAGTAATGCTACATCATCAATCTTCTAGACCCTACCCCCTCCTGAATATCAAATGTTCCACCCCTTGGTATTACATAAGACCAAATGACAGGAAGTACATTTACAACCTTGGAGATTTTTTAATTAATGCCATGAGTGTTATCATTCTAATGTAAACAGCACTTAAGGTAGTTAAAGATGGTGAAATGCCTTCCACTTTGGGCGGTGATTACAACATCTGGAATTATCCTGGATCCAAATTTCTCATCAGTTCTTGTATGTCTTACAAAGAAAAGTTGCAAAAATTGGTCCAAAATGAAAAAAATCACCTCAGCTTTGTTTTCTGGATCAAATTTTCCTACAAATTGATACCAAATATGACAACATTATGTTCACAGCCTTCAAAATTGTCTCACAACATATCCTGGGTTGGTGTAGGTCATTTAAGGTCACAAACTGAGAAAATTACCTAAAATAAACAATTTTTGGGGTTTCCCAACACTTTGAGCAGAAAATTTATCTAATAACATCTTTCACGACTTTATACTAAATTACAAAGCTATCAAACAAGGGACTTCATACCAAATTACAAAGCTATCAAACAAGTAATTTTGAGATAAACTTTTCTTGACCAAAAATGACAATATTGTCTTAAAAATACAAATTTTTATATTTCAGGAGAATTTCCACATATATAACTATTGTCATCTCTGTACGTCTGCGTACCAAATATGAAAGCTGTCTGTCCAGGGGTTTTAAAAAGGAAATACTGTTTAAGATTTTAAAAATAGTAATTTTCCCAATTTTGTCATAAATGATTTCAACAAATTACAAGAGTAACACCCTTGTGAAGAGACAACCAAAATTTGAGAGCGATTGGGCTGGCGGTTTCAGAGAAGAAGAATTTTTACTGAAAATGAGAAAAATCACAAAAAAAATCAGCAAAAATACAAAATTAAGGATATCTTCACAATATTCATAAAACTGTATAAGGTTTACCTAAGGTACTTGCACACAAATTTTCAAAGCAATCAAAAAAGCAGTTCTTGAGTTATTTATTCTTAACCACACATTTTGTAAGCTCATTTGCATAATTTTGGCAATGCAGACTTCATTTGAACAAAATCCCATCTATAGCCCAGGATGCATCCACACACCAAATATCAAGCTGAAACGTGCAGCGGTTTGCATGTTTTTGATGTTGACAGACATACTGTACGTACATACATACATACATGATACATACATACATACATACACACATACATACAGACGCCATCGACTTCAGCCTATACGATAAACTCACATTGGTATAACCAAATGTGAGCTAAAAATTACATGTGTATTGGACTCAGAAAATTAGCTCAAGGCTTGCTTCTAATTCATTATAAGTTGTGACCGACAGCTCATCAGTTTTGTAGCCTACCGGCTGTGTGCTGACTTTTTCTGTCATGCTGGCTGTGAGCACCGGCACTCAGAGTCAACACGACAGAAAAAGCTGGTGCACAGTACAGCACTAGTTGTGATGGCTTCTTATGAACTCAACTCGATCAACATCCAGTGATACTCATTGTCGACGACTGCAATGCAATTATAGTGTCTCAGAGGGAGTTACTACTGTAAACTGATCTTGCAAAAACATACTGAAATGTTCTATACCGTTGATGCTGCCAATGACGAGCTACCTAGCAGCCGATATAGCTCTGCTGTGTTGTTATGTGAAGAACAACTATTTTTGACACGTGTAGATGAAGGTGGAAATCTTTGATAGCTCATTTCAGTAGCAGCACAAAAAATGGCACAAATATAGCTACAAAAATACACAACTGAAGATTTCATCATAATTTTGGACATACAGGGCTCGAAATTAGTGGTAGTCCCGCGTCCACAGACTACAAACTATTCCCTGGGGCTACCAAAACCCATGAAATGGTAGCCCACATGGATTACCAAAGCCTGAGACATGAAAGTACTTGGTAGGCGACATGATGTTGATCGCTGTGAGATGATCGACGCCCGTACAGGCAACCCAACTGGACACAGAAAGGGCAGGCTATGACTTTGTTATGCAAATTAAAAGGCGACAGTACAGTCGAATTTGTTGCGACAAACCATCAACAAAATATCATTATCTGAACTGATATACTTGGATGACAGGCTCGGGAAATGATGGCCAATGAAAATTCATTTTTATTGTTATTTAATCACAAAGTATAATCACAAGTAAGGGGAGACCCATCTTTACAGACACTTAACTTGATTTTCCACCATTAAAATGAATCTTTAACCCAACATGTAATATATAATTGTGTAGCTCGAGAATCATAGATTATGAAAACTGTAAGAATATTTCAAAATCTGTGTGCGTGTGTTTGAGTTTTTTCACCTAAAAGTGTAAGTACAAGAGGGGTGATGGCCATTGGTGAGCCGTTTTAATACTGCAATCTATAGCAGGGTATGGTGTTTAAAAAACTGTGTCTTGGATTTTGAGACTCCGCTTTGTTTTTGCACAATTAGCCTTAAAAGTGAGAGGTGGTGGATTCTGAATAAAGTAACGGCTTTTGTCCACGTTTGTCAAGATATTTTTTGAACATTATCGGAATTCTGGGAGACTGTTTTGTAGAGAGTCACCAACTACCACCTTTGTAAAGATAAGGCTAATCCGTCAATGAGGCACCACGTTACACTCTCCAGAAGTTGCGATACACTGCCAAAAACGGAACTGAGTAAATCGCAGAAATGTGTATGACACCCTTGGAGTCACACAAAGTCAGCTAAAAATCCAGTTAGCTCACATTTTCGGTCGAAATTCACTCCCTGGATAGAATCACCCAAAATAAAGCTTTCATTGTCTAGATATAAATAAAAGGATCCCTTACAAAAAATCTTCATTCATGCATGGGCTACACCAGATATTGTCACTGGGCTACCAACTTCAGAAAATGGTAGCCCAACAGGACTACCAGGGAAAAACGTTAATTTCGAGCCATGACATATCACATTAAGATTGTCTCTAAGACATGTCAACCAAAGCTATCTGATGAGTAGTTTTTTGACAATCAAATTTTTTGACAAAAAACAGCAAAAATTGTCCAAAAACCTAAAATTGCAGATTTCATCATAATTTCAATACATGATATTTAGATCATCTGTAGGAACCTGCACACCAAATTTCAAAGCTATCAGACAAGTACTTTTTGAGAAAGACATTTTTGGCAAAAAATGGCAAAAATTGCCCAAAAAAATACAAAATGGTAGATTTCATCAAAATTTGAATATATCACATTCTACTCATCCCTATAAACCTGTATACCAAATATCAAAGCTATCAGACAAGGGGTTTTGATGACACAAATTTTTTGACCAAAAATGACAAAAAGAGCCTTAAAAATACAAAATATGCAAAGTTCACCACAATTTGAGCAAGTATGACTGAAGTCACCCCAAGTTAACTGCATGTCAAATTTCAAAGCAATGGGACGTGCGGTTTCAGAGAATATCGTTTTTACCAAAAACAGTAAAAAAATGCCTCAAAAATACAATTATGCAAATTTCACCATGATTTGAACAAACTTAAGTGAGGTCATCCCAAGTGAACTGCATATCAAATTTCAAAGCAATTGGACTTGCGGTTTCAGAGCAAAAGGCAATTGTTGACAGATGAAAGACAATGGACAGCCAGACCAACCAACCTATTTGATAAGCTCTGCGTCGCTTACAGCGGAGTGTATGATCTACAAAACCAATCACTTTATCATATCCAATGTCTTTATATTTCGTGAACTATCAACTGCTGGAGATCACTACTGGTTACCTTTCCACGGACTACATTCTTCCTCTTGTATTGTGCATTCTTTCAATGGATTACTCAAAGGCAATGAACATTAAGAAATTACGGTCTGCGTTACCGGCTATAGCCTAAGCCTGGTACACACAGCCCTACCACGCAGAACTATGAGAAGGTATACACAGGAGAACCCCCCACAGCCCTGTGACATTCAAACACTGGTGCACAGTTGTGAAAAGTCCTGTAACAGCCCTGTGGAGTGACAGACCCTGTACTAGTTTGTGAAAACTTTGTCTGTTGTTGTGTTTTGACAAACACTATAGTGACATAACTGTGATCCACAGGCATGTGCCACTGATGTGCATATTCCTGTGGAATGACAGTGAATAATGGGCTGTTACTGGATTTACTTTACATCTCAGTACTAGGATCTCTCATATCATTCACTGTCACAGCATTATTTGCCACAACCCAGTACCAGCCTATCACACATCACTGCACCAGCCTATTTTATAAAGTCAATCAACACATCAACACACATCACTGTACCAGTCCTATTTTTCACAGTTATGTGACACCTCGACACACATCACTGCGCCAGCTCTGCGTGTCAGGGCTGTGTGTTACCGGCGTTTTATGGCTTCCCACCGGTAACACAGGAGGAACCACGTTAGGACCTCCTAGCACAGTAAATTTATGCAATGGTAGGCCCACTTGTGCACTGTCGCTGCCCGGCCCCGGGTGTACTCTGTGTACTGCGTGCACGAAACTACTTTTATCGATTCAGTTTGAAAATAAACCATGTTAACCAAGATGTCTTACTTCTTACAACTTTGTTTGATCGACTGTGTGTTTTTACAGCCCCAAATCTATATACTTTGGAGGGGTGCATATTGTGTGTTTGTTTGTTTTCTTGTAATCTCGAACTCCCCAACTTCCCCTATATGAAACACAAAAGTATGGTCGCCAAATTCATACGAAATAGTGCCTATTAGCTTGCACAAATGTCGGGAATTAGGCACAAGGTCAGTGTCAATATCATGTCAGGCACATTCACCTGGGTTAAGTCCAGTGACCAATGCGTATGTTTGGGGATAATTAGTCCGTGAAAGCATAGAAGCAGCGCGATTGTTCATTCAACTGACCGGACCAGGGACGTGGGGCAGGACAGTGGATGCAAAGAAGACTAGTGTAGCTGCAATATTTGTAGTCCGTAGGGGTCGTTTTACCGTCAAATCAAAAATGCACCTTACAGGCTATAATTATTGCTGATAGGAAGACCACGAATCATGCCAAGTAGCTGATAATGAGGTGAGCATCACAATGGCTTCATGCAACGATGATATTACAATTTGTGATATAGTAAGATGCAATGACCTACTGTTGTAGTGTTTTATAAAAGAATCTCAATCAAAAACATCAAAACAGCGAATTTATTCTATTGCAACAACCGTCTCAATACATCATAAAAATGGATGACGATGGTGTATATTTACAACGGTAAGGGAGCCGTTATTATTTACGGCCTGGAGGGGTCAGAAGAATTGCTTTAGAAACTCCAAAATTTCGAGTAACCCCCCTGCCAACCATGACGTGTTTGAGTACCTCCCCTCTCTGCTACAGAAATTTTGAGTGACCCCCCCCCCAAAAAAAAAAAAAAATTGGGAAAGTTAAATATCTATACAGTAAAATGGATTGCTGCTGCTGCCACAGCCCTGTACAGAACCTGATTAACCCTTTCACCACCATGGTTTGTCCCAAATCCATTGTTTTCTATGGTAAAGTTGGACCTGTATACAGGGAACTGGGGGTGAAAGGGTTAAACCCTTTGGTACAGGTCTGTGTCAGAAAGAGGTTCCATTGCTGTGATAGGGGCTGATGTACAGGTCTGTATCCAGTGCTCTGATCATATCTAGTGTTCTCCGTAGGATTTTTTTTTACAGGAGAAGATGCTGTGTGAAAGCACCACAAGTGACTGCGCAAGTGGTGACAGGGGAGGTCAGGAGGGGGTGTCCCCGGCCCCCTGCTGTCATTGGAGCTTTTCAAAAATAGAGATTAAAATGGTGTTATTTGGTGGCACGTGGGGAGTATTTTCAGATTTTTTTCTTATAGATAACTCAAAGGAACAGAAATCTGAGACAGTATTCGAAAACTTATATTCCAGTTCACTGATTTCAATGAAGATTACATTTTTTGAAAACGAAAAAATAGCGACAGACATACATTTATTCACATTTATTATTTATTATTATTTTCCTGCATTAAAAGATGGGTTTGTTGTCAAGGCATTCCACTGGTTTTAAACTTTATAGAATCAGAATTAGCTTGCTTTACACATTTTCCCCTATCGGTAGCCTATACAATGTAGAATATAGAAAGCAGACGTTTCTCATGAATGATCAGGCAAGTATATCAATCTTTAATCAGGAAGTACTGAAAAATGTACTCAGTACTAGCCTCTAACATAAGCCTTGCCACGTCAAATAGCTGATCATTCTCGTCTGAAGATCACAATAACGTGAAACACAAAGTGTAATGAGTATACAGACAATAATGTGTGTGTACATATACCGGGTATGAACATATATATCTCAAGCATACATATTGCTGTTCTTTACCACCACTAACTATCAGTGGTTCAGGATGGTCCTACTTAAATTTGTAAATCTCAAATGTCCCATGTACCTGGTAATGTATTACCTTGATGAATGAAAATGATTATTGGACTAGTTTAATGTCATATCACTATTATTGTTGTATTAATTCACAACTTCACTAAATGCTTCAGTACATATCAACAAAATTGAGTAGCCCCCCTTGTAGCTTTCGATTTTTTGAGTGACCCCCCTCTCAGATTCCTCCGACTCCCCCGGCCAAAAATAATGACGGCTCCCTAATTTCTTACGCGGCCGGCCGAACTGGGCCGGGTACAACTTTCTGCCTGGAGGTTGTGAGAGACTATCGCCAGTGAGTGAAGTAAAATTCTAAACGCGAGTCACAATCATAAGCTTTATCTTAACAATTGCATAAAATATACATTTCAGAGATAATTTGATGAGACTGACAACATAAGAAATAAGACGGCGTTGTGCAGAACGTACAAATATGAGTTTCCCGATGAAGAACGATTGCAAATTCTCCCAACTTAGGTGATCACGTGATCGTGTTCGGGGCTCCAGCTGCTTAGATTGTAGTGCAGACAGACTGGTCGACCGAGCCGTACACAAATCTCAGGTAAGTAGAGACTTTTCAAAAAGTTTTCAAAATATTTCGTTTTTCGATTATTTACATATATAAATATGACTGTCATGCAACCTGATAAAAAGAAAATCGCATTGCATACGAGAAATGTGAAACGCTTATTCCGCAAGTTTTGTTGGAACGACCGGATTAATTTTTACTTTTTGTGAGTCAGAATTCTGATCAAACTTGATATTTTTGTTTTTGAAAAAGTAAGGTTAGCTAGGTATACCTAGAATAGTAAATTTGATGTCAGTTTGATCTAATGCTATTTGATTTTGATTATGCTATCGATACCTTAGCCCTGCGTACGATGCTGTGCGGGGCGATTAGCGGAACACACAGCATCGTACGCAGGGCTATCGATACATTTGACTTTGTCATCGGGCCACGGTAATAAGGCCCAGCGTGTATGTTTTATTTCCACACATGAAATGGTCAAGTATTTATCTACGATAACCGACTCTGCGTGAAATGGTCGTATAGCGACGTCAATGCATGCAATCAGAAAGCTGGACGGAAGCGTTCCGTCCATTGAAAGATCATTGAAAGAGCAAACGCTGATAGACCCTAAGGTTGAACTAATCATGGATGTACAAAAATAGAACCGATCTGGCCAGGACCGTCATCTGGCCCGTATGGACCCTGTAGCAAGGGTCTATGGACCATAGTATGTTTATAGTAAGAAGAGCGGAACATCTCCGGGCGATAGGTCTTTCATTTAAACTTCCGGGTTAGAGATAACACTAACGAAATGTATAGATGTGATAGCCTGAATCTGGCCCATGCTATGTTTATGTTATTGACATGGTGAAGGGCAAGAAACAAACTGTTGATTTGTTATATCACAGGGGACCCACAAGTCTGGTAGTTGTTGTTGTTTCCATTGTTGCTTATGCTTGTTAGTTGTTTTGTTGTTGTTGTTGTTGTTGTTGTCATTGTTGTTGACCAATAAAATTCAACGAACATAACTATAGTATAGTGTTGGTGTTGTTTCAAACGTAATGTTGATGTCCTAAGAGTAAGAATCACTACAACGGCACTATCATTATTTGACCCATTGCAACTCTCTCCAAATGTTAACTCTCTACTTTTGGAGAGAGTTGTATTGTTCAGTTCAGTTCAGTTCAGTTCAGTTCAGTTTAGATGAGGGATAAGGTATCCAGAGGATAATGAAAATCCCTTAGTTCTCTAATATTGGCAGAGCATCGTACTTGTTTTTAAAGTCATTGACAGACTGTGCAGTAACAATGTTGGCTGGCATACTGTTCCATGTATTGACTATCCTAGAAGAGAAGAAATATTTTCGTGTATTTAGTCCGACAGTTGGTTTCAGCAGTTTATAATTGTGTCCACGTGTAGTACTTGATGACAGTTGAAGTGATACATTGCATGAGTCGTATCCATTTAAAATCTTGAAAACTTGCGACATGTCTCCCCTGGTTCTTCTCTGCTCCAGTGTAGTAAGACCAAAGTGCTTTAATCTTTCTTGATATGGTAGTTTACGTAGTTCTGGAACTAATTTTGTGGCCCGGCGCGGCGTTGAACTTTCTCTAGTACTAGTACTAGTAGGGTAATATCCTCTTGTAACCACGGTGACCATGCTTGCACACCATATTCCGATCTTGGTCTCACCAGTTGCTTGTACAAACGTTTAATTATATATATGTCTGTTGATTTGTGGTAATTGTTCTTTTAATGATGCCCAACATGTTATTTGCTGTTTTTGCTGCCTGGATACACTGTGATGAAGGTTTGAGGCTGGAATGCACTGTTACACCAAGATCTTTTTCCTCCTCTGTATGCTGCAGTGGTATATTGCTCATCTGGTAAACATGTGATGGATTATTCACTCCAATATGCATGGACTTACATTTCTTGACATTAAAACTCAAATATTGGGTCAAATAATGATAGCGTCATTATAGCAATTCTTAGGACATCTACAATACATTTGAAACAACAACAATACATGTACAATAGTTATGTTTGTTGAATTTTATTTTCAACAACAATAACAATAACAACATGACTAATAAACAACAACAACAATACAGAACAACAAAAACAATCAGACTTCTGGGTCCCCTGTGGTTATAATACATCTACAAAGTATCGTACACACATGGATGGAGAGCTGCTACAGCCATACTATTATTGTTGGGAATCACATGTATGGTGTAGCTCCGCCCACCAACTCCTTTACTAATTAAGTAGATTATGCATTGGGCGTGTCATTAGTTAGGCGTGTCTTTCGTTAATCCTAATGATTATTCATACTACAATGTATATATGGACCTGTGATAGTAATAAAGGTCAAGATTTGAACTTGGTCATACTAAGACACAATACAAAGCTGTCTCTGGCAATTCTGTTTCTCTCTAACCCGAACCTATCCCAAAGTGTGTACCCCACAATTATTACAAGACAGAATTATAATTTTAATTACCTGGCTAACATGGGCCTATTTTTATCTTTTATAATGGATACACAAGACACCGTTTGTGAAATTTGTGGAAAAGATTTTCGTAGATTATTTAATCTCAAAAGACACCTTAAAAGTACTAGTCATCTAGTTGAAGTGAAGCGGCAAGCAGTTGAAAAAGAACTGCTTCTGGAAAGTCAAGACAGTGTAAGTGCATAGAACTTTGAGTGGGACTTTGACTTACTTGATGTCCAAAAATTACCTGATGTCCAAAAATAGTCTATATTGGCTAGTCAGTGTCAATGGTGTAACTAATGACATAATCTGACACATCAGTATAGGCGATTTGATTATAGTGTGTTTAATATATATTATAGCAATAATATATTTGGAGTGGGCCTGAACTGTTTAATGCATGCATATATATACTGTATTTTCATTAAGGGAGGATAATTCACAACAGCGAGATACAGTACAGTCAGTCTTTTCCTAGAATGTGCATGCCATTGCTTGCGTGATTTGGTCAATTTATCCACGGCAACATACCTTTTTTGGCAATTTTTAGGAAGATGGATCACCCATGATAACGTGTACATCTCAGGATTCTCAAGAAACACTGGTTAGTTGCTGTGGAATAGAATCATGGGGTTGTAAGTTATTTTGCAGTTATATTTGTTAGCTCTCTGTCAGTGACGCGGAGCTTATCAAATAGGTTGATTTTCAGACGTCATCGTCCGTCAACAATTGCCTTCTCCTCTAAAACCACAAGTCCAATTGCTTTGAAATTTTATATGCAGTTTACTTGGGGTGACCTCACGTTAGTTTGTTCAAATTGTGGTGAAATTTGCATATTTGTATTTTTTGGTGTTTTTGGTAAAAAAATCTTCTCTGAAATCGCTTGTCTGATTGCTTTGAAATTTAATATGCAGTTTACTTAGGGTGACTTCAGTCTGATTTCTTCAAATCTTGGTGAAATTTGCATATTTGTATATTTAAGGCAATTTTTGTCATTTTTGGTAAAAAAATCTTTCAAAATCTTCTTCTTCAAAACTACAAGTCAGATAGCTTTGATATTTGGTACATATGTCCCTAGGGATGATCTATTTCAGATTTGTTCAAATTGTGCAGAAATATGCAAATTTGCATTTTTAAGGCAATTTTTGCCATATTTGGTCAAAAAATGTATTTCTCAAAAAGTACGGTCTGATAGTTTTAAAATTTGGTATACAGGTTTCTATAGATGAACTTAGTAATATATATTGAATTTCTGATGAAATCTGTAATTTTGTATTTTTGGGGCAATTTTTGCCATTTTTGGTCAAAAAATGTGTATTTCCAAAACTACTGGTCTGATAGCTTTGAAATTTGGTATACAGGTTTCTATAGATGAACTAAATGATATTTATTGAAATAATGATGAAAGCTGCAATTTTGAATTTTTGGAGCAATTTTTCCCACTTTTGGGTCAAAAAATGTGTTTTTCAAAAAGGACTGGTCTAACAGCTTGGAAATTTGGTATACAGGTTTCTATAGTTGTACTAAATTTGATCTTTTGAAATTATGATGAAATCTGCAATTTTTATTTTTGGGGGCAATTGTTGCCATTTTTGGTCAGAAAATTTTATTCTCAAAAAACTACTCATCAGATAGCTTTGGTTGACATGTTCTTAGGGATGATCCGATGTGATATATTCAAAGTATGATGAAATCTTCAATTGTGTATTTTTGCAGCTTATTTTAGCCACTTTTTTCTGACCACTACATTGAGCTATCAAAGATTTCCACCTTCTACATCAACATGTGTCAAAAATAGTTATTCTCTACATAAACACAGCGGAGCTATATCGGCCGCTAGGTCGCTTGTTTATATTAGAAAAAAGATGTGCAACTTGATCCAAATATTGCATTTTTGACTGCAGAATGCAAAATCATTAGGATTTTATTCAAACATGTACCGTACAAACTGTTTGTTTCATGTAGCCTACAGGGTTTTTCAGAAATATTCTAATCATCAGGAAATTTGTTGAAATTCAATAATGTTCTGGACCACAGGTATAAAAAGAACACTGCAGCTATCATAAACATATCTGATTTGAATAGAAAGGTTAACAGCGTGAAAGATAAAATTCCACAAAAAATCCACGTGAAGCAGTAAATGAATATTTTTGACATGTTTTCACCCATGAATATCAATCAATATCAATATCAATCAAATGCTGCTTCAACAAAGTACTTGACATTTCAGCTGTAGTATATCAGCAAAACTGACAGCCTTTCTCAACGGAATAAGCAGATCACAAGACCCACTTCCACAACAGTGGGATTCAAAATGACGTGTTCAACTGTATAGTTACTGTGAATTATTGTGTGTAAAACAATAATATATGTTATTCTTAAAATGTATGTCTCCACTTATGCAGTTGCAACGAATCATGATCAACAGACTGGATGTGTAGATGTATTACAGGGTAATATGGATGATGATGATGATGATGATGGTGATGGTGATGACGATGGCGATGACCAAGATGAATCTAGTGAGGATGAAAGCAACATTAATCATGATATTGCTTTTTATCCATTTAAAAGTTCAACAGAGGTGGAATTGGCTCTACTTGTCTATGGTCCACATCCATTGGTAAGTGTATTTTATAATTTCATTAATGAAAAAATCTTGTCAAAGTAATATCTGTACATTTTCATACATTTATTGGGGCTTTAATCTTATTATATATGGATTTCTTGTTCATTGTTGTTTGCATTGATTAATTATTTGATGTGTGAATGTTACATAACAATTATTTGGTAAAATTTCAGTGTCTTAATCAGCCTTAATTTAAAACATATCACAAAGTTTATACCTTCATATTGTTCCAGATGTGAACAGTTCATGGGGGTTGTAAGATCAAGATACACATACAGTAACTACAAAAATCTATCCAAGGATGTAACAATGTCATTCAGCAAACTGCAATTATTAGAGTTCATCATGCGAGGTGGTATTTGAAAAGAAGGCCAACTGATCCGGTAGGTTTTAACATCCTCTCATACATTCATGTTAAAAGGATACAGTTGTCAGAATTGCGCTCCAAGGTGGTATGGGACCCATATGACCAATGTATCCACTGTATCCAATGGTGATTGATTAAAGTTAACATGACTGTCATAATCTACATCATATAATTTAAATGTTGCAGCTATGATAATGAGATGCATCTAGATATAGTGCACGAAATACATTGTTTGTAAACAAGAAATTCGCAAGGCGCAGTTCTGATGACTGTTTCCCTTTCAGGCGTCATAAGCATTTGTCTGAAACATAAAAGTCACATTTCAAACATTGGAACCATGGAGTATGTATATGGTAGTAAAAGCTATACTTTAACCCTTTGCAGTCCAGAGCGCCCTCAAACGCCCTATGGGGGTGCGGCCAAAGTGCCCGAAAGCGCCCGAACATTCCAGACTTCCGATCTTCAGAATTTTCTGGTCGCTGAATCTGGCCCTTAGCATCGTTTAGGCGTCGGAGCTCATCCAGTAGATTATTTTTTCTGTTGATTCCATTTTCAAAACGTAGAAACAGTGAGTGACATTGACGTAGGTGAGATCGATGCAGCGCTATGGCAAGTACATGCTGCATGCAAACTATAACCGGAAGTGCCCGATAAATAGTGTGAGATCTCATAGGGTCGCCTCATGGTACGAAATATTGATCTTCTGAATTTTCTGGTCGCTGAATCTGGTTCTTATCATAGTTTAGGCATCGGAGCTCAGCCGTTAGATTATTTTTTCTGTTAATTCCGCCGCCTTTCCGTCAACAAGTTGTCGATGAAATCAACCACTACGCGACTCAGTGTTGATGGCCCGGCGCCGACGTAAACCAGTACGAAGGTTGATGAAATGCGGGCGTTCATAGCAAAATATTTTGATCGAAATTCACACCATGCCAGATGTAAACGACTACTGGTCAACAGACGACAGATTACAAGTACCGGGGATCGCAAAAGTAATGCCAAAGAACCGATATCAGAAGTATTTTCATGTCAATGATAATGAACTCGATGTGCCCGCCGGTGACCTCAACCGCGTGCATGATCGTACGTTCAAATTTCGACCTCATCTTGACCTCAGGCGTTCAATTTTCTTTTCCCGCAAATTACGGTCATTTCGCCAGCTGTCGATTGATTAGGCTATGATAAAATTCAAAGGCCATATGATCCAGTACATGCAAGCCAAGCCAGTCAAGTAGTATTTCAAGGTTTAGATGCTTACTTGTCCCTTAGCGGATACTGTCTGAGCTTCAATCCCCAGAATTTATTGGAAAGAAAGGCGGACGTACACGGTACAGGCGCCAAAAAGAGAACTATCGTACCCTCATTTTTTTGAATTAAAGACACTTTATAAATAAATACTTTTATTTTGTTGTAAATTTGATAATTTTGTGTTCAATATTACTTTTACTGTATTATACGTTTAAAAATGATGAAACATTTCCTCAATGTGCCATGAAATTTGCACAAGTTGGTTGATGATATATAATAATATGTACAGCAAGTTCTCGGCTCTATGATGCTACAACAATTGCAAAATTAGAAAAACATTGATTTTCAAAATAACATGTAAAAAAACAAGAAACACTCAAATTATGTGTTTTGTTTATTTTTATTTCATCTGGGACTTCTTACCTGAAAAGGAAAGTGTAAAGCTGCGCAATAAATCAGCTGCCAGCTTCATTTGAAGAGGAAAAGTGTCAAGAAATTTTCTTGAATTCCCCATAAGCAATATATCATTGGAAAGGAAATTTTATAAGCTTTAAAATAATTTCAGGTTGCTGTAGTCAGTTTTGAGCCACTTTTTTACAAATTTGGAATAAACAATACACTGTTAATGATTACAGAATATTTTAATTTTTGAGTGGGGAGTTCTGGTCTCCACTGTACATTGTTATGCAAATGAGCTGGGCTGCAAAGGGTTAAGCCAAGGAACAGTCTGTCTGTCTGTCTGTCTGTGTGTGTGTGTGTGTGTATGTATGTATGTATGTATGTATGTAAAATATGGTTGTATATGGATGGATGTATGTATATGTATATATATATATGCATGTATGCCTATTTGTATGTATGTATATGCATGTATGTGTCTGTATGTCTATGTCTGTATGTGTCTATTAAAAATGTATGCATGTATGTTTGTATATGCATGTATGCCTATATTTGTATGTATTTAAGTATTTATGTCTGTGTGTATATGTCTATCTGTATGTATGTTGTGTATATGTCTTTATGTCTGTCTGAATGTATATAAGCATATATGCATGTATGTCTGCAGGTATATATGTATGTATGTATGTATGTACATCTTTATGTGAGTATGTTTGTTATAGAAATAACAGGTGAAGCGCTGACCTTTAACGTTTATTTATGGGCAAGGAAAAGAGGAAAGCCAAAAATTAATGGGTAAGGCTTGCCACGCCCATAAATAAACGTTAATAGTCAGGATGGAGTATGTTATTTCCATTATATTATCAACGAAACCAAGGAAACCGTCAAAATTTGCAAAAATTTCCAAAGTGTATGAAAACTGGGCCCCAGAACTGAGCAATACGCGACACACTGTCATGTGCACTGGAAAAATTTGGCAAATCCAGAGATGTTTTCAGAAAAAAAGTATCTGAACTTGGCCCACAAGTGCTCAATTTTATTTTGTGATTGATTATGATTTACGTTTGAGCTGTAAAGTTACAATACTTTGAGTTGTTTATCTTATTATTCATATTCATGGGCATTTAAACAAACCATTACTGTGTATTTGTGGTCAGTCACCTGGTTCTGCTCGACCAATCAAAATGCGACAGGCATGGTATGGTAGTGGAACTTTTTCTGTAAAATCCAGATTATCTTCTACTACATATGGCATAGAGAATCACAACTAAATTATGATGTAAGGTGTTCTGTGAAAGGACTTTGCGAGTAACTTGCCCATATTCCCAACCTTGGTAATATTTTGCACTTACATGTTAGTTTTTGGTTTATTTTAATAGGTTGCATATGGATTCTTAAGAAGATGTGTGAATGTTCAAGAGCAAGCCTACATTGGTTTTCAGAAATTTATAGATATATCCAAGTACTGCCAATACAATTGCAAAGTGTTACGATTAATTGATGATATCGAGTTTGTAAATGCTGAGAGTATTGTGGGTCACTCATGTATTCAGCATATCTACGAAGGAACTACATGTAGAATTGTCACATCATGTAGCAGAGTTCAAAATAATGTAATCCGGACAAAAATATTTCAACACAATAGACATTATCCTTTCTATAGAGTAAACAAATATTTCAATGCAAATCAAATTGTTAAAACTATAACTCTAATTTAGTTTACATTAAACTTATATTGCAGTATTAAAAGACGGCAACTGTTCCATATGAGATTTTTACTTACACAGAAAGCTAAAAAGTATACGGTAGAATATAATTCAGTGGAAATTATTTAAAAATGGTAATTCAGAGACATTCATTTTTGTGGTCATTTTTATCTTCGCTGTCAGCGACATGGAGCACTTATCAAATAGGCTGAGTGTCCAGTGTCATCCAGCGTATTTATTGTGGTCCATCTGTCATCCATCAAATTCTTCTCTGTGTCTAAAACCACATGTTTGATTGCTTTGAAATTTGATGTGCAGTTCACTTGGAGTGGCATCAGTTGGGTTTGTTCAAAAATCTTCTTCAAAACTTCATGTCTGATGTCTGGGATATAAGTCTGTTGTGATGCTCTATTTCAGATTTGTTCAAATTTTACAGAAATATGCAAATTTGTATTTTTAAGGCAATTTTTGTCATTTTTGGTCAAAAATTTATTTCCTCTGCCAGCTTTGATATTTGGTATACAGGTTCATAGGGATGCTCAAACTGTGATACATTCATTATGATGAAACTTGGAATTCATAATTTTTGGGCAAATTTTTGCAATTTTTGGGTCTAAAAGTCTATTTCTCAAAAAGTACTGACCTGATAGCTTTGATATGTGATTTCAGGTTTCTACAGATGAACATAAAGGCGCCCTTCTCAATCCCTGGTTCTCGCATTAGCAAATGTGTCAACAGCCCATTAACAGCTTGTCATTCTTTTGTTTTCCATTGAATATTTTATCAAGGAAATAATATTTATATTAGATAAATCGGAAAATTGAGTGGGGCTGTAATGTGATATATTGAAAATATATGCATGATGAAATCTACAATTTATTTATTCTTCAGTAATTATTGCCATTTTTGGTGAAAAATTTTGTTTCTCAAAAAACTACTTGTCTAATAGCTTTGATTGACATGTTCTTAGGATGATATTAATGTTATATGTTCAAATTATAATGCAATCTTCAATTGCGTATTTTTGCCGCTGTTTTTGCCGGTTTTTTGTCAGCTCATCCTGAAATCTGCTAAAAAAGATTTCAGTCTTCTGTATCAACACATGTCATAAGTAGTTATTTGCCACATCTGACGTTAGGTTGCTTGTTCATATCATTATACAATGTGCATTTGTCAACCTTGCTACAAATTCAAGATGAATGAATAACGTTCTTGTTGACACCTTAGTTATCTGGCTTACTTCACACCTGACCTATCATTGTGGGTTTAAAATATTGCACTATGTTAAAAGCTTGAAATAGTGTGAAATAAATCATTAATTTCTGACATTAAAATGTATCATTTTTGTATGTTTCATTGCTGTAGCACTTTTGTATGAAAGAGGTGTTGTGTGGAGATGTATAAACACTCTCATAGTGTACAGAATTGTTAATAAGGTGCAAATGCAAGGCAATGAGAATGCCTGAAATGATACACAGGGTTGGTACACATGTGTGGCCAATAGGACTGTACAAGGTCTGTACGCACCCTGCAACACATGTGTGTAAAGTAATGTAACAGTGGTATATACACCTCTGTGGCAGGGCTTCTTAGCAGAGCTACTGGGACATGGCTGTGAAAGGAAACCATAGTTGAGGGATATAATTTGTAGTCTAATCACAGTGTTGTTTCACACATCCCTGTGACACAACTATAGAAAATCTGACTCTGCTACAGGGTTTTGTGCTACATTCATGCACAAGGACTGCAAAAAAATCTACTCTGTTACATGGATGTAAATCACAGCTATGCTACAGGGTCGTGCTCATCTACACTGTACTAGGATGCTAGCACAACCCTGTAGCATAGCGTTGCACATCCTAGTACATGGTTGTGCCAGGTCTCCTGTGTAAAGATAACCATTGGTCAAACATGACACAGCATGTTTTTATTTTGTCAAAGACTTGCTCAGAGACATGCAGATACAGCGTGCTGACCGAGACTGCAAAGGTTTGAACCAATCATAAGCCTGAATCAGGAAAGACTCACTCTTTCTAGTGGTAAAAATTCTGCTACAGTGTATTTATTTTGTATGAAAAGAGAACGTGAGACATCTCAACACATCCTTTGATGTGTTGATTGTCACAAGCAAGGAATGTGTGAGTGCTGAACACCGAAACTCCAAAAAACTCAAAAGACAAGCGCTGTAATGTAACTCATTCAAAGGCCAGTAATGTTAACTTTGGATGATATTTTTCATTATATTTTTTGTATGTCACTTTTAATATATTATTCTATTCCCAAAAGAATGCTGAAATACAAACACTTTAGTTTGTCAACATGGCGTCCACATGTGTAAAATGCACTGTTATTGTTTACATTTGAATTCTAGTCCGCAGTCTAGGCCTAACTGACAAGCTGAAAACTTTGTATATCTTCATGCTTTGGAGAGTAGAACAAGAAATTATGGTGGATATTAAAAACAAAAATAGTGAAAAAAATCCTCAAAAGGAAGCATTACTGACCCTGAAAGCAAGAACATGTCTTGGCACTAAAAGAACTTGCTAATTAAGGTTAACGATAATTAACTTACAGTGACTTCTTTAACAAGTTTATAGAACTTTTTTGTAGCAACTTCTGATTCCATGACAGCTATCATGTCCAACTGTTGGGCAGTACTATATTCTGGCTCATCACGGTCTTCTCCATCATCAGCTGCTAATTCTGACGAACCATGGCCACTCATATTGTTGCAAATTGCGAAACAAAGCTGCTTCCATCGAAGCAATATATCTTCGTATACTTCTGAGCCAATGATGAGTTGAAATTCATACAGCATCTGAGATACAAAGAAAAGCGAATTTTTGATTTGATTTGATTTAAACCTTCAGTATGCAAGGCCTTTTGGCCCTAAGTACAAAAGTTTACATAAACATGTCAATCTTGATTTAAATATATATTCCAAGCTTGCAAAACCTTTTCTCATTTTTGAAAGGCAAAGTTAATGACCGTACTCAGTTGATTTACTAAATAAGCATTCTGTGATTACAGAACTATTACCCAAGCAACCTGGCGGCCAATATAGCGCTGCTGTGTTATGTAGAAAATAACTATTTTTAACATATGTGTTGATGAAGAAGATGGAAATCTTTGATAGCTCATTTCAGTGGAAAGAAAAAAGTGGCACAAATAGCTGCAAAAATACACCAATACAAAAAAGCTTTTGCATCAGTGGGATCTGATGGCCCATGGAAGCTCAAAAAGTGAGTCAGGTTGAAAAGAGGGGTCCTTCTCAAGACAATTATACATTTATTACATGCTATACCCGTGCTGTTAATTGTTTTGAAGTTCAAACGAGCAGATTCCGTGAGTGCTGCAGTTTTATGGTCCTAAAGTCTGCATGGCAAGTAAACCTACAATCAGTGTACTTGTTCGGAAATTCATGTTGTATACTTTGCAAGTCATGCATACTTTGCAAGTCATTGAGTTCTTTTAGGCATTGTAGTGGAGCCAGCTGAAATCACGTAATCATTCTTCATGAAAATGTCGAACATGCCTAAATGAAGGCCGAGTTTCCGATGATGGCCGCTCAATGTTTTGAGACTGCTCTGTTTCTGACTGATGCGTTTCCGATGTGGAAGGTTGCGGCGTGCACTAGGTTGTCAGTTTCCAAGGAAACGGTTGAGTCACTATGTCATATTCGATCGCATTGTCTTCACTCGTCCTGTGGTTGGATTTGCCTTTTTTGCCAAAGAAACTAGGATTGTTCTTTCTCCGTGTTTTGATCCATTTAAAACTGGCTAACTCGAATCTAGCCAAAGAAAACCTAGTTCACGATTATGCAAATGAAAATTCACTGAAGGTTGCTATGGAAGCGGCACATCTCACGTTCCCACGAGCAGCATGCATGCATGAGCAGCGTGGAATGTCTACTTCCGTGTTTGGCCTTTCGCCTATAGCACGTAAATAAGTGTATTCTAGGGACCTCATTTTTGCTGAAAGTTTAGTGGGACTGACAGCGCTCTGTGCCTTGTTGACCCGATGATTGATTTTTTTGGGGGTCTTCAATTTGTTTTGCAGGGATGGCACAAGGCTGCAGCCTCGGCAGAACACTGTTTTATATATACATGCTACTTACACACTGTTGCTGCTCTAAGTAGGAATGTTGGTCCAATATGCTTACAACGCTTTCCTCGGTGTTTTTCATGAATGCTCTTCTTTTCACATGTGTTTCCTGCAACGCAGTTTTAACTTGGCTGATGCCAGGACGTTTCCCATCCTTTAATAAATTTTTCAGGTAGGCAACGGTTCCTGCAAAAAAATTATAAAGTCATATTTTCTTTCATAAGGCAACTTTACTTTTCATCTCACTGGATTTCATCACCACTCTGACTGATGTATGGTAAAAACAAGTATCAGAGTAGTCTCGCATGCCAGACCTCGAACCTGCATGCGGAGCGAGCAGCAAAACTGCAAGCTGCAAGTAACCACAGGTTACGAGGTCTGGCTAGAACCAACTGCTCAGGAATGTGATGATGTCAAAAGTGGGCTGTCTTTCCTATGCTAATAAGTATACCTTTGGACTACCGCCTACAGACAATCATAATGCATTTTCACTGTACGTGCCCAGCAAACCCATGCCGAAAAGTACTCCTGTAAAATCTACAGCGAGAATTTATTTGTGATGCCATTTACCAGCAGCTCATTGGCAGTCGAATGGGGCAAAAAGTCTGAGCTTCATTGGAACGGAGCAAAAGGAAAATGAAAACTCCATGGAAGATGATGTCGACGATCGACAATCACAAGCACTGAAGCAACGCCGGAGCAATCATAAAACGAGAGATTTGCCATATCAAATCACAAAATTCATGGAAACATTTCCTTCCAGATAATCTGTCATAGCTACCTCCTGCTTAGGTGTCAGGCTCAGGGTTTTTGCACATTTCATCAAGGTTGCTGGGGATAGAGTATACCGTGATTTCACAAAATCCTACTAAGGTCAACGTACAGCAGTTTACTACCAATGAAACATGTCTGGATGAATGACACAATCATTTAGTTGAGTTCAAAGGGCTATTTTTAGACACTCCACCCACCATATGAATATAAAGCAATAGATGTGCTTTTTCATCTTGCCGATTTTTGAAGCAATCTATTGGACAGTATATACAGCATGTTGGTTCTAGCCAGACCTCGTAACCTGCGGTTACTCACACCTCACAGCTTCAAGGTCTAGCATGTGAGACTAGTACCAGAGATGCCAGTCCAGCTTGATTAGTGTAAACCTAGACTACAAGAACAAATAAGTTGTCTAGAAGAGAGCTGAACATTGTTTAGCATAAACAACTGTTGTTCAACAAATCAACATGAACTCATGGCATAGCGTTATGTCTGTAAGTTTGAATGAAATCAGTTCAGGTGTGTCTGAGTGGTGACTCTAGATCAAGGTCAAACCTTGTCAGTGGGGACAAAATTTTTCAAAAGACAGAACCCTTCATACCATTTGGCACCTCAAAGCAACCTTCTGTACATATTGAGACTGGATTCATTTTAGATTGACAATACATTTCTTGTATAATTGCTCCTGTTTTCAAAGGATATACAAAACAAATGTTTATCAATTTCCCGAAAAAACAAGTAATCTAGTAATCTAGTGGCTGAGAGCTCCTGTGTGAAATTCACATAAAATAACAGGCCACTGTTGAGATAACTGTGGATGAAAACTATTAAAAAAATACAATATCACCTATTATCTTGTTCACATTGGCAACCCAACTGAAATTTGGGCCGACGCAAAATAATTGTCCTTTTGGGATTAAATTTGGTCCGTGTCCACACTTACCGGTACCAGAATTAGGGCGACGTAACTTTACCTTCCTTTGTGACCTCTGACCTGTCAAAGTTCAAAATGGCTCATTTGAATATGGCACGCTGTTTCTACTGTTCATGATTTTCCTGTGTTTTTACGCACAAGAAGGGCAAATATGACTACCACTCACCCTTTTAATCATCGGAGAGATCTTCACCATTTATTGGATGAGCATATGGTATATATAAGACCGCGGTGGAGAAATAACCAGTGCGCGGCATTTTTGACATGCCTCTCTAGTCTATTACGTGCACTGTGGAATCGAATGACATGGTCTCGTTTGCGGAACAAAGGTTGGTGGGAAGTTCAGCGTACATGGGATGATATTAAAATGTAAAGACTGGATTGAAAACTTTCGATAGGTGTAAACTTTAGTTTCAAACGTCGTTTGTTTTGTGCGAATAGTGTGACTAGTTCAACTTCGATCCATAGCGGAGGCCTGGTCAACTGGGACCAGGGCCGACGTAACGTGTCCACACTGGCGATTTGCGTCGGACCAAATTTTGCGTCGGCCCTGAGTCGGCCCTGAACCCCCCTTCTAACCGGGACCAAACTGAGTCGGCCCAGGGCCGACTCAGCGTGTCCACATTGGTTTTTTACGTCGGCCTCGGCCCTGGTCGGGACCTGGGCCGACGCAAAGTCGTCAGTCTGAACGTACCAAATATTGAAGTAATCTTCCTTAAGACCACCCCTACAAACCTGCATACCAAATTTTAAAGCAATCTCACGAGAAAAAATGTGCCAAAAATACAAATATGCAAATTTCACCATTTGAATAAATCTTGTCTAAGTTACCTGTCGGAACCTGAATACTAAATTTCAGAGAAATCTGACAAAGGGTTTCAGCATAGATTTTTCCTGGCCAAAACACAATATTCAAGATTCATTTACTTATTCAGGACTCAGAATTCCAAATATGTGATTAGTGAAATCAACAATAAGCTGTTAATGAGACAATGTAATTGGTTTTATCAACATTGAAATAATTTTATTAGGATTTGAAGTTTTTACATGTTATACTGATATTTTAGCAGCTGAAATGATCACCTTCATATGCTTGATCATCTTGTACAAAGACAGACGCTTGTCCTGCAGTAGACATTTCTAATGTACGTTTCACACCATATTGTCTTAAACCAGAGGAATCTTTGTAGTACAAATTTTTGTACTTTCTCCTTTGATTTCTCACCCAATTGCGCAGCCTTTGCTTCACTGTAGCCTGTAGAGATCAAGATATAACAAGTCATTGACAATGACACAGTCCCCACTTGCGAGACAACGGGTTCCGTTTTGGGGACATTGTCGCAAGGGCGCATCCTGGCGGCAACACAAAGGTAGTACTGTAAAATCTGTAGGGGTTCTTCAGTTACTTAAAGGGTTCCCCTTGGTATATTGATGAAGTCTTATTGGGGAAATCAGAAATATTACCGTGATTCCAAAATCATTTACCTGTGCTCCGTAACCTAAGCATGTACACAAACACTATCCTCAATGAATGCTTAATTTATACTAATTTAATATGCATGATTGTTGCATACCCCTCAAACTTTAGTGACTTTCAAATGTTCTTAACAGTGTGATTTTGAATATTCCAATGTGGCTGCCTCCTATCCAACTCTGTTGATTGGATCCTCACTCTTTTTTATTTTTATGATCGTTGAATGTCAATATCATGGTTTCAAAAATTTCAAAGTAACATGGCATGATATTTTCACTTATATGGTAGGGAAAAAAGATTGTAATTCTGATTGAAGGCTGAAAAATCCCAACCTCCACTTGGACAAGTACTTTCTAAACTGTATGCCTAAGGCCTAAAAGTACCTGTCCGGCACAAGCAGACAGGCATTATTTTGAGCCCTGTACAAGGATGTACATAATTTTCAAAAATCCTCTCAAATCTACGGACTGGCTTAAGAACAGGGCCAGACTGAATTCAAGCTTTACAGTGGACGCCAATTTGGCAGTTTCTCTGCACTCTACAGATGAGTCAGTGCATGCCAGTTCACACTGTGTTGTTGATCACAGTATACGGTACATGACGTCCTCGTGTTAAGCTTTGGTGGTTTTTAGACACTGAAATTTCACCAAAAAGTCGTTTCTGTATCCAGAGATTGTGTAATCAGTTTAATTTGAAACAGCCATATAAAACACTGTGTCAGTTAAGCTAGGAAATCTGGGCTGAGTTTTACTGTCTTTTATCTTTGGTTGTCGATCAGTATCAGTGTACTGCAGCCTGTATAGAGAGATCCTGATGTAATCAAGGCATGCCAGTTCATACAATCGTGAGAATATTTTTTTCTCTGTCGACGTTGATTTGCCTTACATTGGATTTACAGGTGAGAAAGAGCATCATAGAAAAATAGTTGACAGGAGTTTCCCAATTAGCTCCATGCTCAAACCAGTATCGCAGCAGAAATGTATTACCTGCTCAGCACTGTGAACGATGTCATAGTGAAATACCAGAGAACCGGGCTTATCCACCGGTAGAAATTCACTGGCCGGCCAAGTGTCAAATCAGGGCCTCTCTCAGTACAACAACATTGTCTTTCACTAGAGATACTAACTGGCTGGAACTTAGTCGTTCCGTGTGAATGTTTCTAATTTTACCATGGAACTTGACTTGAACTTGAAACATTGCCATTGCTGTATCCATGTGCTCTTACACTGACATTTGTTTACTTTGCAAGCTCAGGAAATTTACCATTCAAGTTTGGTAAAGTATGCCAGGTGATGTGACTGCATACGGGAAAATTACTTCGCGATTACAGTTTCGACGCACGTAACAATGCAAAATAGGTTCCGTAAAAAATCGAGTTTGAAATTATTATTACAATTACAGGTCTGAAAATAGTATGATTTATTTCATTTCTTGTCATGCACTTTCGGCATCAAAATGGTTTCTTCCAGGAAGGGGAGCCAGAAATAGAAGGGAGATCAAATTCATATTTCACCACCAGGTCAAGATGGTTAAAGTTAATGAAACACAACATGGTCTATTTTAACATAATATTGAACATTTGAAGGTTGTTGAAAGCATAAATACTGTAAATTGATTTTTATGGACTAAAAATGCTATAACATACCAAGCCAAGGGGGGTGAAAATCCATCATGTTTTTCGTGTTCAATACCGCTTTGATGGGGAAGTGATACTGTCTGGCAGGAAAAGGGTTAACACTGACCAAAGTACTCAGGTGTTTTCCTAAGGATATTGGAAGATTGTGAGGGAAATCGATTGGGGCTTATCGAAGTTGGTCTCCAGTACAAATTGGCGTCCGCTGTAAAATAAATCATGTTCTTGGAAAGTACTCACATGTTTGTCACCTGTCCTGTCTCTTAAGGCAGGGTACTTGTCAACGAGAGCAACAGCAATTCTACAGTAGTCATTTCCAAGTTCAGAACAAAGAGAAGTGTAGAATCTTCCAGCCTCAGCTATGAAATGACAATCAGTTTGCTGATTTCTTCCGAGTTTCCCCAGTGCAATATCCATTTCCAATGGAGCAGACAGTTTTGGAAGAGGAACAGGGCTTGGTATCTTACCGCCTCTCTTCCATCCAGGTGGCACAAAGGTCATGGTTGAAGACTGCAGCACATCAGCCTGCAGACTCTGAGAAGTTGAGGGGTTAGCCTCTACTTCTTGGGAAGTTACTTCCTGTGTGTTCCCTTTATTTTGTTCAGGAACCTGTAGGTGAGTAGAACACAAAAAGATACCGTGGTTCATTTTATCCATTAAGAGTTGAAAATGATGTACCTAAGTGAGGTAGATGAAGGTGAGAAGTAATAAGCGCAAACGTACCGGCTCCATAATTAAATATTTACAGCTACTTTGGTCAATCTCTATGAAACAGTAAATTAAACTATAATTTTGGGAAACTTCCACTGATTTAAAATCAGCAACATCCTCATTTCTAAAAATTTGTTTCAGACAAATGCGCAGACGCATGACATACACGTACAACATTATCATCTAATAAAACTATAACACTCGGGGTTCAACACATTCACGCTGGCCCACTATCCTGAGTCCAGTAATTTACTTGAAGGACCTGTAAAATGATTTTGTGGGTAGTGCAGGGGATAGTAATTTTTCGGCATTGTATTTAACAATAAATAAAGGTTTACCAGGCCTTTTGTTTTGAGGCAAGCCATTGCTCTGCTCGCCTACAGTTCGCGAAACAATGTAATACATAATTACAATAACACTCATGATAGGGAAAATACGTGTGACAAATGTGGATCATCATGTTATCGAGATCCAACATAGAGAAAATCAGGGTTCGAAGTTAACAGTTGCCCGCTTGCCCCGGGCAAGTAAAACCTGACATTGGGCTGGTAAAAATAAATTACACTTGCCCAGTTGGGCAAGTGATAGACTTTGATAAAATTTACATGTTCTGGGAATAAAAAACTCAAGAAATTTTGTTAAACAATGTTCGCTGTTTCAAGTCACTGAAGCAGGTATCACAACCGACAAGCTGGACGGCAACATTCAGCGAGTGATATTCAGCTGTTGTCTTTCCTCCCTCGGGAAGTCTAATCTCACTTGCATGTCGCTAGTGACTCCAAGAGGGTGTTGGTCAGTAATTTCAACAGCCACTTTGCACGCGGTGACCTGACTGAGACAACGCAGACTGTACATCACAGCGAAGCAAACCACCCTGTTTTCATGTAAATTTTTGAAATCTATGCCTGACAAAGTCACAGATTCCGGAACAGGATCTGTGTCAGGCAAGTAAAATTTCTGGAAACTTGCCCGCAGGGCGAGTAGGTAAAAAAGTTAAGTTCGAGCCCTGGAAAATGCCAATGACATGAGTGCCACATGGCACTGCACATCACCATTAGCCAAAACAAATGCTTAATTTCTGACCGAACAGTTTAAATAGCATAAAGTGATTCATACAATGCTGGTGAACCTGCAGTGACTGCAACCCTATCGATGACTTAATCCGATTGGTGATTGGCTAATCGTGGAAATAATATTACGGTAAAGTGTCGCCATTTTTGGAAATGACCCAGACTGATTGTTGTTTTCAGCAGAGCTATTCAGTTACTCTTTCAAAGGCACATGGGCTGTGACTTTTGGCATTATTTTCATGATTTTATATATTTAGATTAAAATTAGTTTCTAGAAATGTTTTTACTCAGAGATGTTTACCCAAGTATAATTATCCACTGAGTGGAACTACATGGGGCAGTTTAAGTAAGACAAATAATAAATGGGTGCTGCACCGAAATATGACCGCCTCCATAAATGATAAACAGCGTAAATGGTGCGTGTACACCTTTGAATCTTTACAAATACAACATGCTGCAACCCACTGAAAAGACAGGAAAGGGATTCACTCAACTTTGACAAAAAATTCTGTTTTTCACATAACATGGCAAGATTTTGAAAATGGCGGGAAATTAAAATGAAAAAAAAATCTGTTCAATTTCTTGCCTATTCTGCCACAAGCAAACATTGTTGATGCATAGTTAATGACTAAAACGTTCAATTTGCAGATTGCAATGAATATCTGAGGAAACATGAGGTACCTTGAGGTTGCACAAATTTCTCAGAGTTGCAGCTCATGGGCTTTTAATTTCAGGGAAATTTTTTTTATCACTCATCTGACTATTTTCAGGGGAGATCTTAAATCATTCACGTGGATGATTTCAGGAGAGTGAAATTTAGCTCGCCTGCTATATTCCATGATAGGTCCTGATTCCCATGCTTGATTGTCGGACAGTAGAGCAGCACTTACTACACTATCAGACAGGACCACAAAATTTCTGGCAGGACCACTACCATCAAAATTTTTACTCGTCCTGTTGTAGAGTCTCTTTTTTACTAGCTGTGATATCACAGCGGCTATCGAACGCCACAGTGGCAGTGACCCTTGACCCAAGAGCATTCGATAGCTGTCACTCCACACCCCTGCGATATCACAGCTAGTTTTTTACATGTGAGTTGAACCCTGACAGAGTGTAATTGACATTAAAATTTCAAATTTGCAAAGTCTTTGGAGTTAGTGTGCAAAAAATAAAAACAGGGCAGAGAGACTGCAACCAAATGACCTAGATGCATTGCTTGTCTGTTTTTATAACTGTTGATATTATAGCGCTTTGGGGACTATACTTGTAAAATACCTGAGGCAGTAATTCCAGAAGCTTCCTACGTAACCCAATCTCTGGTATCATTTCTACACATTCTTTATAAGTAATGGACATCAAGACTTTGCCATCTATGTAATTATCTAATAACAGACAAAAGGGAAAAATGAACTGTGTGATGAACTGATATTACCCAATGAGCGCACTTTGAATAATGGTACACCTTCATGCATTCAACAAAAACTTCCCTCAACCTTTCTTCATTTTACTTTCTCTGGTATATAGAAATGCAGTACTTTTGCTTCTGAACTTGGATGCAAACCACCATCTTGAAATCTTGTCAACCACATGTGCATGGGACAGGGCTCGAAATTAACTTTTTTCCCTGGTAGTCCCATTGGACTACCATTTTCTGAAGTTGGTAGCCAAGTTAGTGACAAGGTCTGGTAGCCCATGCATGAATGAAGATTTTTTGTAAGGGATCCTTTTATTTATATATTTTAATTTATATCTAGACAACGAAAGATTTATTTTGCATGATTCTATCCAGGAAGTGAACTTTCTAGTCATTTGACATCAATACCTGCAGATCATAGCCTTAGGAGAACGGTGATGCCTCAAAGTTTGATGACCTATTCACACATACACAGAGTGTATATGCAAAATTTGATGGTCGCCATGACAATGACTTGTCACTCAGCACATGTAAACATAACATGGCTAAAAATAGATTGCCTATGTATGAATTTCAGGATGACAACTTGGTACGGTCATGTTCCTAATACTTTCAAGGCAATTTTGGCTATATTTCTCAACCATAGTACCGGTACACTATCATTGGATAATCTCGTACACTTCAGAAAGCGTAATTTGTGGAGGCCCGACAGCTTTATCTTTGCAGTTTGAATAATTTTGTGTTTAATTGTAATTGATACATTGTGATTAAATAACTATGAAAATGAATTTTCATTGGCCATCATTTCCCGAGCCTGCCATCCAAGTACATCAGTTCAGATAATATTTTATTGAAAGTTTGTTGCAAGAAATTCGACTACACTGTCGCCTTTTAATTTGCATAACAAAGTCATAGTCAGGCATTTCTGTGTCCAGCTGGGTTGACTGTATGAGCGTCGGTCATCTCACAGCTATCAACATCATGTCGCTCACTAAGTAATTTCATGTCTAAGGCTTTGGTAGTCCGTGTGAGCACTATTTCATGGGTTTTGGTAGCCGAAGGAAAAAGTTAGCAGTCTGTGGACGCGGGACTACCGCTAATTTCGAGCCCTGTGGGAGATGCACTTGCAGCAATAATTCGTTCAAATAGCTGAGTTTACGGTTTGCAACTTATACAACAACTTACAGTGACAGACAAGAATGAACACAGATAAGTGCCAGTTCCATGAATTCAGCACACTAACAAACTAAACAACAACTTATACAACAACTTACAGTGACAGACTAGAATGAACACAGATAAGTGCCAGTTCCATGAATTCAGCACACTAACAAACTAAACAGTAAGGCACACTAGACCAAAAGGTGAATTTTCTCCTGATCAGGAGAAAAATTGACCTCCTAATCTGGAGAATTTCTCCCGATACGGAGACTTTTTGTGATAGAGTAGTTCTGCGTAATTTAACAGACATTTGCTCATTTAGAAAAGTGTACCAGGATGTTCATTATCAAATTTGATGTTGGGTTTACCATTGCTCCGAAAAAGTTCAACATTGCTCTCTTTGTATATTTTCACATTTATTCATACCCTCTGTAGAAAAGGTTGCACAGCAAATTGTCACTTTATATGAAAAATGTATTTCTGAAGTGTGGTTCAACTCAACTGCACTATTCATACTCTTTTGCATCTATCATCAAACGCTCAACTTCATGTGATGATAAATCTCATTAATTCATCAGTGTGTTTCCTTTAAAAGTTCATGAGTTGATAAGGAATTTCCTAAGAAGTTCCAGACGCTGCCGCGCTGGCGTCAGGTTTATGTAAACATGTACATACCTGTGTAGCTGACTGTGTGTACCTAACCGACAGACGTGAACATCATATTCCTAAACTGCATTACATACATACCGTTACATAAGCAATTCGTGTGATTTGTTCAAAAATAATGGGCAATATTTCAATACCACAACTGAAATGTGAATATGGTACATGATAACAACAGATCGCAGTTACAAAAATAGTTTCGGCGGCATAGTTGACAATTGCAACATTGTACAACTGCGTGTCTGCATGCACAGTGCACACTTCCACTGACAAAATGCGACGTGGTTTCCGACACCATTTCTAACGTGAAGAACTTCACTTGAAATGTGTTTCTTATGGTGAAATTGCATCGATGACTGTAGTCTCTAAATCAACAGTGCACAGTATCTGCTGTAAGTACGAGAGAACAGGCCCTGACAGCCGGTGGTAGACCAGAGAACGCACCAGAGTTGTGGACAACGTTCTCCAACATATCAAGTTCTACAAAGGGCGGCAACCAAGTATTTACTTACACGAAATCAGAAGAAACTTCTTGATGATAATGTATGTACGGCCGAAAACGTGCCATCGCTGGCAACAATCCACCAAGCAATAACCGAATAACTGAGCATGAGTAGAAAGAAAATATCAAGTCTTGCCGCCGAATCAATGACTCCAGCTATCGAACAATACCATACACTGGAGTTCATAGAAACTGTTTCTGACTACAATATAAATCAAATTCATTAGTTTGATGAGTCTTCATTGATCTGAACTACAGACAAACGTCGTTGTGGACAAGCAGAAATCAGAGCATCAGCAGTTGAAATACAACGGCATGCATCGAACGCTACATAAATGGACTTTTTCGATGAGGCTGTTCAAGTTACGGATAATTTTGGAAATCAGTGTTTGGCTGTCGGTGACTGTGTGATTATGGATAATTGCGGTTTCCACCACACGCGATGTGTCAAACAAAATCTCCGACAAATGTTGTACAGGAGAAAGGGGTTCGAAAGATTTACCAGCCACCATATAATCCCCAGTTCAACGCTTGCGACCCGTGTTTCAACTTATAAAGAGTGAGCTTAGATCTAATCAAGATTTCGCCTACAGGTTCACTGAACTAGCGACTGCTAATCTAGCCCTGCGTACAGGTCTGTGTGTTCCGGCGTTATACGGCCTCCACCAGAGCCCTGCAACAATCCATAGAGATAACGAGCCAGATTAAAAATGGCGATCTCAATGGGTTAACAACTTGTCGAGTACGTTTTGTTTCAGAAAACGAGCGGTTTTGGACGTTATGAGTAGGTAATTGCATCTTTTCTGGGGTCGGTTAGAAGGTAAAGGTAAGCAGGGAAAGGATTTTGCCCCGATAGAGTAGAATTCCAGCCAAAAAGACCATTTTTTCATTGCGGTCCGGATCCGGACTGCAGATCGCCAGTTCTCTCCATAGACCGTTACAGGGCTGTGGTGGAGGCCGTATAACGCCGGGAATACACAGACCTGTACGCAGAGCTACTGCTAATCATGCCATAGCAAACATTACTCCCCGTGCTTGTAGTTTCTTTGCGAGATGTGGTTTCATTTGAAAATGGGACCATCATCATTCTTAATCGTCACTATAAGTTACGCACGTACATTTGCATGATCTATGCCGGCAGTGTTCTGCCAAGCTTTTGCATCAGTGGGGTCTGAGGGCCCATCGAAGCTCAAAAAGTGGGTCGCTGTTGAAAAAAGGGGGTCATTCTCAAGACAGTTATACACTTTATTACGTGCCATACCCGTGTTGTTGTTTCGAAGTTCGAACTCGCAGATTCCATGAGTGCTGCGATTTTATGGTTCTACCTACAGTACAAGGCGAGTAAGAGTACTCGTTCGGAAATTCATGTTGTCTCAGGTCATCGTATTTCGTTTATTATTATGCTTTATGCATACTTTGCAAGTCATTTGGTTGTTTTTGGCATCGTTGTGGAGCCAGCTGAAATCACGTAACCATTTTTCATGAAGACGTCGAACATGCCTGTGTGACAATTTCAAAACTTGCGTATGATTTTACGCAACTGAGTTTTTATTTGCGTAAAATGTATTCAAAATGCGTACGGCTAAGGAATCAGTATCTGAAGTGAGTTGGGCAGTCTTTTCTGTAGAACTTGGAGGGTTTCCTGTAATGCGCATGCTCTATTAATAAAAAAAACAACCTGGGGAGCTTCAAGGTGTAGCTGAACGCTTGCCATGCCGTGATGCAAGTCCCATATATGATCGTTGAGCAGCCCAATGAGTTCATGTTCAAAGAAAAGACCTTCTGACTGTGAAATTAGTGTTTTCAAAGGGCCAACAAAAAGCAGATACTGTTCAAAGTCCAGCGGGACCTCTCAAGAATGCAACCCGACAGATTCTAAATGGTCATCCGTAAACACTTTCCAAATAACATGCGACGTAATGACCAACTGTATTGTGTTACCAACAAGTTCAACATAGACTCGATCGATTCTCGAATTTTTTGCATCTGTAGTGCCATTGTCTGTACAGAACTGATTGACGTGACGTTTTGTGATGATGAAATACAATGTTGCATAAAGTGCTGCGGTCTGCTAAAATCTAAAATGTTGCAATATCATGATAAATGTCACTTGCAAGCAGGTGCATATGTTCTAATTTTGTCCTGCATTGAACCACATTCAGGCAATACAATGCAATACATGCAGTGCGGCAAGTACGTCGTGTCATGGGGCGGCATTTCTCAATGCGTATTAGTTTACACAGTCATGATTTTTTTTGCGTATTTCAGAACAATTTTGCCTATCTAACAATATGTGAAGTGTGGAATATCTTTTGGGTCATTTTTTTCATATTTCAGTGATTTTTACTAAGGTTCGAGCGCAAGTCGTACATGGTAACGTACAGACCGTATGCGTTCCGATGAACCACGCGCCACCTGTCCAATGACAGTTTCCGTTTGAAATGATTGACGTACAGAGCAGTTTTCTTTCAGGTGTCCGGTTTGTGTCCACCATTGGTGTTTTATATAAGAACAGTGGCAAAGCACATAATCTTGAAAATAAAATCTTTATAATCAGACGGAAATATAAATATTCATTAATAATTGATATGTTATTGTGAACAAGCAAACACGGAAAACAAATGTTGTAAAAGATCGAGTCATAATGTTCGAAAATGGGTACTCATAGTACCAACATTCGTCATTCGAAAGATAACGCGTCCCTGTGTGGTCGAGGATAAGGCCAAAGTAATTAAATTCTTTGTTTTGCGTCCACTCAAAATGGGAAAAGGTACGCGTCTAAGCGGCTGAAAAACACACACAAGAAAACTAACACAATGTAATTTGATTGCAGTAAATTAGTATAAGCTTGATTATAATATTATAATGAGCCAGGTTGCTTAGTACGCATGCGCACTAGGTCTTGTATTTCATTCAGTACTCAGCTAGTGCAAGAGTTAGAAGCTGTTGTGAAAGCAGTAAATAAAAAATTGTAACAAATTTTAGTTCAGAAAAGCTAAGCGGTCATGTCCTAAAATTTCCTATTCAAATACATTGTGTGTGTTTTTCATGAAAACCTTAAAAACCTACGCGGGTGGGGACGCAAAACAAAGAATTTAATTACTTTGGCCTAATGTTCATCAGATACAAAGATCTTTGTTCACCATAGCATTGGGAGTGAACATTAATTTAAACACAAATTTCGATGACATTTTCACGTACAAAACTCATTGGTACCATGTAAAAACCTGGTAGATGGTCTATGTACAAAACAATGAAAGTCTAAAGCATCAATGATCGAGCGTTCCCGCGACCAATGTGCATTCTATGTTTAGAGTGAAAATAAATGTGGCGCACGCGTGTTGTGTGTGCCTTCTGCAAAATAATCGCAATCATACCAATCCATATTTGTTTGCGCCGTTTTTCTGGTGAGTTTATAGCTATATCATTATATATATGGTTGAGGCGGTGAACTCCTTGAGGAAGTTTCTTATCAACTCATGAAGTTTCAAAGGAAACACACTCATGAATTCATGAGATGGATCAATATTCACATGAAGTTGAGCGTTCGATGATAGATGCAAGAGAGTGTAACGTCGAAGTCATGTCCCTCAATTCATTCATTAACATTTTGGACAAAGTCTCCCGATCAGGAGAATTCTTTCATTTTAGAGAAAATCTGTCATCGAGTAGCTGTATCTAAACACATGGAACATTGCTAGGAAGTCTCCCGATCGAGAGATTCTCTCCAGATTGGGAGACTGAGAGCATCCTCCTTGGTCTGCTACCTCCATTGGGTGTAGTGTGCCTTGCTGTAAAATGCATCTTCGTGTATCCAAAGATCTTCCCAATTATACTTGTCAAATGAGACATTGAGAAAAGTACTTACCTTTGAATCTACTCACAAGAACTGCTAAATCATGAGTCTTAAGCCATGCTGCCACCTCATCTTCCGTAAATTCTTTACGAAGATCGCTCATCTTTATGCCTTTTCTGCGTGTGGGAAACGTTCACGCCTGACACCATACACCAATCCTCACCCCTGGATTAAACCGTCAACAACAGGCGCGTTTTTCTCATTGGTTGAGAGCGCACATGTGGTATTTACGGTAATCTCGCGAGATTATGGAAGAGTTGTGAAAAGACTTCTAAGAGGAAATCGTAACCGAACTAACAAAGTGTTTCCATGATTTTCGTGGCGCATGAGTTTGTCCGCATTTCAGGAATGGAGATACAACACAATTATGGTAACGTTTTTTATCACTGCTCATTTTGCAACAATTATTTCCATCGTGATAGGTACGTGAGTCACATTTCTAACCGACATAGACACCAGAGGTTCTTCCGGGTGTATTGTGGTGAAGGTAGTTGCGGCCTGTCGTTCAGTAGCGTGAAAACACTCCAGAGGCATATCAAGCGTAAGCACAGAAACGTGGCTACGACAATCGACTATTCATCATCGGGTACAGTTGAATCCGATAATGTGAACCATGATGAACCCATGGGAGACGTGCGCGAGATTTCAAATGCAAACAATAGGGACATGAAGTTACAGGAAGCTACTTATTTTTTGAAACTAGCTGAAAGAGCCAAATTATCAGAAGTCGACACCCGAGAATTTATCGAAAATACCAGACATTTGCTTGGAAAGAAAACCGCCACTCTGAAAAAAAAAAACTTGAATAACGTATTCAGGATAGTAGTGGAACTCCAGCAACTGTAATAGTGCCAGAATGGGAAGACATCTTTGACTTGGATACACTTTTTGACGGGTTGGAAACGGAACACCTGCGGAAGAAGTTTTTCACCAAGGAGTTCGGTTTGTTAGTGAGTATAATTCAAATCTACGAATTAAGCGATTTTTTATTTACAAGTAAACACATCTAGATTAGATTGAAAGTTTAATCTACACGACCAATACATTTAAGACGGCAACTAGTCACTAGACCCCGCGTTAACTGGACTTCGTACCCAAGTCAACACTACCCTGCATCCAAGTCAACTTGACCATGGAGCTAGTCCGCAGTTCATGCTCTGTCTTGGTATTTGATTGATGCTTTAAGGTGTTCATATATTTTCAAAAATGATTTAATTTATGAATATTACAAGCTAAGGTCTATAGAAGCTGTAACATATCGTACATACACTCACTCTGTCCTGCCACATCTAACCATATGTGAGCAAACTGTGATTGATGCTATTTTTCTCTGTCTGTAATGTAGCACTAGCACTTGGCAATGCAGTCTTCAAAATTACAAATATTAATTTTATATCAGTAACGTACATATATTTTGGGTAATTGTTCAACATAAGAAAGTAAGTTTTTCTGACTATTATGTATATACCATAAAATTAAGGACATAATGACATCCTTGTCTTTTTTGCCAGAATTACTTGAACAATCCATATATACTGCAACATATTCTGGAAAGGGACTACAGCACAAATGAAATCTATGCAGATTTCTGCAATGGCGAAGCTTTCAGAAATCATCCAGTGTTCCAAGAAGACAGAAGAGCCTTGCAGGTTATTGCCTATGAGGATGACTTGGAAGTTGTAAATCCTTTGGGATCGAAAGTAAAGATACACAAAATAGGTACAGAGTGTTGTCCATGAAGTTCTCAAACATGATTTACAGATAATTTTGTGAACGACAACTCGACACCAGTCTTATTGTTAAGGGTGGTATCCCGGTTCCCCAGTCATTTTACCGGGGTCCCCTTTGGTATATCAATGCAATTAGATTAAGGGACAGTAGCAATGTTAGTGGGGTTCCAAAATCATTTACCAACATTCCCCAACCTTAGCAAAAACGCTGTCAACAGTATTTTCACATTAAATAGGTAGATGTTCTTATGCTGAATACTATTTGGATGTGATAGATTAAAATCAAATGTTCCACTGAAAGATGATCCCTTGGGGTGAAACAAAGAAGCATGAAGAAAGAAGGAAAAAACTTCACATACTGTACTGGTATATGTATATTTTGGGGGAGGTTTTCTGTGGATTTTGGAAATAATGTTATTAACAGTTGAATTGCATGATGATTCTACTTAACCATGGTAAGCCTGCTGCTCAGAAAGTTTTTCCTTTGTATTTTTACTTTAGCTGTGTTTTACTGGTTTCTTGGCAATATTCATCCTCGCCATCGTTCTTCTGCAAGGCACATTCATCTCATGTGCATTGCATTGACAAAACATGTGAAGCAGTATGGTATTGACAGAATGGTGGCAAATTTCATTAGTGGTGTGAATAAGCTCACTGAAGTAAGTACATTTTTCAAAAGTGTAAGCTACCATTACAGTAATACTGTGTCACAATGTTGGTGGATGAAAGCTTTTCTCAATATTTGTATGTATCGTGGTAGACATATATCCATTCTCGATACCTGCTCTCACCATTTACTGACATATGTCGGTGGTTCAAGATAAGATAGAGTTGATTGTGTATCCCAATGCATATTTGAAAGATAGACATAAACATATTTTGCTGAGTAATTATAAGAAAGGGATAGAAAAGAGCATATAGAATGTTTGTGATAAAATTATTCTTTTCCTTCATTTAGGGTTATATCATGAATCTGCGTGGAGAGGAAAAGCTGGTGAATGGAGCATTGTTGGCATTCATTGGAGATACCCTGAGCAGTAACTTCATTGCTGGTTTCAAAGAATCTGTGTCATTTGCTGAGAGGAAATGTAGAACCTGTCTCTGCAGTACACAGGATATGAAAACCAAGGTAAACATAGTCCGGTGACTGTGGTAAACAATATCCTGTGTTGGTGTCCATGGTACATATTAAACCTTGTCAAAGAGGTATATAATGAGTGGTATGATTTCTATGATAGCTATACTGGTACTTGGACAACTCACAGAGTGTTTCCAGGGAATTTCTGAATCTCTGGGAAGGGATTTAGGAACTAATGGTGTTTGAATCGCTACCACTGAACAATACTTCTCTAAGTTTCATCACAAACTCACACATACAAGTTTAAAAACAATTGTTCTTTGACAGCAGTATGGTGCCTTTCACAAAACAGCTCCTAGGATGTTACCTATATATTCCTAATCAAATCCTACGATAAACTTTTTAAGTTTAGTCCTTTTTATTGTCAACTGCCATCTTTAAATTCACCAGTACAACCAATGTTTCCATGACCTGAGAGATTTCAACATCAAATGCTAATATGTACTGAATGCCCATGCATTGAAATTTTAGTTCCCAGGTTGCAAGTTTGAATCTTGAGAAATAGTTCAAATTGTCAGTGATTGTAGTATTGATCAAATGTATCAAACATAAGAGAGCTGTGAAAATTAATGCATTTCATTTGTTAAAAATAACAACACTTTTGTAGTAGAAATAAACCAAATGTCAAAAAGGTGAATTTTGAGTGAAGCATTGCAAGGTATATGGGCTAAAGAATTAAATTTTTTTCTGTAAGTCTTGTTTCACACTCACAGACCTTGGAACAGTTTTTTTAAGGGTAGGGCAATCTCTTCTAAAACTTATTTTTCCCTAGTTACACTGAAGTTGACAATCGCTTTTCTTACCACTGTTAGCACATTTTGCCACTTCTAGCATTTTTAGGACTTGTGTAGCTGCCCAATGTAACCAAGTTTGGTAGACACATTCACACAGACAAGTCATGCCTGACCCACATCTTTTCAAGGCCTAAGCGCTTTTCTCCCATGGGAGAAAACCTAGCTGGCCTGGCCAAGGCAAATCTGTTCAAATTCATTTTCCATGTGTTCCAAAAATCAAGATCAGCCCAGACTATGTAGAGCAGGAGAGTGTCAATCACTAAATGTCAAGAATTCTTTTCAAGACCTAATCCTGTATGTACATTTGCAATATATACATGTAGAGTAACATTATGAATTTGGTTATGATGAATAACATTTTAGCTCTCTGTATTAGTTTTCAGATGAAGAGTTTGATAAACGTGATCTTCAGCAACACCTGCATCATTGTGAATTGTTGTCAAATTCAACTACCAAGCAAGAGAAGCAGCACTGGTCGAAGACCTATGGAGTAACACAGTTGAGTGTTTTTCATCAGACATTGGGTTTCAACATATGCACAGGATTTCCTCATGATATGATGCATGTTTTGTTGGAGGGAGTTGTACCACTTGAAGTCAAGCTTCTTCTTAGATACTGCATTGGAGAGCAATACTTTTCGATGAATCAAGTGAATGCCAAGCTAAAGTTCTTCAGTTATGGGTATTCAGAAAGAAAAAATAAACCACCAATTTATAAGAACAACATTGATTCAGGGGACACTAAAATAAAACAGTCAGGTAAGTGGCAGAAAAACTTAGGGGCCGTCGATAATAAAAGCTGATGCACAACAAACGTAATTCTTTCGTTTGGGAGGGGGAGAGGTAAAAACTCATTTCATTTTGTGTACACCGAAATGACATAAGGATTTTTGTCTATTATTTTCGAAGTGCGACTTTGCAGCGAGAACGCAATACTACTTCACGTTTATCGAGAACAGGATGACCACAAAATACGGAGACAGAAAAGACAATGAAAAGACATAAATGTGAAATAAACAGCTGTATGCTTTTCCAACATGAAACATGTAATGAAACATTTTCCTACGTGAAAAATACATTAAAGTGTTCTGTGTCTTCAAAAGTGAAACGCGTAAAGTGGAGGTTTATGAATTAATGTGCACTTCCGTTTTTTTTCATGGGCGTGCGGATCAGAGAGGTGCTTGTGGGTTTGTCAGAAACGGCATCATAATACGAAATTAATTTCGCCTAAGAACTTTCATTTTGAGGGGGAGGAAGGGGGTTTCAAGTAAAACGAAGGAATTGCGTTTCTTGTGCTTCAGCTTTTATTATTGACAGCCCCTAAGACAATGCACCATGAATGAAGTCAGAGGTCTCCATATTTGATTGTACATTATGTATGAAGACTTGCCTTCAGTGATTTTTTCAAGCTAAGCAATTGACTGAACCATGACTGAATCAGTCAAGTTTAAAGAATTTTACCTGCGGACAATGGAATAAGTCTGTACATATATCTGTCATTTTGTTAATTTTGTTCATATTTGTCAAGCATGATGCAATGGAGAACACTCTTAACTGAGTGCAGTTACTGCATTCTATACTGCCAATATATCTTAAATTATCACAGCTGTATATGCACAGGTATTTTTGTGTTGAAACCGCAGCTCTCTGATGTTCAAATGGCCTGCAAATCATTGTTTTCAAGTCTCGTATCACTTATGTGTTATTCAAACATTAGATACCCTTTAAACGGTCACAAAAAACAGAGAAATTGCTTTTCTATGTTTATGAATTTTCATGACAAGGAAAGCCACTCCCATACTCATCATTTCTGCAGAAAAATTAAATTGCCTGTGTGTACTAATACAGTTGCACTTTTATCTTCTCAGCTAGTCAGATGCTACTTCTTTGTGAGATATTGCCTTTCCTCATTGGACAGAAGTTACCTCAACATGATCATCGTTGGAAGTCCTTTCAACTATCGAGACAGATTGTTAGACTCAGCTCATCCTTTGCACTTCATGAGAGGTATATTAGTATGTTAAGAGTCCTTATCCAAGAGCACCATCAGTTATTTGTAGAAGTGTATGGAGAAGAAAACTTCATGCCAAAGCACCATTTCATGACACATTTCCCTGCACAAATTCAAAGGTATCAAAAGCTTTAATTTTACTTTAGTATTGGCATTTCTCAAGATATCTCACTTGTTTTTGTATTTGAAAATGTATTGGTTGTGCATATTCCAATCATTCACTTTTAACCTTTTGATCAATTTGCTAGATTCTGTTCAAGTTGATGAATTGAAAAAAGTCGTTTGTGAAACTTTTTAATAGAATAACTGCAAGTAGTGAGATGGACACAATACTGCTGACATGAGGAATATGATACAGTGGAATCTGCCTAGTAGGAGTACATACAATATAGCAGTTATACCTCATGTCACCAACTGTGATTCTATTGTGCTCCCCAATTAACGGACTTGAATCAAGTCTACTCTGTTTGCCTGTGTACTGGTCCAACTTTGCCAATCATCAAAACAATTTGTTTTTGACTAAACAATTGTAGTTACAGAGGTAAATCAGGTATGATCTTTATTTGTTGATGGAGTTCAGGCAGAAGAAAATAACTAAAACAGCCACTATAGGAAATAGTACGATACTGGAGCAAGAAAGTGACGCTTTCTCCCAATTGGTGAGAATCTCTTGTCATTCTCACAGCTACTGGTGAGATTATTTGAATTCTTATCGGTCAGCAGTGAGAAATGCACTCCTTGGTGAGATAATATATTCTCACCAAGCACTGTTAGAATGGTAATTTTTATGGTGAGAATCAACCAGACTCACCATTCATTGGTGAGAATCAGCCAGACTTCTTGTTCACTGGTGTGAATCAATCTGGTTAATTATCACCAGTGAACAATGAGTCTGGTCGATTCTCACCGTAAAAATTACCACTCTCACAGTGTTTGGTGAGAAATTCCATTCTCACCGATGAGAATCTATTATCTCACCAAGGGGTGCAATTCTCACTGCTCACCGGTGAGAATTTTCGAATTCTCACCGGTAGCAGTGAGAATGACAAGAGATTCTCACCAATTGCGAGAAGGCGTCACTTTCTCGTTTGAGTCTCGCAATTTTTTTCTATAGTGAGCTGGTTTGGGTTATTTACAGATTTGGTCCATTGAGACAACATTGGTGTATGAGACTGGAAGCTAAACACAACTTCTTCAAGAATGAGGTATCTTGTAATTTCAAAAATCTTGCAAAGTCATTGTCACAAAGACATCAACTCTGGATGTGTTCTCAGTTGGTACCAGGAAACACTGAGGCTTTTCTATATGCTGGCCATGAATTGCGTGGTGGTGAGTTGTTGATTAAATAGCATCCTTTCTTGTTCAACAATCTAAAACCTGTAGAAATGTACAGTATTCAGCTTATCAACACAGCTTGTACATGTATAATGAAAATTGTTATTGCTGACAAGTGAATTTCAGTCCACACTAAAATTCAAAAATCAGTTGTAAAAAATAACAATGAATACACTTTACACACAAACTAAAGCATGTATTCACAAGCTGAACACTGGGTATTTCAATATACTTTTGAGAGTTGAATAAGAAATTGAAGTAAATACTCAGAACAGAAACAAAGAAAAACGTCATCATAAATCACAGCTACTGCCCCTTAAAGATAACTTTGTGTCAAATGTCAGAATTTTGAAATGTAATTAGTAAATGCCGGTGGTTTTGTATGCAGTGTTCATATTTTAAACTGCATCTTTCACATGTACAATGTGCCAGCATTATTTCTGTTTGTGTTTTAATTAGCTCTAACATGGATGAAAATCTACACATTTCACTTGAATACCTGCCTACAGGGAACCTCTGAACCGCCAGTCAGCATTACAATTTGCCACTCAGTTTTATATTGAAAGTGCTATTGGTATTTCTAAGACACTGTTTATTGTGGAAGTGAAATCGCCACTGGATCAAGTGGCAATTATTCATGTCATCAACATTGGAACAGACATGTGTCTTAAAAAATGGACTCTCAACACATGCACCATGTAGGTGCCTAGGTATACTGCTGAATAGCTGTCCAGATTTCACAAGTGATCCCTTTGTAAAAAAGTAAATGTAATGATTTATGAGCAGAACAAAATGAATTGATGTTCAAAATCAAAGATAACTGAAAAGTTCATTCGTGAAAATTAGGTACTTTACGTAAACGGCAAACACCCTCTTTTTTCAAGCCTTTAATCTGACCAAAATTGTGAGATTGTGGGAATTTGTTTTGTAAAATTCAGGACCCTGGTAAATCCTTCTATGCAGACAGTATATATTCAACCTCTGTGTTATCTAGACAAAAGACAAGGCTATTTTTGCTAGCTGTAAAGTTGAGAAATAGGGTTTACATGCAATCTGCATTAGGAACTTGTACATGGAAAATGTCATCTCAGACACATGGTTACACTCAAATATATAACATATGATAAAATGAAAAAAGAGGCAGTTCTATGATAACTATGATGACAGAAAGACTTCTTAAAAATAAAATATACACCAAAAAGCCATCTTATAAAATCCCTAGCTGTTCCCTGTTTTTTCAGGAACAAGTCTTCCAGTTGCAGATAATGATTACAGAGTTGCCTTGGAAAGAAAATTTCAAGAATTGGGAGAAGGAGCAGAAGATTTCCTCAAGTAAGTTGAAAGTTGAGCATGGTTAGTCAAACTGACATGAAAAGTTATTGATACTTGCAAAAAGTAATGGCAAGCAGCATGTCAGCATAGAAAATTCATGTTTACTTGAACTTTATTGTACATGTAACTCACATTAGCATGTACAGTACAATTAATGTTGCCACTGAATTTCAAGCTTCAGTTTCAATGCAAAAACTCTTAGAGTCCCATACCATATAAATCAAATCTGTTGTTTTCATGACATGGCTGCTGGGCAGTCATTTTATATGTGCAGAGCCATTATGCTGACCCGGGGAAATACCTGAACAGCTATGTGCACTAAAAATATTCTTGGAAATGATCTCATATAGCCAGCTTGCAGCCATTTAATTATGATTTCCATTGCATAAACTTAGCACCATGCCACTGACCGTATCATAAACATTGTTTGGTCATTAGCTGTGCTCTCCCTGGCCTTTCGAAATTGTTAGTAAATTTACGAATTGGGTTCAAAAAATATTAGTAAGCACAAATTATGTTATTCCGAACCCACCAACTTTCAACAAGCACTTCTGGTACTCAATAGGTGCATGATTTTAAGGGGATAGAAATGATGAATGATTTCATTATAGACAAAAGAAAATGAAAAATCCCTTTTTAGTTTTTTTGACAATGAACACTCATATTTTGATACGCATTTTCAAAAGATTTATTAAATAACACAGTACATCATGGGTCATGAATGCTTGTAACATTGAAATTTCTTCCTTTTCTCAATAAAGTGTGTAATTTTGGTCAACGGCCAATGAATGTTATTCAATTACTCTATCTTTATTACACAACATAACATGTTCAAGTATATTGTGACACAAATCATAACTCCCTTTGTGTGTGTAGTCAGTGGTTGATGATTATATATATTAATTTATGAAGCGGTCATTAATATTATCAAATATTATCAGTGTTTGCACAAGTTTTAGATGCTAGAAAATCTGTCCCCTGTTTTTCATATTTGGAAAGCTCTGTTACTTTGAAAGTATGCACGTCATCCATAGACCACGTACTAGGTGGTGCCTCTATACATGGATGTAAAAAATAGATCTATTTTTTACATCCATGCTCTATAGCTGCAGTCATTATGCCATGTTCATCTCTAAAATTCTTTTTAAACAACCATTGATCAGAACATTTGGCAGTCTGTGGTTTCGCACAAATTTTGTCTCATCTCAATCAAATTTAAGTACGCAAACTGAGACTGGTGATCCTGCTAATGTTTTCTTAGAGACAGTTACACTTTTAAAACGCTGCAGATGATCGTCATTTATTTTTTTTGTCTGGATAAACTTTTTGGTCATGGGACTGTGCACAGGCATTTTCTCTGGATCATAGAAAACTATCAGCATTCATAACATTTGCTGAGACAGTTTCTTGTAAAATATTTTGAAGGAAACCTATTAAAATTGGCACGCTGACTGAAAAATTCAATTTTCAGATCGTCAAATGACAAATCTATGACATCTAAGATTTCCGGCTCGCTTCCACCTCCATGCACAGAAAAACACTTTGCAGTACATGTTCAACAATGTGCGGTCCGGACTGCAGTTCTGCTGTAGTTCGACTGTCTTTCAGGCTGACTGTTCTTGATGTCTTCTAGCTCGGCGGTTTCATTGTTTCGTATTTTTTTCATATCAGTTGCCGTTTTTATGCCCAACTTTCTTTCCCAACTGGATACTATCAATCCAAAGTATTTGTAACTGCCCGCTTCCCTCGATCCGCTTCCACAGTCCATTCGGAAAGTTGACAGCATGTGAGTGTTTGGGTGTCTCAAAACTACCGTAATGGGGTGGTAATGTATGACACACCACTATGAGATTACAAGACCCGGGGATCTTGAAACCTTTTCGCGCATGCTCATGTTATCACAGGTCAAAGTCCAAAGCCAGCTATCACCATGTGTCGATGCGCCGATGATAGGGGCAGCGTAGGGTTTGAAAGACGAGATATGACAGTATTTCCCCAGAATTCACAATCTTGACCGAAAATCAGGCTTCAAAAATAACAAAATCGTTCGTAAATGGCCGATCGGGCATTCATTTTTTTTCGTAAATTTTCATTTTTGTTCGTAATTTACGAAAGTTACGAGTGACAGCGAGAGCACAGATTAGTCCCGCGGACGAAGTCCGGCGGGGACTTATAAATTGGGTCCCGTCTGTGCGTGCGTCCGTCCGTCCGTCCGTCATCAACAGTTTCTCAGACACTACCGAACCAATTTTGTTCAACTTGGCACAAAGTCATAGCACTATGACCTACAGATGCACGTCGATTTATTTTGTGATACGATCCAATATGGGCGCGAGGCGGCCATTTTGTTGCCATTTTTCATTTCTTCGGACCATAACTCAGACATCCTTGAGCAGATTCTGTTCAAACTTGGCACAAAGGCATAACACTATGGCTTTCATATCCATGTCAAATTATTTTGCGATACAATCCAATATGGGCGCGAGGCGGCCATTTTGTTGCGATTTTTCATGTCTTTGGACCATAACTCAGACATCCTTGAACAGATTCTGTTCAAACTTGGCACAAAGGCATAACACTATGGCCTACATATGCATGTTGAATTATATTGCGATACGATCCAATATGGCTGCGAGGCGGCCATTTTGTTTGAGATTTTTCGTGTCTTTGAGCCATAAATCAAACATCCTTGAACCGATTCTACTCAAACTTGGCACAAAGGCATAACACTATGGCCTACATATGCATGTCGAATTATATTGCGATATGATCCAATATGGGCGTCAGGCGGCCATTTTGTTGCGATTTTTCATGTCTTTGGACCATAACTCAGACATCCTTTAACTGATTCTGTTCAAATTTGGCACAAAAGCAAAACTTTATGCCCTTCATATGAACACCAATTTATTTCTTGATATGATCCAATATGGCCGACAGGTGGTCATTTTTTTGCGATTTTTTTCATGTCTTTGAACTATAACTCAAACATCCTTGAACCGATTTTGTTCAAACTTGGCACAAAGGCAAAGCACTATGGCATACATATGCATGTATCAATTAACCTTGCGATAGGATCCAATATGGCTGCAGAACTGCCATTTTGTTTGAATTTTGCATGTCTTTGAAGTGTAATTCAAAGGTCATTACACCCATTTTGTCCAAACTTGGCACAAAGATCAAGCACTATGGCATACATATACATGACAATTTACTTTGTGACATGTTCCAATATGTCTGCCAGATTGTCATTTTTTTCCAATATTGCTGCCAGATGGTCATTTTTGGATTTGTTCATGTCTTTGAGGTTTAATCATATGCAAATATTCCTTAACCAATGTTGTTGAGACTTGTTACGACGATAAAGTACTGTGGCATACATATGCATGTCTACTAATTTTGTGCTATGATCCATATGGTCAATAGACAGCCATTTGATTTCAATTTTGGTGTGATTTTTTTATGTCTTTGAAACATAAACATAGGTCACTGTCCCTCGATGGACTGATTTTGTTCAAACGTGATACGAAGATAAAATACAATGGCTGAATTCTTGTGCACATTAATTTGTTTCATTATATGATCCGAAATGGCTGATTACAACAACATACTCGATCCCATACCATTTCGAAAATTCCACCAAACCATGTTTATAGTATGTGCCGTCATGACACTAGAGGCAGTGAGGGCATTGTTATGTGTGATGTCATCAAAAGTTCCTTCAGTGGTCATTACTGGCAGAGATGAGTAATTTATTGAACGTTCCTCTGATTACTTTATTATGCAAGTCACAGGCCTGATACACCAGTTGCATCAATGTCCATTCCACAGCTACCTAGACCACAGCTACCTAGACACCAAAGATTATAACAAAATGGACAAGCGGGGACTGTGTCATCAACGATGACTTGTCTCAATCAGAATCCATTCCAAGAATATCAAGTCATGTGCTCAGAAATCCACTATTACTATAACTATGTCCCACTTTTCTTATTTTGCAAATGAGATAGCTTAATATACTGGTACATGTACTGCCATCTTACAGGGAGCTCAAACCATGACATATATGTTGTTCATACTTTCTCGTACTTTCTTTTCATGTTCATAGTACTGAAAAAATGTGTTATTGTTATATAGTTAAACACTTCAAGTAAGACAGCGACTTGTATGTATTAACATTTTAAAATCTCATGCTGATTTACATTGAATCTGCAGGCTTCAGTGTGCTGTTGTCTACGGGGAAGAGTTCAGAACAGGAGGGTACATTCTATACAGGGAAGAAGATATGGAAGGATTTCCAGTATTTGCCAGGATTAGTGAAGTTGTGTCCCTGATTGGCATACTGTGTGCTGTGATCAAAATAATGGAGACCCACAGTCACAACAGTCACTACGATTGTTACAGAATAGATGAAGTGGCTGTGCCTCAGTATACTTGTGTGCAGCTCAGTAATCTGAAGCATCATAAAGTTTTACATGCACACCTTGTAGATGGTCAGCAATTCATCAGTGTTAATCAAATTCCTGTCATTGAATTACTTGAATAACTCTTCAACCAACTTTCTGTGGTGTGAATCCAGCCATTCTACTGTAAACAGTAGGGTTGAATTAACTGTAGTTGTGAAAAGGTTAATGGTTCAGATTAGCAATATAATTAGGAAGACAGTGTTTTTAGCTCCACTTTCAGCTACATGGAGCTTATCAAATAGGTGGATGTGTATGGTGTCATCGTCCGCAGTCCATTGTCCAGCATCTGTTGTCCGTCATATGGCTACTTTTTACATTCACAGCTTCTTCAAAATGGCCTGTCTGATTCATTTGATATTTAGAGTACAGGTCCCCAGGGATACCCTTCATCTGATTTGTTCCAAAAGTGATGAAATATACAAATTTTGAGGCTAGATTTGCTATTTGGGGGTAAAAATCTTGTACTTATTAATCACTTGTTATTGGCATACAGGTCCCAGTGGATGACCTTTTGCTGAGATTTTTTCGAAACAATGAAATTTGGAAATATTTAATTGTAAAGGCAATTATTGTCATTTTTTGTCAAAAAATCTTGAAATATCTTCTTCTTTATAGGTGCTAGTCAGACAGCTTTGGTATTTGGGATGTGGGCCCCCAGGGATAATCTTTTTCAGACTTATTAAAATCAGGTAGATACATGAAGGCATTTTTGTCATTTTTGGTCAAAAAATATTTTCACTAAAACCTTTTGTCAGGTAGCTTTGATATTTGGTATATAGTATGATTTATTTATCGAACATACCGTATTTTTAGCTCACGTGTTCACACATGGGCTAATGTCATAGTGATGTCTGTCTGTCTGTCTGTCTGCTTACACGATAACTCAAAAACGCCTAAACAGATTCAAGTCAGATTTTGTACACGGGTACCATATGATACTTGCAAGAACTGATTAGACTTTAGTGTGGCTTGCATATTAATGAAGTTATGCAGTATTATTTTTTTCCATACAATGGTTTCCCTATGGACACGGTAATGACAGTGTAGACATATATCATGAAATACTGCACAAAATTTTATGAAACTTTTCACAGATAACAATCTCAGAACATTATGATGATACTGTGAGTGTCATGTCAATTATCTGCTCATTTGCATATTTAATGAACTTTTGTTACTAGTTACATAACTCTGAAATTCCTGCACCAGGAATATTGAAAAACATAATACCATTGATCCTTGTCAGAGATAGTTACTCTGGCAGTAGACCGTATACACAGCTAGTCTTATCAGTAGTCTGTCTGCCTCTCGGCTTCGTGTGCTTAATTGAACTGCTGTCAGAATATACAATGTCTGTCTTTGTTCTTGTGTTTTGGTTAGTAATTATCCTTAGGTCTGCAAACGTTGCGTAACATCTCCTTGCTTGTTATTTTATCACTTTAAAATGAGACAGGTCAAAGGTACAATTGTTTTTCACAGTTTCATAACAGTCAAAAAGAATGCGGTAATTCATGTCATACGGTATTATTTAATGCGTCCAGTAGTGTCTGATAAATGTCAATATATGTCGAGTCATCAGCAATCAATTTCAATTCTTGATGACTAAGTTTGTAATTTTGTCAAACTCAAAATCTGTAAGCTTACACGTCATTCCTGCCATTCAGGGGTCACATTAGCAGGCCAAGTTGTTGTGTTGAGTAAATGCTAAAATTTTCTAGTCTGTGTACTGGATATCCAACATTCTGTGAAGCGTACTACTATTAATGAACCTGTTGTAAAACACGTGAGCATATTCAGCTCATATCTGGTTAAAAAGTAAATATAGCAATGTCCGTACATTGTTTACCCCCATAGTCCCAAGGCACAGCCTAGTCTGCAGATATACATGTATGTAAACCACGCTATGTTCAAGAAGTCTTTCTGCAATTCTTCGTCCTGGGCTTGTACAAATTACTCTTAAAATTAGGTTTAACAATATTTTCCACCAAAGCAATCACAGTCATGTTATCTATCATTGTAGACAAAACCGGTTTATGTTTGGGGAAGCTTGCTTTGTGAACATTCTCCGATTTCTCCAGTTGTTGTCACTGTAATCCTACTTGCAAATGATGCATCTGTGTTGGAAGATGAGTCAGTAATACTTGGCGGTGTGGGGAGGGGGATTTTTCTCATTTTGGATCACAGATCTTTTTCTCTGAAACCAAGAATTTCATTATTCACCGACACATTTGTCACTAGTAGTTATTCTCTACACACAAAAGCAGAACTTTATTGGCCTTGTTTAAAATAAATCTCGCGTGAACAGGGCTTACATATTGTATCTAATGTGAAATCAGTGATCTGTGTACTGTTATCATTGGTGTTCAACCAAGATAAAAAATGAGTGAAAAAACAGTGTTCCATGTACAAACTTTATAGGACAATAAATGCCTTTTGCTGCTGAATTAGAACGAGGATAATCAGCAGGAAATCAGTCATGCTGAACATTGTTACTGCTGGAGGGAACTGCTCCACCCAGAACTCTTCTTCCATGTCCATGCTAAACATCTGACAAATGTGAAGCAGCCACACATGGTCTTCCATATTTGTTAACACAATTCGTCCTGCAACGCTGTCGGCCTAGATGCAGATTTTGAGTGAAAATAGTGTTGTGATTACAAACTTTCAAACTGTAATGTCTTACAGTGTCATATCTTTTTCTGGATTGCTTTATCTGTATAAAGTTTCACTCAACCTACTAACTTTTGACATTTTAGGGCATGCAAAAGACTGATCATATACTCAATGTATGTACCATAATATAATGAAGAATAAAGACTGTCTTGACAAAAAAGCAAAGCTCCTGGAGTTGTCTTGTATGTGTACCTTATGAGATATGTGTATTGACTGCTGTTGCCTGGCATCTGTCTGTCAGGTACCTAGAAATGACTCTAGCCAGCATTTTGAAATTGCTGTGAAACTTGCGCGCTTATATTTTAAAGGTTATTTTTGCTGTTTTTGGTGAAAACAAATTGAACAAAAATTTGTTTCTTGAACCACTTGTCCGATTGCTTAGAAATTTGATATGCTGGGTTATAGGGTTGACCTAAATTACATTTGTTCATATTGTAGTTTATATTTGCATATTTGTCTTTAGGGTCAATATTTGGTCTTTTGGTTAAAAAGACTTCATCTGAAAGCATTTGTTTGAATGCCTTGATTTTGGTATGTAGGTTCCTTTGGGTACAGGTAAGATGTGTTCAAATTATAGCAAAAAGTATATTTGGAGGGCAATTTTTGCCATTGTATGTCAAAACTGAAACAAAATGTCTGATTGCCATGAAATTTGTTAGAAGTTTCCTTGGGGTGACCTTGGTAACATTTGCTTAAGTATGGTGGAAACTGCTTATCTGTATTTTTGGGCAATTTTAGCTGTTTTTAATCAACATCTCTGAAACCTTCCTCTGATTGCATTGTAATTTAACATGTAGGTCACTGGAGGTGATCTTGGTAGCTATTTCAAATTATGGTGAACATGCCATTGTCATGGCTGTCTTTATGAAGTATTGTAAAGCATTAAATTTCTGTCCGTTTAAATTTCATTCATAGGTAATTCAGCTAATTTATATGTGTGAAAATGTCTCCACTCTTTTTTTTTTCATAACAAAATATGAGAATGGTATAAAAGCGTTTTGGAAGTTTTTCTCTTATACCAAGGATAGTAATATTTTGAGGACTCTGATTCTTCCAGATATCGTCTCAGAGTTGCAGCCTGCCCTAAACAAAACTCAGAAATGTGTGGTTTCCCTGAGAAGTCAAGTAGTCATTTCAACAATTTTGACTCATTGAATCAGATAAGAAAATTCTGTTACTTACCATGTCTATCACCTCGAGGAGAAAATTTCCCAGCATTCATCTTCCTTTGGGAAAACATTTTTGATTTGTCTCAACTCATTGCTGTGTTAAATTAACAATTTGGTGTGCTACCAATTGAGTCTAACTGCATACCTGTCTATAGTCTATATATGTGAAATTGAATGTATGTTAAATCTACACGCGTGTTTGTAATTCGTGTTTATTAAACACGCATGCCGTGCTATCTGAACGTGTTTGCAGATTGAAAACACGCATGTAACACAGTCATTTTTTACAGTGAACTTGTTACGTATGACGCTTGACGAGCGGTCTATCGTATGCAACTTGCGCTTGATGAAATGACGTACTTTGCTCTATGTTCATGTTTTCTCAACTTCTCTCCTTTGAGTTAAAGGCCGCCGACAGGCGATTGGTTCATTTTAGCATAAATGACTCGGGAAACTGTCTTCACCCACAGAAATGCTGTACAGAGTGAGGACGAACTATTGTCTCAGAAATGCTCGTAGTTTGATTAGTGTTAATCGGTTTTCAAGGCGCGTGAAGATCTAAAAAATGGCTGCTCACTGAATCCTCGGTTACTCTAACCGTAATGAATCACAGCATGGAGCTGTTCTTTTTTATCTCCATGATCACAGACCCGCAAATGTACATCCACATACAAACGCAGATATTTTTGTTGTCAGCCAATATTGTTTTTCTCTATATCACTCATCGGGCTCGCTTTCATTCCGCAGCCGTGAGTCGTTTCCGAGGTCGAATCGAATGCTGCCATAAATTTACACTGTAGTGTACGCTTGTCATGGAGGTAATTAGTCCAAGCGCTCGTGTAGACGGCATCGAGATGCCGTAGCAGTTCCGACAGTTAGGTTGAACAGTTAATACTCTATTTAAACCTTACAACTAATCAGTCAACAGATTATGCATAATCTCTTCCCTGGCACTCCCCAAGTTTATTTACTCATCAGCTACTGTGTAGATTGTGCTCTAAAAAGAGTACAACGCTCCCAAAATTCACCTTTTTAGCCTCATTTCGACCGTTGACACTGATTTCAATGACTGAATATACTGTTGAAGTTAAACACTTGGATTTCACTATCTGATTTTAGTGTTTTGTATGTTGAGTACATTGTTTATTGCCATTCAAAAGGAAAAAAACCCGAACCAATTTACTAAATCGCCTTTTTCTCAGTTCGGCATTTTGTCACATTGCAGCACGTTCAAAAGAGTTTAACTCGAGAACGCGTGAACGGAAGTTCACCAGATTTTCACAGACGTTTGTCAAGTAGGTTGTCTCCAAAACAGTGTCTCAGTTTCTTTATGAAGATTTTTAAAGTCGAGTTATTGCTGCTTAATTAGGCGGCATTGTAAGACTAATCGGTGGATAAACTTTGACTCAAAGATGTGAAAAAACTAAGGCCTTTTTCAAAAATCTGAGACACGGTTTTGTAGCCAGTATTCTGAAGACCAATTGCCCGTTAACACCTAAACAATAACCCCTCTCCGCTCAGACTTAAACTTTTTTACGTTAGACCACCCATTTTCTTTACACTTTCACTAAGATCTTCAAAAAAATTCATGGCACACTAATTTTCTTGATAAAAAAAAAATCATAGAAATAGCCTTCAGGTGATATATAATACTTGGGTAAAAGTACACATCTTGATGGCAAAATTCACGTTTGAAAATAGGTCGTCGCAAAGGTGGAAAGCTACCTTAATCGATTTACATGCACAACTTTTGGGTACGGCTTGTTATCGCCTATGTGTTTTAAATGATAATTTACCGGCAAAACTTGCACACTGATTCTGTACGGTCCCTTGTAAGGATGACGAAATTTCGGACTTCGACCTACTACTATTGCCGGACTGTACAAGTAAACAGTATCCCCTACCTTGAATTTTACGACTTTGCACACCTTCCTATCATATCTTTCTTGCATCATCTTTTGTGCTTTCTGTATATTTCTTTTGCAAACCCAATAGCAACGTCTCTCTTTTCCGCCAGATATTTTCAATATAATCCTATATTTCTAATTTTACCTGGTTGTGGTAAAATTTCTACTTCTACCGGAATTTGTGTTTCGTATCCAAACATGGCTCTAAATGGGCCAATACTGGCAGTGTCGCGCGGAGCGGCTCGATAGGCTTTAAATTGGAAATTACACTTGTCCGGATTCAGTACACAAGTAAGGTTGAAGAGGGATAGGTTCCCCACATTGGCAGGTACTCTTTCACACGTTCTTGGTGACAAGAAGGACGTTTACCAGGAGTTACCGAGTACGAAGTAATAAAGTCAGCGAATAGGAAGAATAACGAAAAGTTGGCAAACATGTGTCATAACATAAGGGAAAGAAGCTGGAACTGACGACGAGTGTTGATGTAACTGGAACTTATTTATTGAATACGGAACCATGACTACGCCTAACGGCGCAGTCAACGATACATGAATCTGCCTGTGTGTCAGTCGGACCAAGTTAGTTTGTCCTCTGTTGAGTCTTGGTCACTCCACAGAGGAGTGACCGTGGTCCAAGTTCTCGTTTCGGTCAAAGTTCTAGTTTCTGAGTGAATGTCCTGTCTCGGTCACTCCACAAGAGAGTGACCGTGGTTATCGGTCCTTGTTGTTCTCCTTTTTTTCCTCTGAGTTAGTGTGTCTATTTATACAGTATCTTGGCTATGTCGGATGCCGACGCCATAAAGAATATAATAAGACAATACTTTGATTTACCGACATTAGAAAAGATTACAAAAGTAGAAATTATCACTTGCCCGTGCGTGGCTTGCTACAATTCTTTTGTTTCAAACCCACGCCATGAATAAATTAAAATGATGACAACGGCTCAATATTACGATTGGTTGAAACACAATAGAACATGGGGGTAGTACGCAGAATACCTCCATGAGAAAAATTAGTTACTGGGTAATTCTTTCAAATGTGTAAATGAGCGAGATCATGTTGTCGATACTGTGCTGGTATTTCGTGGCGCCAGCATTGTCAGAGTCCAAACAAAGAAACGTCAGCTTGATCACTCGCGTCCCAGAACGCTAATGTATTTTGAGCGTGAAATATTACTATTCTGTGCGCCAATTGGAAGATTATAGGACAAAATAACTTGGTCCGACTGACACACAGACTGATTCATGTATCGTTGACGGCGCCGTCAGGCGTAGTCATGGTTCCGTATTCAATAAATAAGTTCAAGTTACATCAACACTCGTCGTCAGTTCCAGCTTCTTTCCCTTACGTTATGATAGGAGAACAACGAGGACCGATAACCACGGTCACTCTCTTGTGGAGTGACCGAGACAGGACATTCACTCAGAAACTAGAACTTTGACCGAAACGAGAACTTGGACCACGGTCACTCCTCTGTGGAGTGACCAAGACTCAACAGAGGACAAACTAACTTGGTCCGACTGACACACAGGCAGATTCATGTATCGTTGACTGCGCCGTCAGGCGTAGTCATGGTTCCGTATTCAATAAATAAGTTCCAGTTACATCAACACTCGTCGTCAGATCCAGCTTCTTTCCCTTACGTTATGACACAAGAACAAGTCACGACCGTAAAAAGCATAGAGAGTATAATCATTTAGAGCCCGTTGCTGAAAAAGTGATTATTTTGGCAAAATGTGCCTAAATATTCCAAAAATCTTGTCACACTGGCTTTCTGAAACTTTCAAGTAGGTCGTTTAGTTTGGGTGTTCAACTTGTTATCTATCACAAGCATGACAGTGTAAAGGTGTCAATCGGTAAAGGTATATTAGCGATGACCACTGTTTATACAACAAAAAATACATTGATTAGCTGTAAAGGTAGAGAGGAAGATCCGTCACGCGAGTCTTGGTATGTATCTTTCCTTGAGCTATTCGTAAGCATCTTCCGATCAAAGACAAGTGTGCCTTGGCAAGGATTTTTAGTCACGCTATCCATCGGCCTTACTGGTTGTCGTCTTGAAGCTACAGAACGCAGTCTACGATTGCACGAATATGCCTCGAACCAAGAACTATTTTGTGAATTTTGGTTACTTCATGTACACGTTGTCGTAATAGTTTGAAGTGCACGGTCGAACTCTAAAATTCTAAATCTTTGTTCGAGTATTTATTGACAAATTGTAGTGGTGCGGCATAACCAAAATTTTTATAACAATTGTGCATTTTTTGATAAAAGCATGAAATTTGGTACGAATGTAGATTATCATGATATAAATCAATTTGGATACCGAGCCACCACGGGTTGAGCCTCGTTCTGGTGTGGCGGCCATTTTTAAATATGGCGACCATCAGTCACTATAAAATCCCATAGTTGCTGCTCTACAGATGATTCTGTGGTGAATAAAGGACGTATTTTCATCATAAATGCCTTTTAAGATTACCATTTGCATATTTTTTTGTTTTAAAATCAATTTGGATACCAATCCCTCACAGGTAGAGCCTCGTTCTGGTGTGGCGGCCATTTTTAAATATGACGACCATCAATTACTGTAAAATCCCGTAGTTGCTGCTCTTACGGATGATTCTGTGGTGAATAGTGGATGTATTACCATCATAAATGCATATTAAGATTACTATTTGCATTTTTTATTGTTTTATAATTTCATTTAACCAGAAAAACGGGTTCTCTTAATAAAATTATTGACAATATGGTTGCAACAAGGCAAAAGTGGAAGATTCAAAATTGTCAAATTGAATGTTTTATACGATGATCAGCTGTCAGCTGTTCTGTGTAGTTAGACTATCAGAAGGTACTATTCAGAGTTTTTTTTTTTATTCTTATTTGTAATCGTTGATGCACCAGTTTTAAGCATTTTTAGAGTTGTAGCTGGTACGTGCGACACTCACCAGGTTTTGCAAATAGGCCTAGATCGGCCCATGGCTGTGGTGGGGAGAGTATGATGCGTCCGAGTGTAAAAACAGCCTGTTCCATGTTCTTCCAATGGATGGAGTGTTCTTGAGTAGAATTATTGAATACGTGCAATGTTTTGACATTGACTAATTATCTTTTCTAATTTTTATAAGTCAGCCATTGACAAGTTTTGCAGGGTGTTAAATCACAAGGCCTGACATGAAAATTGTGCGGGGAATTTAACCCAATCTCTCACTCTTGTTCATCTACATTCACGCGTAGGCCTACATACTACAATTAGTACATAAGTGCAGCCGTTTAATTTTGACCACGTGAGAACACGATCATATTTTTATATTATTTGTCGGCTATATGTACTATATTTTATACATTACTTTTAATAATTCATTTCACATGAAACTGATCTTGTGTAATTTGATATCTATTTCGTATTTAGATATTGGTTTTAGAGTTATTTCAATGTCAATGGTCTATTGCATAAATATATATGTGGATTCATGCCTATATATTTTGAACATGGTATATTTTGGTACTAATTTCTTGGTCGTACATAATTTGTTGTTGACATGCAAAAACGTGGCACCATAAATAAAATTGTATTCCTCCACTTCTTTTGTTTTAACAAACATGAAAGGTAGGGAAAGCAAAGCTAAAACACAATGCTGCACTTTTGTCTGTCATGTCCGTGCTTGGCACTCCCCAGATCTCTGCTTGCTTTTACATGGCTAGTCAGCTGGCGAGTATTTTATGCCTTTCCATGGTGTTTACATAGGCTAAGACAACAATTTAAACGACAATCCTAAATATTTGCCAATCATTTTCTTGTTATCCACTTGACACATACACCCAAGATCTAAGCAAGGTAGTGTTGGCTGGCCAATTATCTGATCAAATGGGAACCTTCCTATACAAACAGTGATACTCCAGTCCACATTGAAACATAAACCTTAGACATTTTACACAGTTCAGTATTCACAATAAATCATTTGCACATTCAGTAACACAATCACAGAAAAGCTATTACCAAATTTTGAACTTTTGAACATATCAGCCCAGCTAAATCTGAACTACTTTATAAGGTATACTGAGTGTAGAAGCAATAATGAGATCGATCAAGTATCAGATACATGCTTTTAAGCTATAGAACATCCTTTGATTTAATTCGTAAAGATTAGAAACAATAATTAGATGGGTTCAATATCGGATGTATCCTGAAAATATTTTACTGAAGAATGCCATAAAGTACTTAAGAATGGCTAACTAAATTTCTGCTTATTTATGAAGTTTAGAAATTATCATTAGAGCAGCTAAATATTTAACATATCCCTATTGTTGTTAATGAAGAAAGCCAAGCTATATGACATATCTTTAGACACTTATGCTAATTTATGAAGTTTAGAAACGATAACTAGAGCAGCTAAATATCAGGTATATCTATTCCATAATATTTTGTTTATGAAGAAAGTCCAACTTTCTGATATATCTATACAAGTTTTTCTTCAGGAACGCCCAGGTAATTTTGATGTAATGTATAATGTTTAGAATCGATTATTGGATCAGCTAAACTGTTGAATTAGCTGTGCTCATTGATACACTTTAGAAAACAAAACCTTAAAGGCTCAATTCCGCACCTTGCTTGTCATTCAGTTGGTTGTATAATTCAGTATAATGCCTTTCTTTTTTCATATCCATTACAGTGAGTAGAACACATACCATAATTAGTTTTCAAAAATTGCTCTGCCAAAAATATTAAATTAGAGTTCCATATAAGAACTTTTCAGGTCAAATCTTACAAAACAAACTTGAAACAAAATAATTTAATATGCGATGCTGATAATATTTTGAGATCATCCGTGACTATGATTTTAGCTGACTTCTTTCACAAAGACGTGTTTGATAAAAAATTATATGTTTCAGAAATTTGCCGCATCTGTGTACCCCTAGAAATATGATCCCAGTTGCGACTAAATCATATTAAGTTCACTTCATATTTTGACATACGTCTGATACAAACAAAACGGATTTCATATAAGCATTATATTGCCTTCTGTATTGTGTGGAGCAAAAACAAATGGTAGAACGTAAGATAAACCGTAATTTGAAATGTAATCTTTTGGGGTATTAGGTAAGTCTTGGTCCTATTTCATGAAATCTGTAACGGATATTTGTATATTACAAAAGGTCACCTTAAAGAAAAATAAATCGCTTTACTAATGATACCCCACAACCAGGTTATGTATAAGTTAGGCTCGGCATATGACTTAAACAAAGACAGGTTTAACAAAAATGTTCGTGGGTCTCAAAATCGTGATTTTGCGGTACCCTTCAACATATGACTGTGACAGCTGTTGCGTCCCAATATTTTTTCAGTTAAAAGTCTATTTCATATTTGTGACATGGCCTCGTAGCAAATAAAACAGATTTCACACAAGGCATTGCCCAAAAGTCTATTTCGTATTTGTGACAGGTTCTTATAGCAAATAAAACAGATTTCATACAAGGCATTACCCTTTATTATATGTCTAGGTAAAAAAATGGTAGAATTTGACGTTTAACAAAAAAGATGCTATTCGCAATACTTTGACTTTACAGTCCCTTTTCCAATGCTTTTTCTGGTAAAAGTCTCTTTTATATTTTGATATGTCTCCGTAGCAAATAAAACAGATTGCATATAGAGAATTGCCCTTTTTAATATGTTTAGGTAAAAATTGGTAGAATTTGAGATAAGCAGTGACAGTAATTTGCAATATAAAGTTTGGGGTATAGGGTAAGTTTTGGTCATATTTTAAAAAAGCTATGGAAGATATTGCATATCAAAATATGTAATCTAGAAGAAGAATAAAATCCATTTCCAATGTTAGCCCACAAGCTAGGTTATGTAAAAAAATAAGCTCAGCAGATGACTTACAAGAAGACAGGTTTAACGAAAATGCATGCGAGTTGGCAATACTGTAATTTTGCGGTACCCTTCAAAGTATGACCGGTAGACCTATAGCATCCCAATATTTTTCCTATCAAAAGTCTATTTCACATTTTGACATGTCCTTGTAGCAAATAAACAGATGTCATACAAAGCATTGCCTTTTGTGTTATGCCAAGGTAAAAAATTGGTAGAATTTCAGATTTTTGGGGTATTGGGTAAGTTTTGGTCCCATTTCATAAAAAAATCTATCGAAGATATTGCATATTACATATGTCATTTTAAAGAGGAATAAATTTCCATTCTAATGATATCCGACAAGTCAGATTACGTTAAAAAAACTTAGCAGATGACTTACAAGTACTACAAGAAAAAAGCACATGGATAGCAAAATGGTTATTTTGCGGTACCGTTCAAAAGTCGACCATAACAGTTATTGCATCCCTATATTTTTCTGTCAAAATTCTATTTCGTATTCTAGGGATCCCAAGGCTTCTAAAAAGATAGGTTTGTTATCCTGGGGGTGCAAGTAGACCCCTCTGGCCCACGGCCTAACATATCTTGACTGCTTACATAGCGTCATCCTTTTATAGGATCTAATACCGTGCATTTTATGCATAAGAATTGTGTTTTTTGCCTGTATTTACCCGTTTAACAAGTCAGGTGGTGAAGAAAATTTAAAAGAATTTTCAAATAACAATTTTCACAGTTTCTTATTGAAATTATTCAACCTAAAGTTACCCAACGACTTATGTAGTTGACATTTACTAGGTGAGAAATACCTGTCTGGCAGCAATTTTGGAAAAAGGTTGCCATGGCAACGCTTTGGTAGATTTTCAGTGGCTCGGTATCTGAATTTGTTCAGCACATATTAAGATACATCTGAGCCAAGTTTGGCGCTTTTATCACAAATGCACAATGGGTTTGCCATGCCGCAGCACTATTATGGTTGTTGGTTCAACAATAAATACTCACAAATTTCGCCGCAATGAAAAAAATTGCTAGGATAACGTTTGAAAATCGCGTATTTTTTTCACGTCACTTTGTATTCTAAACACATTGATTATTACGACAATGAAAACCAAAATAAAGCATTTACTCTTCTTAAACTGGATTATTACTAGTATACATTAAATACATCGGATTTTTGGACGCCTACACATCTAATAAAAAAGCAGTAGTTTGCTATGATGAATTGAGTAACCACCTCTTCAACTCTGGGATTTTGCCTGACACCCCCCCCCCCCCCCCTTGGAAAAGTAAAATACGAATACATGTATTAGTAAAATTTACAAAATACAGCAATAGTAAGGACCTTTCAAATTGTGATGTACCCTGCTACATTAATATCACCAGTTATCTCATGACAGTTGAAAAAGGTGAAACCAACAAAATGAAACTCAAAGTGACAACAAAATACAGATGTAAAAGCTCAAGCTATAACCAGTTTCAAACCATATAGTATTATGACGGGTAAGCCTAATTCACGTGCCACGTGCCGCGTGCCACGCGCCCCTGCCGCGAGGCAGAAGTAGGTGCATCTTCACTCCAATTTAATTCAATGATTCATTTTTATGAATAAATCAACATTCGGGCTTCAACGCCGCCTTCTAAATGCATGAACTGGGGACCAGCGAATGACCAGCGAATTCTGTGCATATGCAGAAAGGGACTCGAGAGAAATTATAGGGAGGGAGGGCCAGTATTTTTCAAAATCACACTGCACGTAAATTTGTAACATTAAAAATTGATCAATCAAAATTCTGTACATTGATTTTGTAGACCATATGTTAAGGTTGCTATATTGCAAATATCTAGGTCCTATGGTGTCTATCGAACTGTGACTGGTATGGGCGTAAGCCTATTGACAGGTATCAATCAAAACGTTGCAAACAGGTTTATTATAAAGGAAAATGAGGGCAACTCCACACATCGGCTCTACCAAGTTTGTTTAATATTACGATATGGTGAATAAAAGGATCATTGCATTTATTTTGTGTGGAATACATATGGCGAGACATCGGTGAATCGATAGTGCTTTGACCCTAGCCATGTGATCTGGGTCCCAGGTAAACCGGTTTGCTGATTTAGTGATTCGTCTTAACGGTGTTTCGGAACCAAAAACGGGGCTCCTTCATCAGTCGCTCTCTTGTTTTGTATCCCCTCCGCTTGGTTGTGTGATAAAGTCACCTTCGTGTTCAAAGAGGAGAAGCCAGATTCGTTATTGAGGGAGTTAGCCACTATTGACTGACTTTATAGTGAGCGACCCGGTGTGTGGTGTCATAACATGACCCAGCACCGACAGTAGTTTCCGGACACTGATAAGGGTTTTTGTTTTAGGGCATATTTTAAGCGTTGCTAGTGCTCGTTATGTGAACAGTAAATATTGTACTAATCTGTCAACGATTAGTTTGTTTTAGGCATTTAAATCGATTATCCGAACTTTTGGTTTTGTGTCAATTTTCATGTACTTTGTAATAGATTTCGGGTCGATATTGGTGCCTGCTTTCCGATGTTTGAAAAGCATATTGTGAAAGACTGTTTCCCCGACTTTTGTAAGTTTGGCGTAACAAAGGTAGTGTTGAGATGGGTATTGTGGTGTTGCCTGAACATACTCTGGGCATGTATAAACTAACGCAATTCCTAGATTCCGTATACTCTTTTTATTAGGCCCTCCCTCCCTATACTTTTTCACGAGTCCCTGGCACGCGGCACGTGAATTAGGCTTACCCTATTATGACAGAATCCCATGACATGTGAGTGCAAGCGTGCCGTACAAGCGGTATTTGCACGAGTCTTGCAATGTATTGGGCGGTAGTCCTTCACGAGCGAAGCGAGTGAAAGGACAGCCGAATACACCGCAGTACGAGTGCAAATACCGCCGGTACGGCGCGCTTGCACTCACAGGCCATGGGGTTCTGTTATTATTACACATGTTCTGTCTTTTATTTGCATCATTCAGTTAGAGAATCGACGATTAGTCGTGCGAACTACTTGTCTGTCAAATTCTAAACGCGACTTGTTAAGTTTCGATGGAAAAAAACCGCCTTCGCAAGTCAATTATATCACGTCTGACTTTCAGCTTTGTCTTCTATGTCTCTGGTCCCCCAGGACTTGTATTTTAACCGTTATTTTATTGTCTATTTTATATACTACTGCACTTTTGGAATTTTGTGCTCACTATAGTGTAAGGGACATAAACTTAGCTTAAGCATAGCGTACACTTCTCGTCAATATTTCAGCGTACAACTTTCTGATTTCAGCGTACAACTTTCTGATTCATACTATTAAAAGATCTTGGGTGCTCGTGAACCAAAATACTTTGTCCGACGAGAAAAATACCTAGGGGGTATGACATTTTTTCGGTACAGGCTCTTCATAAAATAATCAAAGTAATACTGGTATACGATCTCTACGTTAAACCAATTTACAGCATACTACAGGAATGCCACGATCACGGATTGTGCATTATTTTTCCACGAACAACTAGAGCTCTATTTTCTTACCGTTAGTTCTGTCACGAAGGTGTATCCATTTTTAGGGCGGTTGTAAAATCGCGACAAATTTGCTTCTGTACCTGTACGGTGAACGACAAAATGCCGAGTTGGAATAAGCTGTGAAATCTGTATGTCAGCTTGAATTCAAAGATATACCCTGCGGAGGTGAAAAAACTAAAAGACACTGGTGTGTCCGATATGGGCATAATGTAAGCATGGCTGTCATAGGTCAATAGTACGAGCGCAGTGATTGCATTGGATTTATTTTCGACTGTTAGCTACCTTCTAATTTAAGCTTTCATTTGCCCAGTGATGGAGTAATTTTATCTCCATGATTTCCCGAACCAAGCATCCTATATGTCGACATTCAAAAACAAAAAAATAATTTTTTTGAGTCACTGCCGTACATCCGAAATGAAGGATAGTCTTTCACATCTGAGACAAAAACCTAAGACGATAATCTTTAGGGACTGGACACAAATTACAGGGGGGGCGGTGTTTTTTTGGGTGGGTCGCCATTTTTCGCGCAAGCATTTTTGAAGGGTCATACAATTTTGTGTATGCCTATGGGGGAGGGTCACCTTTTTTATGCATCAAAGCTGAACTTGCATGTGCACGTATTGAAGAATATGGAATACTGAAAAAAGAAAAAATACCTCCTGGCACTTTCATTTTCTGCCATTTCCATTTTCGGCGCGCCCTTCGGGCGCAATTTTAAGGGTATAATAAACAATGTATTGATGATCCAAGCAGCCACATTGATTTAAGTTGTCATGATTTCTACTTATCCAACTCCTCTATTGTGCATAACTGTCCCTATTATGACTCTTTCAATAACAATTTGGGAGATCACTTATTTGATATCATTCTCCCATTGGCAATACATTAGGTATAGGTCGGTGTCAAATGTTCATGTCGCCGTATGTACATTTTTTTATTTTTTGAGGACATTGACAGAATACAAACTATTCAGAATAGTGCAAAATGTCATCAATAACAACTGGAAGCTTCAGGTCGAACAACTTTTGAATAACAATTTAGGATCACATAACCTATGAGTTATTTGTAGTGTCCTCATAGCCTACAATGTATAGTGAATCAACATTTCGATGAAATTCCAAAATCAAATTTCTTGCACAACCATGGACTTGAAACCACTCTAGTCTAATCATTAACATTAATACTAATAATTAAGTGTACATAAATGCACAGATTTACTTAGTTTTGTATTGGAAAAAAATATTCATAGTTTTGTCATAGACTGCTATGCATAGTGAATCGACATTTCAGTGAAATTCCAAAATCAAATTTATTGCACAACCATAGACTTGAAACCACTCTGGTCTAATCATTAACATTAATACTAATACTTAGGTGTACATAAATGCACAGATTTACTTAGTTTTGTATTGGAAAAAAATTATTCATAGTTTTGTCATAGACTGCCATGTATAGTGAATCAACATTTCAGTGATATGCCAAAATGAAATTTCTTGCACAACCATGGACTTGAAACCACTCTAGTCTAATCATGAACATTTATACCAATAATCGAGTGTACATAAATAGACAGATTTGCCAAGTTTTGTATTTTAAAACAATTATTCTTACTTTTGTCATAGACTACAATGTATGATGGATGAACTTTTTATGCGAAATGCCAAAACAAAGTTCTTGTACACAGATGCATGTGTTACCACCCTCTTCTAATCAAGTACAATTATGTCAATTATTCAGGGTCAATATATGCAGAAAAAGTGCATATTATTACTTGTGAAAGAATTTTTTTACAGTTTTGTCATAGACTCCCATGCATAGTGAATCAATATTATCGATGAAATCTAAAAATTACATTGTTTGTACACGCATGCACTTTTTACCTGCCACTTCAAGCAAAGTACGTTTACATGAATTATCACACACACATATGATTTGAAATTTTTTGGACAAAGCATTATATCAGCCACATTTTGCCTTCTTTTGGGAGGGGGATTTCAAAAGTATAGCAAGTCAGAAGGGGGGTCTTGAACACATTGCGGGTTTGTTGGGGGGTATTGAGTAACAGGGGAGGGTCATTTATTTTCATGCACGGATAAGGGGGAGGGTCACTAATTTTTGTGCATGAACTTTTGAAGGGTCACTATTTTTGACGCAGCGGTGTTTCGAAAAACACCGCCCCCCCGTAATTTGTGTCCAGTCCCTTATGTCACCATTAAATGCTAACATAGAAGTACAGAGTCAGAGACTTAAAGTGAAGCCGTGCAAATGACTTCAACGTTGATGTCTAATTGCAGAGCTTGCACTGTACAGATGTGCTGATCACACGATCATGTCAGGTGACTGTGCTCATTAATATGCAGTACAAATTCTGACCGAAATATTACCTACCTGACCCTATTTTTCGTGAGCAGCGCAGCCAGTGGCAGAAAAATGGGGCATGGACTAGACTAGATCTCAGCATATTGATATTCAACAAAAACACGCCCAGTTGAGGCAACATTTTAACGCGAACAAACGTAGTTTTTCACCCCAATTTCATATACGCTACACGATTGGTTCTTGCCTTAACACCATTACGTATACGTTACGCAATTGGTTCATCCCTAATCGGCTATATTGAGACATAACCCGGACTGGTATGATTAGCATGTTATTTGTAAGCTTTGGCTGAAGTTAGGTAAGCCTCAAGTGCAAGCTATGATGCATGGTTTAGAATATATCTACAATGAGAAGTACGAACTTTACATAATTATTTGATGATGTCTCTGATATATCAAATAAGGAAACGTATAAATAGTATCCCCCCTCCTTTAGAGCACATAAGGTGGAGGACTGTTCTTGACACGTTAAACAGGGGTTAAACCGTAAAGGCCGGATTATCGTAAGGCAGCATTCGCCCTTTACGGGGATGATGGTCTGTCGAAATCAGGGGGTTGACTTTTACAAAGCGTTTTTTAGGGGGAAGTCCAATTTTACAACAGTGGTTTTGATATGGGGTGGTTTCAAATTTTACAACGTTAGTATTGAGTTCTGACAAAAACAGAATACGAACATACCTTTCTTCTGTCCCCACAGGTTATAACAGCAAAAAAGAGCAATTTTGTTCACAAAATAAATTTTCATATCGACCAAGAGAAATAAGTGCCATGACAATGTTCAAGATATAACTTTTATAACATCTTGAATACTGAAAAAATAGCTCCCATCTTTGAAAACATGAGGTTATATGAAGTGTTTGCAAAGACTTTTGAACTTAGTAATTACAAACATTTAAACAACAAAGATTAACGAAAATAAATAAGAACATCTGTGAGAAGGTCATTTTTTAATCGTCAGTCTGACTAGTCACTTTGCTTGACTCTGAAGGTCACTTAGGTAAATTGCATCTTTCGTACTGCATTCAGTCTTGTGATCATCACTGAAGGTCAAGTGATCCCTTTTCAATCAGAACCTTACTTTTCTCTAACAATGTTCAACTGGATATAAAACTATCAAAGAACGCACCTTTCCCTCTATTCACGCGTAACCATCGTGTGACCTAAACGGACTCAGAAGGTACACATTCACTCTACCGACAATGACATTTCGACATAAGTATGCTGTTCATCATTATCAAATGTGGTAACAATATAATCTTACATGTTCTGAGGCCAACATTAATTACCAAAGCAATATTTATAAAACATAGTGTCAAAAAGTGAGATACATTATTATGAGAACAGGTTAACAACGTTATTAGACATATTTTAAAATTGTTTAATTCCTGTTACACTGTATATTTTTGGATAAAAACAAATTAACAGAAAAAAAAAGTGTGTCACTATTTGCTTTTGCACATTTATATGTCAGCATGTAGGCTTTCTAAAAAAAGACTGTGTTTTCCAATATTTGAGTATTGTATATATTGGACTTTGTATATGTTCAACTGTGCTGTTTATGTTCTCAGTCCATCTTATGGAAAACAGTTTTGTTCAAATTATATAATTTCACTTAAGACAAGAAATGAATTTTTTCAAAGTTTCAAAGGTAAATATAAGAATGATATAATGCATTGAGGCCGATATCATTTTAAACTTATCCACTTCCTATTTTGTTCTTTCAGAATTAAAAGTACGGATTGCTGTAAACGATGCTAAACGGAAACATGAGCATCAAAGTTCACTAGACGATAATGTTCAATGGACACGCCGTCAGATCACAGGCGCAGTTTATGACTGGGTGATTAGTAGAAACGAGTGTCTGAATGCAGTCCGCGATTCCTTGAAATCCATTAAAGGACTTTTTCTGAAGTGTTTCAAGAAGAATTCTGTAGATTGTGTAGTTGTGTGTTATACCATTGACGCCCTAGAAAGACTGTGGTATTATTACCAGACAGGAGCTCTTCAACAAGTTTTCCAGAAAGCTATAATCACTGATGAACTGTTGAAGAGCCTTAATGCTAAGTATATCACTATGGGAGTGACAATTTCTGAAGAGGAGTACAGAAAATGTAAACAAGGAGTAGAAATCTTAGAGGGTAAGTTAACAATGTTCAACTAATATCAAAGGGTGGCAGGAACAACCATATAGCATATTACAATTGCAACAAGACAAGGAACAATTTGAACTTAACCTTTTCGCGGCAGAGCTACATTAACACTGCCGGCATTCCTAGCAGAGCCAACAGATTTCAACTAATGGAGCTTAAATGCAACCACAGCGAGCAATGATGCAACCATTTAAATTTGGATTGGGCAGAAATCAAATAGTTTGCACAATATTTACACAATTTTTGTAGACCTTTGAAGTTTTATTGGATTTAACTGCATCCAAAAAACACGTTTAAAAACAAAAAGTGAATTTTAAAACACAATAATTTGTTGAGAGTGCTAAAAACCGTATGGGCAATAAGAAAATACGTTCGTGAGTTTGGTACTGAAGAAGCAAATCACTCAGAATGCATCTATATTTAAATTCCGAAATGGTCATGGTACTCTATTTTGGAAGTATGTGCCTTGAAACCGAACTTTTAGCCAAATGTTCGATAAAGAAATGTTAAATCATGCTCTTTGAAAGTAAACAAAAAAGGAGTCACCGAGTAAATTTTGGTACCAGAGAAACAAATTAATCCAAATTTGAAGTCATTTTATTTTTAAAATCAAAATTGCAGTTTCCTTGATGAAAATATATAGGGGAAGAGTAAATTTTCATTTTCACTTAAAAATACTGTGAAAATGTAATATATTTTCAGAGAGGAACAAATCAACATTTCACTGATCGTTATACTCGTTTTCTACCGTTGAAAATGCTCAGATCTGCAAATGCAAAGATTAACAAATATACGACCATAAATATTAGTTGCAAACTTTGTCATTTCTAATGTTGTATTAGAATATCAACGTTATTACCATTCAAAATGTCAAAATTGAACGGACAAATCATCATCGTCTTGAACCAGAAAGAGGATTAAACTCAGCAAAGCTATAATACATTAGAATTGGCATTAGGAATTTTAAACATATGCACTAAACATCTCTACAATTGCGAAAATTACAAGTAATACACTACCATTTATCCAAGCACGTTTAACAGAACGTCACCATGCTGATAGGCAAGAAAGGCTGAAAACATGAACATTAGTCGAGTGCAACACACATCTAAGGACCGTCTGCTTAAAGTGATGTATTCGTTGCTTTGCTTTGATAAAGTTTGTATGTGCGATGTGTGAAAGTGAGCAATGCGTGAGTGAGTGCTTCACGAACTCTACAAACGTGTGGAGCGGTCTCAGTTAGAAAAATGTAACAACTTAGCCGGCTATTGAACCACTCTTTTTTGAGAGTGGGGATTTAGCCGAGCGGTTCTCTCTGTGGCCTCTCCGCTGGGCGACTGATGCCGTATGTTGTGGGTTCAAACCTGATTGAAAACTAGCCGTATTGTATCACAAAGGACAATACACTTTTTGTTATTGGTACAAAACAGTACGAGAAGTAAGTATTTGTTCCTATCCGGGAAAAATAAGAATTTTTACACCATTTTATTCGAAAATAGCTACAGGGAGGGGTGGGAAATCCCCCTCCCTGTATCCCCTACTGCGCAGCCATAGCAATGGCCATTGACACATAATGGCTTGCGCGTAGCGGATTGCGCAAGCAAGCCATGGCAGTGAGTCATAGCCAGTGCTAATGCGTAAGCAGATTGCGTGAGTAAGTTACGTGACTGCGTAGACATGCACGAACTTTCATTTGCTCATGCGATAGATAAAATTTTAGAAATTTTCTCTGAACTTAAAATGTGTGGGAAGACCACTATTTCAAATAAAATGAGATGTTTTAGGTAAATGGTACTGATATCCAAAGTGTAAATGGTTGAATCTTTTTTAACAATTGAAATGTTGTTATTTTCTATACTACTACGGGCAACAATACCTAAATCTTTCTTGTCTTTATCTATGGTTTTGATAATATCACAAGGTTTCCGTGAATCTGTTTTTATAGGGATACTTAACTAAATCGTCAAACTCGTCTGCTATACCTAATTTAATGCATCTAATACAAACTGTACCATGCTGAAGTTTTTATATTGTCTGTCATCTGTTGATTGGCCGTCTGTAAAGTTAATACAGCTGTCTCATCTCCCACACTCTTCAGACCCAGTTTCTGCAAAGTTGTGTCCCAAAATAATCTTACTGGGACCCTGCTAGCGTTGTTTGAGCAATAATTCTCCCCATAGTTTATCCACCTTCGCAGTGTATTATCTGACTTCATTATTGCTGGTCTGATCTTGAGGTGAATCGGTATACCAAGTAGTATGATGTATGGGTTATTAGGCTTAAGCCAACGGCGAAAATCTAGCAACTTATATTTGTTAACATTACTGTCCCAGGCAGTTCACAACCCCACCTGCAATTTCACTATCCAATATATCCAAGATGTTACGCGGTACATTATAAGGCCTAAATTTCTGACTAGACCCATCCCATGTCAGAGCAAAGGGAGTAGGATCATTTGCAGCCTTTGTAGCGTCTATACTTTCATCTACATCTTTCAGTTCGGAAAACTCTAGAGCGTGCTCATGTTTTTGAACAGCAGCAGCGGCCAAGACAAACTGTTTTTCTCTATCTTTATATTGAAGGACGTAATCCTTATTATGGTTACCTGCTATCTTAGTATTATTGTTAACTTTAACATCACTCAGATCTTCGAGCTCAAGATTTAGCCCATAATTTGTACCTAGACCAAAAACAGGACCTGACATTTTTGTAGTACACTGCGGGACGAAACTATGCCTGATTGTTTCGTATTCCGCGAAGCATATATTCTACCTGAGAGCGCTTTCGGCCGGTTGCTAGTGACGACAGCGAACATTGTATCAATTTATTTTCAATAGAATATCGATCAAAATCTGCTGGCGTACCGGCTCATGTGTTCAGGTCATATCACGAATATGTCCACATTACCCGTAATTTCCTCTATGTTGAGCTGCAGCATAGCCATCGGAGGGGCTTGTGGTGGCGGAGCCGTTTCTGTTTGCTGGGTCAGTGGCAGTGCTTGCGAAGTTGAATCCATTTTTTTCGGGTATTATATTAAGTTTACCCATGTTTTACCCATTATTAAACTGGTGGAAACTAGAGCAAGTATCGGCCCCCATGTGTAGGCTATCCGTCCTGATATCTGCTTTATTTCACTGTTTAGAATAAAATCCTTTTAAGATCAGAGGCATAGTTATCTCGGTCATCGATTGGAAGTACGTAACTTATTGCACGGCCTCCGAGGTCTATGAAACTTTGAGTGACAGTTATAAGAGAACTGTATATCGCTTCATACAGAGAGAACTGTATTTCGCTTCACACTTATAAGATAACTGTATTTCGCTTCATACAATTTGAAGGCTTTCTTTACCGTATCATCCTTCCATTTTCCAATGTCTCCACTGAAATCTCCTTGCCAAAAAATACTTACTTTGATTACTTGCAATGATACAGAGTAGTTTTTTTTAATTTCGTCTCTATTATTGATCGAGCGTCCGAGGCTGAACCCGAGGCCCCCTTTTGGAACAGATATCAGCACAGTCTGGAATGTGAGGAGAAAATACGGTAGTAGACTGTGAATATGAAAATTCTGCTCTATTAAAATCTTTCTGTATATATAGACACATGTTGCAATCATGACACACACACTAACGCATTCCCGGCTGCCTTTCAACTGAATAAGATGAGCGTACCATGGGTACAGCATGCTGATATTCCTTCTAAATCAAACAACATAAAACCCCTTCTCATGGACTTAGAAATGTATGTAACGCCGACAGACAAGTTTACTTTCCACCCGCAGGATGTGTTCAAAGATAACATAATCACTCATCGATCAGCGAAAGAAATTAATGTCTGGTTTAAATATTGCTGTATGGTGCAGCACCACTGGTTGTGGTATATCATTCGCCCATCTCCTGGACAGCAAATTTCCACCGCAAATACGTTCATTCTGTTGTTTTAATGTATATTTTACAGTATGCCGCATCCTTCATAAAATGGAGGTGGCACTCCCAGACGATACTGGAGGAATCTTCAAAGCCGGGACAATCCATACAATCTTGTGAAATATGAACTTCTCTGCACCGAATTTGGAAATATCGTGGTGGTCAAAAGTCAGGTTTTGGCTATGGTTATGAATATTACACTAATCGTGGTCCTGTTCGGCAGCCTGCGGCTGTATACAATGGCCATGACTTTTTCCTCTCCTCGAATAATGTTTTCTATACACATACCATTTTTGGAAAGTAAAAAAATGTGCTGCCCAACAAAGACAGACCACACTATTATTTCTTCCGAAATGATGGATTGGAGGGGCAATACAATAGTTTCATCCCTCTGAAGGGAGACTCTGGATCTAACAAAGGCTGAAATGAAAGCTCTGAAGCCTATGTATATTGCATCCTAGGCGCGCAAGCGAATATTTGTAGTACCATAGTTGGCGATACTGGCAGTGCACAACAAGTTCGAAAAGAATTCGGCGTTGTCCTCGAAGATGAAATTCGTATACCAACAAAGTAATCAGTTATCGGTGATACCAAGACACAGTAACGAATACGGGTGTCCACCTTAATATGGCCGTTTCGCCCAATTTACTTCTCTTACTGGTCATTCTTTTGGGTCCGGCGATTGCAGGTTACAATGATGAATTACAATATGCAACGGAATCTATGGTGTTCGGGGTAAATGGATCGATCAAAATCTGCTGGCGTACCGGCTCATGTGTTCAGGTCATATTACGAATATGTCCACATTACCCGTATATATTGACTTATATACCATAAAATCAACGTATCCATTGGGTTTTTGTACTTAAATTGAATCGTCGACACTTTTTTACAGTTTTGGCGATGCGTTTATGTTTCAGCACATTTTGGCGCACTTTGGCCAAGTTTGGCGCCGTTGTGAGCTGGGAACGACCTGCGAGTGAGCACGACAACAATGTATCAATTTCCGATAAAAGAATATCGATCGATAACGTTCACTGCACGATTACAGTGGAGAGTCTGCACCCGTTCGCCTCCGTTCTGTGTTATTTTTTCAAATTTACTGGAATTTTCATCGTTGATATTCGCCCAAATTGGTATAAATTACAACAACATGACACGCATTTGGTCTGTACAACTTACGAGACGCATACTGATTAAAATGCGTCAATTTAAGGCCCGTGTTCTGCATATGTGCACGTCGTCAGATCGCCAAATTACTGACGGCAACAGTATATTTCAGTGATCGGAATAAATAAAATGCAAATAAAGTAATTTTCTTGAAGAAATTCAAAAATCTAAAATGATAGGAATTTTGCATTTTAATCAAAGGATCACCATGTCAATTTTCATCATTTTTCGTTCAAATTGAGGAATTTGAACCAACGAGAAGTGTGCAATCTGTTCGGTGTATTACACGCCATTGTTTTCTACAGGAAATCGAGCTTATTTGCCGCGTTGTAAAATGAAAAAGATATCTGAAAAAATCTGTTGGTTTGACTTTTTCATTTTGCTCTAATTTCTTACGATGTTTGAAATAGCACATCTCATGAAGGTAATAAGTCAAACTCTATCATTTTACTTTTTTGAGTTTTCCTCTTATTTTTATGAAATGATGAGTTAACGATCCTTTGGCTGTTGACTGTCTTTTCACCTATTTTTGCATATGAATGATTATCGCATATGTATTTCCATAATTCATTCATGAAATTATTGCCAAAATATCATAATGGAAAGGTCAACATATGAGGAAACTGAATCTGCAACTCTTCCATCAATATTAAGCTGTGCAGTGTGGAAATTCGGCGAAATTTAATACGTAGCATCAAAGGCGGATTTGACTCACTGTACGCGTACACAAAATATGTGTGGCGAAAAAGTGACATGCTAATATGAAACAAAATGGAGGGCCTTTGGCCCCGCAGTGGTATATACAGTAAAAAAATTAATAATACCTTGTAATAATATGTACAGTTAGCTATGGCTGCAGCAATAGTCCTGAATGACAGTCCTCGGTGCTGTATTAAATGCAATGGCATTCACAGGAGGAAATATAATCGGTCAAAAGCTTATCGGGAACAGCAGTGCTCTTACTGAAGTAAAAGTCCGGCATGATAAGCCCTAGAAAAATTTGAACATGATAGCAATGTCTGGTCAGAAAAAAAGATTACTCTAGGCTGAGTGAGAAAGAGAAAATCAGGCAAAAGATGCACATGCTGCGGCTGAATTAAGAGATATAGATGCAGAATCCTGAAAGAAGCAGCGGCGCAAGCCAACTCTGCGTCAGCGCGTTCCAAAGGGGCGGAGCCAGTTCAATTCACGGATTATTATCAACCCAGTCCCGAGCAAAAATACGAAATGATCTATATTGCTAGTGGATTGGTCATAGGATGGCTTGTGATCATGCGCTAGGTCCCTTCAGTAGGCGCTGGCGCTAGCTACAGCAGTTTTATACAAAATTGGGTGGACCAGTTATTCAAAGTAACTATATTTCCATCCTGATCTGTTATCCAAATACGCATTGAACTCATGTATCCTGAGCCCTTTCTCAATGGCATGGTGATAGCAGAGTAGCCACTTCCCAGACAGTCAAAGATACCTTTTCACTTATTTCTTTTGTATCCCCGATACTTTCGCCTGTATGTACTGACTCTGCAAGCCCCTATCGGAGCCTCTTGTAACATAATTTCCGGTCACATCGACGATCTGAATGAACTATGTATTTAGTGACTGTTATGAATTCCGCTCGTTTTGGACTTGAGGTACGTTTTGTCACAGGGTTGTCCTCTGACTTATTGAATAGGCCGACGAGGTCGGCAAAGCTGCCTGCGGCATTAAAATAAACTTTAACATTTTTAGCCAGAGTTAGAAGAATGCGGCTTGTGGGCAGACTTTTTTCGAAATTGATTTTCTGCTGCAACCTGATTGCTTTATTGAGGGTACCAATATTGTAGTTACCTGGACATACTGATTTAGTCTTCTTTGGTTGGTTGTCTTCTTGATTATTTTATTACATTATTCGCCGATGCTATGTTATGCCATGAATTGTAAAGGGTGCATTCTAGCAGTCTTATTTTGGTAAACCATGTTATGTCAATGCTAGGGTTAAAATTAACAGTAACGGGTTCACCCATTTTGCTTTCAATCCAAATGATCCTCCTTAAGCATTGTATATATACATTACAAAGTATAAGGCTCTGCAGGAATAATATTTTTCTGTACAAGGAGATATTTGGTCGCAACCGCAGCAGCAGTCGCTCCCCCTAATTTTGACCACCGATTGAGATTTGGTCGGCTTGGATCACCCATATCCATCTTCAGAAATTTGCTGGAGATCATTAGATATCCCATCGTAAGTCCAGCGATTACAATACCATCATACATTGTGTTTACAACTGTTTTAGTATCCATGATTGCTGTGTGTATATAAATAGTAAAATAAAATAATTCTAATCCATCTCATACAATGTAGAGGGACCGGGACCTGGTTGGGCGCTCCATTCTGATAGGGGCTCTGTACGAGCAGGTAAGGTAGGCGTCGCTTTCCGAAGTGGACTCGGACGTGTAAGTGGACAAACATGCCAACGATAGCCCCCCAATATAGTCCTAGTGCAGTCAACGAAACTCCTATAATTCCTAAAAGAAGATAAACATTTAATATACCATCTGTCACACTGTTGTGGCGTCATAGCCAGCAGGCCCGGTAAGCTGACACAGTCTGCCTCAGTCATACTGTCATTAGTCACCGTTATCCCTTCGCGCTGTGCTATCGCTTGGCGTGGTGCTATCGCTTGGCGCGTTGCTATCACTTGGCGCTTCTTTGCCTTGTTCTGTCTGTTCCATTCTGCCAATCTCTTCCCTGCAGCCACTCTCCTTGGATGTTTCATCGGTAAGGTAATTTTCTTTATGTTACACTGTGGCCTAGCCATCGGAGGGGCTTGTGGTGGCGGAGTCGTTTCTGTTTGCTGGGCCAGTAGCAGTGCTTGCGAAGTTGAATCCATTTTTTTCGGGTATTATATTGTCCGATTTTAAAAAAATCTACATGTTTACCCGTTATTAAACCGGTGGAAACTAGAGCAAGTATGGGCCCCAATGTATAGGCTATCCGTCCTGATATCCGCTTTATTTCACTGTTTAGAATAAAATCCTTTTTAAGATCAGAGGCAGAGTTATCTCGGTCATTGATTGGAAAATAATCGCAATCATACCAATCCATAATCCAATAATACTAGGTCAAAATTTGTAAGACAATAGTTGTAAACATAGACACAAAACAGCACGTGACTCATTGCACGGCCTCCTAGGTCTACGAAACTTTGAGTGACAGTTATAAGAGAACTGTATATCGCTTCATACAGAGAGAACTGTATTTCGCTTCACACTTATAAGATAACTGTATTTCGCTTCATACAATTTGAAGGCTTTCTTTACCGTATCATCGTTCCATTTTCCCATGTCTCCAACTGAAGTCTCCTTGCCAAAAAATGACTTACTTTGATTACTTGCAATGATACAGAGTAGTTTTTTAAATTCGTCTCTATTATTGATCGAGCGTCCGAGGCTGAACCCGAGGCCCCCTTTTGGAACAGATATCAGCACAGTCTGGAATGTGTTGAGAAATACAGTAGTAGACTATGAGTATGAAAATTCTCCTCAATTAAATCTTTCTGTATATATAGACACATATTGCAATCATGAGTACAGACACACAAACTAACGCATTCCCGATTTCCTTTCAACTGAATAAGACAAACGTACCATCGGTACATCATGCTGATATTCCTCCTAAACCATACAACATAAAACCCCTTCTCATGGACTTAGATATATATGTAACACCGACAGATAAGTTTACTTTCTGTCCGCGGGATATATTCAAAGATAACATAATCACTCATTGATCAGCAAAAGGAAGTAATGTCTGGTTGGGTGGCCCGCACATGAAATACTGGGACAAGCAACTGAATTTTGCCGTATGGTGTAGCACCACTGGCTCTGGTATTTCATTCGCCCATCTCCTGGATAACACATTTCCGCCACAAATACGATCATTCGTCATTTTTATGTATATTTACAGTATGTCGCATCCTTCATAAAATGGAGGTGGTACTCCCAGACGATAACGGAGGAATCTTCAAAGCCGGGGACAATCCATACAATCTTGTGAAATATGAACTTCTCTGCACCGAATTTGGAATATCGTGGTGGTCAAAAGTCAGGTTTTGGCTATGTTTATGAATATTACACTATTGCGGTCCTGTTCGGCAGCCTGCGGCTGTATACAATGGCCATGACTTTTTCCTCTCCTCGAATAATGTTTTCTATACACATACCATTTTTGGAAAGAAAAAATATGTGCTGCCCAACAAAGACCGACCACACTATTATTTCTTCCAAAATGATGGAGTGGAGGGGCAATACAATAGTTTCATCCCTCTAAAGGGAGACTCTGGATTAACAAAGGCTGGTCTCGCCTACCTCAATGAAAGCTTTGAAGCCTACGTATATTGCATCCTAGGCGCGCAAGCGAATATTCGTAGTACCATAGTTGGCGATACTGGCAGTGCACAACAAGTTCGAAAAGAATTCGGCATTGTCCTCGAAGATGAAATTCGTAATACCGACAAAGTAATCAGTTATCGGTGATACCAAGACACAGTAACGAATACGGGTGTCCACCTGAATATGGCCGTTTCGCCCAATTTACTTCTCTTACTGGTCATTCTTTTGGGTCCGGCGATTGCAGGTTACAATGATGAATTACAATATGCAACAGAATCTACGGTGTTTGGGGTAAATGGAGGTGTAAACACAGAAATTGAAGAAAGAGCTAAACATGAGATGGATGGGGATGCGGATGCTATGAAGTGTCAGGATGAGCCACCTCACACCGACACGAGTCGGATTGTTCCCCAAACAGAGCCTGTTACGAAGGCAGCAGATACATTCACTGCTGTCACAGACCCTGCTGGTGCGGATCCCATTCACAAATTTGGCAAAATTGGTTGGTTATTTTTAGTCATATTCATTACATTTATGTACAGTATATAGATAAAATGCAACCACCGTTCAACATAATCATAACTGGGCCAACAAATTCTGGCAAAACTGAGTATGTGATGAATCTCCTCACTGGACCGCACCTAGGGAAATTTGAATATAAAGTCTTCATTTGTCCGACATTCATGAATAATAATACGTATAAAAAATAATTCATTTTCACGTATGATGATGTATTTGTGTTTCCGGTTGGACTGCTGTGGATGAAACATTATCCTTCGTATGTGACAAATGGGCCGTACGAGCACTCTCATAATCCTCGATGACTGTGCCTCGTCCAAAGATATGAAGAAGTGCAGTTACGTTTTAGTGAAACTTGGTTCAGTGCCAGGCACGATGGATTATCTGTCTGGGTTCTGACCCAACAATATACTAGTATCAGTAAACCATTCAGGGAAATCTCACAGATGTTAGTCCTATTTTACACACAGAGCAAGACAGACAACAAGACTAGGATATGGAATGGAGATGCCAGAACGGGAGGCCTCGGACCTAGTCAGACAATTGAAAAATAGGCCATTCATTAAACTTGTATTTCGTTTACGACACCCGTATGACATATTTTTTGTATAAGGAACTATATAGCTAATAATGGAACATGACACCCGTCTGGCGTATAATTTTTCCTATAATATAGCTAATCATGGAACCTGAAGGAACTCTAAGAGAACTATACTACAACACAAGAACTGGTTTCGGAGGCGTAAAAAAATATATGAGGCAGCACGATCCACCGGACTGAAAGTTACCAAGAAAGAGGTACAGGACTGGTTGCAAACACAGCTAACTTATAATCTACATAAACCGGTTCCTCATACTCGAAGTGCTACGGGTGGACGGAGCATCTTCGTATCATCGATAGACGCCCGGTGGGAGACGATCTTGTGGAGATGCCCGTTTTCGTTCAAAAAGAGAATAAGGGTATTCGCTACATGCTGACATGTAATAATTAAGAAAAGTGGGAGGCAACCCGACAAACTTCAGACAGATGAAGGGCGGGCATTTGCTAACCGGAAAATGCAGAAATGGTTGGAGGAGTCGGGCACTCACTGGTTTCACACGTTTAGTGATAAAAGAGCCATTGTTGTAGCATTGTTGTAGAACGATTCAATCGTAACTGGCAGATCATGATGTGGAAATACTTCACATACCGACAGACACATGAATGGCTCTCTATTCTACCACAATTTTCGAGAACTACAACAACACCGTACATGGAAGTATCAAAATGAAACCTACCAATGTAACAGAGGAGAATGATTGGCAGGCATTTTATACATTACACAGTCCTGAGATGGCGGCCGCAGGCGTTACCCCTGAATTCAAGCCAGGAGAACGGGTCCGAATTACAAAATAGAAGTCTTAGAGCACTTTGTGGCAAGGATATTTACCAAACTGGACAGAGGAGGTGTTTCAGGTACAAAAGTGGTGTACGCAGCTGGACTACCCTGTAAAGTTAAGTGTTAAAGGATAGAACACCAATTAAATGCCTTTTTGTAACACTTTTTGAATGCGTCTAGACGTTCAGAAATTTAACACTACGTGTTCAACCAACGTTCAAATTTTGAACACACGTGTGCAGATTTTGAACGCTACGTGTTCATCAGATATTATATTGAACACCATGGTGTTCCATATCAGAACACTCGTTGCACATGAAATTTGTTCAAAAAATTGAACGCATTTACGCGTTCAAAGGGCTGTAACACTTTTTGAACGCATGGACGCCGTTCAACGATAAGTGTGTGAAAGGCTAGAACACATGATGCGTGCTCGTTGAACACCTTCAATTTTGGGCGTTCAGGGGTGTTTCAAGCCTTGAAATAATATTACAGACACTGATATTCAGTAATATTATTTTATTCTAAAAATGCACAAAACATTTATACGGTAAATCCAATAACTTACTGTAAAATGGGCAAATAAACATTGTTTCTTTGTATGTAAAGTTTGTCAGAGGAAACTACCAACGGTGTTAACACCCTCCTATCAAAAACATAAGCAATAAACAATCCCCATAAACACTGTAGATCGTTTTAAAAAATATAAACAAAGTAATGACAAAACTGGTTTTACTTGAATATTGTGGATTACGTTTTATGTTCATACTTGTTTAAAACGTACAAAACTCATCTGAAAAAGCTCACAATTTGGCTTACTTATTGTGTTGAAAATACGTATATGTATGAAATGCATACTCCAGTTTTGATAGATGGCTTCTTAAAGACATTTCCTCTTGTGTAGACAATTGTAAATTTTGAAGAAAAAAAGTTAGTCAAGGCTTCTCTAGTGCACATGGTATATAGTTGTCCACACTAAAGTAAACACAACATGTCAAGTTGTCAAAGTGTCACAGTAAGGCACAACATGCAGAAAGTGGGGAAAGTGGGTCCTTGGCAGGATAAAACCTATTTCCTTGTCCAACGAAGTCCTTCATAAACAAAAAGGTTTGTTTGTTTGTAATATATTTAAATAAACCCTGAAATAAATCGGTGACATTTCAAAAATCTACTTTTCAGAAATTAAAAACATATTCGTAAAGACCTTTCAAATTCTGGTGTACCCTGCTATTAATTTTTATACATTTTTTTCACAAAATTGTAAAAATCGCCCTTAAAATAAAAGAAAACGTAGATTTCATCATAACTTGAATATATTCTGGTAATCCCTAATATCTTGAAAATATCTGAAACGTCTTTAATGTCTTAAAAATACAAAGTTGCAAATTTCTCCGTAATTTGAACAATCTGAAAATGGCTATCAGTAGAGATCTATGTCTTAAATATCAAAGCTGTTAAATTAGCAGTTTGAAAAAGATTTTTTAAAGATTTTTGACCAAAAATGACTAAAATTTCCATGAAATATAAAGTTTGAATATTTCATCACAACTAGCACAAATTTGACCCAGGTCATTATTAGGGATATGTTTACCAAATATTGAAGACGTTAGTAAAAGAGAAGAAGATTTTTACCAAAAAAATAGCAAAATCAGCCTCAAAACATAAATTTGCATATTTCATCATATTTAAACATATCTTATTAGGGTAATCCCTGGGAACCTGTAATCCAAATATTAAATGATTCGTACAGGCTGTTTTGAAGAAAAACCTTGTTATGTGCAAATTTGAGTACAATGCTACACATCCACTTATTTAGCTGACAGCAAAGCTGAAAACCAGTTGATAAGAACAAGAAACGTGTTGAGCTACAATACAAAATAATCATAGGTTTGATAGCAGGCTACGATTAACTAAATGTTACAGGGGCATAAGCTTTCAAAAACGTGAAGTCTCCTTCATCAGATGCAAGGGGGAATGAAACAATGAAGCAGAAAATTTTAGAAAATTTAGTAATTCAGAGTGGACATTTTTACTCTGAATTTTCTGTCGCTTTCAGCTTTAATTTTTCATTCCACCCTTGCATCTGATGAGGGAGACTACACGTCTGTGAAAGCTTATTATCCGGCAACATAGAGTTGTTCATAGCATGCTACCAAAGCTTAGATTAATTAAGAACACAAATACAGAAACTTATCAAAATTCAGTTGCTGACCCTTGAAAGTTTAGTCTACATTAGAGATGAATTGGGGTTCTCAAGCTTGGTTCCAGATAGCTACCTCTTCTGTAACATCTCTTCGATTTTCAGTTAAGTCCATTTTTTTATATCCTGAAAATAATGCAACAATAGGTAATATAGCGAGATGAGACTTTCTATGAAAGACAAGGGGCTGATTAGGTTAAGGAAAAGGGGAGCCTCTTTTCAATACTGTTACAAAATATTTGCTGCTTCTTGTCATCAACTGATTAAAATAAAAAAGGCCAAAATGTCATATGCTGAAACAATACATTGTATAATCTACGATGTTTAATTGATGTTTTACATGCGATTGTCTCTACTAAAAGACATGTGTTATCTGTGATTACGCAGCATTACGGTGCAAGGCATATCGATCGCGCTCAGGTCAAGGGTTATCGCTACAGTGTGTTCGATGACCCTTGACCCGAGAGAGATCGATCGATAGGCCATGGCCAAAGTACCACTGCGTATTTACAGCTAGTTGTTGGTATACCAGCCACTGAAAGAAAAAAAGTTTCTTCACGTAGTTAAGCTATTTCGAGTGACAATACAATTAATTTCAAAAGATAATAATACAGATGCTTCAAAATCTAAATCTTTTACTATTTTGGAGAGAGAACTTACCCTTTCTGGTCTTGTTTCCGCACGATCACGACTTCAGCGTGCGCTTACAAGAAAATGTCGCAACTTCCGTTTTGATGCATCATGGGATAAGAAAAGGCACCGAACTTGAACACCAAGTGTTTAAAGTAGAACGCCTCTTGCACGCCGATGTTAAAATTTAAACGTTCATGGTGGTTTTCTGATTGTCTTTTCAAATTTTCGAAATTTCAACCCGAAATAAACGTGTAAAATTATATTCCTTTTTTAGAAAAAACATGCTTTCAGCAATTGTAGACCGAAAATATTTTTCACTTAGTGTGAAATTTGTCATACCCCCCTTGTTGAGCTTTCTCGAGAAGTTCTGGTTGAAGTACAATGTAGATAACTGACATGAGCCATAGACAAATAACTGAATCTGGGTCCTTTGACACCAGGCCAAGTGCCTGTAAGTCAAACAGAGCATTATAAGCGCACACTGTTTCACAAGCAATAAGAAGTTTGTGTAGGTTCTTGAGTGACACCTTAGGTTGTTCTAGTTGTTCTTGGCCTGGTGGAAAGTAAGCTTTTTCAAGTTCCTCCTCTTCAACATCATCTATCAAAAGTCCCTGGCTGCCGCCATTCCATGCAATTCCAAAATTAAAAGCCTGTGGAAAATCTACTGGGCCGACTGTTTCTTTATCAGTTGTTGAGTTAAGTATATTCTTGAGAAGGGAAGACGTAAGTGGACCACAATTACCATTAATTATCAAACATGGAAGTCTGTAGTCATTACAAATTTCTAAGAAAGTCCGTTTGAACTGCTTATGTATCTCTTCTAGTTCTTTTAAGGCGGTCAGGGGTTCTATTTCATATGGTCTGGTCTGAGTCAGAATATTCTGCTTGCAATAATCCCAAGTCACGTCTTTGAATATGATAATGAAACTGTGTAAATTGTCAAATGCCGACGAAACGATCTTTTTTTCTTGCGACCACATGGAAACACCCCGGATTCGAGAAAAAGTCAGATGTTGAATTATACTTGAGTCACAAATGATGTAGTCCATTTTTTCGCCAGCTCGTTCCGATAGGACCTTGCATTGTAAACTAAGAGTATGTTCTATAAACTTATTCTCAAATTCATCGCTAGCTGTTTTCCCATTATAAAAGTCTTTAATGGTACTAGAAAAAGTGGCGTCAAATTCTGGTACATGTAAGAGTGCCTTCGGGTGACCGGAAGTCAAGTCGTCACCGCCTGCGACCAAATTTACTGCATCATAACTCTTACCACTTCCAGTTGGTCCATTTATGAATATGAATGACATTTTTTGTGATCTATATAATGGAATTTTTTTAAAACTATTTTTCGTAAAGATATATTATGGTAAGAAAATGGCAATCTTTTGTATTTCAGAAGCAATAAAAATATTGGAAAGTGGTGACATTCATACTAGTGATAGAGGCGACAAATTCATATTAGGTGAATATGTAGATCCTATTATATATGTAGACAATCTAGATTTAATTTTTCCAATCAACCCTAAATATGGTTCCAAAGATTCTGCCACATGTGATGAAATGTGTGTATCTTTGTGACCGAGTTTTCAAAATTTACCAATCTGATAGTATCCCGGAGCTTAGGTGAAAGTTTCGATACAAGCACTGCTAAAAGCTTCGCTGCAAGCCTGGCCGCTCACTCCAAGAATGGTTCTAAAATGAGATAACATTTTACTACCCTCCTAAAGTGTATCAGAAGCGAGGGAGTGATACACAGACAAAGTATTTTAAAGGGACGTAAGCTGTAACTTGTGGCAAGTTTTTCAGTATTCTGCTTCTGTATATCAACTACCGTGTCTGACCCTAATCCGTTTGTCATGCTGAAATTTCAAGTATTCTTTTTGTCAACATAGCTTGTATGTGTGTAGTGATCATTCTTTACTGTTTACAAGTCCGGACTTGAATACAATTTTCAACAATAACAATGTAGATTATACTCATAAAGGTTGTGTTGATATGCTAAATACTTGGCATTAAATTACAGTTTAGGGATTCAATGCAGAAAGTATAGGGAAACCACAAAACAAAAGTTCTGAAAAATAGCCAAAAGATACAGCTTATGGAGCTTTAAATTTCGGTTTAAAAGGTGTGGAAATCACGACTCTGTTTTCGCTACATGATATAGCTCAAGAAAAACTGTGCCGATTGACAGCCAGGGAAAATTCTGCTATTTTACCTTGTAATATCAAAAAAGTAGTAAGATAGAATTGTTGGCATTTACATCGCGCTTATTTAAAGGTTCTGGTATGATTAGTCTTTCTTTCACCATAGAGTGGTTATTTTGTGTTGCACCTTATGAACCAGAAATTCAAGAAGAGGACGAGGAAGAGGAAGGAGTCGACTTAGAAAGATTAGGCGAGATATATAAACAAATAAATGCCGAAAAAGATATTATAGTGGATTTTGAAAACCTATCATAGAATATTTTGTTTTTAAGAAAATTTTTAGGATAGTATATAAGACAGTTTTATGATGGAGACAGTCGTCAATGAATATAAGATAAGCCGGCTAGCTGATATATTGAAACTTGATTTAAATAGGGACCTAGACACTCAGAACTACTCATACACCATGTATCGATCAGGGATAACAGATTCTTTGGAGCGTGGATTTGTTCTAGAAAACCTCTTCAGTAAAAACCCGAGGGTAGATTTCACCGATCTTAGAGAAAATTTAATAAAGAAATGGGAGGCAACAGTCCCTTCCATATTTATTCCAAGAAAACTTACTGTCTATTACCACAAAAAGCGTTGTCGCTTATGAAAAGCATTCAAAGAGGCATTTATAGAAAAAGATTTTCCCTAAGTCAAGCGAGTCGAGGACATAGCGAGGATCGACATAGAAGGCATGGCCAAAGAAAGAAAGATGTACCGTGTTTATACAGAAATGGAAGTCAAATTAAGAAATCCAAAAGATCAAAGTGTACAAACTCGTACATACTATGCTAAATATGAAGGTATATAGACAAAAGAGGTAGTATGATCGGATGTGAGACAATAACTTATAGATCAATACGACCATACGCTTGATGAAACTGAAAATGTTGAGGCTTCTGGTCTCGTTCTTGAGGAGTAATTCTAGTAGAAGTTCTACTGGGGGCCGGCACCATTTCGGAACGGACAAAACTGCCCAATGGTAAAAAATAAGAAATGTGTGAGCGATCTAATTCTGCCTTGCGGTAGCGAGAACTGCTTCCAGTATGAGGTGGCAAGTTAAAGTTGGGTGAGCCCGAGTTATCCGAGAAGAAGGCTGGCTAGACTAGAAGGGAATGGAAGACGTACGCCCCGTTTGTAGCCGATTACTGTTGAGATGGAATACCATTTCCTACGCCCGCCGACCTGACCGTGTTCAAGCACTTCGAGCAACTCAACCCAGGGGTGAAGTTACACCTGTGGTAGATTCACGAAAGTGATCCTGACCCATCTGGCATAACTATCTTATATAGTGGGGTCAGTTCCCGTTCCAAAGGCGATAGGGGTTCTGTGAAAGTCAATATCTAACTGATAGTTGGTGAAGATGGCTCACGCGACATCGCATCCCAAAGGGGCCACTATGTACCAATTACTAAATTACATCTTCTTCTTAATTCCAATAATAATCGTAAGAATAAGCACAGGCAGAAGTGTATTTGTATTTGTCGTTGTGAGAGAGGTTATGCGTCAACAGAAGAATTGGAAATACACCAGGTGTACTGTGGGACAGACATCGCTCAGTCAGTTTTTCCTAAGGAAGTGTGTCAATTCGAAGCACATCAGAAGGTGGTTTATCCCTACGTCGTGTAGGCAGATACTGAGGTGGTAATTGATAAGGGCACCCGCCGGCACATTCCAATTTGTATTTCGTATGTAATGATAGAGCAATGGCCGCTAGGCAGCCCGCCAAATATTTACCATAAAAGAACAATCACGGGCCTCTCCTGTGTTACAGAATTTCTAAAGGATATGAAGAAAAGGGCTGAGATCTATTCGAAATCATACTATTGGAAAGTCATACTGATGAAAGATCCTTCTGAAAAAGGGGCGGAGCATCAGACTTGTATTGCATGTGGCACTCGTGCCACACATCGAATTGTGAAGTATGAAACTTTTTATTGTGAAGGGTGCCGCCCATCAAGAACCATTCCGATCTACTTTCACAACCTTTCACAATGGCCTTTTATTATAAAAAAGTTACATGAAATAGATGCCGACGGCCCAGAGCCCAAAATCATGGCTAAGACTGGTAATGGAGGAATTATGTGTCTTATGAAAACAATTATCTTTAGTGCTTCAATTGTTGTCGGTGGAGAGTGGCCGAATAAGAGGAGGGAGACAGTGAAACATTTCCTTTCAATAAAGTTTATGGACAGTTTATAACTACTCGGTCCGTCTGGCTCACTTGATAAGTTGGCAATGACCGTGCCAAAGGACGGATGGGTAGTGCCACTTTCCTGCCCAGAGATTCAGCGGGCGAAAGGTTTCTTCCCATACGAATATTTAGACTTGGTCGCCCAACTGGAAGAGGAGGAGCTCCAAACGAGAGAGAAATTTCATAGGAAACTAAAGGAAGAGGACATCTCGTAGTCTGATTATGAACATGCATTGTGGGTATTGGACGACGTTGGGTGTCGGACCCTAAAATTTTATTTGGAATTATATTGTGAGATCGATGTCCTCCTTCTTGCGAATATATTCGAAAATTTCCGTGACACATGCACAGTAAGTGAGACTACCCACAATTCCCCTTGATTTGTTCACTCAGACATTTTTGCTAAAGGCTTTTTCAATTTTATCAGTTTCTTAACAATTTTAACTTATAATTTAAGTTCAGGATTATTTGTTAAAACTATGTTCCAAAATAATTGATTATGTTTAAAATTCAAGAGTAAATTGAATGAGAAGTCGATGTTTGGAGGTGCTAAAAATTGCACACTTGTCAAGATAAAGTTATCAGCAACTAAGATGGTCTCATCATACCACCTGTCAGACATGCAAATTTCCTTTGTTACGAACATTAAAAAAAATCAATACCCTTTCTTTTGCCAACACAGATGTAACTTATTCCCTTAGTTTCCTTGAAAATATTGTGTATGGCTGTCAACAATCTATGTCGACAAAATTACAAAATTTCTATCTCCTCCGCGGAAAAGGGGTTGATCTTCTCATTATTCACAGTGAGAAATCAGAAAATTATGATTATCAGAACTATGTTGCCAGAATTTTGAAATATGGACCGAGTTGTTCTGTGTACAGAAGAAATTTGCTTCAGTTCAGTGAGTGATCTCCGTGTGTACAGATCATGGAGAATTGTGGATAGCCTCACTTACTGTGACATGTCTAGAAGCATATAAGCTGGATCCATTGCACTATATGTCAACGCCCGGTCTGACATGGGATGCTATGTTATTTTACACAGGCCATAAGTTTAAACTCATACAGGTTGCTGAACAGATGGCTTTCATTCAAAAGGGAATTCATGGTGGAATCAGTCAGTGTAATATTCATAAGTTACAGACAAATCATCCAGCTTACGCTGGCGCTAATGGTGCAAATTACGATCCGGAGAAGCTGTTGTCCGAAAAATTAAATATCTTGATGCCAATATCCTCTATGGTTGGGCAATGAGTCAAACAATGCCAGTGGGTGGATTTCATTGGATGAGGAGGGAAGAGTGGTTCGAGTGGTCTGCTCGGGAAGGTGGGGCAGACTTGACTTGGAGCGCCGGAACAGATTCCCACCCTGTTTTCTAGAAGTAGACCTAGAATATCCCGCCGAATTACATGAAGAGCATTGTGACCTACCTCTCGCGCCACACCACTATGAGTTTCTGGGGCATGGCACTCGACTGATCACGAGTGTCCTGGACAGAGAGCGCTACATCTTACATTACAGGTTACTTGAATTCTCTCTTCAGATGGGGAAGCAGCTGAAAAAAATTAATCGGGCGCTTGCCTTTGAAGACTCTTTAATACAGAAAAGAGAGCAAAGGGAAAGACAGACTTCGAAAAGAATTTCTATAAGCTGATGAATAATGCAATGTTCGGCAAGACAATAGAAGATGTCCGAAAGTATAGAGACTTTAAATTTGTGGCGGGTCACGGTGGTCGTAAAAAAATTCAGAAGTATAATCCAAAGATGAAACATTTAACTATCATAACTAGTGAAGAGGATGGTGATTCCTGCGACAGTGCCCTACTGGAACTGAAAACGGATGAACATCGATATGTAAAGCCAGTTTTCATTGGCGCAACAGTGCTTGAACTTTCTAAGCTGCATATGTATGAAACACATTACAATTACTTTCGAAAGCAGTTCCCTGGTATCAGGTAGCCTAAATAGATACTGATAGTTTTATTTATAATGTGCCTCTTCCCTCTCCTGATATAACTTTCAATGACATAGTTCGGAAAGATGTGGAATAGAATGGTAAGGAGTCGATATATGATACTAGTGGGATGGCAGCCCCCGATTTCCCAAAGATTAATAAAAAGGTGATAGGTAAATTTAAAGATGAGTTAAATGGAGGACCTATTCTTAAATTTACCGGCATTCGTTCTAAAGTATATGAGTTTCGGACTCCAACTTCGGAGACGAAAACAAATACGGGAATAAAATATGTCTGTGTTAGTAAACAAGTGGGCTATGAAGACTATTACATAACCATTTAAAACGTACAGCCTCATGTATCGCTCGAGTGGGGGACTAAATCCTTCTTGTTTTTGTATTTCTAATGCCTGCTGGAATATGTCCTTAATAAGGTCTGAGGCGCATTCCAAAAGGACCTCTTTCCCTTCTTCTTTCTTTATAGATGCGGCTTTTTTCGAGTATTCGTGTAAGCGAATGTTTACATTGAATAAAATAATGTTTACTCGTCTCTTTGCTACACCTGTTTTTCCTTGTATTATATCAATGACAACACCTGATATAGGAGTTAAGGCTATCAGTACTGGAACTGTTGGAATGGCTGCTATGACAGCAGAACTTACAAGAATTCCCTTAGTTATATTAAGAGCTATATTAATTTGTCCCATTGATTTATAACTACGGCGATAAGCGTCGACCGTTCTTTCAATATAGTCAGCCAACTGTTCAACATTTTCAACAACTGAGACGTGCATTTTTACTGTATATATAAGGGATGATAAAAAATAATTGAAGTAATATAGAGACCTAATATGGCAGCAGGAGGAGAAGATATTGAACTCCTGGATCTTGATGAATTTAAAACTAATTCGGAGGATGATGATGCTGATGTTACTGAAACATCCTTTCCCTCCAGAAGCCGACCCTTTCAAGGACAGCTCACGCGATAGCCCGAAGGTGGATCGTTTGAGTGAACTCAGAGTAGAAAGTAAAAAACCAATAGGCTGAACAATTCTTAGACGAGAATAATATTACTGATCAGGATGTACGTACCTCATTTATTGTGATATCTGAACTTAGGGGTAATGATCTGTATTATGAAAACATCAAGCTGTCAAAAGATAGAGGAGGTGGATTTTATAAGCTCTCCACATAAAAAAAAAAGACTAAGAGGAGGAAGTGAACTTAAAAGAGTATTAGAGGGCCGCTCTAGCACAGAGCCCGACTATGTGAGTTCTACATCGTGTTCTGAAGATGTGAAAAACGATAGAATACTAGCTGAGAAGATGGCACCAGACGACATGGGTATATACAAAGATGAACTGACATTCTTACAACAAGATGTTAGTGGTAATGAACATAAAATAGAAGCTTTTGAAAATAAAATCGAAACAATCTAACCCAAACCAAAATAAGGCTCTTAATGATGAATTATGGATTGCGAATATGTGTATTAGTGAGCTTAACAACAAAAAAGTTAAAATAAGGCTAGAGAAAAGAGAAGTTGAAAAACAGTTAAAGGAAATTCCTGAAACACACACCCATGGAAAAGAAAAAGCTGAAAAACTACTAGCTGAACTCATAAACAGAGAAGCTAAAAAGTAAACTACCGAATTGAATACGAACATGATAAGATCAGTGATGCACGTAAAAGTCTGGCATCTACTAGGTCTCTTCGTGATGTAATTTCCGATCCAGAATTGTCACTCAGGTTGAAGCTGACACAGTTATTTAAACGGAATGGTATAAAAAATCGCTGCATTACTTATTGCGCTTGGAATGACAATATCAACAATTGCCCTGGCTGTGACTAAAAGGGGAAGGGGGGTCGACTGGCGGCTGAGTGGCAAACAACAGACGCCTAAAATATACACAAAAGCGAAGGAAATTGTAAAGCAATTTGGCGAATGGTTAAAAACCCTGACTGCAAAAAGTGCTGCTTCAATACCAGGTTTAATTGGCTCCCTTATCAGTTTTCTATTTAAAACAGCAGGATCGATTGTCCTATTCGTTAGAGAACAGCTATGGATATTTTTAACAGGTTTAACATTAGTCATTGATATATGAATATCATGTTTGCTGAAAAGAATATTGCAAAGTTTCTTTCGAAAAATAAAGACCTCTTTATTTTCTCTGTCAAAGTGGAATGATGTAAACTGCGGCGGGTAAATCGTCAGATCCTCCGAGCAAATCCAGGTGTGAGACTCAAAGATGATAATTCATATCATAACATATTAGCTTTCATCAAGGAATGTCAAAAGACTAACCGCTTTAAGCGTCTAGAATTCATAGCCGTATTTGAGGACGTTGAGGATGACCAAGAGGCTCATCATTTACAAGAATATTGGATTCTTTGACTTATTAGCGACACAGGTAATCAATTTATATGTCAGTCAGATGGAAATATTTATGTGAAGATGTGATTTATTTTCTTTTTGGCTGTGATTTTTTTTTTCTGACTTCCTATATACAATACACGAAAATAAAATACTGTACGATAGAACATTGTTACCGACTTTCAGCAGCCGAAAACTTTAGGGAACAAAGGCAGAAAGGACCCATCACGTGGTAACTCATAATCCAAGTCAGGCACAGCCAGGCGTGAGGCTTTATGTAAAGTGTCCAAAGTTAGAAAGTGGAGTACATGTAGTTTTACTTCCAAACACTTTCGATTTGGTTTCTTGATCACGTAGTAACGGTCATGAAGATAAGCGAGTAGTACAAAATGTTGCAAAAAAATATAATCAGGTGCATGGTCCTCAAATTTGAGGGAAACACACCTCGATTTGGATAACTACCACTTAATTGAATGTTATTGTGATCTCTTCAAACATAAAAAGGCGAGATCAAACATGACACATTATGGAATTCAGAACGAGAATCTGAGAAAATTAAGAAGTGGCGCGGCCGATGCAGATGGCGCTGTCGTTGATGATAATTACTTTTTGATGTATATAAAACAGAATATGCTATTCGATTGACCCATCCCTTCTTAACAGGTCATGGAGTTACATATGCAATTGCCCTGGCTGTGACTAAAGGGGAAGGGGGGTCGACTGGCGGCTCAGTGACAAACAACGGACGCCTAAAATATACACAAAAGCGAAGGAAATTGTAAAGCAATTTGGCGAATGGTTAAAAAACCCTGACTGCAAAAAGTGCTTCCGCAATACCAGGTTTAATTGGCTCCCTTGTTAGTTTTCTATTTAAAACAGCAGGATCGGTTGTCGGATTCGCTAGAGAACAGCTATGGATATTTTTAACAGGTTTAACATTAGTCATTATAAATTATGTATTGATATATAAATATCATGTTTGGTGAAAAAAATATTGCAAAGTTTCTTTCGAAAAATAAAGACATCTTTGGTTTCTTTGTCGAATTCGAATGGTGTAAACTGCAGCGGGTATATCGACATATCCTTCGAGCAAATCCAGGTGTGAGACTCAAAATTGATAATCTATATCATAACATATTGAGCTTTCATCAAGGAATGTCAAAAGACTAACTTCTTCAAGAATCTGAGAAAATTAAGAAGTGGCGCGGCCGATGCAGATGGCGCTGTCGTTGACGATAATTTACTTTTTGATGTATATAAAACAGAATATGCTATTTGTCTGACTCATCCCTTCATAACAGGTCATGGAGTTACATATCCGGCAGTGTTAGGTAGTCACATTGAATGGGAAATTATGTTAGCGCCCGCCACCAAATTACTTGTCAGTAATCATCTTACTATACCCAAATACAAATTGGTGAACATCAGATGAAATATGAAACAATCATGGATGACACCCTAGCGAGAGATACTGCTGGATATTACAACAAAGGTAAAAGTTTTCTCTACGAAAATTTACATTACTTTAGAACAATCCCATTCAATGAATCGGACATGAAAATGTTAATGTACCACGTCGTAGCATGAGAGGTATATTAATACTCTTCACTAAAGACCAGATTCAGTCAGAACTGAATAGCGAACTTTTCATAAATCCGAACATTGAATCTGTTACTGTAATGATCGAGGGTATTGCAAATAAAATTCACGCCCAGAAGATGATACCAAGACATTGTTTTATGGAAACACGAGAGTATTTTGCAGATTTTGCAGATTGGTGTGAAATTGATATGGACGAAGTTGACTATTTGAAGAATAAATTCTGTCTGTGTATTGATCTGCGTAGCTTTAAAGATATTGAATTTCATAGAAATGGTTTAAGAGTAATGAACACAAAAGACGGTATACAACTTGAAATCAGAAAAATAGATACATCAGTGAAGGGTGTTGATGCTTGCGATAATAAAATATTTACACAAATTTATGTTATCAGTGATGCAATGGTTTCTGTTGAGAATAGTAGATTAAAGTCTATACTATTTTAAAGTCTGTAGGGTCTCAAAAGGGACTCCATGGGAACAGTTCCATGCATGTCTACGTGAGGTCCCTACGGAGTCACCCTTACTTGCACAATCCACTTACGCGTTAGCACTGTCTATGACTCACTGCGTACGCTTGCGCAATCCGCTTATGTGTCAATCACCATTGCTATGGATGCACAGTAGGGGCTGGGAGGGGAATTTCCTTCCCCTCCCTGTAGCTATTTTCAAATAAAATGTGTAAAAATTCTTACTTGATCCGGATAGGAACAAATACTTACTACTAGTATGTATGTTTGTATGTATGTATGTATGTATGTATGTATGTATGTATGTATGTATGTATGTATGTATGTATGTATACATACATACATACATACATACATACATACATACATACAAGACAGAGAGAAGAGAGAGAGAGAGGAGAGAGAGAGAGAGAGAGGAGAGAGAGAGAGAGAGAGAGAGAGCCAAATTGATGAGTATGCCTGCGTCGACTTATTGATTTTTGCTCACGTGTTGACACACGTGGGCATATGTCGCAGCGATGTCTGTCTGTCTGTCTGTCTGTCTGTCTGTCTGTCTGTCTGTCTGTCTGTCTGTCTGTCTGTCTGTCTGTCTGTCTGTCTGTGTGCTCAATATCTCAAAAATGGCTCATCAGATCAGAATCAAATCTGGTACATAGAATCAGTTTGCAAATGGCAAGAACTGATTAGTTTTTGGTGGGTGTGGCTTGCTTACTTTTTGCTCATTTGCATAATTAATGATTTTAGAAAAAACGGCTATACATTGAGAACGACTGCACACAATTTGATGAGATTTGCTACAAATGTTGATCACATCAAGATATATCAGCTGTGCAAGTTATTAAGGGGTGACGTGAAAGATAATGACTAATTTGCATATTTAATGAAATCTACTAATTAGGCATATATATCTGAATTTACTCGATCAAAATTGACGAAACTTGGTATGCATATTGAGGATACTATGATTTAACATTACTGAAAGTCAATAAGCATTTTTACTTCATCCAAATCCTAATTTCCATATTTAATGACCTTTTGAAATTGAGGATATATATTTGAATTTACATGACCAAAATTGATGAAACTTGCTATGTACATTAAAGATACTATGATAGAACATTATTAAAAGTCATTAAGCATTTGAACATTAGCCAATTCCTTATTTTATATTTAATGAACTTTCATAATCAGGGATATTTATCTGTATTGACGAGACCAAAGTTGACGAAACTTGTTTTGTACATAAAGATACTATGAACGACGTTACTGAAAGTCATTAAGCATTTTACTTCATCAAGCTTCTAATTTGCATATTTAATGAATTTTTGAAATTAGGGATATATATTTGAATTTACATGACCAAAATTGATGAAACTTCCTAAGTACATTAAAGATACTATTATGTAGGCTAACATTATTGAAAGGCATTAAGCATTTTTGCTTCAGCCAATTCCTAATTTGTGTATTTAATGAACTTTCCTAATTAGGGATATATACTTGGATTTATTTGATCAAAGTTGGCATAACATGCTATGTATATTGATGATTATACCAGGTTATACCAATATTGATAGTCATTTCACACTTAAGTTTTCGTGTCAGCTAATTTATAGTTTGCATATCTAATGAGCTTTCAAAGTTTGGAATATATAGTTTGAAGGACTTGACCAAAGGCAGTTACACTTGCTATATAAAGTGGTGATACAATGACAGCAGTCAAAGAAATTAACTATTTCTGTTTCAGCTAATTGCGTATTTGAATACTTAATGACCTATAAAGTTAATCTGTGGTGAATATTGTTCATTATGTTGATCATAATACTTTCAATGAAGTCGCAAACATGTGGCAAAGGTTCAAATTTACACATAACCTCTATATATAATGAAACACGTGAGCATTTACAGTTCATATCTGGTTATCAATTAGATACCGAGTGTGCATCTATTGCAAAAGCATAAACCAGGTTACCCGATTAACAGACTGACAGGCCTAAGATAAACTGTACTGCCCCATTTCTGTGTATCTTCTGCATAATTTCAATTATTGTTGAAATAAAACACTCATTTTTCTTGAAGGTTTCATTTACAATAACGACAAATTCATTGAAGGTTGTTTCAACATTTCGGTTGGATATACTTGATATATGTTCTGGTATATTTAGGTACAGAACGTATGTGAAACATCATATTATTATAAGCTCTGTCTACCATTAATGTTGCGTTTCATGTGAGTTCATACAATAACGTATATTAAGTATCTTATCAAGTGGTCTTGGCTCTTATTACATGTCTCGACATGGACGCTCAGTAAACGTATTGAACTAGAGTATGACATCCAGCGAATTTGCAGGTCCAGTGAACATCCATTGGCCCATCGCCTATGGTTTCCAGTTATTTCAAGCGAATCTCAACCTGCCTCTTAAGTATTGTTAGTACCAAGCCGACCTACGAAACCAATAGTCCGAAATGACGTCGAAAAAAGCCTCTGGAGAGTAAATATTTCACGATGACTTTAAAGACTTAGAAAGACAACATAAATGACGAAATATGGCATGATTCGCGTTCCTATTCACGACTTGATGACATGCACTTAATGCACAGCTATATGGCCACAGCGGTAACATCCAACGGGAAGAACAGGAAACAGAACTTCAATATTTAGCGTAAACTTTAGACTGATGGACGTCATTTAAACAAACCTTTGCAAGTCAAATGTGTGTGAATGTGTAAGTCCGTAATTTGTTCAAAGATGTACAATTCCAAATAAAGAAGAGTCAAACATAATAGTTGTCCAAGCCATGCGCAGGTCCTTTGAAATAGTAAAGAAAAGTGGATCAGACAATCCTACGCTTTACCCACTCGACCCTTTCGATTCGGACGTCCGAAAGTGCGATTGCGAATCTATAACAAGTCAGAGGTTTCCTCGTAATTTTTCTTGACTTGACTATCAAGAACTTCTATGCATCAAAATATTCGTGATTTCCTGAATATATCCTACAGAGACTACTTCCACTTCGACGACAACGTAAGATTGATATTCAGCGTACCTTCTAAATAATTATGGTGCCAGTGAACTTCTGTCAAGTTTTGAAAGGTGACATAAACCCTGAAGTCCTTTGGCAGACTGAAATAGAACATCGTGCATGTTTAGGTTAATTGCTACGTTGCTGAGAATGTGTGATAATTACCATAGTGTTTTAGGCTGGCTGCATTACCATGACCATAAGCTTCTCTATTGGATGTGGTGCATCGCAAACTGATGGCAATCGCTTAACATAGGTTTTTTCTCACTAAATGGCTTATTGTTTTCCAGGTCAGTTTCCCGTTTTCCATTTACCGCAGAATTCCCAGAGTCTTCTATTCTAAAAGCCTAGAGTAAAACAAAAGATGAAATTTGATCACTTTGGACTTTAGAGGCGCCAGGTAAACCTCGAAATCGACTGCACAGTTTTCTAACTATCTGTGTCTTAGATACTCAAGATGTAGTGCCATGAGATATCCCTCTGGTTTATATTGGGTAGCAAACATTTTAGGAGAATTCTTGCACAATGTCGTTGGTTAATCTCTGTTTTTGTGAACTTCCATTTAATTCCAGATATTCAGTTCCCTTCTATTTCGAAGCCTGTCACGATGTTCCAAACCTCAAATGAACATGTTTGTGACTACTACCTTGCCTTCCAAAAGGTTAACCAAATTAGTAAAATACTGTTAAATATGCGCTGTTTGGATTATTTTGTTATTTTTCCTTGGTTTAAACAAGATTATTATGGAGCAAAGCAGAGACAGCTATTTGAGGGCGGATTTCATGAATGTCGAGGAGTCGTGATCCATTGCTGTGTGATCTATAGGGCTAACAATTATGCTACGAGGCCGACGGAAGCTGCAGGGATACGGGAAGACGCCTGTACCTTTCAAAAAGATTATCTGCCAATCCTCCCCGGAAGGACACCAAACAAACAATCTCTGCGAAAATGTGGTCTATAGCATCAGCATCCCTCTCACGATACCCCTCAAGTGGCCTACCAGGCTCAACAATATCGGATTATATATTACAGACCAGGAGGGCCAGCTCTTCAACGTTAATGATTTCCCTTTAAACTTTTGTTTTGACTTTGTATGGCAAGGTCAACAGAGCCAGCGCTGGAAGCCAAACAGTGCCTTAGGGAGATCTATTACGACCAAGCAGAGGGGCCTGGGGACACCACGGCTCACTGGAGAAGCACAAACGAGAACGGAGTGAAGGTCAGCCATAAACAAGTGAAAGACTGACTAGCGTGGCAGCTGACGAACACCCTCAAAAGGCCCAGCCAGGCGAAGCTCTTTCTCCCGGAAAGGGGTTGTGACCAAAGGATATAAGCAGCAACAGACAGACCTTGCCGAGATGCAGGGGTACAACAGTGACAATTGAGGTACTGCTACATGCTGACCGTCATCTTGCTCAGTGGATTTGCATGGGCTGTGCCAATCAAAGCAAAGGAAGACAGTGGCACTCTAGAGGCAAACAGAAGCATCATCAGCGACAGCAGCCGGTGGCCGGAAAAGCTGAATGCAGACAAAAGGTGCAAATTTACAAACAGAAAGATGCAAGACTGGCTGGTGGTGAAAAATATCCCCTGGTTTCACATGTACAGTGGCAAGAAGACCAGCATCGTGGATCACTTTAACCTGTCTTTGAAAGGACTGATATAGAAATAATTCTCCCGAAAACATCGAAGATATACGCACGTCTAAGTCATTGAATGTATTGCCCTAGCTGGTCACGAATTACAACAGCATCAAGCATGGCAGTATCCTCATGAAGCAACTTGATGTGAGAGCTTCGAACGATTACACAACCTTCGAAGCACTGTACAGGCAAAGTAAGAGTTTGCAGCAAGAGAGACAACTCCTGGTTAAATGTCAACCTCGGTGAATCATGGTCAATGCGATAATTGATTTTTTTTGTTGCTTGACCATGAACAACCAGGGTTTGCCGTGATATGCGACAATGGTAGGACATTCAATGCCATGTTCAACCATGGTCAATCAAGTTCATCATCAATTGACCATGCATATTGTCCATTAACAATGGAGATACCGATTCATGCTGACCGTTATCTTGTTTGATGGGTTTGCATTGGCTGTGCTAATCAAAGCAATGGAAGACTATGGCACTCTAGAGGACAACAGAAGCATCGTAAGCTAGGGCAGCCGGTGGATGTAAAAGCTGAGGCAGAAAAAAGGTGCAAATTTACAAACAGAAAGATGCAAGACTGGCTGGTGGTGAAAAATATCCCCTGGTTTCACATGTACAGTGGCAAGAAGACCAGCATCGTGGATCACTTTAACCTGTCTTTGAAAGGACTGATATAGAAATAATTCTCCCGAAAACATCGAAGATATACGCACGTCTAAGTCATTGAATGTATTGCCCTAGCTGGTCACGAATTACAACAGCATCAAGCATGGCAGTATCCTCATGAAGCAACTTGATGTGAGAGCTTCGAACGATTACACAACCTTCGAAGCACTGTACAGGCAAAGTAAGAGTTTGCAGCAAGAGAGGCGACTCCTGGTGAAATGTCAACCATTGTGTATCATGGTCAACGGGGTATTTGATGGTTTTTTGTTGCTTGACCATGAACAACCAGGGTTTGCCATAATATGCGACAATGGTAGGACATTCAATGCCATGTTCAACCATGGTCAATCAAGTTCATCTTTGGTTGACCATGCATATTGTCCATCACAGCCAGGCATCCTTATGACTATCAACAACCATGGTTGACCATTGTTGTGATGCCTTATCGTGTTGATGACCATGGTTACCCATGGTTACCTATGGTAACCACAAGAACAACCCATCAAAAATTCAGCACCATTTGTGACTTATAAATGGGGGATTCAACCCACCCTAAAATATACCAGTTTTGTACTTATATTGTTCTTTGGGGGCAATCATAATGATCAAATTCACCAGTAAGAGTTTTTTAATAATAATGTTTTTAGGGCGCACAGAAGTATCTGCAAAATTATATTCAGCGGTATATCTCCGCTAGCTGACTGGGTGCCGTACATTGTGAGTTCGAACCCGCTTGAAAACATAGTACATCTACCCTTGGTTGATAGCTCTGCTGGTGGACAGAATTGTACTCTAGGGTGTCTTTCACCCAGTACAAGGGAATCGTGTGGATAAAGTTTGTGTGCGATGCCTGATAGTGAGTGTTCGAGCGTGAGTGGTTCACAAACTCGATAGTGTGTGGAGGGGTCGAGAAATATTGTAACACCCATGATAAGCTCGGTTAATGAACCAATCTCTTTTGCGAATGGGCATTTGGCCCAGCAGTTTTGTCTATGGCTTCTCCGCTAGTTGACTGAGTACCATATGTTGTGAGTTCGAACCCGAGTGTTTTGCCAAAATTACTCCTTTATATTTCGTCATTTTACATAACCATATACGATAAACTCACGTATTCATCTAGGGGCACGAACTTCAATGTGCGGGGGATCTTATTTAGCTGCAGCCCCTAGGAGTTATTTAGCTACAGGTTGCAGTAGTGGAGGAAGGCGCACTCCTTGCAGCGAGGACAAGGGGCCAGCTTTTCGACCGAAAATGGTGCCCCTCTCTCCAAAGAACCCTTGCTGGTACGTCAACAGCTACTCTTTCTGAACCACCAAGCACACGGGGACCAGAGGGTAGTAGTTGTGCGTGGACGTGTTGGGTAATTAAGGTCTACTTCTATTGGGTAGCCTTCGAGGCCAAGCTGACAATTTCCATCCTTCACCTTGAAGCCAACAACCAGCATGCAGAGGCTGTTGGTTGCGACAGCACAACATGGAGACAGCAGCCCATAATGCTGTTTCCCATAAAATCGTGGGAAGTATCACTAGTACAGAAATTTGCGGGAAATTTGCGAGAAATGGACATTTTCTCGCTGTATTGCGAGAAGTAAGCGAGAATACATACTTTCTCGCTATCAATCAGCGAGAACCATATTTTCTCGCTCTGCATCTGCAAGAAATTGTGAAATTTTTGTTAAATTTTTGTTAAATGCTTTCTGTATTGTTATACAAATATCATCGGATGCACATTTGTCACTGTCTCCCGATACTTGAGCTTCTACTGGGGCTGTGTCTTTCGGTTGGCGAGACATTATGGCCACTTTTGTGGCAGCAGCGGCGGCAGTGGTGGTGGCAGCATCTTCGTCATCGGCGTTGGAGTCGGGGGAATTGGCGGCTGTAATGCATCAGGTACATTCTTCTTGTAAGGAGCTGCAAGTGCACTTGTAAGCGCGGAGACCATCGTCTGATCTATGACCAGTTCTTTCTTTTATCGGTTGTTCATCAAACCTCTGCTTGTATAGAGAAGTTGCTGCAGTAACCTGAAGAATAAAATGAAAGGGATGTCTCAGTGTATAAGCTTATATATTTGAAAATGGTGTAAGCAAACATGAAACAGAGAAATCAATTTATGACTATCATACGTTGAGAATGGCTAAATGAAACATTTTTTGAAAATTTGCAGAAACACTTGCATAAAAAATGCAGAAATTACCTTGCCAGAATGCCCGGTGTGGTATCCATCTATGCCAGCAGTCTCACACATTTTGTTTGTATACTGTCGGATTGTGTTAATCCCAATTTTCTGGGAAGAGAACTTTATGGCATTGGTAGATGTCTTCTTTGGTAGTGGCCGACGGTAGAATGCACCTTTACTTGAATTAATCCCAAGTAATTCTTGAGCAGCTTCACTAGACAGCGTGGATTCGATGGATCACTATACTGGCGGATATTTTGTATGGTATTTTCCGGGAATTTGTAAAAGCCACCTTGATTATTTTTGCATGGGCATCTAAGGAAATCGACAAATTCTCCTTCTTTTAGGGTGTTCAAAACGATTTTTGAAAAAATATTTTTTTAACAAAATAATGATTGTATTGTATGAAGGTCCTGGTGTGAAGTCAATATCTGGCTAAAAATTTGGACTACGTAACATAACCAAAATTTGACAGTCATTAAAAATGCTACTTTTCAGAATTCTTTCCGGAAAAATTTGCAAATGAGAAATAGAGAGCAATCGGTCATAAAATTTCGACTAAAAGGGTTCTGAGGACGAAATGACACTTCATTCTGGAAGGTAAACATTGAGCCCACTATGATGAAGCAAGATGGTCCTCACACTGACCCTTTGTATGTGTTTAACGTATCATGGATACACACCATTGTTTCATTCATTAATGGCAGGTGTTCACCTGTAACTGCGTGATGATCAAGAGAGGTACTGACGCAACCCTTACTTCCTGTCACCTAAAATTCCTTGGCGCTAATTTGCGCTGGAAAGGTGAGCTCTTTCTCCATCGAGAACCGATAGAATTCAGTGTAAACAACACTTTGCCAGCAAGGCCATCTTTACCCCTTTCGGAATAACGCTTGCAAACTCATAATTCAAAAGTCAATTTCACCAGCTGTTCAACGAAAGAAAAATGGCTTTTTACGGAAAATTTTGTCACCAACATTTACTTTACTGTTAGGACAATAATCACTGTGAAATCGAACAATTTCCGTCGACGCGATCTCTCACAGCCGAAAAACGCGAGAATGATGGCGATGGCCAAGATGGCGTCCGTCAACGGAAGTGACTTTGTAAACTTCGGAGTTCTGTTGTCGTTACCTTGTTCATAGACATAAATTAGCATGGCCGTGGCATAGTTTGAAGTAATTTCTACGAGTAGTAATTAGTGCTAAGTAACTTCAGGCTTTGGATTTCGAATATGTTCATTCAAGAAATTTAGTTTTGCCCCATTGTTAACGAATAGGAACCCCTTACCATCGGACACCCTACTTCTTTATCCGTTCCAAACACAAACTGTTCTGACTGTAAATTGTTGTGCTCGTCAGATGCTCTCAAAGCGAAGACCTTTGAGACGTAAAAATACACAGCATAACTTAAGTTCTAGGCGTTGTTGATGGAGAAAACCTTGTCCCATAATGTCCTTCATCCTCCCGAGTAAACGGTTGGGCCTGTCTTTTTCCACACCTATGCCAATCCTGTCTGTCTTTTTCATGATGCCGTCTATATTGTACGGAGGAAGTCTTGGAACTCTCCACGATTGGTATCCATGAAAGCCAGATCTTGACGGCGACATTCATCTTGCAAATACCGTTGTATACCACTGCACAACACTCTCAGGTTTTGTGAAGGATATTGTTAGCCGCACTGTTGGCGAACTTCAACAACAAAACGGCACAACAAAAAACATAACTCTCTTGCCTCAATATCTCTGGTAAGAGCAGGCACGAGTGTATACATTTCACTGCTCTTCACTCCTGAATTTGTAATGCGTTGGTTTCTGTTTCGACCCCAGGAATCCCACATGTTGACGTTCCAATTAGTAGACTTGATTGTATTTCTTGGTACACGTGAACGATGTATGTCAGCTAATTCGTCTGCATCCACAGGTTCAGCAAAACGTGACAGCTCTTGTGCTTTCGTAAGTTTGAAATCTTCCTGCAAGTCTTGTTCAACAGAGGCAGTGGCGGTATCAGACTTGAAAAGATCAAATTGGGAAACGTACCGCTCGATGTCGCTACCATATTCGCCCTCTGAAATGTCAGAGAAGCTGTCCGTCACGTCCACCCTCCATGAAAGCTTGACACATATGAAATGGGGAAATTCCACGTGTACAAATAATTAATTCAACCAGGTGTGAATGTTTCAAAATGGGCGAATCACAGCACAAACATTTCGTAGAACGCACATGGTTTCTCTTAAAACCACCGCTGATTCATAGGTATCGATCATCGTATGGCCGTTCACTACTAGCATTGATAAGGATGAATTTGATTTCAAAATTCGTTGAATTTCGTGGTATAAGTCAGAAATACTACTCGTTGTTGTGGGTTACTAGCTTCTGACCGAAACTGTACGGTTTCCATTGGTAAACCCACTCCAACTCGTGGTATTTCCTGTACTAACATCGCTCGTAGGTAAGACGGTTCGTACTTAGTTCCATCCTTCTTGCTAACAACAGCTAGGAAATTTCTGACCAGCGGGTCGAGCTCACGGGGCGGAATATGGCAATTTCGCGATGTTCGTCAACTTCTTGCAAGTACTGTTGGAATAGTGATACATGATATTTAGTCTTCCGTACTGTTTCACTGTTCTGCTGATCCACTACGAATTGGTCAATCTCATTTGAGTCAGAGTCGACGATGGTAGAGCAACTGGTACAGCAGGTGAAGCCTCTTGCACGAACTCTGTGGCGAGTTTCACTGCAATACTTCTACTTCGCCTCCGGTCGAGATATCCATCAAAAAGAACTGGAGAAATGTTCCAAGTGATCTATGTTCCCATCTGATTTGGAAAATTCGACAGTCTTTTGTGAATTCGTCACCAACAACTACAACACATTATTCAAAATTGTGACATCCCTGTCGTCTGCCAGTCTGCACTGGGACCTGCTCACTTTGTAGTTCCGGTCTGTATGCTACTCATCGCGCCATTGGATAATATTTTACATGTAAAGCGAAAGACCCTTTTATTATCCAATCAGAGTTCCTGTAATATATACCGCTTTAGTGTATGCGCATGTATACAGAGTGTGGGACGATTTCTGAGAGTGTGGAGTCGATTTTTCCCACACCATCGATCCGGCACTCCCAGTGGCCAGGAATGTGAGAAAGTATTATCCTAGACCCTTGCCACTGTAGCTGCGTTAGTGTTTAGATAGACAAATAGGGCACAAGGTCGGCTGCGGAGACTGTGTTGACAGTTTCCCCGGGCTTGCAGCCGCTCCGAAAATCAAGCTTATCCGTCTCATGAAGAGTGAGCGCTCCGTAACTCTGCGCAGGTTTCATGCTGATTATTCTAATTTCAACGTCAGTTTTATGATTTCATTTGCTCATTTATTACTTTTAGCACTTTTGTCAGCCACACTGGGTTCAGAATGCAAAATTACTGACGCGAGCATCGGCTTTGGAAACTGTGAGTCCACTTGTTGTGGATAGGTCGGTCATACCATTGTTCGGTATACAACAGGGATTAGAAGACAAAAACATTTCTGAGGCCCCTTTCTGTACCTTCACTTCACATTTTAGACTCACTTCGGTTAACAAACTGCTAATAGTAATAAGTGTGCCAATGAAATAATAAAAGTGGCAACGGCATTAGTATAAACACGCGACACAGCCGTAGGCCCTCAGGCGATTGTCAACAATCTCCCTATTTGCCTACCACTAATATAACCAACCTGGTAAGTGTCCAGGAATATTACTTTTCCAACAAACCAAAGGTACTACGGCCTATGAGCGAGCGTCGATGGCAAGACAGGCATGCTCAAAACGTACGATCGGCGTATGCCTTGAGCCGGGCCAGAGCCGTTCTCTGCAATCCGGCCCACACAGAGGCACTGGCCATGACGCTGCACTTCTTATGCAATCTTCAAGATGCATTGACGATTTATCAGCCTTTACTGTAACTTCACATTTACTTACATGAAGAAATATTCCTACTCCGACATGACAAATGGTGGGCTTTGAAAATGATAACCTACACAGAAAGTTTTTTTCTTGTAGCAGAGGGCTTCCATTCGACTGCGAATAACTCTAAAGGAACCGAAAAGGATGCTGTTCTACTGTGGCAGCTGTCAGCGATAATTGAAATGCATTTCTTCTGCATTTTACTTTTAATTTACTTTTAATTTAATTTAATTTACAGTTTTGTTTTTCATTTAACTCCGTCTTTTTTGTTTTAAATTTACATGCAATATAGTTTATTTGATTTTCATGTAAATTTTCATTTTATATTTTTGTTTCTTACACCGAGAAAATGTTTTAAGTGAAATGTTCCCGGGTTTCTTTAATCACAAGCAAATCATAATCAAACAATATTTGTTTCCAACCAAATTTCCAAATTATTTTATCCTATATGCAATAGTTTTTTGTTTTTTGTTTCAATATTACTTTATTAACCGTGAATCACTTATATTGAAATAGCTACCATAAAACTAAACACACAATTAATTTTCACGTAGTTTCATCCGCGGCAGCTTTAAACCATCATAGATTAGATTTATGTTAAATGTCAACCTTCTCCTTCTTTTCTTTCTCTTAAAAGTGCTGATGTCTAATAAAATGTTTGAGTCATTCTCTAAATCAGATAGCACACCTAAGACATAGCCGAAATTCATAAACATATTCAAGTCAAGTGTAACGCGCACTTAATAGCTTCCCCTCTTCGATGAGGAGGGGAAGCGCCATCCAATTTGGATGGCGCGAAACACTGTTTCGGGGAGTGACCGTACATAAATGAGATGAAAAGTCGGCAAATATAAAACTTAATGATTTAAAGAGCATAGAGACTAATGTGACCATATAGATGCTAAGTTCGTCGGTGAAAAGTGATTATTATAGCAAATTAACCAAAGGTCGCAAAAATTTTCTTCAATCTAGTTTGTTTAACTTAGAACTATGTTGTTACGTTGCTCACACGCTGTATATCACAGGCGTGACGCTATTAAAGGGCCTATGACATGATTTCCAAAGTTTTTATTTTTTTTCTTAAAAAACTCAGCTAGGGGACCTGTCTATGGATGGCATATTGTGTCAGTAGGGAAAGATGTTCGCAAAGGGTGAAATTTAACTCCTTTTTCATGCCTGGTGATCAGGGGGCCTCTTCGCACCTGAGCCATGCAGCAGTATTTGCATATTGACCAAGAGGTACACTTGACGTCATTTGTACCGCGCTATTGTCACGAAAGTATATTTAGCGGTCCTTGCATAAATTAGACCACAGACAAAGTCAGCTATATAAACAGTGCTCACAGACGCCCAGTCAACACTGGCAAGGAAGCCACACCGGCGGTCCAGTTACAGGGATTTATCAAGTTGTTTCCAACGAGGACAGTGTTGACCAGAATTCAGAAAGTGATTTCGAGGGGAATTAGCTTGAAGGCGCATAGGCAACCCTAGGCATCCGGGACGAGTGGTTCCAAATCAGAGTCAGATTCTGACTCTGAAGAACAAAGCGCGAGTGGACAAAGCAATAGAATGCTCCGGACAGATTTGAAAGTACGATGAGGCTACGTTTCATTTCTTTGTATGAAATAAGACAGTATCGGTCTCAGTTTGAACTTTTCACGGTTGAATTTATTTTATAATTATAGGGGCAATCCCGCGCGTGAGTGTTTCGATTCAATGCATTGCATGTTGTAGCTGCAGTACAGTACACTCATTGACAGTTTCCGGACGACCTCAGTTTTCGGACATTCAATCACATACTATTTCGTCTGACTCACATTGCTCCCTAATGATAGCGTTTTACAAGTTGTGTGACTTCATATTACGTGAAGTGATACTGCTGTCCTGTTTTGGATAGCTTGCTTAGTAGAAGCTATTTCGGGCTATACAAATTTGGCGAAGGTAGCCATACCATACGATAAAAGGTGCCGAAAGCAACACACAGAGACAGCCCATATGTCCGGTAGGTAAGCGCCAAACACGTCGACATATTGTTAAGTCGTCTATTAACGTAACTAGTTATCACGAAATATTTACATTCAGTTTATTAAACACATTGAAATGAAAAGCGGGGTTTTGAAGTTTCAAATTATCAACATTTAGCCCCTAATCACTTTCCAAATAGGACGTCCGATTACTGCGATAGCAGTCCGATTACTACGCACTCAACACGGGGTCAAATTTTGCAACCTGACCCTCTAAATACCATGTCCGTCGTGTTAACAGATTGAGGATGAACACAAAAAAAGTTTCAAAAGGTATGGTGATAAGAATTCGTAGTGCTCGTCATTTATGAAACGGCTTTGGGCGAAATTCACTACCCTTTCCGAAAACTATCACTCTGAGTGTAGCTGTGTTGGACGTCGACCTTTGACAGAACTATCTTTTCCTTGGAGCACGAGACAAATGATGCAATCGACCCATGTTCCCGTGCATTTTCAGAGCAAACGAATCCTGCAAAAAGTGATGTGTTAGGCCTATTTTGCACATGTTGCGATGAAGAACACGTGGGCTAATTTCATAGCGATGTCTGTCTGTCTGTCCGTGTGCGTGTGTGTGTGTTAGTGTGTGTGTGTGTGTGTGTGTGTGTGTGTGTGTGTGTGTGTCTTTACACGATAACTCAAAAACGCCTGAACGGATTCAAGTCAGATTTGGTAGACAGGTACCATATGCTACTTGCAAGAACTGATTAGATTTTGGTTAGTGTGGCTTGCATATTAATGAAGTTATGCAATATCGTTTTTTCCATACAATGGTTTCCCTATGGAGACGTAATGACAGTGTAGACATATATCAAGAAATACTGCACAAAATTTCATGAAACTTTTCACATATGACAATCTCAGAACATTTTCATGATACTGTGAGTGTCATGTCAATTATCTGCTCATTTGCATATTTAATGAACTTTTGTTATTAGTGATATAACTGTGAAATTCCTGCACCAAACCTGATGATCCTTGTAGCAAATATTGATATGATATATATATATATATCTAATTATACTTAGAAGCATTGGGCAGTTTCAAGTTAAAAGGTAGCTCATTTGCATATTTTATGTAGTTTTGTAATTAGTCATATAATTCGATATAACTGCACCAGATGCGATGAAATCTGCTGCAGATACAGATCTGAGTGATATCTAACTATGGTGTATAGCATTCAGTAGTGTAAAGTTAATTGAAGGTTCATTTGCATATTTAATGAATTTTGTGATTGGTATATAACTCTAAAATTACGGCACCTAAGTCGGTGAAATCGGGTACAGATATTGATCTGATAAATATCTAATTGTACTGAGAAGCATTTGGCAGTGTCATTTTAACAAATGACTCATTTGCATATTTTATGAAATGTTGTAATTGGTCATAGAACTTCAAAATAACAGCCCCAAATGTGATGAATTTGCTGCAGATACTTATTCGACAGATATCTAATTTTGGTGTAAAGCATTTAGTTGTGTGGAGTAAATTAAGGGTTAATTTGCATATTTAATTAACATTTTCCCCCTAAAACTATACATGATTAGAAAGGCCCTTTTCAGTGCTTTCAATCAATATAAAATTTATATGGTTTCATAATTCATGGCTCGAGGCAGAAAAGGAAACATTACCCTTCCCCTTATATTATTTTTTTTAATCACTTAAAATCGACACAAACTAAAAGGTTTAAGCTTTGTAACTTTCAAATATGCGACTTTTCCCGATAAATCTATGTAGGTTTAGAAAGGAATGATTTAGCACTTTCAAAAGTGTAACATTATTATGGTTTCATCATTCATGATTCGAAACAGAAAGGGAAACATTACCCTTATATTACACCCTGATATGTGGCATACCTCGTATTAAGAAAAGAAGCTCATGAACCCACTAAATCTCAAGACACATACTTTTAATGTTGGTTTTCTTATTCATTGCATTAAAAACTCTTCCAAAAATATATAAATATTTTATGAATGATTGTCTGGAGGAACGGGAACTTAATTATTGGGTTTCAAATTTAGCAAATTTTACGATATCCGGTCAATGGCCGATATAAAGTCTAATCGACGATCGAATATTAATTTATCCCTATTAATTTATATATCAATGAAAAGGCCATGATCTTTGCTTTGTAAAAATGTATGTTTATAGTATTTGATTGTTTCCGTTTCCGTCGTGCGGTAATTATATTATATCATGCTACCATGCGCCATTCTGATTGGACGAGAGCTCATCCCACCGATGCTAAAATACTGGTTTAGCACTGATACGGTGGTAAAATGGGCCTAAAAGGTTTAAGCTTTGTAACTTTCAAATATGCGACTTTTCCCGATAAATCTATGTAGGTTTAAAAAGGAATGATTTAGCACTTTCAAAAAGTGTAACATTATTATGGTTTCATCATTCATGATTCGTAACAGAAAGGGAAACATTACCCTTATATTACACCCTGATATGTGGCATACCTCGTATTAAGAAAAGAAGCTCATGCACCCACTAAATGTCAAGACACATACTTTTAATGTTGGTTTTCTTATTCATTGCATTAAAACTCTTCCAAAAATATATAAATATTTTATGAATGATTGTCTGGAGGAACGGGAACTTAATTATTGGGTTCTGACCAAATTGCTGTTGGAACAAGTGACACTCCATTATAAAGAGGTAAGAATTTTTTCCCACCAAAAAATGTCTTTCTTAAAGGCTTTGGTGAGCCTTGTTTTGTGACTATTGCGTTTGAGTTTGCGCAAAACTGCTAGCATTCTAGAAACAAACAAGCGACCCGGCCTAACACAGGCGGCAATAAACATGAATTTCCCTAAAATAGACTGCATTTCTCTTTTTGAAGCAACAAGTCTATTAACCCAGGTCTGTAATTCAGCGAGTGTTTGTGATTGACGTTGCGCCGTAACAAACATAGTCATTGTTAAGGAATCAAAACCCACTCCTAAAAAAGATAAGACGAGTAGGTGGGGCGACGGCTTTGCCTTTATTTTCCGCGAGTCCAAGTTCGAGAAGCAAGTTCTGCAAGTTACTGTAGGAATCCCAGGCTCTGTCGAGGGGTGTACCCCGCCGAAGTCATCGAGGTAATTGACGCTGTCAAAACCAGCTGCCGATGCAGGAATGTGACCGCGTTAGTCACCCGTTGGTATGCCATTGCTGCGCATCGAATGCCAAAGGGGAATACAATATCAAAGTAATAATATCCTTGCCATAAGTACCCTAGTAAATGGTAATCGTGCGGGTCCACGAACAATTTTTTATACGCTCTGCTCAAATCACACTTGTACATGAAGCATCCCTTTCCATGTGTGCGGATCAGTGTGGCAAAACTGTCCACTGATGGGTATGTCAAGTTGAAATCCTCTCCTAAGTACTTGTGCTGGGGAATACCTTCGTTAACAGACGATCCGGGAGGATAACTAAGATCTAATATCATGCGGCGGTCCGTGCTGTCTTTCTTGGGGACAGATGACAATGGAGATGCAGTAAACTGCATACATAGCGGGGTTAGTGCGAAAAGGACCTAGTGTTCCTCCACAAGTCATTTCGTTAAATAAAGCCTTGTCTAAGTGTTGCAAGTTGTCGAGTGCAGATTTGTGGTTTCTGCCATAATTCTGAGGTAATTGTTCCCTTTCATAACCCACCGGCCAGCCAAATTCAAGAAAATCACAAAGTGAAGTGTCCTGGTAGTCGTGAAGCTTAGCCCTCCACGTGCAAATGTTAAGCTTTGTCGGTACCGGAATGCGAAGTCCTGTGTAATTGTAGCATCCTGACTTAAAGATAGCCTCATGCAGTCCTATCAAGTATTGGACATCATGTGATGACTGCGGTGGCCAATTCAGTCCTGTTGGATCTGGCAAGTCACAGTTTATGGCCTTCTCGTCAAGCGTAATGACGAATGAAGGTGCTGGGTTTAGGCCACCATGCTTGGCGTTGCTACTGTCTATAGATGTGCGGCGACTGTCTGGTAGACCGCAAAAAACTGAAAGCGGGTCCACTAGCGAATGCCCCTGAGAGGCGGAACCTTGGCTACTAACCAACGCAGAAGTTGGGTTCTCAGAGGGAGCAGAAATTTGGCTGATTTGCGAAACGACAGCATGATCGCCATGAATAATTTCATCCGTGACTGTGCTAATAGTGTTGCTAGAATCCAATACCTGACAGGAAATGTCATGATGATAGCCTTGTGATTGTGTCAATGTGCAATGATTACTTTCTGTCCTTCTTACTGTTCGGTTTAGTTTCCATTTGGCGTTTTGGCTGACTGTTCACGAAACTGACATTTGATGACAGGATGCGAAGCGTAAAGGCCTTTGTTTATACAGTTCAGGCAGGCATGTAACTTCCGACATGTCTTTCCGTTCTCGGGGTCGTCGTAAGGGCACTCATTTTTCCAGTTCCAACTGAAACACAAGAAGTTGAACTGTCCGCTTGTCTTTGATTTATCTGCTCTTTGATCCGTAGTGGTTTTCTCTGCCTGCTCTGTATGACCGACTTTGAAAGCCCAGTACACTAAACCGTCGAAGTCCGCCGTCCCAATGCGCATGACCAATTTCTATTTTGTTCAATAGCTTGGCATGAAACTCGCGTGTACTTTCCCATCCATATAGAATCTTGTAATTTACCAAATCTTTCAAATGATGGAGTCTTTGTTCCCGTTCCATATCTGATATCAGCGGAGGCGCGTGTGTGAGGATCGCCAAGTAACCGGCCAGGAACCTGTCGAACGTCAACTGATGGTAATCGGCTGACTGAGTGGTGGGTAAGACGTCAATCATTACGCCATGAGGCCACAGTGTCTGTCTGACCACGTGATCATTGTTAAAAATACCAGACTTTCTCTTACCGGCGGGTGCTTTAGATGATGCTTCTTGATCGGTGAAAGGTAGCCAATCTCGCAAATGATCTTCTGCTTGTTCTCTTAAATGCTGGTCCCCTCGAAGAGTCTCCATGTTTGCGACGTCGGAGAAGTTTCTTTGACGCTGCTGAGTAGAGTTGGCGCGTGGTGCCCTCATCATTTGGCTACATCTTGCCGCCGAGAGGTCTGCCAGGGCGGGAGTTGCTTGAGCTGCCTCTAAACGTCGAATTTCTTTGTCTGCCTCTCTGATGCTGCATTCGAGCTGACTCAATACACTGTTTTCGGGCTTCGTCACCTTTCTCCTCGCAGGCATGTTAAAATATGGTCGCTGCTCGAAATAACGCAAGTTGAAACGAGAAACGAGAAAACACTACACAACTTGTGAATGCTAGCCTAACGGGCGACTGCAGGGGTTACCGGGATGTATATTGCAGAGCGCCCTCATGCAACATTCGAATCATACGTAATTAACAGTTTTTAACAGGGGTCAAAAACAGTGAAATCCATAAAGGATAGGCAAATCTGCAGACTTACCATAGCATTGGCAAAAGCTTCTAGTACGAGCATGTTAATTATTTTCAAACTATACCTTGGCAGAAATGAGGGTGAAATTAGATATATGGTGGCCAGTTGCTGGCCTACTTACTACCTACCAGGAAGGTAACCAACTCTTAAAGTACAATAGGCTATAACAACTGAATACAGTATGCTAGTACCAATACGAATTTCTGTAAATATTGATACTTCTATGCACTATCCTGCAGAGAAGAGGAGGCGCCAGCTCTTACTGAGGCTGAGTCAACTTTGGCGGCCCCGTTGAAGACCTTGCGGGTCCTCTCTGGGAACGCACTTTTTGATCGCGCAATCAGAGCTGAATAGTTCCAAAGCTTCCGGAAAGTTATTAAGGACAGAGGGAAAGATGTGTTCCAGAATGATAGAAATAGACTGCGTACTTAGGATGTACCGGTATGATATTTTGGCATTACGAGTTGTGGGAGGATGCCAAGAACATCATACTTCCCTGATTATGAAGAATCTCTCTACTCGCGTGTTTCAAAAATTTTAAAGGAATTACCTTCGATTGGATTGTCATCATCCTATGTTTTTTCAACCTATGACCTTATAACCCTTCTATGTCTGTCGTTCGTATTTTTATGTTACAGATGTTGTGTCGAGTTGTAAGGAAATGTTGAAGAATCATTACAGAAACTCATCCGAAATTCTTCCATTTCCATGGTGGGACGGGGCACACAGACTGAAGCTTGAAAATGTGTACATTCAGTTGGAACTGCTAACTAAGCAGGGCGAGCAGAGAGACTTTCCAAGAAGAGAAATCTTTTCATCCAAAGGCAAGGAAAAGGGACCGAGAGTGCTGGTTGAGGGCGATCCAGGGTATGGCAAATCAACATTTTGTAAAAAGTTGGCCTATGATTGGGCAAATGGCTATGCAGAATATTTAAATTGTTTTAAGTTACTTTTTAGTTTCGAGTTGACGACGTTGTTAGAATATAAATCTGAAGATATGAAAGATGTAATTTTCGAACATTTCGGACTGGGTGATGGGGAAGAACGCGAAAGAGATGAACTGTGGAAATTTATTCAAAAAAATCAATCAAAAGTCTGTTTTATCTTCGATGGGCTAGATGAAGTTTCATTGAAAGACCACCCTGCATATTTAACGAAAATGGTTCGATTAAACGGACGTCTTCTCCCTTGTTGCCCAGTAATTGTGACTTCTCGTAAAATTAGGGATACGAACTCAAAGCAAATGTACAACATACAATTATTGATTAAAGGATTTGATAGCAAGAAAGCAAAGTCATTTGTTGAGAAGCACATGGAAGCAATGAATTCATCAGGGGAGCTTTACAGAAAGGCAAACGCCTTAGACTTTCTTAAAGAAGTTGAGAAGTCCAGTCACAAAAGCGCTTTGTTCGATTTCATGAAAAGTCCCCTGAATACTTTGATGTTATGTAACATATGGATATATGAAAAAACACTGCCCAACACAATTACGGAACTCTATGAAGAAATTGTTAATTACACTGTAAAAAGCTATAAAGAAAATATTGAGTTTAAAGAACAAGATGACAAGGAAATTGAACAAGCTTTGTTGTTTTTGGGTGAAACGTCGTATAGGAATTTAACTGAACCTGATAATGACAGAAGGTATTTCGGTGAAGGTATTTTAAAAATCAAACACTTAAGTAAGTTAGGACTACTAACAAAAATATCAGGACATCCGCTAAGATATGGCTTTTCTCATTTAACATTTCAAGAGTATTTTGCAGCAACATATGTAGCGGATCTCTTAACAAAGAATAGATCCGAGTTTATGGATGTCATTGCTACGGTAACCAAAGAAATGCATAGAAATTATGACAGGTTATTGGCATTCATAGGTGGTAAACTACGAGACAAGGTCGGTGTAATATTTGACACATGGAGGCAAAAGGGTTTTAACGGACATGATATAGGATTTGATTTGAGACCTATTTTGTACGAAAGTTGTTGTACATCAGTGGATGTGTTTAAAAGCTCTGCGATGTTCTTACCAGAAAATTTCACTGTAGACTTGGACAGCATTATTAACCATGCTAATGCTAACAAACTTAGTGTTAATTTAACCCTTTTACAATGTTCCGACTTAAGATCTGATTATGTTGATTTCGTAGTGTCTGCATTAAATACCGATACTCTAGACATTTCTCGACGCTCTTTTGATGCACTTCAAAGAGGCACAAAATCGTACCGTGCTGTTACATTTACTATAAATGGGGAAGGTTACAATCATAGCTCTCATCCGTATAATAAAAGTGGCAAACATTACCACGTGTCCAATAAATACCTAAAAGCTAATTGTATAAGAATGAGTATTTCGTCGTATAGAAAACTCGATACTGAATGTTGTCAATATCTTGCATCCATTCTCCAAAGTTTGTCAAAATTAACTACCAATTACTTTTTTTTTAATGAAGACTTCCAGCTTGGAGATTTAGAATTGATAAAAATTGTACATTATGGTCTTTGCAGTGCTAACATATTTAAATTGGCTACTGTTAACTTTATTTTGCGTCCTTTCACAACACAAATAAGCCAAAGACTTAAAATAAAAGCAAATTTTGGACCCATTAAAACTTTTTATGATATAGACTGCCTGAATACTGATGTAAAGGGTCTAACTCAGCTGATTTCAAAACGAGCATCTTTTGAAAGGAAATTTACTTCTATAAATTGTGAGTTTGAGCACATAAGATCAAATTCGAAAAATAAAAATAGCCATAAGCAGATTTCAACTGTTGCTAAAGACCTGACACAGGTCTCTGCTGATAAACTTGTAATGGAAGGATTACCCCTTGTAAGTTTGCCTTTCGTAAAAAACGTTCTTGATCGTCTTTATAGTAATGAGCGATTGAAATCTAGTAATGTGTCGTTTTACAAATGTAGCCGAAGATCTAAGGAAAATGGCAGTCTGACAATCACAGCGCAGTTTGGAAAGTGTACAACTTATATTGTCTCGAAAAGCCTTAAATTTGATTTAGTGGCTTTGCATGAACATCTTTCGAAACTTGCATCTGTCGATAATGATAAATTATCTCTAGATGTTACAATTGACATTGAGGACATCACGAAGGGAAAATACATAATTGATTTATTTGTAGGATTAGAGTCGATCGTTTTCAGAGAGATAAACATCGAGCTACCCTTTTATATATCATACGACGAGGAAGATACTTTTGCACGTATTTCCTGTATTTTTCACAGTCTGTCAAACGTCTCTGCGGATAAGCTTGTTATTAAGAGATGTTCTCTTGAAAATTTAGCATTAATTGAAAATGTATGTAATTATCTAAATAGTAATAAGCATTTGAAGGAAGTTCAAGTGACAAGTTCTGATCACTATTATTGCAAATTGAAAGTCAGAGCACAGTTTGTAGATTGTAATACTCGTTACGACATGCACAGCGACGACTTTGATTTGGCGGGTTGGAGTAACTACCTTCTTAAACTTCCAAATGGTGGTAATGAAAGGGTATTACTAGATGTAGAGATAAAACATGACCTTTATGACAGTAGCGAGAGAGACGACTTAATCCGTTTATTAGAGAGATTACAGTCGATTAATTTCAGGGAAGTAATAGTTGAGATGGAAAGTTACAGTGTGCGCGACAAGACAGATGGATATGCTCACGTTCCCCGTATTTTGAATAGTTTGTCAAAGTTATCTTCTGAAAGGCTTGAGGTGAAGTTACATCTTGGAACAGTGGACTTTAATGAAAATGTTCACGATTGCTTAAGTAGATATAAACGATTGCAACCAGTTGATATTTGGTTAGGTGACGGTGAAGGACGTGACGGTGATCGTCACAATATGACAATTACAGTACATCTTTCAAATTGTAGGATTTGCTGTCGGATAAACAGCACGAATTTTGATACGGTTGGCATGTATAGATTCCTTACAAATCTTCCATCTGTTGATGATGAAAGGGCATTGATAGACGTTACGATAGATATTGGCGACAAAAACACTATCCATGACACGCTCAACATATTAGAAAGACTGCAGCTGATTGACATGAGACAGCTAAAGTTAAACATGCATAAGTATATTTTTGACGGCATAAAAGATGGCTATCGATATCTGTTCTCTATATTGGAGAGTTTGTCAAAGATCACTGCAGATGAGCTTGTCATCACAGAATTACCTTTCGAAAAAATTGACTTCATTGAAACTTTTCATGACCGTATAACCAGTAATAAGCGATGGAAGTTAGTTGATGTAGATTTTATTGAACGTAGTGCCGATAATTATCGAGGAAAACTGGAAATCAGAGCACAGTTTGCAAACTGTAAAACCAGTTACAGGGTAAGCGATGCAAATTTCGATTTGGTGGGTTTGCATAAATGCCTTTCTCGACTTGCGTGTCTTGAAAATGAAAGGCTATTGTCAGATATTGAAATATACATTCACGATAAGGACATCAAGGATAGAAATTATGTAGCCGATTTATTTGCGAAACTGAAGTCGACTGATATGAGAGCGAGACTCTTTAAAATAGTCCATTTTGATGGCTACGGTAAAGATGTTTATGCAAGTATTTCCTGTGTTTTACACAGTTTGTCATGGGTTTCTGCTGATGAGTTGGTGATGCAATTACCGCTTGGAAATTTAGATTTCATTAAAAATGTACATGAACGTTTTAGTGGTAATAAGCAATTGAAGTCAGTTGATGTTAGGATTTTTGAACGGACTTTTCAAGACAAGCTAACAATTACAGCACAGTGCGGAAAGAGTATAACTTGTTACTTCAAGGACGACATGACTTTTGACGTGGTTGGTTTGCATAAATACCTTTCAAAACTTGCATCTGTTGATAATGATAGAGTATTACTAGATATTACGATAAATGTCGACCCTCAGGACATCATGGAGGGAAATGATGTAATCGACTTATTTGAAAGGCTACAGTTGATCGATATCAGAAACATACTGATTACATTGTCCGATAGTGATCGCTACGACATGAAAAGTGTTAATACACGTTTTGTCCGTATTTTAAACAGTTTGTCGAATATATCTGCTGATAAGCTTGTCATAGAGCACTTACATCCTGGAACTTTAGAGTTCATGAAAACTGTTCATAGCTGTCTCTACAGTAATAAGCGATTGAAGGCAGTTGATGTTTCGTTTACTTCTCGTTTCCTTGAGAGATATTCGTTGCATGTAGAAGGTGATATGTCATTTCCTGGTGATGACGCGATCATTTCAGAGGATTATGAGTCATCTTCGGAGGATGATGATGGTACATCTTCAGAGGATAATGATGATCCATCTTCGGAGGATGATGATGATACATCTTCGGAGGATAATGATGATAAACATGCGGATGATTATAATAAAACATCTTTGGGGGATAGTGATGAGGAATCTTTGAATTTTTATGATTGTGATATCGCATATTTGGATGATTATGATATGATGTCTGGTGGTTATGATGATTATGGTTATGATTGTGATTATGATTACGATTATTATAGTGAGGAATATGTTAGATATAGTGAGGATCATTATATTGATAGTAAATTAGAAATCATTGCAGTAGTTGGACATTGCAGAGTTAGGTATGTGACAAAGAACTTGAATTTTGATTTGGTTAATTTACACGAATGTCTTTCATTGCTTACATCTTTGTGTGATGATAGAGTATTGCTAGATGTCCGCTTGCAAATTGACACGAGCAATAATTTGGCCATAAAGGACATGTGTGATGTATTGCAAATGCTAAAATCGGTTGATATCAGAAGGATAGTTCTTCACCTTTACGAATCTGAGCACCTTCATGTCATGCAAGACATTTGTCTTTACAATTACTTCATTTCAGACAGTTTGTCGAAGATCTCTGCCGGTGAGCTTGTCATAGATGATCTACCCTTGAAATGTTAGACTTCGTGAAAAATGTTCATAGCCATTTGCGCGGGAATAAACGATTAAAGTCTATTGACATGACATTTGTAATTGGCTTCTCCAAAGAAACAATGACTTCGAAGGATTATATTCATCCGGCAACATAATATTCCCTGATCCGTATGAAACTCCCGATTCAGAAAGAGAATGTAAAATAAGAATCACTACTGCACTTGGACATTGTAGAGCTTGTTACTTGACGAACGACATACACTTTGATTTGGTAGGTTTGCATAGATGTTTATCATCACTTCTATCTGTTGATGATGAAGGTGTATTACTTGATGTTAATATAAACATTGACATTAAGAGAATCATAAACAGTTATGACATTGATGACTTATTTCGAAGTCTAGAATTAGTTGATGTAAGGCAGATATCAATTAAGGTGACAAACTCTGAAGGCATAGACATGGAAGACTTGCGTCTACACATTCCCGGTATTATAAACCGGTTTCCAAAGGTGTCTGCTGATAAGGTCGTCATTGAAGGCTTACCCCAGTTTGGCCGCCACTGAACATGTTTATGACTGCTGTAAGTTGTGCTGCACAAAACAAAGCATGGTTTTCTCAAAGTCACTTTTATTGCAAAGATTCGTTCAATTCTAGGTAAAGATTAAAGTATGGTTTTGTTCACCAAATCAGCTTGTCATGCAATTGTAAGTCGGCTGAAAAGAAGTGCAAATTTATACAAATCACCTTGTTCCCTGTCTTCTCTTTTCTCTCAATAGAAAAATTTAATAGTAGGTGTAGCCGTGTTGATCTTCAAACCTATGTATACTTGGGGTTTGGTAGCACAGTGAGATCAACTAAGTTTTTTGATAGCATGAGCTTTCGAAGACTACAGTCTCCTTCATCAGATGCTGAGATGGAATGAGCAGGCGAAGCAAAAGTCACAATATATTAGGGGTCAAAACAAATGTGTGAAAGAAGCACAAAAAGGAGTGGGAGGTGTGAAAAACTGACAAAAGAGTGTCAAATGAAAACTCTAAGCAAATCTGAACTGCTAAAAGCCAGTAAGACCGTGACAAACAACTTGGTGAACTACATCAAACATTCACACAACTAAAATACAAGCCCTACATTGTGGAGAAACAGATAACCCGTGCCAGCCATATCAACCGTGGTGATCTATTGCAATATGGGCCGAAGACAAATGTCAGCAGAGTCCCATTGGTCGTCACCTACAACCCACAACTAAAGTGTCTGCAGAGAATAATTAACGACCTTCAACCTATCATAGATGAAGACAACACTCTACGAAGATGCATAACAGAAAGACCAATCATCGCTTACAAACAACCCCCCAACTTGAAACAACGCATCGTTAGCAGCAAACTGTACACCACCAGCAACCAACCAGTTGGCACTTTTCCCTGTCAGAAATCAAGATGTAAGCTATGTCCCAATATCAACACAGCTACAACCATAACCGGACCCAACGGAAAAATCTACAAAATACAAGGATCCTTCAACTGTGACTCATCCAATATCATCTATGCCATAACATGTAAGAAATGCCCCACAGCTGTATATGTAGGCCAAACCGGACAACCATTGAGGAAACGAATGAACAACCATAAATTTGACATACATAGTGGCAGCATTTACAAACCAGTCAGCGAACATTTCAACCAACCAGGACATAACATGCAAGACTTCAGCGTGGCAGTTTTGAAGCAGAGCAATTTCAAAAATAGCCGCGAGAGAGAAATTGAAGAACTTAAAATTATCACCAATTTTGACTGTGTTAATACTGGACTTAACCGGGACTATGGCTTCATGTCACATTACAAATAACTGCCATCTTACTGGCTTTTAGCAGTTCAGATTTGCTTAGAGTTTTCATTTTGACACTCTTTTGTCAGTTTTTCACACCTCCCACTCCTTTTGTTGCTTCTTTCACACATTTGTTTTGACCCCTAATATATTGTGACTTTTGCTTCGCCTGCTCATTCCATCTCAGCATCTGATGAAGGAGACTGTAGTCTTCGAAAGCTCATGCTATCAAAAAACTTAGTTGATCTCACTGTGCTACCAAACCCCAAGTATACATAGAAATATTTAAGTAATATATAACGAAACGACAATGTTGTTTGGTAAAAAAGTTCTTACATTTTGAATAATAGGCATTTTAATTTTCTTCTCATGACTTTTATTACTTTTTCAAAACCTGCCATTTTAGAATAAGGGTTATAGATACTTCAAAATAAACAGTCTTTCTCTCCTACATGGACTCGCGTTTGACGTATATTAAATTTCAGAAAATAGTGTCGTTGCTTTTTCGCGTCTTCCACGGTGCCAGGACCCGACACTTTGAGTTTGTGTCAACTGCATGTTGTTGTACGACAACGGTCCACCTTGAACACGGTTTCCAACCTCAGAGATGCTGTAGGTTCAAGGATAACATTAGTAACAAACACTGTTGTGTTGTGCCAGGTTAGAGCCCATCGTTAAGCTAAACTAAATATAACACCAGACAATATCTGACATCTAAAACGATTTTCTAATTCAAGATAAAGGGTAGCAGTCGGCGAAAAACTGAAATGAATCGATTCTGACGCGAAACTCGAACAATCCTAATAGCGACTTATTTTGGCTCCGCGAGCAGGTAAAACAGATGAGAATCTGTGACCTTGCTAATAACTGAATGCATCATTCTAAAATCGCGACGGTCGAGTTTTGTACAAGTAAAGAAATGAGTGAACTTCAGTCAAAAAGTTGAATGTCGGGTTCTCTGATATGTTGAAACGAAAATTCATCGTTCGTCGGTGGCGACTGTCCGTTGAACAGCTATATTATAGCGACAATAGGACAGACCAGCAGTACGCTGGTACGAAAAAGCAGTTGCTGATTCGAAAAAAGCACGTTCGTGTTTGCTTAAATTTTTCAAGTTCATGGAAATTATTCTGTCTTTTTCCTATTTTTCTTTAAATTTATTGCATAAGTGTATAATTACCTAATAACAATTGAATCGCGATTATTAAATAACTATACCGACTTAAATTTTCGCTGCAAATTATCGCATGCTTTTCAATCGAGATTGACTTACGACTCATGAGCAGTCAGCCGATGAGGTCGAGACAAACTATGTCTACTCTAGGATTAGCTCAGGTGCAGATTTAAAAAAACAATATCAAGGTCGACATTGTGTTTCACGGCAGCATTCTAATTTAATGTAGCAAAATTGTACGTGCGTTACCCGCATAGAATTTAAATACAATACGTTTCCAAACCAGGCAGAGCAGACACCGGCGCCATTTTCTCGCTATAAAAGTTTGAACTGTAAGCATATTTCTAATTTCTACTGAGAGGAATGTTGCTCGACCAACTGTCGAAACAAAAAGACGTCGCAACCATTTCCATAAAAAGGTACAAAACCTGTGGTGACGTGCAGGTACGTAAGCGGGAGTGGGTTAAGATGCCAGACTTCACTGGACATTTTCGGAGTTATCAGACATTTTTATTTTCAGTTGCAATTACATATAGTTCAGAGTGGGTGCAGACAAACATGTAAAATTTTATCAGAAAAAGACATCATTTTTGGATTTTCGGCAGTAGGCCACTTTGATTTGGTTAGGGTCAGTTTGAGTGTCAGACTTTACTTGCAATTAAGTCACCTCACTCGTTATTGGAAACGAATACGTTTTGGTTTTCGGCTGCGATTAATCTTGAATGCAGTACTTTATTTGGCAAACATGTGAAACAAAGACGTACTATTTGACATTTCGGCCGTTGTTTGTTTTGTAAGGGAACATTTTTTATTAAATACATTTTATAGGAACGCGAGGTAAAAATAATATAAACTACAATGAGTAGCCTCTCAATTGCGCGCAAGATGTATCACACGCATTTGTTCGCGAAGCTCAGTCTAGTGTTGAATGAGTAGCGTTCAGCGTTTTACTCTGCTCGCTTGCGACTAGTTTCAGTTCAGACCTGTTGTAAACGCATCGGGAACTAGAGTTTTAGCTGAACTGTAACTCTCACAATTTCAACTCTCCTCTCATTCCCGGCCATATGCTTGATATTTCGCTTTTGTTGACCATGCTTTCGCTATCGACGGCTACCTTTGGTAACCACGACATACTTCCTGCTGGCAACTCGGAAGAAGACTAGCGCATGCGCACTCCTACGGATGGAATTTACGTAATCTACATACGCTCTTGAGATTGTCTTGACTAATGTAGAAACCGTTAAACCGGTGTGCGGGATATAAAAGGCCCCTAACTTATTGAAAATTCATAATGGCGCTTGAGTGACAACTGGCAATAGCTAGGTAGACCGCTCCGTGAAAATCGGCCTAAACGATTCTCAAACATATATTATTGGCATACCATGAACATAGACTGTTTCATAAACACCTAGGCCATACAGGTATCTGCAAAGTTTCACAAAGTTTTTTAAAACTACGACGATTAGGGGAAAAATCGCTTTCTGAACAAAGGGAATGGCCGTCTGGAAACAGTCGTTCCATGATTCAAACAATTGTCAATCATTCGGTGACGCGCAGAGGCGTAAACTGGTCAAACATTTGCTGTGCATACGAGAACAATTACGATGTAAACAAACTGTATGTAAACTTAGAGTTATATCAGCGGGCGAAGGATGAAAACTTTGTGTTGCCATCAACTCTTTTGCTAGCGTTTATGGTGCAATGACATCACGAAAGTGAACCATTTTCAGACGTGACTTAGTAAGAGGACTAGTCAGTAAGCTTACCCGTAGTACGATGTTTTCTAGCGAAAAGCGCGTAAGCAGAGTCCGTAGTTTGCACTGAGAATGGCATCGAAAATAACCATCAAAACATGGCGGTAGCCTCCATGATCAATTTAATTATTGTCAGTCGAAGAGATCCACGTTTTTAACAACTCCCCCTTCCAAATCTACGGCCGAACGTGACGGTAGGCTACTGAACAGTTGTTTTGGATATATATGCTGGCCCCGAAAACGGCCGTATGTACACGTGTTTTTACACGTGGAAATGACATGTCGTGTTCGGAGGGCTGGTACTAGTAAGGTTTTGACATACCGATTATCCCAGTAACATTTGGACTTCTGTGATGAGAATTTAACAAAAATTGTAAGATATTGGAACAGTTGAAACATTCTATCTTTCAGTTCAAGATGAGCAAGTAAGCGCCATCACCCAATCTTGTAAACGCTTTAGGATACGCGTGTCTGAGGACAGCTCATTGATTCCGCGCTACATCGTAATAATATTTCGGCAAAAGCTGGACTTAATTCCTTCAATAACCATGGAGGTAGAAAGAAAGACGGAGAGGAACCAGTCTGTCATTGATTCTACAAAGGTTAACAAACGTTTCGAGCAAAACTTGCAATTGCTCCGAAAATAAACATAACTCGTGATAATTTTCGATATCACCCCGCCGCCAAGCAACCGAGCAACTGACCGCGATCGCTATTACAGATATCGTGATACACGAGATTCAAGGAAGTCTCAACCCTTCCGTGAACTTCCTTTATTTTTTGCGATCGGTCATGACGTCGCCGTTTACCTATTTCCTACCATTTCCTGACGTGTTCCTTTTCCTTCCTAGTTTTTCTTTCTTTCTTTTTTCTTTCGAGTATTGCCATGGCATAACTGAAACGAACAGGGAAATGAAGGCTGTACGTACCCAAGCTGAGTGTGATTTGAGAGCAAACAGATTACGCAGATAATGCGAACGATCGCAACCGTTGCCAACAGACTCATTATGCAGAGCCATGCCCCAAAACGCCCACCCAAACTTGGCACTAATCCTGATCCCGGTCCATTTCGAGCCGGGCTTTAAGGCATAAACAAAACGAAGGCACACGAACTGGCCTACAATCTTCATTTGTTTTTAAAGTCTCATACATTTCCGAGTATGTTATGGTTCAAGGTCATATTAGACGGATTTACAATTTACTATTAAACAAAAAATAACCAAATCACCCAAGGAAGGTGGGTCTCCCCATTAAATTAATATTTTTATCATTCAAACCTAATTTGAGTTTTTCTACCTCAAAATATATGTCCCTACATTCTTCGAGTAAACAATTGCTACAATAATTAACATTAGAATCTCCACTTTTGAAATATATACAGCCAGGGAATTACCTTGTTATATTTGATGAGGAATATTTCTCTGAAAAACTGTGTTTGTTACATTCAGCACCACCTTAACAACAAAAGGAGACCAAAGCGGCTGACCAAAGAACTTTGCGTGTAAGCTTTAAAATGCACATACTGCGAACTGCAAACAGCATAGTTTGGGTATCGCAGAACCCTACTCGATGAAGAACATCAATTTAGTTTTTCTAAGGTTAAATTTTGTTCAGTCAACTTCTCTTACATTTTGCTTTGGTTGAAAAAAAATCGTAGGCTAGACTTGTTTACATGTTGAGTAACCTAAAAAGTGTGACGGCACTGAGGGGCAAAGTATTTTCGAGGAGTGCGTCTCTTGATATCGAAGAGAAAGTATTGCATATGGGAATCTCGGGCTTGAGTTTGAGCATGTGCATAATTATATCAAATAAAGAGGTATAGATGGGTAATCACAAATTTGAACTTGGTCTTAACCAATTATAAGCTCCTAAAAGCATGATGCCCAGACTGAATATGGAAAACGAGAACTTAAAGGTTACATGAGTAGGTTGTACTGGTATATAATTTGGCATTTGTAAGCCTTCTTCAGCTCAAATTGCCTATTTCGTTCTACTTCTTAGACACTGGGTTGTTCCAAGGACACATTAGAGTATAATTGCTCGAAATTGGCTCACTCGTACCCTGCCCTTTTATGTTTGGAATTATATTAAATCTGATTACCATATTTTAAAATAAATTAAAATCGCTTTTGTATTGTCATGAATCAAACATCAGTGTTCCGAGGCCAGATCCTCCTTTATTGTTGACGTTGAATGATGTCATATTTATCAATTGTTAACTTTTATTTGCAGTGAGACTAGCAGAAATAAGTTGTTATGCTATTTCTATTAAATTCCTATGCAGTAAACTTTAAAGTCTAGTTTTTGTCATTTTCCTGTTATCATGTGTTTCCAACGTTTGCACTTAACAATGTACGACAAGGAAAGTTTATGAATTCGAGTTATTCATGGAATTTACCTACTAGAACCACTGTTTTTTATACGAAACTAAAAAACTCTATTTTCATTTTCAAATTGCCATATCCTGGGTCAGCTAAGCAGTGTACCTTTGTTTTACGAAATACTTTTTCGTACTGTTTTTTACGGCAACTTTTAACGGGATCATAATTTGTTTCTTAAATATCATTATGTCATGATTCTGAGACACTGGGTTACATGAAAGTCACAATAGAGTATTATTGCTCGAAATTGGTCCTCTCATACCCTACCCTGCATTGGTAGAAAAGATATTAAATAGATTCTCATATTTTTAAGTAAATGAAAATCGATTTTGTATTGTCATATTGTTGACATTGAACGATGTCATATTTTTATCTCTAAACTTGTGTTTGCCATGAGACCAGCATATGTTTTTTTGCTATTTCCATTAGATTTAAATGCAGTGAACTTTGAAGTTTTGCTTTTTTTTTCAAATTTCCCGTTACTATGTGTTTCCGACGTTTGCCTTTTAATCGTGTGCGACAATGACAGTTTATGAACTTGAATAATGCATAGTATTTACCTACTAGTACCATTGACTTTTTTCATACGAAGCTACATGTCTTACGAAATCCTTTCCGTACTGTGGTTTTTACAGCAACTTTTAACAGCATCATAATTTGTTTATTGTAATATCATTATGTGATGCTTTTTTATTAAGTATTATACCAATGATTTGGAAATTTTCTCAAGAACGATTGAAGATGTAAATTGCACTGTTCTGTTTTTTGTAGTCAAAGTTTTTTCTCTTTGTTCCGCTCATACCCTACCCTGCATTTGATAGAAATTATATAAAATAGATTCTCATATTTTTAAGTCAATGAAAATCTATTTTGTATTGTCATTGATTCAAAAAAGTTGGTCTCTGCGGACATTTCCTTCTTTATTGTCGACGTTGAACGATGACATATTTTTTATCTCTGTTCTTGTGTTCGTCATGAGACCAGCAGATATAAGATGTTTTGCTCTTTCTATTTAAGTTAACTGCAGTGAACATTAAAGTCTACTTTTTGAGTTAATTTTCCTGTTATTATGTGTTTCCAATGTATGCTTTTAACCATGTACGACAGTGATAGTCTATGAATTCAACACATTTATAGCTTTTCCCTACTAGCACCAATGACTTTTTCGAGCAAAGCTACATGAACTATTATTTTATTTTAAATTGCCATATCCTGGGTCAGCTAAGCAGTGTACTTTTGTCTTTCAAATTTGTTGCCGTATTGTGGTTTTTACAGCAACTTTTAACATCATCATAATTGTTTATTGTAATATCTTATGTGATGCATTTTATTAAGTATTGTACTTTACTAATGATTTGGAAATTTTCTCAAAAATATTGAAGATGCAAATTGCACTGTTCTTTTTTTTGTGGTCACAGTTTTTCTCTTTATTCTATAATAGTCCGGCAGCCAGTGGGGTAAACCTTGCTTTGTGGTCTTAAGTTTTTTTCTTGGTGGATTTCGTTTGCCAAGACCACCAAAAAAAAGAATTTAATTACTGGCCCTCTGTCAGCATTGAGCAATTTGAGAAAATTAGCATAATCAAAATGGCCGCCAGCTTATTGCACTTTGTATGAGAAAGAAGGCTCAAATGGCTTTATACATGTTGTAACTTTGTTTTTCTCGTTTAATCACCAAGCAGTTGCTGACGGAAAACTGGAACATAAATATTTGCATATATTATTTGAATGACATGCTAATTTGCATAATTTCAAGATGGCGGCTAGCTGTAAACATGTCCGGCAGCCAGCTGCCAGTGGGGTAAACCTTGCTTTGTGGTCTTAAGTTTTTTTCTTGGTTGATTTCGTTTGCCAAGACCACCACAAAAAGAAGTATAACTACTGGCCTTATGTCAGCATTGAGCAATTTGAGAAAATTAGCATAATCAAAATGGCCGCCAGCTTATTGCACTTTGTATGAGAAAGAAGACTCAAATGCTTATACATACTGTAACTTTGTTTTTCTCGTTTAATCACCAAGCAGTTGCTAACGGCAAACTGGAACATAAATGTTGGCATATATTATTTGAATGACATGCTAATTTGCATAATTTCAAGATGGCGGCCAGCTGTAAACAATTCGTTGTTAAGCGTAACTCTACATTATTATCATTTACTGTACTTTGTGCAGTTATTTTAACACAGTAGCTTTTACATCAGTTTTAATAGTTGCACGTACATAAACTTCTTTTTCTGTTGCAAATTTAATGTTGATAATCAGACATATAAGCAACGGACTAGTTTAGCCTTCGCCCATTGTCGAGTACTTGTCTGTTTACTGGTAAAAAGATATAAACTGATGCGGACAGTGTTCTGGTAATTGTGTTTCACTCTCCCAAGAGACTATGTTATGTTTCTAAGTAAGTTAGTGATCGTTATGCCTTGGCTAAAACCAACCTGAGTTGTGATTTTCTAACCGAAACAATGATCAAGTAAGGTGGGAACTTTTTCCTAGCTCGACTATCAATGCATTTGATGTACATTTCAGAAGAAATCGTTGTGATTTACACTACTTTCGAGGTTGATATGGAATCTGCTGACATCACTTTGAATCCATGATTAGTCACACTTTGTGTATCAGAAAAAGACTATGGGTTTGGAGTACAATAACTTATAGAAGATATTTCCAAAGTTACTCGGGTTCTCTAAAGGTAAAAAGGGGAAGGCGGCTCAACACACCATACTATATTTGAGGATGTTCAATTTTTTCGTATGTTACTCTTAATATGTGTATTTTTTTTTGGGGGGGGTAATTATTTTTTGATGTACTATGACGATTCGTCGTTCGGTCTGTGGTGTCAAAAATCATTTGTGATCCATTTTAACGTGCATTTCGAAACTCTGAAATGTGAGTTCTTCTTCAGTCTCTTAATATTGTTATCCTTATTTTGTTCGTGTATGACCTCCAGAATTACATTTGTTCATTTAGTAACGAAACTATTACTGATATATTTGGATCTGAATCCCATCCAGTGTGAGATTGTATTTTTGTATCGTCTGTGTATGGCCTGTTTTCCTTTGGATGTTGTTGAACTCTCTTGTTCTTGACTTATGTGTTCGTTCGGGGTTTTTTTTCTCTTTTTCGTTGATCCTTTGCGCTGATTTTGGCTCTTACTACAAGTAATTTATCTTTTAAGTTTTGTTTCTCTTGTATGCTATTATTGGGTTTTTTTCATGGAACAAAAGCTGAAGACGTTCATCGCTTTTAATTATTTTCCATTTCATCGTTAGTGCTATTATATCGATTGTTCTAATTTGTGGACTGTATTTGGTTGCGTATGTATATTAGTTTTGTTATTATTGATTTTCCCTAGTTTGAGGTACGATTCGCACTTTGTGTGTCCAACTTCCTTTTTCTGATTGTGCGATTTACGTGGTCTTATAACCTTGTTTTTGTTTTGTTTTTGTTTTTTGTTGAAAATTCAACTTTCTTGTCAAAGTCTTGGTTATTATTATATGTTGTTACACGGGCATATCTCAGCAATTTACCTTAATTAAACCAGTAAAAATACCTTTTTGGGTCGCACGAGTTTCTGGCTAGATATTGAAATGGTCAGTTATTTTGTGTGAGTTTTGTGTCGAGAATTCTCCCTTTATTGTATCGTTGACTTTGTAAATCATTAATGACACTTTGAGGAGAATACTCTATTGTAAATTTGAAAGTTCAGTGTAACTTCTTGATGTTAGCCATAAATTCACATTCAGCTCAGTTTCTGTTCCCGTATAGATCATGAAAACATCATCTCTGAATCGTTTCTAAAAGGAAAGTCTGCTTTTGTGTAGTTTAATGTCCTCAGTTTCAAGGTTGTAGAATGTTGTATCAGCGATTTCCAGCGAAACTGGTGAACCCAGGCTACAGCCACAAATCTGTTGATAGACGTTTCTGTTAAATTCAACCGTGTTATGTTGCAGAAATATTGTTAGTCATTCTTTAGTGGAACGCTTCGATCTTTTCTTTATATTTTACAGCTGTAATTAATAGTTGAAACTGAATCAAGTGCGTTTGTGACAGCTTGCTTCAGTTTGTGGAGTATTTGTGTACATCGAGATTACATCCAGAGTGACTAGTAATGCATTATGTTGTATTGTTATCTTGCTTAGTTTGTTGGTAAAGTCCGATGCGTCTTTAATGTACATTGGCTGGTTTTGTACAATCAGTTTTAAGAAATAGTCTATCTTATGTATTCCGATATTTTGTGTGTTGGGCTAGAGCAGCCATAAATAATTTGGACCATGACGACAAATGAATTTTGCTGATGCTGGTGACTTTTTTGAATTTTTGGAGTGGATACTGCGTTGGTGTGCATATTATGTGTATTCAAGGGATCATGATATTTGAATGTATCATTTGTCTATTTGTTTATTTTAGTACATGTCCGTGTAGTTTTCTGGTTGTGTTGTCGCTGTCATTTACATGCGCTTTTGTATCGTAATCTCTTTCGGCTTAAAAGTCTGTGACTTTCTTCAATGTAATCTGTTTAATTTGATATTTCTATTCCATTTCCATTTTCTTTATCGAATGGTTTTATGGTAATGTTATGGTTCAATTTGATAGTATTTTAATGGCATTTTTTCTGCCTATGTTAGGTTAGATTTGGTTGTATTGAAATGAATTTCGGAATTTTCCAGGAATAAATTTTAAGCTTCTATTCAATGTTATTTCAGGAGTTATCACAATTAAAACTAATTTGGGATAATTGGATGGTGACGTATTGTCGATTGAATCTTCAAATGTAATCTAATCTGTTTTTCTTTTACATTACACACTTGTTTTAATGAGTAATTTGCGATACTACAACATTCAGCTATATGGCACCGAACATGTACACTTGTCAGAAATTCGCAAAATATGAAAATCCAATTATCCCAAATTAGTTCCAATCGTGCTGTTTATATTCCGAGAGATATTTTAATACATTTAGTGTTCTTAGGGATTTGTATTTGGTACGCCTGTTTGCGTCTTATTTTTTGTTTGTTTCTTTAATTAATTCTTTTCTTTTGCTTCCATTATCAGAGAAGATTTCCTCAATCTGTTAAATTTTCTCAGTGTGTATTTTGAATATGATAGCGGCCTGGCCATCGTATTTCAATGGTACTTTCTTTGGCTGAAAAATTTGGTGGCCCTGAAAAAGAGCCCTTTGGTTTGGTTTGGGGAAGTAGTTTTTTGTACGTAACAACTTATATTTTGAGTTTATGTGTAAGTTGTTATTTGACTTCTTCTTCGAAACGTCCGAGGAGCTTCTTTGCTTGTTGTATTTGGTCTCTTTCTGTTAGAGATTGTATTCCTTGTAAGACTGTTGTGGTATTTTCGTTTGCCAGTTATTAGACCGGTTATATTTGTGTTCGGGCACGTGTATAATGTTGAGAGAGCTGTATGAAACACGGAGCCTACTTTTACCTCGTTGTAAACTTTTTGCTTCGCCATAGTGTCTCAACACTGTGTCCAAAATTATAGAAGACGAAAATATAAAACATATTACGAGTAACATAGGAAAACACTGAATATCCGCAAAAGTAGTATGGTGTGTGGAGCTGCCTTCCCCTTTTCCGCACCAATTCATTTAGCATTCATTGTAGCATTGTTTATAATCTTCTTTGGTACAGTTCAAACTTTCCTATAAAATTTGGTTTATGTGTTAATTTATGCAAATGAGTATTTAAAAATGAGTATTTAAATTTATTCATCTATGATTACTAACCTTTTTTTAGTTGAAGCACTAATAGAAATGTGCTTTTACTAGCAGACTTTAACAATATAAAGCCTACTTCTACTGCTTCCAATGGTAATTTGCGATAATTTTGTGTTAATTTATGCAAATTAGTATTTAAATTTATTCATCTATGATTACTAACCTTTTTTAGTTGAAGCACTAATAGAAATGTGCTTTTACTAGCAGACTTTAACAATATAAAGCCTACTTCTACTGCTTCCAATGGTAATTTGTGATAATTTGGCGGCCATTTTGTTTATGCTAATTATCTAAAATTGCTCAATACTGACAGAGATCCAGTAACTATTTTTTTCACTTTGGTTATCTTGACTAGCAAAATCCGGTTTAAAAAAAACTTAAGACCCTAACACAAGGTTCGGGACAAAAAGTGGATTTGGCTGCCGGACTATAAGTAATCACCGCATGAATATACGAATACTTTTTATCATACACTTGCAAGGTTCTACTCGAATTCGAGACCTAATTTGTGCAGGAACGGATTATTTAACACTGAACAAAATGCTTGATATGCGTTCAGTATATTTACGTATATGGAACACAATTTAACAACTGTACAGAGTCAGTATATGTGTATATTGTTGTATTTCAAGCATTTTTCCCGGTGTAACATAGATCAAACATCGTTTGACCTGTTGAGAATGTATCACTTATATTACATTCTTAACATTGGCATTTTAACTTTTGATTTCAGCTCCCTGTTATAATGTCAGCTTTTGGAAGTTTCAAATTTTTTTTTGAGAAATTTGAGATTAAACAAATTGAATGTCTTTTTACAAACATTCAGTTTTTAGAGTAATAAACTACAATGAGATATCATTGAAAGATATGAAACTTGTTCAAATCATTTTTTCTTAGATATTTAATGTGTCAGTCGTAGTGACTCACTCTGAGTCAGCCATTACAGATTTACTCACAGATTTCGACTCCTAACTTATCTTTGAGCATTGGTTATGTGGAATGCTGAAAAGTGATGAAAGTGACATTAATTTTTTTCCACGGGACCATCGTTCTTTATTTGCTAAATTCCAATTGTAAATATCGTCACATAATTATATCTTTTTCGCGGAGCCATACAACTTCGATCCGAAGAAGTTTGATTTAGATGGATCGAAATTATAGTCGAGGATTGAAAAAATATTGTCGCGATCTCGGTTTTATTTCCCAGAATTACTTTCATTGAATGAGTAAAACGGCCCTCCGCCCTGGAGATATACACTGAATGCCATCTCAACCAATCAGACTTATGGATTCGGTCAAATGAACTTGTCAATCATTGTCCCGTGCTGCCGTCCCGACGCAAAAGGAAGTCTGCCATCGGCTGGCAAGGGGGCTTCACCGCACGTGACAGCCCTATTATATTACCCGAGTTATTTAGAAAAATTCTAATATATTTATGGAGGGAAGACAACAACAAGATCGAAACAGCAATTCTTATTCTAGGAGGTGTCGTGGATTTCAAAATATCACGAGATAACGAAATTAGCGAGCCCGAAAAGTTCAATTCGATGGCACCCACTGCACTCTGAGTGAACCAGATCTACGTACGTAGCCACAACTGACCGTCGCCACCGGTCGACCGGCCTCACCCGATGTCAACTCGCCAAGCCCGATCGCGGCTGTCAATGTTTATGTCTTCCGAACTTTGATGTTGGCAGTGACACATATCTCGCCCGTAGACACCTCCTAATTTGGAGGCTTGACAGAAACTCTGTTCTGTTGTCTGTGTCAACTTTCGATAATACATCAACAGCGCTATGCTGCAGGACTGGTTCGATTCCGATCGAGAATTTGCGGAATTCTTATGTGATGAAGGAAATTTAATGTTGTTCGTCGAATGATTCGATGTTTTTTGCCTTCTATGTCGCTTCTCGAAGATCATACCGTACATGTTTATTCAGTTGACCTATACATCGAGGTGCAGCATTCGGGTTAATCGCCAGGTTAACGTTCCACCGTCCGTCCATACCGACTAGGCTGAAGCGTTAACCATGACGGCAACCCCATTCTATTCTTTAGAATAGCTACTCGAAATTTCGTTGGACATGGCTTCCATGTTTCCATGTCTGAATTTATCGCATTACCTCTTCGAAAAAATGTAACGAGAGCACGGCTTCGATCCCGACAGATCAGTCATTGCACGAAAGCGTCACGGTGCACGATGATGTGCAGGAAAAAAGTTCCGGTTGATGACGCAGAACAGGGGTAATTAGAATTCTTATCCGTCCTCTTCACGGGTGGCGATTTGGGCCAGTTCATGCGCTAATCATGGAAATACTTCATTCTCTGACATTTACAAAGTAGAAACACTGATATTGCTCTTGTTGTTTCAACAAGCAAAAAATATTTGTTGGCAGTTGTATTTTGTTTTCATTCCCACGGTACTCATTCTTTATCATAAACTTAAAGGGAAATTAAATAGTTTGTGCAAAAATAAAGAAAAAAGGGGAAAACCTTTCAATTGTTGGTTGTCTTACAAAGGAATAATAAAGTCCTGGAAATCTGAGTTAAGGCACATTCCTCTCTTGGCTATAGGAAACAATACTAAACCATGGTTCTTTACAGCTGCAGTGGTTACCGTAATGCATACCATCATAAAACTAAATACTTTTTTAAGTTGTCTGTGTTATCAATTCCCCGGATAAATTTTTTTATAGGGAAATCTATCTGACGAGGAATGGAACATATCAATTTCAATGGTAAATGCTTCTTTTCGTTAAACTTTGATGGCAATATATGTTCCTTCTTTCACTTTGATGACAAGTAAACTTTATATTAACCGAAAAAGTATCAATCCACGGTCAGGTTATTAGTAGGAATGAGTAGTCAACTAGTCGTCTGTACTCATCTCTCACAGAAGTCATTTTCTAACTCCACGACCAACACTAACTCGGTTTCATTGGCATGCCAGCTCAGACCCCCTGCTGTTACTGATAATGAACTTGAAACAGGTACATGAAAACCAGCGGATATTCTCAACGGTGAAGTATCACTTTTTTACTTTCAGTCGGAATAAGAATGAGATAACCGTTTGTATATCACATTTAATAAACCAAATATGACAAAAATTATGTTCAGAGTCTATCAATGAGAAAATGTATAATACAGAGTCTGTTAAGTGGACACCAAGCTTACTCCAGACTTAAACCGCAATCCCTTCCAAGTGAAATATTCTGCGCACCAATGTAAAGAAGAAATGAATAATTTGATGGAAGTAAAAACACCTAATATATAATAGTTTCTTTATCACTGTTGACTCTCGCAGTGTTGTTTATAATGCTGTGAATTAGAAGTCAAGAGCTTAACAGTTTGACTGATATGTAAAGTTTCCATTACTTGTGAATGTCTGAGATACAACACCCTGACTTCATTGTGTCTTATTGTGGCTAAGAAGTTCTCGCTGATCGGACTCGTGACCATCTGAAATTCTGACAGCCCTTATTGTGAGCTTGTCTGTTGTCTTATGACAGTTGTGACTGTAGATGACTCTTTGATAAGAGATGCATCTGTGTAATATCTTTCCTCGGGTGTTCAAAATGTCAGGTAAGAGATATTAACCATTGCACTATAATACAGTTTAATGACAGTGCATTTAAATGTTACTTGGAACTTAATAATGCACTACGGTTAATCACCGAAGACCTTACCTTGACCTAGTGAAATCCAACGTCGTCCGATAACCTTTTACAATACTAGCATACGAACGGGATCGAGGAAGCAGATGCGAATATTCGTTAGAGTAATATGACCTGCATCTAGTGACATAATTGGTTGGTGGGTTGAGATGTCAGAATATCTGATTGTGCCTTTCATTGCAGCCACCAACGCCTAAAAGTAGAGAAATTAAATATTGAGATAAATACTCAACTAATTTAATTTTCTTGTGTTTTCCTGTGTTGGAAGTTAATTATCGTCATAAGAAGAAAATGACACTAACTGGTTTGAAAAAGAACTATGTATGAAACCATCCATTCCTTGCCTAGTTTCTTGTCACAAGTACACTTTTTCAGTTGACCATATCAAAGTTCGGTCTTTCGCGTAATAAGTTTTATGTCCACCGAGCTCCGTTATTGAACCACACAGGAATGCGGCCGCTTGTTTCAATCTCTACGTAATGTTCAGCTGAGCAAGTCACGAAGGTGGTGAGTTCAAATTCGAATAAAAATTATTTTGTATACACAGAGAGGTAACCAGATAAAGGATCAGAGACAGTCTCAAAGCTAACACGGATATGTAAAGAATGCATACAAGCTTTTATAGTCGTCGGAACTGCGCCTGGGCGAGTTTCTTGTTTACAAGCAATGTATTTGGTGCACGATATCAAGATGCACCTCATCATCATCGCTGCAACATTTAAATTATACGATGATAGATTATGACAGACATGTTTTAACTGACGTCAATCACCATTTTGCCTTGGATACATTGTTGCCATGGGTCGTATGGGTCCCATACGACCTTTTAGGGCAGTTCCGACGACTATATCCCTTCAAGTCAACATCGTACAATTCGTTCAAAAGCAGAGATAGCGATCTCAAATCCGATGTTACGAACTTTCGATGAAGTTTTGAAAAATAAATTCCTTGTATGGGTGATTATTTCATTTTCTTTTGTTTTCATGTTTTATTTTGTATTTTTAGCGTAGCATTTATCTCAACATTTCTCTCCTATTTAATACAAACCTATTAGGCCAAGGGGGCAACGGTTTTCTTAGCGATTAACTCTTTGAACCCGGCTCGGGAAAAAAATCCGTACAATATCATACAAAACCCCCTGGCCTGGCCCGCCAAATCCAAAATAGGTTTGTAATTTTGTTATTGAATATTGTCCGACTTAAACCAAGTCTAAGACCTGCCCTGCATTCAGGAGGTACAACAACATCTCCCGTGTCAAAAGCTATGGGTTGCCTACCATGGCCTCGTGTGTGTAATTTTGCGTGAGGCATTGTGCTTATTGCTGGCCTAAATATATATACAATTTTGATCATTTTAGTGATTTTTTGCTGTACTATGCATAGCATGGTGTACAACCAATGGTGACCGCGCGATCAAATCCCATTTGTTCGCTGTGACTGCGTGTAAACTGAGCGACATAATGTGCCGAGTGTATTGTCTTAATGTCCGAGGCCTTACACGAGTTTATAAATAGAAATTCACCACTGACGTTCGTTTCTAATATTAGTATATTACTGTTACATTATCTTGAGTCTTACAGAGGCGTTTACAAAATGAGGGACCACTTCCATCTCACTCCGATGGAAGTTGAGAAGATGAATGGTTATAAAAAATTATTTTAATCAACTTCCACTACAGAGAGGCCTTAGTGATATCAAACACCTGAATACCGCGACACACCCGTACATGTTAAGCAATAAAGGCACAGCATCATGAAGGCAAGAAAACGGAAAAGGCGCCCGGAAGTCCACAACAACACATGGATATCCAAAAGTGTCAAAGACAGCCTGCGAATGTCAGATAAAGGATCACACTACATCCAAACTTTAAGGCTGATGCTCGATGATTTGTCGTCCGATGAGAGCATTTATAACGATACCGATGACACGCAATGTTTGGATACCCTTGACGCCAACAGCGGCTCAGATAATATAACGTCCTTGTCTTTATGTGCAAGTTTTCTCAAATTCTCTCATTTTACTTTGTTGGTGCTGACTGGCGATTGGTTAGTGCCAAAATGACTCCAGAAACGGTCTTCAACACAGAAATGTTGTAAAGAGCGAAGCTCAAGGGAAGCAATGATAAGAAACGCCAGTAGTTATAAGTATAAGTAGTGTTAATCGGTTTTCAAAGCGCGTGAAGTTCGAAAAAACTAGCAGCTCACTTAACCACAGATGTGTTTATCTCCGTGATCACAGACACTGCCAATCTATATCTGTACACAAATGCAGGTATTTTTATTGTGATGTCAGTCAATATTCTATTCGCTATGTCATTCATTATCGGGATTGCTTGATCAGAAACTTCCGCAGTTATCATTCCAACTTTTCCCCACACAGAAACTGGGCAGTTTGGATTATTCATACCTATCTTAATCCTACTGTTCGTAATGTTTATGTCGTAAACACATCTATCGCACACTTTTAACACCTTTCCCGGGTTCTTGAACCTGGTTGGTCAAAATTGGCTGTTCTGGCCTTTTTGATCACCCCTCTTAAAATGCTTGGATAGTTGACTTGGAAAACAAAGAATCGCGATAAACCAGCTTGCAAACAATAGACAAATTACCATAAAAACCCTTCGACAAGGGTAGTGGTATCGTCATCGTCAACACAAAAGATTACGTACACGAATGCGAAAGGCAATTACGAAACATTCAGTATTACACACAACAACACAGTGACGACACAGAACAAACAATAAACAAAGTACACGAACTATTTAACAAAATGTACGACAACAAACACATCGATCATGATACGTAGAAGTGTCTTGATCCATAAAACATAAAAATCCGTACCCCGCAGTGGTACTTATTGCCCAAAAAAATCACAAACCTTCGAAAAATCTAAAAGACACACTAGTCAAAAACAAAATTTACAGAAGTAAAGAAACATAGAACAAACAAACCGAACCACCAAACGGATTCACAACGAGATCCAAAAATTAATATACTTGCCTCGCTACTCGAAGAGCAAGACCACTAAAATGCATTAAAATAAATTTTCACAACCACAAACTAAGGAAAGAATCTACACTGCGACTGACGAGAAACCACACTCGGGTTTCGAAACGCAAGCGTCAAAGGGCCACTCTATCAACATTGTAACACCATAGGTCCGGCCACGGTCCCTCGAGGTCCGGCTGCGTCTCGCCATAAGCTTTCCCCACACAAACAAAACATTACCGTACACACTAATCCAAACTTCCCTACAAATATCCGAAGCGAAACAAACATTTCATTAACACAAACAATGGGATAAGAATGTAGGAACACATTTTTGCAACGAATAAAACACAAACTCGACACAAAAACATTTTGGATAGTTAGGTGGGGAGCCTCTTTCACATTTTTTACACTTTATTTCTAGTTATATAGCCAAATTTACTAACATGACAAAAAGAAAATGACATCGAATAATATCAATCATAAGTGTGGTTTTCTCTCCTTATTTACTGTCAAAAAACACTAGAAACATTGAATCTCAAGCAGTTTTTTATGTTTTCGTTTCCGACCTAACGGCCAGTACAGGACAGATAGGCCTATTCTCTTCCGGACCACCCGGCCGCTTCCGCGGACACACGGTGCCTTGGGGCAGCTTTCTACGTTGCACGTTGCAACCCTCTCAAAACCTTGTCACTCACCTATATATTTTTATTGAGTAAATGCGAATGTATTTTCAAAGAGGAGACTCGCAGTCCAGTTGCTGTGATGTACTTTAAGAAAAATTAAGACGTTTACAGGAAAATTCAGTTTAGGCTACCCTCGGCTTTTCCAGTAACCGCGAGTTACTGGTAGTGGTAGCCTGCGGTAACTTATGCACTCAAATACGATCACGGACGTACCACGCACGTACAAATACCACGATAGTAAGCTTACGATGTTGTGTGGGCCGCTGTGTGCATGTTTCATTCACAGCGTCACCGACGAACATATCACTGCACACGGGCACGAGCTTTGATAGGCGGCTTCAAATTGTCCCTTTCCAATGAACGTTAGTGTTGTATTTGTAGTGACATGTGTGGAACCAACTAATTTGCCATGCTTTGTAAAGAGTAAGTGACATGTGTTGAACCAACAAATTTGTCCGCATGCTTTGTAAAGAGTAATTTTAATCCAATTCTCTCGTGTGGGGGGTTGTCAACCTGATGTAATCGCAAATCCTCAGATTTCCATCTGATATAAGTATGTACGTACACAAGAAAAGTAAACTCATGAATTTTAATAGACGGGGTGGCTAGGACCAATTTCAGCCAAGATTGGTCTCAGCCACCCCGTCTAAGTCTGTGTGGGGAAAAGTTGTCATGATGAACCGTGGCCCTTTCCGAGAACTAACGGTGGCTTAACATTGCATTTTACACGCATGTGTAGACGGCGACTGAATGCCGTAGCAGTCCCGGCAGTTTGATGGAACAGTTGAAACGTCATCTCTTGTTTACCTGACATGTTACTTTTCTGTCATGTACATTTTATCCTACCACAAAATGTTATAATTTATGTACTTACATCGATATAGATTTTATTTCAATAGCCAAGCTAAATATTGAACATAGCGCTCTATGCCAAAATAATAAGCGATTGTGAATGGCAGGGGTTGGACCTGATTAGTATGATACCAATTTGTCTGTATTTTTCTGAATTTTTTCCCTCTTCATGATTGGGAAAGAAATATCCAAGCCCATCCTATTCTGTCTACAATGTTGTTCACATATAGGCCATTAAAACGCATTTGAAAAGGCTCCGGTCCAATACTGGAGTAAAAGTTATGTGTGGACGGTCCAAAATGGCTCAGAAACGTTTCAAGTTTGAGACGCCGTGACGGTTTAGCCAGCCAGATCTGAGACGGATAGGGATTAATTGTATCCGCAACTCGCTGTGTGGGCGGAGCGGGCCGCTTCAGAGCCGTTTTCAACGCCCTGACCAACCAACATTAATTTCCTTAAGTCATGGCTGCCGAACAGAGCACTACATCTCGTGGCAACAATTAATCTGATCGTGAGATCAGTCTGCTAATCGCAGTCTGAGCGGACGAAAGTATACAAAGAATGCTGAACAGAACCTGTAGAGACATCCTCGTTTATAAAAAAAAACAATGCTGAAAGGGCTTTACAAAAAGGTTTAAAGCCGCAATTTTCAATCCCAGGTTCTTGCATTAGCGGAGTTCTCCTCCCAGTCAAATACCTGGCCAGTACGATGTTTGATTTCTATAACATTAATTACACAAACCGATCTCAACCTTTTGTCACCTTTTGCTAATCCTGCAAACAGAGTTTATACAAGGGTTTGATTGACGGTCGGTTCAAATTGCCAACGGTCATTGATTCCCCACCACCAAAGCTCGAATTTCGTAAAAAAATGTCTTCCAGTCGCGTTAGAATTTGAATATATCTACAAAGTTTGATCGGCAGCAGCTCCGCGCTGACCGCTTGGCAGTCTGCCTGCGTTTTCGCGACCGGAAATAACTAAAAAGTGGCATTTTCTGGAGCATGTGCCCGCGTGTTGCCTGATTGGTGTCCACTTAGTACACAATTAACGCCGCCATAGCTTCGCGTCATTTTAAAGGAAGGCTCTGCCTTTAAACAGAACAGCTGATCAGTGCCACCGCATAATAAAGGCACTGAAACCGAAGTACAAAGAAGTTTTTGACGCCAACAGGCATTTCTGCAGTACTACATCATCCATGTCAGTTATCTGCTAAATGTTGTATGCTTAGCCATATACACTCGTTTGCAGGTCATAATCCGCCTTACCTTATGAGCTACTAGCGAGTTGTTGTAAACATCTTTCTTTGAAATGTGCAGAGATAGTGGGGTAAAATAATACATTTATTGATGATATCCATAACTTCTAGACGAAAAAATGCCAGCAGTACCCTGCGGTTTATCTAGTCATCGGCCACCGTGTAGACTGCTCTTAAAGGAAACATTGCTCTCGAAAATCACCCCTTTAGCCTAATTTCAACCGTTGACACTGATTTCAATTAGTGAATATTCTGTTTGGGTTGAATAGTTGATTCAGTGTATTGTTTTGGTGTTTTATCTGTCGAGTAATTTGTTTATGGCCATTCAAAAGGTAAAAATACCGAACCAAAACTGCCTTTTCCTCCGTTCGGCATGTTTTCACATTGCAGCCCGCTTAACAGAATTGAATTCGAGAACGCGTGAACGGAAATTTACTAGATTTTCAAAGATGTTTGTCCAATAGGTTGCCTCTTATTATAGTATTCTCAGCTTTGTCATTATGATCTTTGGAGCTGGTCACTGCTTAATTAGATTGCATTGAGAGACTATCGGTTGATAAACTTTAATGATTCGACACTGGGAAAAAACTAAGGCCTTTTTTTAAATATGAGACTTGGTTTAGTAGCCAGTATTCTGGAGTGCAATGACTCAATGACACCTAGACAAAGCGTTAGTCAAACTGTCAGACTTCAAGTTAGTGATCGACTTTCTACCATTGACAAAATCAAGATGAATCACTACTATAAATATTTCATCGAAAAAAAATTGTTCGGCCTTGGGTTATACAATGTAGGAGAGAAAGTTCGTTTCCAATCTCTATTCAAAGAAAATTTGGATGTCGAAAACTGAGAGTTTAACAAGAGACGGAAGACTTTCTGTAGCTGTGTATAAAGTTTTACATACCATTCTGTCAAATTAAGAACAATTTTGATAGCGGAAAAAAGTCAGATAATAATTTGTGTAGGCGATGTGGCATGATAGAAACAAAGAAATATATGTTTTGGAATTTCCTGCGACTTACACATTTCTGATAGAGAATTAGTGATTTATTCCATATTTATTAAAATGTTGTAATCGACTTTATTTTTAAAGACCTGATCGTTGGAAAGGACAATGCAGATAACTGCATCAATCACGTCATTGTAATTGCAGTCTTTTCAATTTACAGATCATGATTAAATTGTCAAATTAAGGATCCTTCTACTTTTGAAAAAATTATGTCTAATTACACTTTGAAAAGACGACTTGGTGCGTAGAATCAGAATAGTTAACAAAATTAATAGTGGAATTGCAAGACGAAAATGGGAAGGATTTTGGTAATGATGTCTATGGTACTTTTCTCAATTTTATGTTGTGGTAGAGAACGTTGTGATGTAGAATCGAATGTCTACTATGTAATACTTGTAATTAAATGAAACATTAGAAAAAAGCAATTAGAAAAACAAAACAAAACTGACATTGTTTGCTTGCTTACCCTGCCACTTGCAGTACCTCTCAGCAATCTCTGAACAGCAGTCTGAAAACTGAGGCCAGGGTTACTGGTGCTGTTGCTACCTAAGGTTATCTCGAGCATAAAAGTACCTAATTTACAAATACGTGATATTATATAGGAAATAACATGAGTAAGTGTGGATGTACAATAGGAAGTCATCAGGGTCATAAGGGCCACTGGCCAAGTAAAGTTAACAAGCGTCAAACCAAAAGTGGGCTTTCGATTGTAAGTTACTGCAAGTGGTTTTTCCGATTGATACGTTGAATATGATCATTTTTATATCAAATTGATCTTAATGACTAAGCCCTCCAAGTAATAAGTAATAAGGTAGTGAAAGACGAGCAATATAGATATACATATGAACCAATGGTGGCTTGAGGAGAAAATGTTTACATTATAAGCAATCCTGTTGTTCAGATAGATTCTTTAAAATCTTTCACACCGTGTTGTTTATAGTGACCGTAGCATTACAAAAATTCCATTTCATTAACAGCGAAGCTTTTATTAACGCTGTACTTGAGGTATTTGTGTGACATTTAGGAAGGTTAAAATGACAGTGACATAAGTGGTAAGTCTTCAGCTTCAACATTTCCTAGTTTTATACTATAGAGCCTCCATAGAGCAAGACTAGCAAGGAGATTTTAAATTAAAAACAAAACAAGTACTGTCACATCTTGCCATATCAGTAACCATAGAGAAATTAGAAATTCCATGTTCATTTGTACGAAGAAATCCTAAAATATCGATCAATTAGAGCTTTAAGGTGTGCAAATCCTATAGAATATAATATATATATATATATATATATATATATATATATATATATATATATATATATATATATATATATATATATATATATATATATATATATATACGCATAATAAGGATATTTTAGCCTGTCTGTCTGAGGATTACGGGAAGCAAGAAACTTAAGTGAACTAGAACGTCGATTATCCATTATCAGAACTCACTACATGTCCCCCGAGTTTTTCCCTTGGTGACTTATGACGGTCATGTCATGTCAGATCTCTGACAAATAAGTACGTACGGTTACCACACATTTGCTTTTCACACAATATGATTGTTTCTTTTAACAATTTTACCGCCCATTAGTCCTTTGTCTATATTACGTCTGGGTTTGGAGAGATTGGAATGCTAGGCTATTTAATTTTTTATTGCGATCCAGGACTGTGAACAAAAGAAACACAATGTACAGCGGTGCGTTTACTTCATGGCCACCCAGTTTGTTGTTGTCAGTGTGGGCCTTCAGGAAAGGTCTCGACAGTAACAGTGCAATGATGTCGCTCATTTCCACGAAAAGTATAAATTCTCTAACTTTTGTGAGATGTCTTAACTGGTGAAATCTAACAACATCAACGAACATCAAATCTGCTACGACTCCCGCTATCATTATCTTACTGTTTACGTCTACTTCATCATGTCTACTCCACTGAAACGCAAGCTCAACGTCCTCGATCTGGACAAAAAGCTGTGCATCATCGATCGCATGATCGAGAAAGGTGAAAGTGCTAACAAGCTTGCAATGAGTTTGGTGTCGGGAAATCTTAGATAACCGACATTAAAAAGGCCAAGGGCAAGTTACGTGACTTTGCAAGCACCGTGACAGCAGTAGTAGTAGGGGAAATTTGGATAGAAGGATAAAGGGGGATCCCCCGCACTGACATCCTGTCTATACATACAAGAATAAGGGGAATTCCAGTAGTAGGGGACATGTCTATACATACAAGAATTAGGGGAATTCCCCTACAGAGTCATATCCGCACTGACATGTCTATACATACAGGGGAATTCCCCTACAACTCTGTAGGGGCTTCGTCGAACACTCTGTAGGGGCTCCGTATGGGAGTCACTGCGTCAGCTTATGGAGTTAAATTACATAACCATTTAAACCGTACAGCCTCATGTATCGCTCGAGTGGCGGACTAAATCTTTCCTGGTTTTGTATTTCTAATGCCTGATGAACTATGATCTGAATAAGGGCTGAGTTGCATTCCCTTTCCCCTGACGGAGTTCCTTTTGGAACGGGAGTCCCTGGCCCTGATGGAGTCTCTTTCCGAAGGGATGTGGCTTTTTCTTGTATTTGCATAAGCAATTGTCGATATTGAACAAAGTAATGCTTATATTTCTCCCGCCTCCTTGCCACACCCGTTTTCCCTTGTATTAATTCAATCACAACACCTGGAATAGGAGTTAAGGCTAACAGGACTGACACTGCCAGAATTGCTGCTATGACGGCCGAACTGACAAGAATTCCCTTAGTCACATTAAGAGCCATATCAATTTGGCCCATCAATTTATAACTGTGACGATATGCAGCGCTAGTTCTTTCGATATAGTCGGCCAACTGTTCAACACTTTCAACAACTGAGATGTGCATTTTTTACTGTATATGTAAGGGATGATAAAGAATAATTGAAGTAATGTAGAGGTACAATATGGCAGAACTGGAGCGTTATGCATCTATGAGAAATTGTATTCTTCTGTGTAAGCATTTCACAAAATTTTCACAATTTCTCGCAGATGCAGAGCGAGAAAACATAGTTCTCGATGATTGATTGCGAGAATTCAATTTCTCGCAGATGCATGCAAGAAAGCACAGTTCTCGCAGCTTGATCGCAAGAAAGTATGTATTCTCGCTTACTTCTCGTAATACAGCGAGAAAGTGTCCATTTCTCGCAAATTTCTGTACTAGTGTTTGGCGAATGGTTAAAAACCCTGGCCGCAAAAAGTGCTACTGCAATACCTGGTTTAAAAACAGGTGGATCGGTCATCGGATTCGTTAGCAAACAGCTATGGATATTTTTGACAGGTTTGACATTAGTAATAATAAATAAAATTATGTATTGATACAGAGTCTAACAAATTATGTATTGATATATGACCCTGCGGAGCCAGCATGTTTGGCGAAAAGAATATTGCAAAGTTTCTTTCTAAAAATAAATATCTCTTCGGTTTCTCTGTCGAATTGGAATTGTGCAAACTCTGGTGGGTAAATTGTCATATCCTTCGAGCAATTCCAGGTATGCGACTCAAAGACGATAATCTATACCATAACATATTAGCTTTCATCAAGGAATGCCAAAAGACTAACTTGTTTAAGCGTCTAGAATTCATAGCCGTATTCAAGGATATTGAAGACGACCAGGAGGCTCATCACTCCAAAAATATTGGGTTCTTCGACTTATTCGCGACACGGGTAATCAATTTATATTTCAGTCAGACGGAAATACTTATGTAAAGATGTGAATTGTTCTTTTTTGACTTACTATATACAATACGCGAAAATGCCATATGACAGATCACTGTTACTGACTTTCAGCAGCTGAAAACCACAAGGAACGAAGGCCAAAAGGACCCGTCATGTGGTTACACATAATCCAAGTCAGGCAATGCCAAATGAGACACTTTACATATGATGTCCGAAGTTAGAAAGCTGAGTAGTATTAGTTCCAGATACTTTCGATCTGATTTTTAATTTCGAAGTATATGCTATCGATTTTCAGGTAGTTCAAAATATTGCAAAAAGTAGAGTCAAGTGCATGGTCCTCAAATTTGAAGGGCAGGTACTTCTCAATTTGGATAAGCATAATTTAATTGAATGTTATCGTGATCTCTACAAACATAAAAAAGGAGAGAACAGACATGACGCTTAACGGAATTCAGAACAAGAATCTGAGAAAATTAAGAACGAGACCGAGCAGTGGAATTAACATTCTGACGATCTGTTACTCTTTTACTCATGTGGTTCAAAATATGCTATCCAACTGACTCATCATCTCATAACAGGCCATGGAGTTACATATCTGGGGGCGTTAGGTGGCCATATCGAATGGGAAATTACACTTGCACATGTCTCCCAATTAATTCAAGTAGACGATCTGCAACCACTTATAATTATCAGTTGAGTAACATTCAGATGAAATATGAAACAATTAAGGATGACACCCTCACGAGAAACACTGCCGGGTATTACAAAAATGGCAAAAGTTTTCTCTATGAACATGTACAACATTTTAGAACAATCCCACTCAATGAATCGGACACGATTATCAATGAAAATGTTAATGTGCCATGTCGTAGCATGAGAGGCATCCTGGTACTCTTCACTAAAGATCAGAAATGGTCAGAACTGAATAGCGAACTTTTCACGTATCCGAACAGTGAATCTGTGTCTGTAACAATCGAAGGCATTGCAAATAAGATTTATGCCCAGAAGATGTTACCAAGACATTTTTGGAGAGAAGCACGATGGTATTTTGCTGGAGATAAAGATTGGTGTGAAATTGATATAGATGAAAGGATTATTTGAAGCATAAATTCTGCCTGTTTATTGATCTGCGTAGCTTTCAAGATATTGAATTTCATGGAAATGGACTAAGAGTAATGAACACAAAAGATGGTGTGCAACTTGAAATCCGAAAAAAGGATAATTACTTAAGGACACCAACGACAGCGATCATGATGATAAAATGTTGGACCAGGTCTACGTTATCAGCGATGCAATGGTCTCTATTGAGAACAATAGGTTAAAGTCTACACTATTTTAGTCTCCAAAGCGGCTCTGTAGGGTCTCCGTAGGCCCTATCAGAACGGTTCCTAAGGGGGGACACATATCCTATTGGTATTGCTTCTGCCAGCCATTCTTTTGTGTCTGGATCATATAACTGTAAACATTTGATATCATTTGGCGCCATCACAATTTTACTACGGTTTTCATTCCTAATCTCACCAGCTTTCCGCACAAACTGTACAAACTGTGCCCGCTCGGTCTCTTTCCTTCTGAATGCACCAGTTTCAAAGAGATCCTTATAGTCTTCAAAGTTTAGATGTTTACGAACACATACATCTTTTATCCCCTTATTTTTTTGTCTCCGAAGTTGGACTATGAAAGGCATATACTTTCGAACAAATGCCGACAAAATCAAGAATAGGTTCTCCATTCAATTCATCTTTAAATTTACCTATCACTTTTTTGTTAATCTTCAGAAAATCGGAGGCTACCATACCACTGGTATCATATATCGATTTCTCGCCATTCTGTTCTACATCTTCTCCAACTATTTCATTGAAAGTTATGTCAGGAGAGGGAAGGGGCACACTATATATGAAACTATCAGTATCTATGTAGGCTAATCATATTCCAGGGAACCGCTCACGAAAGTAATTGTAATGCGTGTCATACATAAGTAGCTTAGACAGTTTAAGCACTGCTGGGCCAATGAAAAATGGCTTTACATATCGATGCTCATAAGTTTTCATTTCCAACAGGGCACTCTCGCAGGAATCACCATCCTCTTTACTAGTTATGAGCGTTATATGTTTCATCTTTTGTGTTATGCTTCTGGATTTTTTCACAGCCATAACCCACCACAAATTTAAAGTCTCTGTACTTTCGAACATCTTTTGTCTCGCCGAACATCGCGTAAATCATCAGCTTATAGAAATTCTTTTCAAAGTCTGTCTTTCCCTTTGCCCTCATTTGTGTGTTAAAGTCGATATATTCGTGAGACACGGCGCCTCTTCGAAGGCAAGGGCTCTTTGGATCTTTTTCAGCCGCATTCCCATTGGAAGATAGAATTCTAGCAACTTGTAATGTAAGACGTACTGCTCTCTGTCCATGAGATTCGTGATCAGTTGACTGCTCTGGCGCGGAAATTCGTAGTAATGCGGATCAGGGGCAAACCACTTTCTTCCTATGACCTTCGAATTGACACACCTCCTTAGGAAAAATTGGCTGAGCGGTGTCTGTCCCACAGTATATCTGATGTATTTGCAACTCTTCAGTCTTCGCATAACCTCGCCCAAAACGCATACAAATACACTTCCGTCTGTGCTCATTCTTACAATTATTACGAGAATTATGAAGATGACTTAATGCAGTAATTGGTAGGAATTGGGCGCGGTCTTCCTCGCAGACTATCAGTAAGATATTGGCTGTCGCGGGCCGTGACCCACTGTTGTAAATGACAGTTCTGTCGGACGGGTCAGGATCACTTTCATAAATCTGAAATACTTGGAGTTTGACACCTGGATTTTGCTGCTCGAAGCGCTTGAATATGGCAGCCTCGGCGGGCGTAGGAAATGGTATTCCATCCCAGCAATAGTCGGCGATGAACGGAGCATATGTCTTCCAGTTCCTTCTAGTTTGACCACATTTCTCGCAAAATTTATTATATTTGAAGCTTGCCACGACTGCATACTGGAAGCCTTCGGGGCACCAGGGCCGTCAGGCAGAATCAGATTACTGACACAATGCTTACTTTTTAGCCAACAAGGCAATTGAACCTGTTTGGTTCCGCCAGGGGAGCCTGCTCCCAGTAGAACTTCTACCAGATTTACTTTAAAATTAAGTATCTCCTCGAAAACAAGACCAGAGCCTTCAACATTTGCAATTGTTTCGAGTGCATGCTCGTATTTATATATTAATTGCTGTTTCATATCCGACCATACTCCCTCTTCTTTTGGGCATATGCCTTTTAATTTGACATACAATGGCCAAGTTTGCACACTTTGGTCTTTTGGATCCACCAATTTGACTTCCATTTCTGTATAAACGCGATACATGTTACTCTCTTTTGTGATGATGTCGATCCCTGCTATGTCCTCGACCTGCTTGACTTAGGGAAAATATTTTTCTAAAACTGCATCGCAAAAGGATTTTAGTAAGCGATGCTGCTTTTTGATGTTATAGGTTGTAAGTTTCCGAGGGCTGGGCGGGCGCTTTTCTTCATATTTCTTCACTAATTTGTCTCTAAGGCCATTGAAATAGATCCTCTGTTTTTTTGCCGAATGGCTCTTCTAGAACAAATACTTGGCCCGAAGCATCTGTTATATCTGAGCGGGTTATGGCGTATAAGTAGTTATGAGTGTCTAGGTCCCTGTTAAAATCAAGATCATATATATCTCCAAGCCGACTTATCTTATATTCATTGCCGACAATGCTCTCCATTATCAAGTGGATTATATACTATAAAAAATTTCTAAAAAAATATCTATTCTATGATATGCCCCCGCCATCATTTATTGATCGTATTCCTCCACTTCTTGATCGTATTCCGCCATTTGTTCTGCTATTTGTTTGTATTCCGGTTAATCCGCGAATTCTACCCTGATCCCCTTTTCAGCATTTATTGCTCGATATCTCAGGTATAATTTGAATAAGTTGACTTCTTCCACTTCGTAATTTAAAGAAGGCGCGACAATAAGATTCTCTATGATGAAAGAGAGGCTAATCATTTTCTTATTAACAAATAAGCGCGGCCTAAATGTCAATAATTCTATATTACTTCCCCTACAGAGTCCCCCTTCCATTCCGCCAGGGCCTTTGCTTCCCCTAGGGGTTCTGTTCCGATAGGGCTTTTGAAGATAACCAGATACAATAGCAGAATTTTCTCTGGCTGACAATGGGGTTAGTGTTATATCAATGCGTGTAGCGAAATCGCCATTGTCAAGCCTTCTGAATTTAAATTTAAAATATAGTGTGTCTCTACCTTTCTTACTATAGCATTTAATGGGACGGTAATATGCTGTGTCGTCGTAGTCGGCGAACACTGCTGCTGCAAGCCTGCTCGTTGGAACACAGCCATAACCTAATGTCCGTATTTTTAATACATCTCATAAATTTTTAAGAGTTTCATCCCAAGATACACACATTTCATCGCATGTGGCGGGATCATTGGAGCCAAATTTAGGTTTGATTGGGAAAGTTAATTCTAGATTGTCTACATATATCTTAGGATCTACATAGTCTCCTATCCTGAATTTGCCGTCATCGATACTAACTTCGATATCGTCATTTCCCAGCATTTCTCTCGCATCTGAGATAGAAAGTATACCATTGCATATCCTAGTGTATCTTATGCGAAAATTACATTTAAAGAGAAATCTCTATAATATAGATAAATAGCAAAATGCCATTCATGTCATTTCACGATAAATACTTGGCCGGGAGCCCGCTCCAGTACTGCTCAGTAATGCGCACTTACTTACAGTACTTACTGTGCACTTATCAAGTAGTTCCAGCCACCACATTTTCCACTGGCTCCCAAATATTAAAACTTTCTGGATAACCGCGCCATTTTATTAGGTAGTATTTCTTTCCTCTATTTTTTTTCGTCTTCAGAATTCGTTCGACTCTATACAGCTCGTCTGCACCGGCAGTGCTCTGCAGCTCATTGGAATAGAAAGTGCCAAGTATTTCCTTACCATTCAGGTCCTTTATCTTGTAAACGGGCCGCGTTCCCAGTCCAGCTGCGTACACGACTTTTGTAACTATGAAGATCTCCTCTGTATCCTTTCCGGAAAGTGCTCTTGTATTTTGTAATTCGGACCCGTTCTCGGCCGAACTGACAAGAATTGCCTTAGTCACATTAAGAGCCATATCAATTTGGCCCATCAATTTATAACTGCGACGATACGCAGCGCTAGTTCTTTTGATATAGTCGGCCAACTGTTCAACACTTTCAACAACTGAGATGTGCATTTTTTACTGTATATGTAAGGGATGATAAAAAATAATTGAAGTAATGTAAAGGTACAATATGGCAGAAGGAGGAGAATATGTACCACTCGATGAATTAGGTTTACCAAATTTGGATGATGAGGATGCTGCTGATGTTTCTGAAATAAACATAGATGAAGAAACCGACCCTTTCCCGACTGACAGTTCACGCAGTAGCCCGCAGGTGGAACGTTTGACTGGACAAAGAGTAGAACTTACAAAGCAAATGGCTGACAATTACTTAGATCGGAAAAATATTACTGATCCGGTGTTGGTGTGTAGTACTAGCGATGAGATTTGAGTTACTGAACAGAATGACTGTAATTTTTCATGGAGCTAAACATGGTTTATTAGAGGACGTAACATAACAAAGCAGTGTTTGCCGAAAGAATTGCTCTAGCCTTAACTATCAGACCAGTCAACAAACCATTATGTAAATTGGCCTTTGTTGTCTTTCTCTCTGTCACTCACGAATAATTATGCAAATCGTCATGTCAATGATGTGTTGGATGTTTATTTCCTTGCAGGTCTGCAGTGTGCTCGCCATGTCCATTAATTGTCTGGATTCAGTAAAGCACACTTTACGATAAAAATCTGCTAGGGCCATACGATTCCTGATTAGGTACATAGATTTAGCACTATTCAATGAGGCCTCTCAGGGATTTTTGAAAAATAGACCTAAAATTTGCCACAAACTTGTCATTGTCATTGCCCGGGCCCAACGTGTTACTATTTCCTTCGAGACAGCGACAACAGATAGAGTGGTATACAAAAGACAAGCTTTATCTCAATTGAACTTGGCACTAACAATTGAGAACTGTAAAAATTATGAGAACTAAAGGTATGAGACCGTCTTCACCAGTATTGAGGGAATGCATGTGGTAAACTCATGATCTTTCCTGATTGGTTTGATCATAGATATCCATGGTTTGATTTATCCAAAGAATTGATCAAAGCATTAACAGACTGGATATTTCTCACCTTGCTTCAAAAACACTCCCATCTCCCATTTCTAAAGCGAGGGTAGAGGCCCAGGTGTCATCGCAAGTGTTGTAACATATACCTGAACATTATGCAACTTTATTTGATTGCATAAAGGTGCATAATTTGCTCACATGTTCACACACGTGAGCATATGTTGCAGCGATGTCTGTCTGTCTGTCTGTCTGTCTGTCTGTCTGTCTGTCTGTCTGTCTGTCTGTCTGTCTGTCTGTCTGTCTGTTGGTCCGATATCTCAAAAACGGCCAATCAGATCCGAATCAAATCTGGTACATAGATTAGGTTAGCAAATGGCAAGAACTGATTAGTTTTTGGTGGGTGTGATTTGAATACTTTTTGCTCATTTGCATAATTAATGATTTTAGAAAAAACGGATATACATTAAAAGCAAATGCACACAATTTGATGGGATTTGCTACAAATGTTGATCACATAAAGATATATCAGCAGTGGGAACCATTAAGGGGTGACATGAAAGATAGTTGCTAATTTGCATATTAATGAACTTTCCTAATTAGGGATATATATATATCTGATTTGACACGATCAAAATTGACCAAACTTGCTACATATATTGGAGATATTATGATACAACATTATTTAAAATCATTAAGCATTCTTACTTCAGCCAATTTCTAATTTACATATTTAATGAACTTTGCTGAGTTACGAATATATATCTGAAGTGACTGGACCAAAATTGATGAAACTTGCTATATACATTAAAGATACTATGATACAACATTATTGAAACTCATTTAGCAGTTTTACTTCAGCCAATTCCAAATTTGCATATGTAATGAACTTTCCTAATTAGGGATATATATCTGAATCAACTTGATTGTAGTGGTTGAAACTTGCTGTAAACATCAAATATACTGTGATTTTACATTATTGAAAGTCAAAAGACATTTTTACTTCGGCCAATTCCTAATTTACATATTAAATGAATTTTCATAATTAGGGATATATATCTGAATTGACTTCATCAAAATTGATGAAACTTGCTATGTACATTTAAGACTCTATGATACAATATTATTGAAAGTCATTCAGCATTTTTTCTTCAGCCAATTCCAAATTTGCATATTTCATGAACGTTACTAATTAGGGATATATATCTGAATTGACTTGACCAAAATTGACAAAACTTGCTACATGCATTGGAGATACTATGATACAACGTTATTGAAAATCATTAAGCATTTTTACTTCAGCCAATTCCTAATTTACATATTTAATGAACTTTGCTAATTAGGGATATATATTTGAATTGACTGGACCAGAGTTGATGAAACTTGTTATATACTTAAAGATCAAAGTTGGCAAAACATGCTGTGTACATTGATGATTATACCAGGTTAAAACAATATTGAAAGTCATTCCACATTTTCATGTCAGCTAATTTATAATTAGCATATCTAATGAGCTTTCACAGCTTGGCATATATGGCTTGAAGGACTTGGCTAGAGGCAATTACACTTGCTATATAAAGTGGTGGTACAATGACAGCAGTCAAAGAAGGTATTTTTATTCTAGCTAATTACGTATTTGTATACTTCATGATCTTTTAGAGTTAATCGGCTGTGAATATTGTTCATTATGTTGATCATAATACTTTCAATTAAGTTGCAAACATGTGCCAGAGGTTCAAATTTACACATAACTGCAATAACAATGAAACACGTGAGCATTTTCAGTTCATATCTGGTTTTAATGAGCAATTAAACAATTTTATACAAGTGCATGAAGATGCATATAGGCGCCACCACTGCCTATTTACACACCTTTATGCACTGCATAAAGGTGCGTACAGGAGCTGACAAACTTTACGCAAATTTATGCAATTGCATTAAGAATGTTAAATTTGGATTTCCATCCTGTGATTGAAATAGCATTTAAAGATGTGAAACTAGTGTATATCATTCACTTAAGTCCATAGACATTAAATGTGTCACTCACGACAGAATTACAAGCAGATTTCAACTCTTAAGGGGGAAGTTCACCGAGGATGATTTTACATAATATGTGACAGCTTTTGGGTCACTTATTCCAAAATAGCCGTTTTTGTCACTTATAATTCGCATGATTTTTTACAAAAACAAATAAAAGTAGTGGCAGAAGTTGCATTTTAGGGCTCCTCAACTCATTTTATTTTGAATCATGGGAAAATAGCGGCAAGCTTGGCGCTTTCATCACATGATACGGCTGGGACCATCTTATACCATACCATCTGTTGGGTATAGCATTGTCCACTCACTCACCTTAGGCTTTGCGTATTTGTAGAACTTAAACAATACTTATGCAAATACGCAGAGCCTGGTGTGAATGTGGATGACAATGCCATATCCATCGGAAGATGGTCCCTGCCATATCATATGATGAAAGTGCCATGCTTGGCACTTTTTCCCAAGACTCAAAATATATAGTGAGTTAATGAAGCCGTAAAATACAACTGCCACTGGTTTCAGCCATTTTTGTAAAAAATTGTGCAAAATATGAGTGGCGAAAATGGCTTTTCTTGAATAAGTGACCAAAAAGCTCGCATGTATATAAACATCAGCCTTGGTAAACTTCCCCTTTAATTTATACAGCATTAATGTGTGGAACAATGGAAAGGTCTGAAAACTAAATGACATCTGATAACTTTTCTGTGAATCACCATTCTTTATTTGCTGATCTTTTTTAAAAATATTGTCACATAATCCTGGAAATGCTCGTTCGGGTTATAGTAAAACATTTATTTCTTTAACCTGAGTGGACAGTTTCTGCTGGTGGATATTTACTTGTCCCCGAGTCTGTCTGATAGCTCAGTAAAAAGCTTCGTGCTTTTCCGATTACTATATGTGTGTTTGTACTGTGTCCATGTGTCGTCTGCTCCATGCACGCTGGACGGTTGCTGTGACCAACTCTTTTGGGTTGGAAACGGTAGCCTACTGGTTTTGTGTGAGGTCTAGCAGCTAGGCGATGTTGCCGTGAAGTGTGTGGGGGCTCGAATCCCGTTTGGGTTATACTAAAAAATTTATTTCTATCTCCAACCCCAAAAGGTTTAGTCACTGATAGTGCTCTTGTTTTGATGTAGAGTAAATACATTTCTTGGCAGCAGTATTTTGTTTTTTATAGCGAGGTTTGACAAGTTTTGTAGCATAATCAGGCGCATTATAGAGAGCGCGCTTTTTCGGTAGCTGCTCACAGAATTCCCTTGATGTTTCTATGCGAAACGCATCTTCCATTTATTCTTTCAAAACACAACTTAAAACCTATCTCTTTAGGAAGGCGTACGCTGTACAATAATTCTATTTCTCACTGTGAGGAGAAAGACGTTTTTTTTATGTAACTCCATTAGTGTTTTTCAATTGTGTTTAAAAAGTTGAACAATTTAGCGTGTACAATTTTAATATTTTTACCAGACTGCTCAGTTTTACATTAGCTCGCGTGTGTGTGTGTGTATGTGTGCGCGCACGTGTGTTTATGTATGTATATGTTTATGTGTGCATGTTTTTTATGTTTCTTATTGTTTTTATGATAACATATGTACTTTTTTTATCTATAAGTGTTGTAAAGCGCATTGAGATTGTATACTATCATGTAATGCGCTATAGAAGAAAAAAGGATATTATTATTATTATTATTAAATGGATATCTGTTTCGTACTACACTGTCCTTCCATGTTGAATGACCTGTTCTGCAATGTGAAACAACCATCTGTCAATAACGAAACTGGGCTGTCTTGCAGCCATTTGCCATTTGGATAGTATCAAAACTATGAATCAATAACTTTTACGCTTCTTGTTTATTCGGTTGTCTAATATAGTTCAAATATATCTGGTTACTATCTCTGGTGCATAATTAGGGGTTATAACATAAAGCACATGTACTCTGAGTTTTGTCACAGTCTCTTCTTGCCTCCGATTCCGCCCTGCGCCTGGTACGCAAACCATAGACGAATGTATATACACATAAGACGAACCAAGTCAGAAAGCTAACTTACTATGTGGACTATGCCATGATGTCATATACCGCATTCTATTTACTTTGAGAATGAGAAAGTTCGTTTATCACGTAACCGTCGATTGTTCTTTTATTCGCAAAATTAATATCTAAAACTTTATGTGCTTCATACAAAAATGCTCATTTCGCGTTATTTTCGGCCGTGCTAGAAAGACACATCGCCAAAATATCAACGTCAGCAATGTTCGCATCATCTCGCAAAGAACGTTCGGCACCTTTACTTTACTGACGTTAACTCCGCCTACCTATGCGTGAGTGACAGGAATATTGCTCATGCTTATGTTTTGGCGACGCGTCTTTCGAATTCGGCAGAAAATCACACGAAATCAGTATTATTGAACCAGATAAAGTATCAGGTATGATGGAATCTCGTGTGATTTTCGGCCGCGTTCCAAAGCACACAAGCTGAACATCGGCCAATTTTATTTTTCATCGAAATATACACCTCTTACTGCATTACTTGCAGAAAAGATTAGGAGAATATCTGTACTTTACCTGGATCAAATTTGAAAGGATTAAAATGATGAAATGACGTTTCAGATACACAGGATTCTACTACTAACGCTTTATAGGGTATGTACGGTGCTGCAGACCAAAATGAACGATCAGAGCAGCTTAAGACTGGTGTTTTAGAGGCATGGTACATATTCAAGAGACATTTTATTTGATGCTCATTATAAAGTAATAACATATCAAACAGCATTTTTGCAAAAAATAGGATATTTTGTAAGATATAGATCGCTAACGGTATTATTGTATCATGTAAAATTTCAAAAAGGATTTACAGATGTCAAGAGGTGTAATTCTTGCAGTGGCACGTAACACATATCCGTTTTTATCGTTAAGCTGTACCAGTTAGCTAACTGTCTAGATGTTTAAAACCATGCGAAAGTAGTAGTCGAATTCTGTTGTCGCTGTCAGGATCAATATATCGAAATTGATGATCGACCACAATGTGGCATAATTATTTCTCTTACACACTTGGAAAGACCACGCATGGTTGTAACCCCTTTACAAAAAGTAAATTAGTCTTGACTATACAATATAGTAAAGACCACCATGGTAAAACCTTTGCAACATTGGTCTCTGTCACTATGTTGTTTTATGTTAGTGCTGTATATCCACAACACATTTCAGGTGACATTTCAAGGTTTTCATTAGGTGAGCTTTACACTGTAAGGAATTTAGTTCCAGTAAAGAGTTTTATTTCTCCTGAAGGTAGTAGGTGAAAGACTTAAACTACTGCTCAAACTTTCCTTAATAAAATTGTCATCCATTGTCTTGCTAAATCAACAATAAAAGTCGGGGGTCACCGTCCAAATTTTGGTTCTAAAGAAACTAATAACTCAAGATTTACCAATATTTTAAATTCAAAATGGCCGCCATCCCTGTGTTCATTCTATAGAGGAAAAATAAAAATTTCGATTTTCGGAAAAATAAGCCGGTTAAAAGTTTGCTGGCCGATAGCGTTTCAGATAAAGTGTCTGCACACATGGTTTATGACAGCCTGTCGGTGAAATCGACAAAGACTTAGTGCTAAAAACATAGCCTTGTTACCATGTTAATTCCTGGTACTGGCCTGTCTAGATGTCTAGATAATCCTGTCACAAATCATATGTTTAGACATTGTAATTACTAGATTGCACGTAAAGATGTTAATTTTTGTCTGTGCCAGGTACGCTGTCTATCTATTTCTGTCAGTGATGTTTGTACACCGCTCAGGGAAAAACAACACGTCATCTCAGTACCAGTAATAAAACAAATTCTAATTTCAGCAATAGTAAGCGACACGGAAAACTGTGACAGTTCGCTGAAAGTTCAGTTAGGGCATTGTACACTAACTCTAGTCTAGGATTTAATGTTTTTTCAAGTATATCTACAAACTTTTATTTCAACATGGTGTTGATAATATAAAGAAATAATTTCAAAATATCACTTTTAAGGCAACAACAATGGCAGTGGTGACGGTAAAAGTTGGATGAAACTTCAACAGGGTCATCGTATTTTAATTCAGACGTTTTACTAAATTCAACAACGCACCTGTAGAATTTTCAGACACACCCTGGCTGAAATATAACGACAGCCAGTTGATGGATATCAAACAAAAGACACACCAATCTAACAATGAATAGTGTACTAGAATGGTCTAGTCCTGTTGTATAGAATTCGTCAATTAACATACATGCAAGAATCGAACTGTCTCTAAAAATGGCGTGACACACTCCTTCAATCAGTCTCTCAATATTAATATCGACCATATGTTCATTTTGACTCCCTGCTTATCGAAAGTCTCTGCTGTCTCTTCGCTATGTTTTTCGATTCCCAAGTTCCATTATACATCGTGCTATTTCTCTCATTCTCCTGAATAAAAAAGATATAATTTCGATCGGTACAGCAATTTTCAGGAAAAGACGGGTCTTTATTTGTGCCTTCAAATTACTGAAAACAATTGTGAATGCATAAACAGTAAACCTGAACAACATTTTAATGGAAAAAGGATGATATATGTATATTAAGACATAGTTTCATTGATCTTAGAAAGAGATTTTAAGAATGAATCATTCCGTCAATGTTCATATCTACGAATGCCAAAATATTGTGGTATTTTCGCGGTCGGTCTTATAAAAAAATTATAGGTTACTGGATTTCTGCTGCTGAAGAGACCCATTTGTAACCTGAACTTGCCATGAGGACCAACCTGTTCGTATTACTGTTACGAACACATTTTTTAAAACAAAGATCGACTCGAGCTCTGCACGTAATTTATTGTCATAGCAGGTGACAGCTCGATATCAAATGGTACCCGATCAGAAAATAACCATAGACTTCTTTAGGTTTTACGTCGAATTCAACAGTGAACTACCTCATATTTTTGGCTTCATAATGTAAACAAACGGTTACCTTTCAGCATCAGGTATGCAGGCACAATTTAACAAATAGCCAATAGCCGGCGACTGACTAATTAAAAATAGTAACAGTGAAAAAACCAGAACTTCATTACCCGTATTCTAATCATGCACTTTTACTCACGACTTAAAATGTTCCTTTGGCATGTAAATTATCAATCTTATTATCAAACTTATTATTAAACTTTAAAGCCTCAATAATGCTAGATTTTATGATGATTTCACAATTTATATTTAAATGTTACCCATAACTCCTTGTTCTTCTCCCAAAAGAATGTTGATATACACAGCATCCAGCTTGTTAACTCAGCGCCTATGGTTGTAAACTGCATTGTTATTGATTAATGACTTCTGGTTAGGACTACAATTCAAATGTAAACAATAAAAAACCTTTTTAAACATTTCAACAATAAGTTGACATGCTTAATATTGGGTGTTTGAACATTCTCTTGGGAGTAGCATAAGAAGTTGTAATGATTTATAAAATAACAATATTGACAAAATCATCGATAGTTAACATAACTGGAACTTTAAAGGGGTCATCGTACTTTGACTCAGAGCTTTTAATAAATTCAACAAACTCATCTGAAGAACTTCCAGACACACTCTAACTCCTGTAATATAACGACGGGCAATTAATGGACACCAAACAAAAGACACACCAATCTAACAATGAATTATATGCAAGAATGGCCTAGTCCTATTCTATAGAACTCGTAAATTCTTAAAATAACCTATATGCAAGAATCGAACTGCTTCTAAAATGATGCGACACACTCTTATAATTAATCTCTCAATATTAGTATTGATATGTTCATGATATGTCCCCGCTTATCAAACGGCTCAACTGCCTCTGTACTGTGTTTTCCGATCCCAAATTTTCATTATACATAGTGCAATTGGTCCCTTTTTTGAAAAAAATATTTCGATCACTTTAGTTGTTTTTATGACAGGACAAGTCTTTATTTGTTCAGTGAAATTAAAATTTTCAATGTATAAAGAGTGAACCTGAACAACATTTTGATGGAACGATGAGGATGAGTTCATATAAGGGCTGGAATCATGAATGCCCATGCTGAAGAAAGCCCTTTTGTAATCTGAACATACAATGACGACCGACGCCAGTAACTTATCCCTTATGGAGGTATTCTGTGTACTAACCCCAAATTCTATTGTATTTCAATAACGTTTAATATTCAGCGGTTATTATGATTTTAATTAATGCATGCCGTGGGTTAGAAACAACAGAATTGTAGCATGCAACGCACGGGCAAGTGATAATTTGTATATATGTATCTTTTCTTATGTTGGTAGGGATCAAAGTTTTGGATGTCATCTTATTGTATTCCTTATGGCGTTTGGTATCCGACATCGCTAAGATACTGTATAAATGGACACACTGACACACTCAAGGGGAGAGAACTAACTGTGACACTAACTCAGACAACACCGACTCACTCAGCCTCACACTCTCAGGCAGACTCACAGACTAATGTATCAGTGGCTGGCCCTTGAGGCCCAGCCATGGTGCTGTATTCAATCAACAAGTTCAAGTTTTATATCACCACTCGTCGTCAGTTTACAGCTTCATTCTAACGATATGAGAGTACAAACCAAAAGCACTTCCCACAAATTTACAGTGCAAATCCCAAGAAATCCCCATACATTAAAAGTGAAAATCCGATAAATTTACGGTGCTAGTAAAAACATCAACGTGGTTACAACGGCACTGAATATCAGATTAAACAAATAATAGTTTTTGCTTAACATTTGAGCTGGGGTCTTATGACCTTCATAACGGAAAGATTTCTTCTCTAAATGAATATTGACATTCCTGAGGTCCACTAGAACCAATCTTACCTTTTTTGCTCTCTGCAACAGAAAGGTTTTTGACACAAAAAGGAGAAGACGAATGCTTGGATATGCAACCGTTTTCAAGTAATTGCGAAATAGCGTTGTTCACAACGCTCATGCTTCCTGCATGAAAAATTACTACTTAAAGAAATAAGTGGAGGGGATTGAATTGCTACATTTTACAAGTGGTATAGCCACAAACTGATGACGTCAAATCCCCGTAAACAAAACACAGACGCCTTATAATTATAGCACTGTGTATTGTTTACGGCGATTTGACGTCATAAGTTTGTGGCAATACCACTTGTAAAATGGTCCGTAAGCGGGAGTAAAGTCAAAATTATGTTCATGAGACTAAACAGGATTAGAGGCTGATCCTCGTGTTGATTATGCAGAAAGTTTGTTGCACTGGTCGTTGCCTGCTCAGTAGAGATTGGTGAAGTGCATCTGTTCTGCAAATGCCGCCGCCTGAGCAGATCCCAAAGCTGGAAGCTGAAGTACTGGACGAAGACGGATACAGGTTGCCATGTATAGGTTGTTAGAAACTCTGTGACTGAATCTTCACTGCTGAGACACACTAGGAACAAGAATATGACGGCCTGATTGAATGGGAACACAGTTACTTCGTTCTTCTTTATTTTCTGTTCTGCTCTCCTCTCCGAGCGTTGCATTCATTTTTCGTCATCGGTATCGAACGAATTCGTCAGACATCTATTATATTCGTTGACGGTCCCCAGCCGAATTCGCTCTTGTCTGGCAATTGAATTCTTTATATGCGATAACTAACGAGACAAATACTTTGCTTCAGGGACTTCTTTGCTTTTACGTCGGCCCCTTCCAGACTGCATACAAAGAGACTTCAATGTGGTCTAATACTTTCTCTTCGTGATCAGGCCACTCTCTAATGCCTGGTATACGGAACTTCGTAAGTTTCTCCTTCACCTTAACTTCTTGGAATTGAAGAAATTGTTTCTGAATTTTTCAAACTGAGCTCCCTCTTGAATTGTGCTGGTTTGCTTTCAACAACTGTCGAGAACAGGCCAGTAATGCCAGTGACGATGCTACGCCAGGTGGCATGGGAGTCAGCTCGAAGGTATGAATGTTCTCTGTGGAGTTGATTTTGTCGACATAATGGACTTTCAACTATTCGAGTCTTTTGAGAAACTAATGCCTATTCGTTTATCTTGCGAATCTATTTGAAATAGATATATGTTTCGCAGTACATTGTCCTTCAATGTTGAATGACCTGTTCTGCAAAGTGTAACAACCATCTGTTAATAGCCAAACTGGGCTGTCTTACAGCCATTTGAGATTTGGATTGTAGCAAAACTATTAAGCAACCACATTTACGCTGTTGTTCATTCAAATATATCTTGGTTGATATTCCTCGAGCATAATTAGGGGTTATTACATGAAGCACATTTACTTCGAGTTTGGTCACAGTCTCTCACTGTCACAATTAGCAAGTTCATTTATTACGTAACCATCGATTGATCTTTTATTCGCAAAATTCAAACCTGAAACAATATGTGCTTTACACAAAATGGATTCAACTTTCAGTTTTACAGCCGTGAACACAAACACTACGATAGCGTTTCAGATAAAGTGTCTGCACATATGCTTTATCGACAGCCTGTCGGTGAAATCGACAAAGACTTAGTGCTAACAAAATAGCCTTGTTACCATGTTAATTCCGGGTACCGGCTTTGTCTTTTGCTGACTGCATGAAATGCCTAAATAATCCTGTCACAAATCATATGTCTAGACATTGTAATTACTAGATTGCACGTAAAGATGTTAACTTTTGACTGTGCCAGGTGCGCTGCCAATCTATTTCTGTCAGTGATGTTTGTACACCGCTTTCGAAAAAAACAACACGTCATCTCAGTACCAGTAGTGAAACAAATTCTAATTTCAGCCATTAGTAAGCGACACGGAAAACTGGGATAGTTCGCTGAAAGTTCAGTTAGGGCATTGTACACTAAAGTCTAGGATTTAATGTTTTTTCAAGTATATCTATAGACTTTTTATTTCAACATGGTGTTGTTAATATAAAGAAAGAATTTCAGAATATCACTTTTGAGGCAACAACAATGGCAGTGGTGACGGTAAGTGGATGAAACTTCAAAAGGGTCATCGTATTTTTATTCAGACGTTTTACTAAATTCAACAATGCACCTGTAGAATTTTCAGACAAACCCTGGCTGAAATATATAGGACAGCTAGTTGATGGACATCAAACAAAAGACACACCAATCTATCGATAAATTATGTAAAGAATGGTGTAGTCCTGTTTTATAGAATCCGTCAATTAACTTACATGTAAGAATCGAACTGCCTCAAAAAATGGCGCGACACACTCCTTTAATCAGTCTCTCAATATTAATATCGACCATATGTTAAATCTCTCTCCCTGCTTATCGAAAGTCTCTGCTGTCTCTGTGCTATGTTTTTCGATTCCCAAGTTCCATTATACAACATGCAATTCCTCTCATTCTTTTGAATAAAATGTAGTATTGTCGATCGGTACCGTTGTTTTTAGGAAAAGATAAGTCTTTATTTGTGCTGTCAAATTATTGAAAACAATTGTGAATGCATAAACAGTAAACCTGAACTACATTTTAATGGAACTAAGAAAGATATGTTCATATTAGGACATAGTTTCAATGATCCCAGAAAATAATTTGAACACGGCATTATTCCGTCAATGTTCATGTCTACGTATGCGAACATATTGCACAGTGGTATTTTAGCGCAGTCGGTGTTATATAACTAAGAGTATAAGTACTTGATACAAGTACACAATACTACATCCAGCCCTGTTGTTTAAATGTTGTACAATTGCTAGTATAACAATTCTTTGGTTGACTATGTTTTGTAGCGTTACAGACTTCCATTGTACAGTGTACATTTCCCATTTACATAACTACATTTTCTTTGTAATAACTTACATTTCGTACAGTAGTTACATACGATTTCTGTTCCACTTAGTTTTGTTATTCAGTGCAGCTTTATAGCCTTTATTTAACATACTTTTTGTAGCGATATTTAATCTTGTGTTTCGTTAATCAGTGCAGCTTTATAGTCTTTATTTAACATACTTTTCGTAGTGATATTTAAAGGGACATTATCGCCATCTTTTGCCCCTTTTTTCACCAATATTGTTGCAAACGAAAAGTTGCTGATGTCGTTTAACTTATTGAAAGATGTCTAAAAAATGGTCGGCCATAGAAAACTTCCATCCAATTTTGCCTTCACTGTGTACAAAAACCTCGGGTCAGAGGTTCTAGGTGGGCTACTGTTAACCCCTGGCCTGATATTTTTCTACACAGTGTAGGCAAAATTGGATGGAAGTTGTCTATGGTCGACCATTTTTAGACATCTTTCAATAAATTGAACAACATCAGCAACTACACGTTAGCAACAATATTGGGGAAAATAGGGTCAAAAGATAGCAACAATGTCCCTTTATTCCTGTGTATCATTATGCAGCTTTATAGCCTTTGTTTCACATACTTTTCGTACTGATATTTAATCCTGTGTTTCAAGACTTCCATCTTTCCGTCTTTGGTAATAAAAACAAATTTTTCTAACTGCATACATCTGTAGCTTCCTCTATGTCAATGCATTCATATACTCCACCACATTGTACAATATGTGATTTCCTGAAACATCGAAGACTGCTCTCACCTACTACCAGCATCAGTCCTGAACTATCTATTAAATATGCATAACCTCGATCACTCTGACCAACCCCATGTTACCAAATATGAGCAAAGTGTCATTGACGCTATTTTTTAAATGTTGTTACCTCAGTATACTCACTTTTTACTTTGAAACTGTACAAACACTCTCTCAAACATATCAGTTTTATTCACTAATGATAACAGAAGGTGGCCTATTTGTTCATCAGAAGTGTTAATTCTCCAACATTGACATGGCGTGTTTGTGCTTTGAGATGGCGTTCAATTGAACGCCATCTCAAGCAGGGTCAGCTCCCAGTGCCTTGAGATGGCGTTCAATTGAACGCCATCTCAAGCAGGATCAGGCTTTGAGATGGCGTTCAACTGTACGCCATCTCAAGCAGGATCAGGCTTTGAGATGGCGTTCAACTGTACGCCATCTCAAGCAGGGTCAGCTAGCTTTCTTCCAAAAAAGACTGTACTAGGCACCAGCTACTGTGTCTACATAGCTGATGTTAGAAATCTTCAACAATATACGTAATAATTTTTAATTTTTCAAATTAAAATTTCAGAGACTATCAATGCAGGTTATTTTGTGTTTCAAATATGTCATAATGAAACCTATCAGAAAAAGATGATTTTTACCTGCATAAAAATAAGATTGTTGATGTTTAAGGTTGAAGATTTCTATTTGTCAGTTTCTTAATACTTTAAAATGTCAGTTAAATAGAGAGTGTGTGGAATTGAAATATTTTACATGAAAATGTCATGATTTGGTTAAGATCAGAAAATCCCAAATTAGGTGAGAAGGAGTTGCTCCCTCTTGAATTGTGCTGGTTTGCTTTTACAACTGTCGAGAAGAGGCCAGTAATGCCAGTGACGATGCTACGCCAGGTGGCATGGGAGTCAGGTCGAAGGTATGAATGTTCTCTGTGGAGTTGATTGTGTCGACTTAATGGACTTTCAACTATTCGAGTCTTTTGAGAAACTAATGCCTATATTCGTTTATCTTGCGAATCTATTTGAAATAGATATATGTTTCGCAGTACATTGTCCATCTATGTTGAATGACCTCTTCTGCAAAGTGTAACAACCATCTGTCAATAGCCAATCTGGGCTGTCTTACAGCCATCTGAGATTTGGATTGTAGCAAAACTATTCAGCAACCACATTTACGCTGTTGTTCATTCAAATATATCTTGGTTGATATTCCTCGAGCATAATTAGGGGTTATTACATGAAGCACATTTACTTCGAGTTTGGTCACAGTCTCTCACTGTCACAATTAGCAAGTTCATTTATTACGTAACCATCGATTGATCTTTTATTCGCAAAATTCAAACCTGAAACAATATGTGCTTTACACAAAATGGATTCAACTTTCAGTTTTACAGCCGTGAACAAAAACACTACGATAGCGTTTCAGATAAAGTGTCTGCACATATGCTTTATCGACAGCCTGTCGGTGAAATCGACAAAGACTTAGTGCTAACATAATAGGCTTGTTACCATGTTAATTCCAGGTACCGGCTTTTCTATTTTTGCTGACTGCATGAAATGCCTAAATAATCCTGTCACAAATCATATGTCTAGACATTGTAATTACTAGATTGCACGTAAAGATGTTAACTTTTGACTGTGCCAGGTGCGCTGCCAATCTATTTCTGTCAGTGATGTTTGTACACCGCTCAGGGAAAAACAACACGTCATTTCAGTACCAGTAGTAAAACAAATTCTAATTTCAGCCATTAGTAAGCGACACAGAAAACTGGGACAGTTCGCTGAAAGTTCAGTTAGGGCATTGTACACTAAAGTCTAGTCTAGGATTTAATGTTTTTCCAAGTATATCTATAGACTTTTATTTCAACATGGTGTTGTTAATATAAAGAAAGAATTTCAAAATATCACTTTTAAGGCAACAACAATGGCAGTGGTGACGGTAAAAGGTGGATGAAGCTTCAAAAGGGTCATCGTATTTTTATTCAGACGTTTTACTAAATTCAACAATGCACCTGTAGAATTTTCAGACACACCCTGTCTGAAATATAACGACAGCCAGTGGATGGACATCAAGTAAAAGACACACCAATCTAACGATGAATTATGTAAAAGAATGGTGTAGTCCTGTTTTTATAGAATCCCTCAATTAACTTACATGTAAGAATCGAACTGCCTCTAAAAATGGCGCGACACACTCCTTTAATAAGTCTCTCAATATTGATATCGACCATATGTTAAATCTGTGTCCCTGCTTATCGATAGTCTCTGCTGTCTCTGTGCTATGTTTTTCTGTTACCAAGTTCCATTATACATCGTGCAATTCCTCTCATTCTTTTGAATAAAATGTAATAATGTCGATTGGTACAGTTATTTTTAGGAAAAGACAGGTCTTTATTTATGCCGTCAAATTACTGAAAACAATGCATAAACAGTTAACCTGAACTACATTTTAATGGAACTAAGAAAGATATGTTCATATGAGGACATAGTTTCAATGATCTCAGAAAATGATTTGAACATGGAATCATTCCGTCAATGTTCATGTCTACGTATTCCAAAATATTGCATAGTGGTGTTTTAGCGGTCGGCGTTATAAAAAATCATAGTTTATTGCACCTCTGCTGCTAAAGAGACCCATTTGTAACATGAACATACAATGAGGACCGACTCCGTTGGTATTACCGTTCCAAACAAATTTTCCGTTAAACAGGGTCTACTCTGCACGTAATTCATTGTCACAGCAGCTTACAGCTCGATATCAAATGGGACGCGTTCAGAAAATAACCTCGGACTCATTTAGGTTTTTCATCGGATTCAACAGTGAACTAACTCATATTTTTGGCTACATAATGTGAACAAACGCTTACCTCTCAGCATCCTTGTATGCAGGCACAAATTAACAAATAGCCACTAGGTGGCGCCTGACTATAGTAACAGTGAAACAACCAGAACTTCGTTGCCCGTATTCTAAAAAAGCATTTTTTTCTCACGAGTTAAAGGTTTTGTTCGGCCTTTTACATATTCAAACTTATTATGTATTTAATATAAGTAAATTTAAGTTGAACTATTGAATGACTTGTTCAGATATTTGAATTACTATTTTAGATTTTGAATTACTATTACAAAGTACGTTTAAGAAAAAAAGTTGTCACCAAAATCTGCCTAGAGGGACTGATTTAGAACGCTGGAAAATCGTTTGTCTGTTTAAAAGAGCTGGCTTGAAGGTAATATGATCCTTGGAAGTCAAAGACTTAAACTTTTGCTCCAATGTTCCTTAAGGAATCTTTCGATCATTTACTTTCAAAATCAAGAATAAAAATCGGGGGTTACAGTGCAAATTTTGGTACTAGAGAAACAAATTACCCAAGATTAACGGACATTTGAAATTCAAAATGTCAACGGCAAAATCCATCATCATGCACAATTAGATTACTTCCTCGTTTCAAGTCATACCTCCAATCCACAGATGTCTGATGGAATCCTAACAGGTGACATAAATAACATGTTGGACCATGTTTCCATTTGTATGGCTATCAAATTCAAAATATTTTCTTTGCCAAGAGGACTAGACAAATCAAAGCCAATAACCTTCCTGTACAACACTACCAATGGTGGAAAATTAAATAAAATTACAAGGCCGACATTTCCAATGTGTTACGTCCATGTGAAAGTATTGTTAACACCTTCAACACACACCTTGAGGTTGCATGCCTGATGTGTACTCTTGACGCGACAGCTAAATCTAATGCCGGTCTCAAGAAAAACACTTAGCTGAAACGTCACAATCCTCTGCACATTAGTAATCACATTATAAAAATCATGATAGAAAATAGAACAAGCTTACTTTGAAACGAATGGAAGAAAGCTGGTTAACCGGTACCCTTACATAAAGGAGACATGTTTCTAGAACATCGCAATCGAATGAGATACAAGCTTCGTGTCGCGCAACGTCAACAGATCGCCACAAAAAAAGAAATAACTACTACAGCCAAATTATGTGTACTCAAAACGATGATCAAGCTATCATGTTTTCCAAGCTATTGGACAGACAAAGATCAACCCGTTTAACCTGCTCACCTAAGATCAACATTGACAACATAACCTACAGCTATAATGATACCATTCTCGCGTCGGAAAAACATTTCTCATCCATAGCTGCACCATTGGAGGAACCCCATTTCAGCTTAGAAGACAAACAGCAGACTCATCTTGATAAGTTATTCATTGAAAATATTTGCCATCCCGAGGAATATGACTTTGATGACTTTACTGTTAAAGAAGTGAAAGAGGCAGTGCCCTCTTTGAATAGTAACAAACACCTGATATTAATTATTTAACAGCTGAACATCTCACTCATGGTGTCATGCCGGCAATTCTGCTCCTCTGCTCACTTCTTAATGGTATCAAAAATCTTGAAAACATCCCAGAAATATTAAAATGTTCATCGATGATTGTAGTATTAATAGTAACAGAGGTTAACTTAGAAAGCTTACGCAATAAATCATTACTATGCTAAGTTTTCTTAGATGCCAATAAAAGCCTTTGACATAGTCTGGCATGACAAATTATTGGTCGAACTGTATAATCATAGAATTCAAGGCCACTTCTGGAATATTGTTGCAGAGCAGTACACTGATCAAACTTCAAGCATCAACTGGAATAACAAAATTTCAGATAGTATTCACCTCAAGCAAGAAACCAGATAAGGCAGTACTCTCTCTGCGGAATTATTTAAAGTTTACACATAGTACACTACGAGTCCTCCAGGATTCTAATCTCGGATTACGTATTCGTCATGTCTATCTCGGCAGTCCCACCTGTGCTGACGATAAAGCACTTCTATCCTCGATCTCATACGAAATAAACTCCATGGTTCAAATTGTTGAAGAGTGCGTAAACAACAAAAGGCAAAAAAATTAACGCCACAAAATGTGCCTAGATTACTCGCTTTGATAACAACATTCCAAGTTCTACTTCAAGTCATCCTGTTGTGAATAATGCATACATCCCTCCATGCAATTCAGCCATCCGCCTTTGAGTCTCCAAGACGAGTGATGGAAAGTACAACATTGCTCACAATATTCAACTTGCCAGAAGAACTATTTATCAATTGCTTTGTGCACGGCTACACGAAAAAAAAAACGGGTTGAACCCAATTATATCTACAAATATCTGGAATGTGTTCGTTATCTCAAGACTGATTTCTGGTTAAGAAGTTAGTCAGCTCAAGAGGCAAGATTGAGTTTAACTTTAAAATTTTCAGAAGCTTATCTTTAAAAAATTACAACATCTCCCTGATAGATTATTGCTTTATAACACACCTGTGCGTAGAGAATCGAAGCATCGCTACATAGAGCTATGATTACCCTTTTCTTCAATATCTGCGACAGAAGCCATGGAAAAAAACAAGAGCAAGACTTGTTTTCTCATCATTTGTAGACTTCTTATAAAATACAGGCTTCCTAGCTACATCTCGCTATTTAATAATCTACCTACTAAATATAAAGGGAGGGAACTCCCTAAAACGCATATCGATAAATTCTGGCATACCAAACTCCTCGACGGAGCATAGGAAAACTCATCCTCTGAATTCATTAATTCAGAAGCCTGTAGTCTGAACAGGCCTCATCCTGTTTGGTCGACAGTTAACTCTGATCCAAGGGATACTGAGCATACCTGCATCAAAGCGAAACTCTTAACTGGTTGTTATATTCTCCGATTAAATAAAGCAAGATTTAATAAAAACAAAGTATACCCTCCATGCAAATTATATTTAGATGGTTCTGAAGACAGATTGCATTTCTCTGCTCATGCGCTGCCATTAGTCATCTTCGTCTTAGGTACTTTCTATGTATTTGTAATGTTTTGCATGACTTTAAAGCTTCCTCGTCCATCGATCACTTCCTGGACTCTGCTAATGACATGGACATGGTACAGTTGCTTATGGATGCCTGTGCTTGTTTCCCGCTGCACCAGACTACCATACTCGCTTCTATGGAAGTTAACTCTAAACGTTCTATGTTTGAATGTCATATTCTACGCAAACGCTCAAGGGCTGCAGACAACCAGAACACTATTACCTCGACGGAGGGTGCTTCTACTGAAAGGAGGGATATCATAAATCATCAACAATAACACTAACAATTACGGCCGCCATCCGTATTAACTCTGTTGACAAAAATAAGATTTTCTATTTAAAAAAAAACAACGGTGAAGGTTTTTCTTACTTAAAGTGCTTCACAAGGAGCCCCCACAATTTGTAGATCCGAAACGAATGGGAAAGTTTGAGAGTTGAAATATATATCCCGAGGCTCATTCTACCTTAAGGAGAATTTAAGCGAATTTCACTTTCGAGCTCATACTTTTATGCGTGAAATTTATACAAGGAAATACAAAGTACCATGAGACAAAGAGACAATACTTCTCTTTAACATGTTAATACGGATATCACCTTTTGCTGCTTTCATATTATATGTAATGTTCAAACACTCATAACACTAGAAAGAAAAATAATTATACAAATGCAACAATTATCATGTCTAAACAGCGGCCAACACCTGTCTGTTCCCATCATGGCTTTATGTACCATGTGACTATGGGTATTTGTTTTTGGAATGTGCAGATTATCTGACAAAAAAGGGCTTTTTAAAGTGTTTTGGCTTTTACGTTCCATAGAAAATACGTTTAATAGAAAATCTGCATAGAGCCGTTTCACTTAGCATTAGATGTAAATTGGTACTGTGGACGCACTCTATATACAGTTATAATGATTGCATCACTTTAATATACGTTGTAATGCCCGTAAATGCATATTAAATTGGCGTGACAAGAAAAGACAAGATTATTTAGTCATTCTTTAAATACTGTATAAGGAAAACCAATTACTGATCTGTTATATTTCTTCACTAGGTCGTATAGAATCAGACGGCATCCTGCTTCAAACTCTACATCAAAGTTCCAAGCGTTTTCTTCAGGTACCAGTTTATGAAGGTAATCGTAATGGAAAGTGTACGTCCATCAAACTGATATTAAAGATATCTGATCGTCAATATCACTCAGCCTGTTCTGCACTGGTGTCTGCACATTTGTTTGCCGCCTCTGCCTGTAGAATGACATTTAAAAGAATAACGGTATAAATTCTGTGCAACGAAATAAAGCTAACTTTATCTAAAACAATGCGACAAAGAAAATTTCGGTCATTTAACAGTACCCACAAAGGGAAATATTTGCATTATAATTGTTTTCATCTTATCAATAAAAGAAACACTATAGACAAGAAATGCCTTTAATGATTTCTTGACTCGCTTAATAGAGTTATCGTCTGTATCGCATTTTAACTTTAACTTCATGATCAAAATAGCATTTTAACATTTTTCAGATTTCTGGACTGGCCACTTTGAAATAAAGTTGCATTTGTATAAACAACCAACATTAATTTCAACATTTCCTAATCTTATAATAATTTAGCAACTTATAAATATCTAAAAATATTGCTTCCTTGCTCTGGAATCATATTCTTTTGCCGTAACTCCTGTTACTCATAGCGAAATGCTTACGGTAGAATATTTCAACTGAAACACAAAGCCTTTATCAGCTGTTGTGTCACTCTGAATGGTACGATGATGTAGACCGGTCCACTGACCGCAGTAGGGCGTTGTGAACTGCTTGAATTTGAATACATCAAAAGAGCTCTGAGAACCAATGGGTACTCAGAGTGGATATTCGGGGTCCCCAGAAAGGAGGATAAAACCAAGGACACATACAAATCAAAGAAAGTCAACATCAATGTTGGTATTCCGTAAGAAAGGAACTTCTTAAGTTCTTTCAGAGGGCTTTTAAATCCCATAGCATTGATATGTACCACAGACGTTCAACTCCATGCAACAAATTCTTACCCACGTTAAAGACAGAACGGAAAAGCTAAAATGTGTTGGGTAATTTTAACATCGTGTCCAAATGTGAAGTCTGTAACCAAGACTACATCGGGGAGACTACTAGACAACTGGGAACGATCGAGACTCAAGGAATACCAGAGTTGAGAAACCTCTGAAATTTATGAACACTGCAAAAAGAAAGGCCATTCAATCAATCCTGACAACGTTAAGATCATCTCTTATGAAGATCATTGCATCAAACGCAGAGAGGGAGAATCAATTGAAGTCAAAGCACCAACGGCCAGCCCTCAATGGGATTAGGGGGTGGAAATTCTAGCAGTGTACAACGCCCTCCTGCGGCCAGTGGACCGGCTGCTCTACGGCATCGTAACCATTCACAATAACACAACAGCTAATGAGGGCTGAGTGATTCAATCGAAATATTCTACCGTAAGCATTTCGCTCTGAGCTACAGGAATGACGGCAAAAGAACTGGTATCGATTTACAAGGTTCTTCTTATTTTTATAAATTGCTAGATTTTCTCCACGTCTGTGAGTTTATTAATGGGTTTTATAGTATAACTTGAAGGAACATACTTTGTTGCATTCACATGGTTGTGATCGAGCAATGACGTATTGATCGCTAAACCCATAAACCAGTCATTACCTCGCACATCCGGGCAAGATACGGACGTCAATCGACCGGAGGGCTAGACTATATACTTAATCGGATTCTAAGTATTGGGTTCCAAAATAACAAAAGATCAAGTTTCTGCATACCAGTTACTTGTATACAAGCCCAAATCACTCGCGAAGGGTTTCCTACTAAAAGCCCTGACATTTAATTCCCTCATAGATCAATGAACAGGTAATTTAAAATGAAATATTGCTTCTTCATTCTAGAGGGAAAAGCGTCTCAGTTACAAATGCCATGGTTGTTGAATGTACTCTATGTAAGCTGATTTTATATATTATCTGTATGTGCGACAATAATCATCAGTCTCATCTTTAATTCAGTTCTTGTCAGTTTTGAAGAGCACTTAGCAGCGCTTTTTTCGGTTCGGTCCTGTCACTTTTGAATATTTTTTAGAGTATGGACAGAATTTACGGGAGGGAGGAGTATGCAATATGCGTCACCGTTTTCCAGGCGGCGTTTTTCTGGAGTAGGGCCTATTCGTTACGTGCATAAATCAGGGGGTCATAATTAATGTTTTGTGCTAGAAAATGGGGAAACGATCAGCTTATATTTCAAAACATTACGCTGTAATGCAAATGAAAAAAGTAAAGACTTTCAGGTTTTCTTGGACGTTATGAAATATTTAAAGGGCAGAAGGTTCATATTTTGTTAATTGTTTAGTGTTTCTACATATTATGCTTTCCTCCGAAGGTAAAGTGCAAATTCCTTTCATTTACATCAATGATGTATGTATGCTGTAAATATGGCATTACTCCACCAGGCTGCTTCATCTCCATTTGGTCAATTTGAATGTACTTTTCTCTCTGACACAATGACTATTATTGTCCTTCATCGGAGAATGTAGATGTTTGTAACAGTCACAGTCTAGTCAATCCATATAACTTGTGAAACATGCCGTTAAATCTATAGCCCAAGCTGCTGTTATGCATTTGCCTAGAGATCTGAGGGATGGTGAAGCTTGCATGTGTTCTATGCAGACATGATCTATTTAATACTATTAAGCTTATATTGCCAGTATATTTCAGCACTTGTGAAAAAGTCGTCCTTTCAGGATTCAGTTGAACTAGACGAGACCTACGGACCCAAGTGTCAGGGTACATGTGATTTAATGGGTGTTCTCTGCTACAATATTTTTCTGTCTTCAATTCTGTCTGTTGCCCTTAATTTAATATCCACCAAACCAAGTGAAGAAAATGTGTTGCTGCGTGATCACAATCCTTCACACTACTATTTCAATGATCAGAAATAAGTCCTGTATTGTACTGAGAGAAGTCTTTCAACAGCCTTAATGTTGCCTTTCAACGTACAAGTGGGCTCTATATGGTTGACATGAACTTTGACAGGGAAGTAAATTTGCTTGCTGACTTTTGATGCTTACTGCATTTGTAACTGAAGTCACAAAATCAACCATAATAAATATTAGTATTCATTTCACAGCTGCAAAAGAAACTGATCAAAAAACTCTAAACCCTAAATGAGCGGGGAACACCAGTCGATGAGGATAGGTTGGTCAAGCTCTGGAAAGAAAGCGTGGTTGTGCTTTCGGATGACAGGATGAAGCGGATATTTGAGACATGCACAGATCTCATCTTAGGGCAAGTGATAAGCATTGGTTTGTATGCATATCTCATATTCTAGCCCTGGAAAGAATAGTTCTCCTGAGATAGCTTCAAATCTTGATGATGTCATATGAAAAGCTTATTATACTGTTTTTGCCAAAGTCATGCTGTATATACATCTCTCATATATATTAAATTCAGCTGAAGGTGTACATTTATATAACTTGAACGGTTATGAGATGCAAACCATAAAAGAAAATTATATTTGTGTTTATTAAGGGGCATTATATCTATCAACAAGATCCCTGTTTATCTGTACGATCACAACAGCAGTCAATTCACTCAATTTTGTGTGTAAGCTGAGCTGAGTTATGCAGTGTAAATAGAGCATTACATATAAAAATACATATAATTTTATTTTTTATGTATGAAATTTGGCTCCAGCGTATATAATTCGGTATTTGACATGCACATATACCACAGATTAGTTATGGAAAATCAAACACATGTCCAAAGTGCCTTTTACTGAAGCTGTAAACTTGGTTAGAGCTTAAAAGCTGCTATGCAAACACTGTTGCCGTAATTATATGTATATTTATACGACGAGTACATACAGTTTTTTACTTAATTCTCTACATGTTTATTGAAAGTAATAGAGCTATATGCGTGGTGTATTTCTGCTATAAACGAATTTTTCTGGCTAATAGGCATTGCCTTTATATTCAGAAATAACGATTCACTGTTTGTTAACAAAGATGCTCGGACTAAGGACGCAGTGCTGCGGCATTTTGTAATACTGACGTGTTTTGTAATAACTTACGCAAAATGTAATAAGGGGTATCAGCATTTTGTAATAACTGACGCATTTTGTAATAACGTCTGCAGTATTTTGTAATAAACCAGTCTACGCGTTTTGTAACAAGGGTATCAGCATTTTGTAATAAAAATTGTCTACGCAAAATGTAACAAGGGTATCAGCATTTTGTAATAATTCGCACTTTGTAATAACAATTAACGCATTTTGTAATAATTTTAAAAACTTTTCCCAGTTTTAAAGCATTAACAGATATTTTATTGACTTTGGAATGGTATTACAAAGTGTGTGTTTACTCGTTAAGTAAGTACAAAAATTGATCGCTCCCTGACTTCAATTTCAAATTAGAAAGACTTAATTTTAGATAGCTGTCAATCAGTATTTTTACCAACTGATCATCTGAGGCAGGTAACTACTAGATTTTGACTAGTTTATTATCATATATTTGAGAGAATCATTGGTATACACAGTCAGTTGATTTATTAAATAGAGGATAACGACATTCTTTCTGATGTATTGCAGACAACCAGCAATCAACAGGTAGATACTCAGATAAAATAAAATATAATAACATAAAATAAATTATTATACATCTGCCTTCGCAAACAATAGAATCGAGCTTCCTTAAAAACGTGCACGTAACGGGCATGCAATAACCACTTTACTTTCATATTTCATGATAAACATTGTGTCATTGAATTGGCTCCATACTGAAACTCCATACTGTACTTTGAAAATAACTTCTGATAAAAGAAACAGAAGTAAATGTATTACGACTGTTTGAAGGTGAAAAATATTATGAGGTAATAACGAAAGTTCACCAAGACGGCACTGTACAAATATGGCACGACATCGCTGCTCGGCTCGTACATCGAATGTTGCCGCGCGGTGTAAACAAAGATGGCGCTTACCCATAACCCGCTCGCAGTTAAGAAAGTGATGCAGAATATGCCTCTAAAGTGTATGGAATAATGCATCGGAAACGACGGGTGCATATATTCTTGATATAAAGAGATGTATGATAATAATTATTACGAAAATACTGCAAAGTAAGCACTCAGACACTAGGGAACGAGCACATTAACGGCGGGGGCTGGAAGAGAAAATATGTGGTGCATATATTTTTACGGCCCCCCAACACCAGCAAAAATTGTAGTGGCGCCCCCCCCCCCCATCACCGGCAACAAAATTTTTCCCCGAAAAAGAAAGATTACATAGGCTCAAAGTTGTACACATATATATAATCCTTATAACTTTTAATGTATGCTTTAGTAAAAACAACATTCGTGCTTTCTTGAAATAAATAATAAACAAATAAATATATAAATAATAAACAAACAAATAACATATGTTCAAGCTTTAACTACATGTAACAGCTACAGCTACTTTTCAGTATTGTGTTGTGCTATTTTAATCTCAAAGAATGGTGAAATTACCAAATACCTTATAAACAATCTGCAAGTTCATTCAGTGCTGTTATAGTTGTTATAGTTGAAGCACTGATTTAGACATGAATTATTTTTAATGATGCAGTGTTCACTGCACATCTCCAAGTTAGTGTAACAAGCTCAATATTGTGCATTTCATCATACTCTGAGTAAAATAAGAACTTCAAGTGAAACACACAGAACACAAAATACTAAAAAATAGCCAAATTATGTACAGCTACTGACCCTCAATACCTTTCCAAATGATGCATACTCCAAGGCAGGAGATCAAAATAGAACACACTTTGAACAAAAGAGCAACAATTGTCACTAAAGCAAATATAAACATGAATGGTCTGGAAGAGGTACACAGCATAAAAGCAGATACCAAGTACAAAGGTCTTTTGTTTACTATGACAGAATAACAGTTTTAGTGTGGCTCATACTAGAAATATTGGTTGAAAATGGTCTGCTGTCTCAAAAATAACCTAAAATGTGTTTTCTGGATCAAATTTCATTACAAACTGATAGGAAATACAACTACATTATGACTATGATACCGTCTAAAACACTTTCTTGGTTCATATAGGTTATTTAAGGTCACAGACTGAGAAAATGCCTAAAAATACAGGTTTCCCAACACTGAGTAAAAGATTTATCTCATAACATCCCTAGGGAATTTTATGCAAAATTGCAAAGCTTTCAAACAAGTAGTTTTTGAGAACAAGTATATTGACAAAAAAGCCTAAAAAACAACCTCACAAACATACATACATACATACATACATACATACATACATACATACATACATACATACATACATACATACATACATACATACATACATACATACATACATACATACATACATACATACATACATACATACATACATACATACATACATACATACATACATACATACATACATACATACATACATACATACATACATACATACATACATACATACATACAGACTGATAATGGATCCCGAAATGAAGTCAATTTTTAATAATGATATTGCTCATTTTACACATAACAACTGCATTGTGAGGTTTAAGACTTGGTATTCCATCATGCTACAAGAAGTTTAACAATGAACTCCAGCTTCAACAAGGAACAAAATGCTGAAAAATATTCTCTTTCTGTCATGGTGTAAAAAATTGTGGTGCCCACCCGGACCCCTTACCTTCCTGGAATTTTCATGGCCAACCCCAAGAACCCTCATTTTTTTTGTACCCCCTGCCGTTAATTGTGCTCGGTCCCTTAGTGAGACGCATCGCCCGACGCGCTAAACGCGCGCTAATGACTACATGTATGTGTCTTTATACATTATTTTTTACATTATTTTCGTAATAACAAGGGACCATTTCTGGATAAGATGGGTTTGTGGTATGTACATCATTTGTATGATAAAATTAGGTCTTAGAACACAACACTGTCAATGTTGATGATATCGATGTCGGTGTCTTTTATCATATTCTAAGCTACGCATGTCATCTCAAAGCCTTCCTCTTTTCATCAACCAACAGTAATATTGAAGAGAAAAAAATGCAGAAAGGTCTGCAGTATATTGTCTTTTCAGAGTACAGTACTTTATGTAAACCTACTAAAACTTTCCCTGTTTGCTTTCTCAATTATAAATCGCATACAATAAATCTCATTCTGTCTTCAATTGCATTTTGACTGTCAACTCAGACCCCCTTATATGGCGTTATTATGATAACCTAGCACTGGTAGTGAGATATAATCTCGACATAATGCTATTACATTTTTACGTATTCAGAAACTACAAAGCATTTTGAAATACATACAATATCAGCGGATGTTTATAATTATTACAAAATGCGTTAACTAATGTTACAAAACGCGTTTTATTACAAAACGCTGATACCCTTATTACAAATCGCGTAAACAATATTTTATTACAAAATGCTGATACCCTTATTACAAAATGCGTAGACCATTTTATTACAAAATGCTGATACCCTTATTACATTTTGCGTAAGTTGTTACAAAATGCGTCATATTACAAAATGCCGCAGTACAGACGCTTTACAGTATATGAACGAATACTTTGACAACCTGGAGAACAAAAGACAAGGTTTTGATAAACTTGATGAAGACCTCTTTCAATTATTTAAAGCTAAAAACAGATACTTTCAAGGGAAACCGTCGTCAGAACTGCGCCTGTGCGAGTGTTTTGTTTATAAACAATGTATTTCCTGCACGATATCTCTATGTACCCCACCATCATAGCTGCAACATTTAAATTTATGATGTAGATTATCACTAAAGATGACAGATCTTTTAACTTTCATCAGTAACCATTGTACCTTGGATACAGTGTTTAAATTAGTCGTATGGGTCCCAAACGACCTCTGAAAGCATTTCCGATGACTGTAGCCCTTTAAAATAAGGATAAATAGTTCTAATTGTGAATAGGCCTGAGTTGTTTTGTGGGTTGTTCCTTACGACAAATATTTGTCCTGGTCTCATGCTCGTTCCTGAAACTATTCCTTATGGATCTTACAATCAGCATGCAATAACGAAAATAATCCAAATTTGATAGCTGTATTGAGGAATGTTGATTTGATGTGGTCAAAACGACATCAATCATTCAATTATTAGTTCTCAACAAGAGGAATTTGAAGGATGAGCAATCCAAGTGACTTTTGAGCGAGCAATTCAAATATTAATTATTATATCATACCAGTATATTGATGGCGCAAATACAGCGATCTGATTGGTCGAGACGCAAAAAGAACTGTGGTATATTGGCGATATACCACGGCTGGCATACGCGCGAGCTCTCAACTTGAGCAAAAATCTGATTTTGACGTTCCATGACATAATTTTAATACACTGATATATTTTGACCAGTTCATCCATATATGCTTTCGCTATCGCTCGTGCATATATGGAGTGAACTGGTCAAAATCTCGTGGTATACCATCGATGGGTGTGCTTTACTGCTTAAATATACAATGGAAAACATTTTCATAACATTTACAGCGGAAACGGAGTCAGCGCTCTGTTGTGCGGCGTAACAAAATAACGCAGCCGCAGACGTTTTTTCAGACAGAACACCCGAACTAAACGTCATCCAAGCACACCGCTTATTCAATCAATCCAACAAATCAAAGAAGATATTCAATTTGTATAAGTTTCTCATGACGATTTGATGATAAAACCAAAAATACGTAAATTATGTACAGAAAGAGCTTGAACGGCGCGGTATCACTTTTCCTACGTCTACATCTATACAAACTTCTTTGATCAATCGAGGTGGTAGCTCAGCGTGACTGGGACAGCATCAACAGAACAAACACCGCATCAAGCAGCTCAGCATATCTATATTATCAAATGCCACCAATCACCGTACCCTCTATTATAAAGCTCCAGATGAAATTCCGACGATAGCGAGCACCACAGGCACTAGACACGTCGCTTCGCGATCGGTACTGACTCACAATAAACAGAGAGAATCAGTACCGATCGCGAAGCGACGAGTCTAGTGCCTGTGGCGAGCACACCGTCGACTGTTTGACCGACACCTCTACCCCTACACCCCCACCAGCGACTATATAGTATCCGTACTACTAGGGTCCGTAGTGTGAATTGCCATAGACGCTATCCGTTTTTAGCATCAGTTGGAAAACCCTTGCTTCAGTTTGTGAGTTGGATAAAATCATCAATAAAATTGAAATTAGATTTTTTCAATTTTTATGTTCAAGACATGGATATATTTGTCTAGCACATCCATGTCGAAATAAACACTTTCAAAAAAGTAAGTCCTATTAACGCAAGCATGCCTTTTCAATAGAAAAAGATTCCATGACATTTTCTACTTTGTCTGTGTGTTTTGTCTGTAAAAATGTCAGTGGCTGCGTTTATTTTGTCGCGCGGTAGAAGAGAGCGTACTCCGTTTTCGCTGTAAATTTCTCGTTCCTCTGTTTTTCCAAGCTGTGGAGAACACTGATTGTTGTGAGTGTCACACAAAAGGTGTACTATATTTGATAGATATATCTGTGATTCATCTGGGACTCACCAAAGCGTATTAATCAGAAAAGCATGCAACAAGAATATATTTATAATGTGACAAAAATAGTTTTGTTACAACAATATATAGTGAAACTAACTTATATATTTTTTCAGTCTTCAACTAAAGGAGGAAACACTCTGTTTTCAATCATCTGAATTATAATTTTTCATCATTTCAGAAAATCAAATAGATTTAGAAAAAGTTGCAGGTGACGCAAGATACAAACCCTGTGCTAGAAAAACCGGGTGACCGTATCCTCAAAGCCTACAAGGAAAAGCCGGATTCTCGTTGCATTGTTCTCACCAAAACCAGGGCTTCGTGCTATGGTTGAAGAGTTGGATAGAAGAACTGCAGGATTTGAAGGACTGAATCCTGGAGTGTTGATTGGAGGACTTGGAAACGCAGCGAATCCTGGTAAAGTGTGCATCCATTATTTTGCTATTTGTCATTTTCTCCGTTAAACTTAATTTTGCTGGTATTGGTATACGAGTTTATCGGTATTCCCGTTTTTTTAGTCGTACAATTACCCTGGAAACAACTAGCATCTGCTGGAATGTTAGCCGTCAAATCACTGATGAGGTTCCTGAAAAAACTGTAAACTTGAGTATTTTTAATCTTGTTACCCTTATTTCTCTGTGTATAGAACCGCTCACCATTGAATATAATTGGTTGGGCCAAATCATTGAAATAAATGGGGTGAAAAATACATGTCATCACTTCATGCACTTGTAATAAGTCAAATGATGTTTATCCCTTAGTCTTACATTGTGTGTGATCCTGTATGCTACTTTTGAATAATACAATTGGAGGGTCATTTATTTTCATAGCTATAGCCAGAATGATATGTATCTTGCAACAAAGGCAGAGGCGAATGCTTTGTGTGGAAGTTTCTCTCATTGCTCTTACTTATGAAATGAACAGTTATTATGCTGTAACGTTTTCCCGGTAAAATCAATTCAAATTTACAAAGAAGTAGGCTAGACTTTAGTATATAAATGACAAGTGACAGAAGATTTGTACATCTACAGGGAATGTAATAGTTTGCTGATTTACTAAGACAGTGTTCTGTATTATCTAAAACTGTGTTTTTACATTAAATTTGTAACATACAGAGGGATATCAACGTCAAACGTACCTACACAACTGGTGTCCGCGGGCCCGAGTGTAAGCCGTTTCCAATCCCGTCAACTTGAAGTATAGCATCGCATCGTCACCTTTACATTCAACTAGTTGACTTGTTCGCCGATAAATGACAAAGCAAACTGACCGAATTATGAATAAACTAGTGTTAAACTTTGGTAATGAATAGTTGGGGAAAAATGCTCGACGTTTCGGGCTTTTTGACGCGGTGACAGTCGTTACGGGCCCTGGCGCTGGCTCGGCGATGCACCGACTGCCGATGCCGGGTCCGGCTAATGCACCGGGCCTAAATTACTCTTTACTCTGACCTAATGCATCACGACTTGAAACGTAAAAGCATTCTCATACTCAAGCAACAGAAAGAAAGAGTTTGAACAAATAGCACTCCAGATTCAAACGAACACATGTGCATGAGTTGGATATAAATATGCAATAATTACGACACTCTCCGTCTCCATTGTTACAGTGATCACCTTTAAAATCCCGCTCTCGCGTGACTAATGATATAATCTCTTCTTGTTCTCCATACCACGTGATCGGCTAACATTTTGTGAACACAAGCGCAGGCCAGCAACAGTTTTTTTACCGTTCGTTATTCACAATCGGGTGTTAGTTTCGACTTATTTCCTTGTCAATCGACAATTAGGATTGGATAGATATAATCTAGCTTGGTTTTTATCATGTGGTCGGGCGGAAAAAGTGGTCAAAGTTACAGCTACTATCCCTTTAATAGTCGCGCCAGCGGCTTACTGACTACGCATGCGCTTATTCATAATATACTATGCGAGTAACCGGAAGTGTACCCTTCTTTCATGGGCGCCGCCATGTTTTTTTTTGAGTACTCGTAAATAAACAAATACGAAACAAATTACTATTATATAACATGCCTTTTATAAAATGTACCTCTCTTATTAGCCAGTAAATGTTATTATGCACCTCGTCGCTGATACAAAATATCGTTAATATAGATATAAGGAGAAAACTGTCGTGCATATGAACGGTTGCATACGCAAAGAATGCTGGGATTGAATTATAGAAGAGCGCCCCCTGTGTCAATAATTAGATTCAAAAATTGCCAGTTTTTAGACTGAACGCTATTGTTTTCAGCTTGCAAGTGGAAGGTGGGCAGTGCGGTTGCCATTGCAATGATAATGATTGCATAATACGCCCCTTGTTTAACGCAATAGGCTGTAATCAGTGTAAAAATTGCCAATTTTTGTCCAAAATTTTTATACGCTACAGAAAATCTATACCTGCCTGCTGCAGGGTTTGACGTCGTGTACGTGAATGCTTTCATCAGAGGGAAACTGGGCATAGTTGTCATATAAACGTTTATGAATTAACAATTACAGTTTATCATGAATCAATACAAATAACTTTGCCAATCTTAACCCCTGGCGCGACACCAAGGGCTGAGCCCTATATAATATTAAAAGATACTGTTTGAATCGCTTTCCTGTCTAGTAGCTACGGTCGAGCTTTGTATCATAAGAATGATAAATTATTGACCATATTGGATTTTACCTCTGAATAGCATCATACACAAAAATGTGTCATGAAGTTAGGGCATGCTATGGGAAATTAACGATCGACATCGTGCTTTAAGTCTGATACCACCAGAGAGCACAATGAGAGAAGGGCTCAACGGATGCAGCGCTCTCATGATTTTGGCCACTAGGCAGCGCCTGAGTAATATGATTCCGCCTGTCATAACATTATAACATAAACAAAGTAGTGTGATGGTAATAATTTATACAAGATTAAAATGTGACAATATCCGCTCCTCTTTTATAAATAGCTAGAAATGTGTGCGTTTCGCTTGACGGTTATCTAATCAAAAAGATTTTCAAGCCAAGATATGTCTTGTACTATCATGACAATTATATCTGCCAACAGAGGTGAAGGTTGTTTCAGTGTTTTTCTTTGTTTAGCTAAAATAAATATTTGTATGTCTGTAGCAGGGTTATTAGTCATACAGTAGATAAAATCATCGTATTTTGAATTTCGCATCTATTCTGTATCAGTGATTGGTGTAAAACATTATTCTTTAGTCCTTGGAGAAAATTGTTTACATCAAAGTCACTTGATTTTATTTTATTTTAAAGGATTAATCAACAGCAGCAATATCGATGTGGGATAAAATGCCTTAAAATTTTGTGTGAAAGTGACTTTAGTTATACATATACCCTACAATTAATTCAACATGCCATTGAATTGCAATGACCAGGCTACATAAATTTAGGATGCTATACACAATTTCACTAAGTGTTTTAATGAATACCCTGGAAGAGCAACAGTTCATCATATCCGAATTATCAGAAGTTTCATTGTATACTGTGTAAGTAGATATGAACAACATGATTGTCTATATTCAGTCTTTATACCCATATAAACATAGCAAATATGTCATCATAATTGTGTCATTGATGCATGGTCAAATGGAAGCACTTTCACTGTCATTGCAATGCAAGGTATTGTATATATTAAACCAGAGTTTGAATTCCAATAAGATTGTAATAGTCGCCATGACTAATATGACTACAAGTCTCAAGGAGGTAGACATTCTTGTCTTCAAAATAACCATCACGGTGGCACCTTAAAGTAAAGCGTAGATGGAGTTATCTTTGAATTATCAGGACTATTTCACACCCTTCAACTTTTGTTCAGATATGAAGTGTGTACGTCAGAATCACATGCCAAAGTTGCGCTCAGTGGATCCACGGCAGGTGTGGTCGGTAGGTTCTGACGGGCCTTGTACATTCACCTTTTGTAGTGAATGCCATACAAATATCATCAGGGTCTTCTCGAACAAGCTGTACTGCCTCCTGGGGTAATCCCTACTCAATGTATTCCTAACATTGTGATAATAATGTTCATAGCACAGACCAATCAATTCTAGCACAGACCACTCAGAATATACCGACATTGATTCACATGTCCCTCCACGCTCTTTTCGCACACTGATATCGTTTTGTAAGATTAAAGAATTGTTAGTTTTTAAATTAAATGATTCTTAAGTTCTACTTGATGAAATGTTTGTTTCCATATACATATAACATTGAGTCATTTGAATGTCATTTAATCTTATCATCAATTTCAAAGCTTTCACGGCGGAACTGTAGGGTTTTCGGAAGTGCAGCACCGTGCCCAGGCCCTCTACAGGTTTGTGTTCGGATCTAATCTTTACATGGAGTGGGACAATATTCTCAATTAGCATTGAAAGTAAAGCTCATGTTGGTCGTAACTCGCTGTATATATCAATCTTAATATATCAGTTCCATTAAGCTTATAATGCAAGTTTAACTGTTCTGTATGGACGATTATGTCAGATAGAATTGTCCTAAGAATTGATAGATATTTAAAGTCTGATGCATAGTACTCCCTTAAACGCTTTTTGTTGTGAAAGATTTGGACGCAAAAAGGCAAAATATCAATATTTATTACAATATTATTCGAAGAGATCTTTAAATTGATTATAAGGTTAAAGAGTACTGTGAAATAGGAGAATTAAATAATCACTTGATACAGAAATGAGAGTAATAATGTGTCTTTTTCTCAACAACGATGGTTTATTCACAGATTGACGAAAATAAGGGTCATCCTCACATATTAAAATCATGACTTTTTTCAAAACTTTTAATAATATTTTGCTTTGTAGATCTCTGATTTCTGTTCAACAAATTCCATAGTGTGTGCAGGCAATATAGATGTATCTGATTGCTTTTTAGCGAAATGTACCGATACCCTGTTCGTGTTTGCAGCTGTCAACTAAGGATACATTTAGAAAAAATTATTCATGTGTAGCACGAGAATGAAAAGGCATATGATAACAGATGATCTTCCAAGAAAACAGTTTTGCTTTGGCTTGAATAATCAATCTATGTGCCAAAACTGTGCTCTCTTTACTCAAAAAAACATTGCAGATTTAGCAAATCATCACAACAAACGTCGGCAGGACCAGACATTGGTATCGCGACCCTGCAGATTTAAATTATGACGACGTCGAGTGCTTACTTAGTAGAATACAAGATATAATGTAAACCTTCTCGAAGATTATTGTGAGAAGACATTGTAATACTGGTCTGCCATTCACATTACACTTGTCTGAATTTCTACTTGTAAGTTAAATATGGCATGCACATCACATTCAGTCAGTGAAATGAAAAGGTTCATAAAATTACTTTTCCGTCCTTTATTCGAGTCAAATCAGATTTATTTTTTTCAATAGATTATCAACGCTTGAAAACTAACACGGCGATACCCACTTATCAATGTAATGTTGTTGACATGAGTGTTCGTCGTTTTCGAAACTCTTTTTACTTGTAAACTTCGCGATATAAATAGAGAAATTGGACGTTCTGCCAAAGGGAGGGCGTTGTCTCCCATTGGACTTACTTTAACCCAAATAGAGAGGCCTGATCCGTTTCTTAAAGCTACAATGTCGCATGAACAGGAAAATATCAACTGAAAATACAGTTGCATGGTGCGGGTTTCGAAGGAAAAACTTCTCTTCGTTGAAAACAAAAATGGAAATGCTTATTGAATACCGCAATAATCACCAAATTATATTTACTTTCCTGTACTCATCTTTATTTCGACGCAAAACCTTCAGGAGAGACTTCAAGGTATGTGATTTGATTTTAATATATTAATGTTAACCGATGACATCTTAACTTATCACTCACCAGTAAGATAATTTACACTGGAAAACTGCCTGTAGAGTTTGTACGGTCTGTGCTGGAGGTCTACACTAGAGGGGAAAAACATAAACATCACAGTGCCAGGTATTTGCCGTCTAAGCGTTTTCTTTCGGAACAAAACTCAAATATTCATTGGAGAAGAAAGGTAATGAAGATATTAATAAATGTGAAATATTTGCATGATGGAATACATGTATGTGGTCGGACGAAATTCAACTTTCATGGTTGGTATGATTACACTTAAACCTTACCTCTAGGGCCTTTTTAGCCCCAAAACTAGGTATTATACTATAAATTCTGATTTTTAACAGGCTGTAGAAAATTCATGTTAAAAATTGTAACAGATTAGAAAAAGGGAGTCGCATACTGTTTCATGCTAAGTTTGCTTTGCCTCCATCCAGCCGCAATTATGAAAACCATCCTGTTATAGAATATACGTTTTTTTTTCTCCTGCCATCGAATTTTGTCCTAAATTGACTGTGTTCCTCCCTCATTACCCTGTGAAATTATGATATTATACAAGCAGTGTGGTAATGTCAGTTTTCTGCAAATACACAAATTACCCTCATTGGAATGTCAATCCACTAAACAGTACTTATTAAATCTACTAAAAATATTTGCTTTATACTTGAATTTGATGGATATATGAACGCCATAGTCAATACTACCAGCATGAACAGAATTAATTTGACGTCACACAAGAAATACTGAACATTAACGATATTATTAACATATAGTAGTGCGTGTAATTAGGGTATATTCATGATATGAAAATAACGATATTTTATATATAATCTCATGGTATTTTTCTCTGTTTGACGTCATCGTATACGAGTGTTTTTTCGCCGTACAACTTCGAGCCGAAGGCGAGTTGTGCGGATCCGCGAAAAACACGAGTATACGATGACGTACAAACAGAGAAAAATACCATTGGATTATATATTTATCACATGAACAGTCTTCTAATTTTTCTTTTGACGTAGTTGGATCAAATTATAGTAACAAATTGCATGAATTTCGTCGCGATTTGTGTTTTACTTACGCGGAGAACTTTCATTTAAAGAGTAAAGCGGCCCGTCACGCAGGAGATACTTTCATTCATAAATCCCATCAAGCTGAAATTTGATACATCAAATGGTATCTCCACCAACCAGACATACGGATTCGGTCACGTGAACGTGTCAATCATTGTCTCGCGCTGTACCGATGCCAAGGCAAGTTGGCCATCGGCGGACATAGCTTTCACCGTGCTAGCGACGGATAGTCATAGTATTCAGAGTTATTTAGAATATTTACAAATAGATTTATGAAGTAAATGCAACGACACGATCGAAACAGTAATTCTCATTCTCAGAGATGCCATGGCTTTTCAAAATATCACACAAGTTTAGGACCTTTGCAAATGCGAAAGATTCCGTTCTATGACACACTCATTGCATGTTTTTGCCCACAACGCTGCCGTCACCGGTCTCTTGCCGTGTCAACTCGTCAACCCGATCTCGGTCGTCAATGTTTCGTCTTACGGACTTTGATATTTGCAATGACACATATCTCGCCTGTAGAAACATCCTAATTTTGTTACTTGACGTAAACTCTGTTTTGAGTGATGTCTGAGTCAACTTTCGAAGTACATGGGGTTCCTCAGTGCTGCACACAGCTTGTATCTTCGCTACAGCCTTACGCCGCGCTGCAAGTTGGATTCCGAGCGAGAATTTACGGAATATTTTGTGCGATGAAGGAAATTTATCGTTGTTAGTCGAATGACTTTATGCTTGTGCCTCCTATGTCGCTTTCCCGAAGATTATACTGTACTCATTTATTCAGTTGAACTTACGTTGAGGTGTAGGTTTCGGTTTTTCGCCAACCTGGATCGCCAGGTACGACGTCCACATTGAGCCTACAGGACTCGACTGGAGCCGCGACGTTACAGAGCCATTAAAATAAAACGATCGACGGTATCTCCATTCGATTCTCGGGAAAAGCTATAGTTTTAGCGACTTGAAATTTCGTTGGACAAATATGCCTTCTATGTTTCCATGTCTGGATTTATCGGGTCACCTTTTTGTAAAAATGTCGTGAGAGCTAGCATGGCATCGATCACAACAAATCTGTCTGTGTCGCGACGCCTGCATGTATGAACGGTACCATGCACGAAAAAAGTTCCGGTTGATGACGTACAACAGGGGTAATTCGGATTTCTTATCCGTCCTGTTCTACGTCACACAAGTGGCGATTCGGGCCAGTTACGTAATAATATATAATTACATAATACCATTACTTTGAAGAAAATCCGTGTACATTTTAAAGTTTATCCTTCACCAGCTTCCTCTCAGGAAATTCTTCACTAGACTCGTCTCACGGAATTCGAAAGGCAGGTTATTATTAACTTTCGAAAGTTCAAATTGGCTTACGATTCAAAATACTTGACTGTCAAAACTCAAGAGTCTCTATCAGTTCCTATCACATCAGAAATCACTATACAATGATAAATTTTCTGTGTATATTACAAAATTTAACAACAGGATGCTTGGCAGTTACATTAAAGACACAGCTGTTAAGATTTAAAAAGTCGACATTATTGGAATAACATTTAACGTTTACGATTTAAGCACCAAAAATTACCTCATATTGAAATCACGTTGATAAATATTGCGTAAATGAGCATGCAAACACTTGTCATTATTGAGATACCTTTCAGTGATATGAACGTGCTGAAAACTATGAGTAAAAGGTTTGCATAAACATACCAAGTAAATTATGCTATTTATTGTCGAGACTAACACGTTTGGAATATTGCAAATTAAATATTTTGCACAACCTTAGTGTCATAGCTTATTGTGAGAGACTTTATAGGTGCAATTCAGGATTTGTAAAACAAGCCGCGATTTGGCAAGATCATATAATCTCGTTCTACTCTCTTAAACATGTTGAACTTGTCAATTTTTTGATCAATCCTGTCAATTATCTGTGTTTTGTATAATTACAAATGACTTTCACTTTAAAATCCCCCTCCCCTGATATCCCCTAGGCCTCCATCAGTATTTGTGAATGCAGCCTTACGTATTCGCTTTGTCTTTGTGATAAATCAGGATATATACCTGTTGAAACTAATCTACTACATCAGGTCTACGACAACAACTGCAATAATGAGAAAAATGTAAAATCAAGTTTCCATGGTGAAAGGAATTTGGTATTTTTATATCGTTAATCTTCTAATGGCCGTCTTTCTGATGAGGAAGATTAAGCAACGACCACCTTGACTGCCTTATAACTAAAATGTATGTACTGGTTTCATGTAATCAGTGTCACTTTGTCTTCAATACTGTTCAATTAGAACTCAAGGAGAATGCAAAATATTCAAAGCAAATGAAGACATTGAATGGAAATTCGATGTCCTTGTGGTGACACTCTGGGGGAAATTTGTACCACACTACCCATGTGTGTGTTTTAAAAATCACAGAAAAGCGATCATTTTTTGGTTAATCTTCAAGGTCACTGAAAAACAGAAAACGGAGTATTTTTTCCAAAAGCTTGTCCAAGAAATACTCCTCGGAAACCTAGTAAATAATATTCTTAGATATACAGCCATACCAGAGCTAAATGAAAAATGAAATTGTTTTAGATAATATGGACATTTTTTCCTAATTTGTTTTCACGTTGCTTATAAAATATAAGCTAGTACAGATGACTTTATTAGACTGCATTGATTTGTAAAAAAGAGCCTCATTGGGTGTCGTTTTCGTTGAAGATGGCCAGATGAGGGATGCTTTGAATTTTGCGAAACATGCATTCGTGCCAAACCATGCCGTGACTGCCACCGTCGTGTTTGATGTACAGCGTTGTTTTTAAGTCTTTGCGACTGCAGAGTATCTTTTTCTTATCGTCTAACAACACAAACTCAATCCACGGTATTCAGCTTTTTCAGCAAACTTTTATTCGTGAAAGGCATAATCGGTGTATAAAAGCAAGGAAATTAAAATACTGAGCTAAAAACATATACTTAATGTGACGACAGTAACCACATACACATCTGTTGAAGCCTAGGCCTGACCTCAACCGACCAGTGCAAGCATGCCTTCTTTTGTATCTATCGTTTGGTTTATCATCTAGATGAGACTCCAATGCTTCTAAAAGCTCCTCTTAGACCGGCCGGCGGATTTACAAAGTAAAACGTGAAGCACCCCTCCAGTATAGATCAAATTGTCAAATTCTCCTATGTGTCACTGAGCAGAACTTATAGCTTAAGGCAACGCGATTTACTTCAAAGATAAATGTTTTAAAAAAATGAACTTGTATTTCATCAAATTTTATTGACTTATTTTATCGGTATAACTTTGATTGCAATCAAATAATGATATTCAGCAAGGGGTAAAGAAGATAATATCATATCAACATCAACCGACAAAGTCATATTTTACGTCTGAACGAAATCAACTATGTTCCAGAATGCAGTCCACATTATATAGGCCTATTATTTCCTGAAAACATGTTTATTTGCCCGAGAGCAGGTGACAATTTGCCCTACGCCAGGAATGCAAATTGTCTCCTGCTGCGAGGGCACATGGACCCATGTATTCAGGCGATAACATTTTTATTACATGCCTCTTCACAGTTAACGCCATGCAAGATTTAGTTACATGCTTGTCCTTTTCAGATAATTTTACCATTCTCGACCAGCATTAAACAGATTTTAACGAAATCCAAATCGCAGTGGGCGCATGAGTATTTTACATCTAGCGTTAAGCGTCTACCGTGACGTCGAAAACGTCAAACTTTAGCCATGAAGGTAGTGTAATCATCTTTATCCTCTTTCATTAAAATTTATTAGTCGACCCAGAAAAGCGCGGAGTTATGCAGCGAAGTCACATTGCTAATGTTAGGTACAGGGAACTTAAATTTAAAACAAACTTCTAATTGGGAATACGATGAAATTCGTTTCTTCGCTTCAATAAAGTGTGTATGTGCGATGTATGATAGTGAGCATGCGTGCGTGAGTGCTTCACGAACTCTACAACGTGTGGAGCGGTCTCAGTCAGAAAAATGTAACAACTTAGCCGGCTATTGAACCACTCTTTTATTGGGGAGTGGAGATTTAGCCGAGCGGTTCTCTTTGTGGCCTCTCCGCTAGGCGACTGATGCCGTATGTTGTGGGTTCGAATCCGATTGAAAACTAGCCGTATTGAAGATGTTCTTCATAAAGAGCAACCGCGCGCGATCTGAGGACATTTCGGTTAAAGTTTAAATCAAAATTACATCAGGTGTTAACGTCCAAAGGAACTGTGTTTCAATAAATGTTATACAGCTATGCATATGCGAGCACCTTAGCTGCAGTACCGTAGCTCGAGCTTTTGCCTGGGCATGCGGGTCGTACGGCTAAATTCATTGTATTTTTTTGTTTTGCTCAGTTTTACTTATAAACGTACACAGAATTTTAATTCCCGAATGCACGAGGTAAGTGTCGCTTAATAGTATATTGCATAGCAAATATCCACGTGTGTTTTGCTGACACCGTAATGCTTATGAATAAACCCTTTCTTTAATGTCTCCGAAGTGTCCTTGCGCATGCGCAATTATATGCACGTCGTCAGTTTGACCTATTTCCGCTGCAGTCAAAGTCAACCCTCTTGCACGTTCGTCGTCTCCTCTCTACGTAGAGGTATGCAAACTCTGCTCTTGTATTTCCGAGCGATATTTGCCATTTCTTTAAAAAAAGCCTCTGCGTGAAAGTCATCTCACTAATTTTGTAATTTTTCTGTGGTATTACCTTGCAAAAATGTTTCTAACTTCTAACAAAGTCGAAGTGGTCGATCGTGTGATCTACAGTGTGTCTGCTTCAGCTCGATAACCATATGACGGCCCTGATTTTGTGGAGGGACCGTGCCTGATGTATACTACTACTAGCGTACTTTGACAAGACCAAATGCTTTAAAGTATGACAAAAACTCAGATATTACTTTACATATCACAAGTTCAATGTGATTGCACTTTGTAATAAGTTACGCTATATCAAACAGCACAACAACCATTGATCTGGCTGGAGCTGGCCACTTGCAGGTAACTTGAACACGATGACTCATTGACAGTTCCCAATGATATTTGACAGCTGTTTTCTTTCCCTGTCATCAGTTTGGCTTTAACAAAAAATGTCCAACGTATAGAAGTTTTGGCTTAATTTTAACGGTCTGAACATGATTCCTTTCTAAAGGGTGAGCAAATCATATTTGAGTCACAAGCCCTCATAGCCACGATATTTACTAATAGCCGCCCGCCAGTGACTCGTTAAATTTTAACTGCCTGCTCTCAAACTCCAAAACGTGAGGAAAAAACTGTGTTCGGCATGAGGATTTTTGCCTAAGTTAAAGAAACTCCTGAACCCAAAAATATGGCAAGACACCAATCAGTTCTTTTTAGCGTAGTGCATGGCCGTTCTTACGTGCATACATGATATGACTGTACTGTGATACTTTTGTGATTCCAACTACTTCCATGTGATATTCCGGTGACCTTAATGACCCTCTGCAATAGAAGCATCTTGTCTCTTGATATCCATGTAATAATTGTCGAAATAGATGAAATTACAACAAAACTCACAAAATATAGTATCGCATACACGATGTTTCAAATTGGTGTCGATCCCGAAGTCATATCTGCCATAGTTGTCAATGCCAGTCCAGCTGACTCAAAGGCCGATCATTTTCTTCTCTCTTGTCACGAGCGATTTCGTCGCTCACAGCATGGTCCAAATGAATTTTTTTTTATTTCGAAGAGTTATACTGATGACTACAACGAATTTAACAGCAACATTGTCTTTATTTTGATCTTTGAAAGATCAGATTTTTTCATGCTGCAATTTACCCATTCCGGATAATCCATATCATGACAGTTGATTTTTTACGTAGATGCGTGACATTTTCATGCATAATTTTGTAGTTTGTTGAGATAAATTTCAAGCTGTGATTTCTGAATAACTACATTTTTTTATCCCAGAATTGCACGATTTCTTTAATTCTGAACCTTAGAGAAGGATTTTACGTCAGTTAGGCTTGACACGGAGCTAGTCTCCGGTTCTTGCTCCATGCAGTCGGTAACCATCCGTCTTGGTGTTCGCATTGCTTCTGCATATCGTTTGATGCTGATTGAATTTGCTACTCTGCAAATTTACGGAAGCTTTCAGTTATTTCACTGTCTTTTCCAAAGCAAGTGCGTTCGGAATGTATTTTCATCGATCGCCATAGCTGTGGGTCCATAGCTGTGGTGTTTTTGGGTGGGATTTCTGCCTTTTACGGGCTAGTTTTGACTTTTAAGTTTTTAACCCCGCGTAAAATTCAAAACTAGCCCGTAAAAGGCAGAAATCCCGCCCAAACACCACAGCAATGGACCCACAGCTACGATCACCATAGGACGTTGGCAAGGTGACTTCCGCGGCTAAACTAGGTCAAATCGTCATGCAAATGTTATGCTAATTTAACTTCCGGTTAAATGAGGAAAAGGTCTATTGTTTGTGTGTGACGTCATTCCTTTGGAATATGGCGTCGCACATAGAATGAGTGCACATAGAGTTAAACTGCCGAAATTTGGATAAACAGCGAGACATCTGTGAGCGGGTAGGTAAAAATAGTATTACAAGGTGAACTGGCAAGGGGAAAGGAAGGCCAGGTTTCCTAAAAAACGTTCGACGTGGAATCCCGTTCGCCCACCTGTGTGCTTTCTGAACATTTGAACCTGCAGCTCTCATTTTTCCGTCCGAACAACGTATCCAAGCAAACCCTTATACGTACTGCAGCTCTGCCGTCCGACCTACATACCCTGGTAAATCCTCGAGCGACAGCACTGCAGCTCGAGAGCGCGCACCTCTATACACATCTACTCCAATGGTGATCGCTTTATCTTACCTTGTTTGTTTGGTCGTTTCATTGTCATCTCTAATTTTTGCGGAAATGCAACGATATTTTAATTTTCAAATTGTTTGTTTGTTCCACTACAAAATTCGTTCTTCGTTTTCCACAGTCTCCGTGATTCTATTCTTGTATCTCGAGTCTGTCTTTTGGCCAACGTCCATAATTCAATATGTGGAGTGTAGATGGAGACCAAAAGTCAAAATCGTGGTATTTGACAGCTAAGATTCTTGCTTTCTGGCTAAACGCCAGGCCTCCTTACTCGCTCGGCGTTAGTTTGAACAAACTGCGCATGCACCAGATGTCATTTGTTGTTTGGCAGGTACTGTACCAGGAATTGGTACCAGGTACCTAGCAACTTTGTCGAAGCTGAACTTATTTTCGTTTTCGTATTCGTATTGGTGTCACTGACAGAAAAATAATGTCTGTTCAGTTATACCAGAGACAGTCGAGAAACGGTTATAGCCCAGGTTTCGGCTAAAAGAAGACAATTTATTTCTAATTATTAGAAATTAAAGTGTCACTATAATATTTCCTTGTACCTAAACATACGTATAATTTAACAACAATTCAAATATCTATGTCAATCCCGTTGTAAGTATCGAGATAGAAAATACCCTTGCTTTAATTTAACAACTTTATACCTTTTTCTTTTCCAAAACTACACAGCTCTAATGTAACTAGATAACCAATGCTATGTGCCCTCACGCGCTTCCAAAGGGTTCGTTTTCAGGAATGGTTTTGTTGTCAAGTACATAAAGTCCTACATTGCTACGTTGCAAATACCCTACACACTAGCGAAGTGACACCTTAAGTTACCCTTATGTTACTGTGTTTACGTTACCTTGGCGCGGTGTGCTACAAGCACTGCTGCTACTTAGCTATGCGTGGCATGTGTGTTTGACACCGGCAAAGGCCTCCCACCCAATGGCATAGGTGACTGGATACTTTTAGTGTAGAGTTAAGCTACATTCAAACGTTCTTATACGTAGACTGTCCGCAAATGTATGAATTGGACTTCTTCGGCCTGCAATTAAAACTGCCCATCCGAGTCGAAACATTAACAAAATCCGACATTCAGTTACCTCGTTCGATGCGGAAGGCTCTCTACTGTTCAAAAACACGCTCATGTCAAAAATGAAAACTTTGAAGAACATTTTTTGTTTGTGTGTTTTAAAAATAGTGATTTGATTGACAACGGAATTGTCACCTTCATTCGGTTGCATGCGAAGGTTTTCCTAAAGCACGTGACATTTTCTTTTTCATCAACCCATGTGGTGTTGTTTTTCCAGATGAACGCCCCATGATTAGGGATTTTTTCACGACAAATTAACCCGTTCGGGCGGCACATACCGTAACCGTTTCCATGGGACTATCCAAAGGGAATTAAACTCAGTGGCTCTAAAATAAATACGATTACGAATATGAAAATGAATAACAATACGAGAAAAATTGTTAGCACACATTCGATGGCGTCTGTCTGTCTGTCTTGTCTGTCTGTCTGTATGTATGTATGTATGTATGTATGTATGTATGTATGTACGTATGTCTGTCAACATCAAAAACGCTTGAACCGCTGCACTTTTTAGCTTGGTATTTGGTGTGGATGCATTTAGGTCTATAGATGGGATTTTGTTCAAATGAAGTATGCAATACCGAAATTATGCAAATGAGATTGTCAAAAATTACTAACTCAAGAACCGCTGTTTTGATTGCTTTGAAAATTAGTAAGCAAGTACCTTATATGGTCCTTATTCGGTTTTTATTATATCGTGAAGATATCATGAATTTTGTATTTTTGCTGAATTTTTAGGCATTTATTCCTCATTTTATGTAGGCCTAATAATTCTTCTTCTCTGAAACCGCTGGTCAAATTTCTCTCAAATTTTGGTTGAATGTTTGCAAGGGTGTTAGTGTTTTAATTTGTTTAAATTACGACAAAATTGGGCATAATTACTGTTTTGAACAATTTTTATCATTTATCGTGAAAAAGTCTTAATATATTTTTTCTTTAAAACCGCTGGACAGACAGCTTTTATATTTGATATGCAGATGGCAAGGAATGACAATAGTTGGATATGTGGAAATTGGCCTGAAATATGCAAATGTGTATTATAAAGACAATTTTGTCAGTTTTGTCAAGAAAACTCGTTCTAAAAAATCGACTTTGTCTGGTAGCTTTTTATTTTGGTATAAAAGTCACAAGGGGTGTAATTAGATAAAAAGTCTATTCAAAATGTTTAGAAATCCCCTAAATTTGTATATTTTAGGTAATTTTCTTAGTCTGTGACCTTAATGGCCTATACTAAACAGGATATGTTGTTAGTGAGTTTTGAAGACATAATGTTGTAATATTCGGTATTGTAGTAAACGTTGACCAAGAAAACAAATCTGACGTTATTTTTTCACTGTGGACCATTCTTTCTAACTTTTACACACAAAAACTGATAAGAAATTTGGATCCAAGATAATTCGTGATGTCATAATCACCCCTATAGTGGAATGCATTTCACTATATGTAACTAACGTCAGTTCTGTGTACAGTCGAATGATAGCAATGATAGCATTAATTAAAAACTCCCCAGGGTTGTAAATAGTTAACATGTTTTACATTTCTTGCCATTTGGCGGTTGTAGCTCTCTATGTGAACATGGTCAATACCAAGGGATGAATCATTAGATATCCAGCGGGTCTAGAAGATTGAAGAGGTAAAATTAGTTTTTTACCTGATCCGTTTTACATTTTTCCCCACGCTCCTACCTTTTCTTTTTGTCAAGCCTTCTCTGGCTGAGTTATTGTTTTATTGACATTCGCGTATGTACGTAGGATCTGCTTGTCCCATTGCTATAGAAGTTGATATGCATGTTCCTAAAGTTGACCTCCAGCATCGAAGTTGGTGACGTTATTTGCTTTTCTCATTCTTGTTTTTTCTGCTTAAAATATGTCTTGAACGGACCAATTAAAGCCGAATGTGAGCACAGTGGCTTTGACGGTTATATTTTACTTTTCTTGTACGAATTTGACTTTTTGTGTTTACAGTTCTTGTGTGTTGTCTATATGTGCTGCACTGTTTGTATTTGTCATATCGAGTTTGTCACTTTCGTACTACTAAGTGCAACTAAAATAATGTGTACGAATTACTAGTTCTGTAACATAGTGGGGGCTCTGTTCGCGGTAAAAGTTTTCTATTCATATTTGTAAGGTGAAGGACAAAATGACAAGATTGAATCCGCTGCGAAAGCTGTATGTCAGCTTGAATTCAAAGTTAAGCCCTGCAGAGGTGAAAACATTGAAAGACTTACTAGAACCAGACCAGCTTCAGAAGAACGAGGTTGAACAATTGAATGATGCCACGGACATTTTTAGAAAACTGGAGGAAAAGGGTCTCATAACACTTTGTAATCTCAAACTTCTCAAGGATCTTTTTCAACAATTCAACGACCTCCTCTTGTTGAGGAGGTGGACAGCTTTTTGAGAGATAATCGACCAAGCCGTCCAGAGTCACAATCCACAGACACCACACCAAGTGTTTCAAACAATAGGTAGGTGTAATGTTAGACAGCTGGTAGTTTCTGAAGTGCCTGTGTTCTACTTGTATTATACTGAATATGAAGTCCACCATTTTGTTTTTCAATGAGTATTCCCATGTAAGTTCAGTTACTGCATATCTTCTACCTATTGTAAGACCGGTCAGGAATCTCCGTTTTCCTTATTGATTTTATTCGATATTTCATTCGCCCATTGTTTCCTGCAATATCATAACTTTTAGTTGCTAATAATGAACACTTTAAGTGAACTTTCACAGCATTATCTGAAGGGCAAACACTAATATGCTTTTCATATTAGAGAAGTCACCAACAAGGTGTCAAAGATGCAGTTTTACAAGTTCTCAATCACGATTGTTCAGACAAAGGTTGCGTTTTGTAGCCAAAAGATGCGTTTTTGGTTCCTGTTAGGTGACAGTGGGAATGTAACGTTCAAAGTGAGGATATGCAGAAACAAAGAAACATCATATTTCCGGCTTGACGAAATACCAACTAAATGTTTTGCTCTGTCCTTACCGACAGCATTCAAGTGAACATTCGATCCAATTCGATCTCTTAGGGGATATATATATATATATATATATATATATATATATATATATATATATATATATATATATATATATATATATATATTATATATATATATATATATATATTCGACTGTAGTTTTTTAGGTTGTCCTCAGTGTTGTCGGTGGCGTGGTTATGATATATTGGTTTACAGGCTATTACACACGTACCAATCTGCTGGTTCACATAGTTTATTGTATCTGCACAACGTTTCGTCCTAAAAGTAGGACTTCCTCTGGTGCTACAGAACAAAAAGTTTCAAACTTGAAACTTTTTGTAGCAGAGGACAGCGTTGTCATGATTTTATTTTTACATAATGTTGTACATTGTTGTTGACAGACTCACAAAAGACGGTCGAATTTTTCAAATAATTGATGAAAGTAAGGAAGCCTTCAATAATTACAGCAGTTTAGGCAGGGGGAATAGGGGGTCACTTTATAGAAAACTGTCTAAGGGTGAAGGTCACTTTTTATAGACCTATCTTAGGGGAGGGTCACTTTAAACAGAATATGATTTTACAACAAAACCTTTGAATGTCAATTTGATAATTCCTGAATAGAAAATTGCCGACAAGATACATCGATTCTCCTTAATTCATACACATTATCGTCAAGCTTCACAAGCAAAGAAGATGCAGTGGTATCCTGCATTAAACATCTTGAACAGTTCAAACCGATGAAAGTCATGAGACAAAAAGATATGGTACAGATGGCAAAATGTATATCAGTTATTGTAAGTTTTATGTTTAATATCGGCAAAAAATTAATAATACTTGTCTCATTGACTACTATGTATAGCAAATGAACATTTTTGTGAAATTCCAAAATCCAATATCTTGCACACACATCCATTTGTTGGTACCGTAGTCTAATTGAGTACATAAATATGGATAACGAATAGTACATAAATACACAGATTTACCTATTTCTGCATCGGAAAAAAATATTCATAGTTTCATCATAACATATAGTGAATCAACATTTCTGTTTAATTCGGATAATCCAATTTCTTGCACTCACATTCATTTGTAACTACCATAGTATAATCAAGTGCATCAATATGAATTATCCTGCATACATAAATACAAATATTTACCTATTTTTGTATTCGAAAAAAATATCCACAGTTTTGTCACAGACTACTGTATATAGTGAATCATCATTTCGGTGAAATTCCCGAATCCAATTTCTTGCACACACATCCATTCGTAACAACATTAGTATAATCAAGTATATTCATATAAATACTCAAGCATACTAAATACTCATATTTACCTATTTTTATATTGGAAAAAAATATTTATAGTTTTGTCATAGACTACCATAATCTAAATCAACATTTTCAATGAAATCAAAAAATCCAATTTCTTGTACATACATGCACATTTTACTTCCCATTTCAAGCAAATTACATTTTTTCAGATATCATCAAACAGATAAAGGTTGTTATATGGGGAAAATTGTGAATACTTTTCCTGATAGACTCCCAGCATGTATTATGATTTGATATTTTTGGGTGAAGCACTTTATCAGGCACATCTAACCACCTTATACTTGCGCAAAATGTGGTGACCCTCCCGCAAATGCAAGACCCTTCACAAATGCCTGTGTGATAAAGTGCAACCCTCCCTCTCACAGCGCCTTCCCTCCTCCTGTAATTTTGTCTGTAACTTACACAACAATGCATTAAACGAAGGGACTGAACGTAAATTCCTCTTTTATTTCCTATATGATAAACATTCATTACCTACCACTCCACTACATTGCCAACTCTATGAACATATCAGTTCTACTTTCCTATCAATATCTCAACTACAATTGTTCCCCATTTTATTCATATTTCTCTCCATTATCATCAACATTGTCCTAATCATCATGGTTATCATCATCATTGTCCCAATCATCATCATTATCCTCATCATCACCATTGTCCTCATCACAATCATTGTCCTTATCCTCGTCATTGTGCTCATCATCATTGACCTCCCCATCGTCATTTTTCTCATAATCATCATTGTCCTCATAATCATAATTGTCCTCATCATCATCATTTTCCTCATCATCGTCATTGTCCTCATCATCATCATCGTCCTCATCATCGTTATTGTCCTTTTCATCGTCATTGTCCTCGTAATCATCATTGTCTTCATCATCATTGTTGTACTCATCATCGTCATTGTCCTTCTTATCGTATTGTCCTCTTTATCGTCATTTGTCCTAATCATCATCATTGTCCTAATCATCATCATTGTCCTCATCATCGTCATTGTCCTGCTCATCGTCATTGCCCTCATCATCGCCATTGTCCTCCTCGCCAACATGGTCACATTTGTCTTTACTGCTGTAATCATTACTTTTATCATCATCATCATCATCATCATGAACAAATCATCATCATCATTTTCATCATCATCATCATCATCATCAGTATAAGTGATTTTCATATTATCCAATATTTTAAGTTTTGCTTCTTTTGTTACAAAATCTAACTTAAAATGGTTTTTTTTAAATATCTGAGATCTCTTTTTAATGATGCTAGACTCTAACTGTTAATATCATCAACATCTACTGGCATTGTTGTAAACCCAGGATTAAACTCTGAATGTAATTATGGATATATGGCGATTATGGACTAAAATAATGTTTTGCCATAGATTTTAATTTATAACCTTGTTTTTACTAATCACACTCTTATTGTTGAATTATAAGATGCTGTACTGTTTATCTTAGAGTCACAGCATAAGTTTCAATGTTTGCCAGAAAAAGTATTATTTTTATGCTTCGAGTATCTCTTGTTTGTGAACCAGTTTGTGTATCAAAGATTAAAAGCTGTAGAAACCATACCAGGGCAAAGATACCTGTAGATCTGTACTTTTTTGTCATTTGTAAAATTGGCTATCTCATCATTGTGTCGTTTGTACATCCTGTCAAACTCTACAAAATGCTACATCCGAAATAAATGGTATATTTATTCGAGGCTTTACGGAACTCGAGAATGTATTTTTGAAACTGGGGTGGGGTCACATATTTTCCAGCCTTACGTTTGGGAGGGTCATGATTTTTTGGAGAAAATGTCAGGGGAGGGTCAAGATTTTTTAGCACTGTCGTTCCAAATCCCCGCCCTCCCCATGCTAATTGGTCCAGTCCCTAATTATATGGAAATTAGCTATACTGGTTTTAGTTATTCCTAGGGAGAAAACTGCAGTGTTTGAGTGGAGGGTCAGGTTTCAGAATGCCGGACAAGGGGGTCACATTTTAGACTCAAGGTGGGAGAGGGTCACATTTTACAGTACAGGTGCGCGCGGAATTCCCCTGGCCCACCCTCTGAAATTACTGAAGGCTCCCTAAACCCCTTGAAACATATCGCCAATTTTTTCTGTTGGACATCTCGTCCAAAGCAGAAGTTTAAGTATAGGGAGTGGACCTCGCCACGGGGTTCGCGTTAGTGGCAACGACGGAATACTATAGATGACCACGAAGTATGATAGTCGCTGACACAGTTAAACATTCAATATTTCCAGTATGAAGTTAACGCATTTTGTGGTCATGTGAGAAAAATAATCCCACACTCCAAGGCTCGTGTGAGACAAAATATCCAAAACGAGTGTGAGAAATCTGACCACAGGTCCTCATGGGAGTGAGATTCCATTAATCAAATGTTAATCCATGGCTTCAACAGATGAGGCATCTGCCCTCTCAAATTCAAATTACATGTAATGAGAAAGACTAACCGAAAAGAATGGATGACGTAACTGTCATAATTGTACAATAACGACTGAAATTTAAGAACCATACACAGAATAACAAAGATCATGTCTACCAATCAATGAGCTGAGTTCAAAAAAAAAATCGCACTCATACCAATCCATAATCCAATCACAGTAGGTCAGAATTCATAAGACAATAGTTGTAAACATAGACACAAAACAGCACAGTGTGTATTAGGATATCTATCAAGTTGAAATGCTCTATTTCCTCAGAGCTCCCTCCGTGCTGCTCTCTTTCACCCTCTCTGGGTTTTTGTTTCCATAATGAAGGTCACCACGCAATCTTTCTTCCCCTTTCACATACATGGTACGGCTAGGGTTTGTACAACCTTTCCCCATAAAAAGACATAACAAAGAAAAGTACAAAAGAAAATTATGCATCCTACGATAAGCTAGAGAGTAATCGCCAGGAATTAAACCCTGGAAGATACCTAGGCTATAGCTGAAATAACTCCCTAAAATGAACTATGTGTACATCAGTTCGACTTGTAGATCAGATAGGGGATGGTTTGCAGTCTTGCTTGCCTGATATCGAGCTAGCAAAATAGTATTTTTTCAGTCATTTTAACGATACATCGTTTTTATCACAAAACAATAGATACCCAAGACTCGCTTCATTGCGGTATTACAGCCAGCTGTGAACGGAGTTCAGCTGCAGTACACAGAGAGATAACAAGACCAAAGCAAGATCCTAAAGGTGAAACTACAAGCGTGCAACAGCACATAGACGACCACAGTTTACATCGAGCACAGGACGAACACATCGCACAGCAAATACAGCACCTTCAAGAAGAACAGGAGGAAGTAGCAGATAGTACAGGTACACAAAACTGTTTCAATCCAGATTTTCTATGGTTTATTTTTGAGTTTGATATACTTTGAGTTAGTATACGGCAAATGTAATTCACAATTCATCGTGCCTAGCTAAACAAAACTTCATCCACAAAGTACGCAAATGAACCAGCGCTTACTTGTTCACGAAGATATTCTTAAGTCTGTACCGGTTTTGTAAGTTTCCTGCGCCCTATACATTCAGCGAGCACATGTACGACTACAGCGACAAGATAATCAAATATTTTACATCACATTTCAAAATGATAAAAATCATTATTGCCTGTCTTAAAGAGGGAAACTTTAAAAGAGAGTCATTAATTCAGTTTTGATTCAAGTTAAGCATTTAACGTTTTGGTCATATGTAAACAAAAAAGTAAGTTTGAAGCTATACAATATTATTGACAACCATAACGTTTACACTTGCAATTTACTGTATTGACAGGTTCACCACCAAGTAAACGCCGTAAATGTTCTAGCATTCCTACTGAAATACATCCAGGTTAGTCAACATGTGATTTAGCAAGTTTCATTCATTTTTCGTACGTTTCGCAACGATCCGAGACGCACAAATGTATTATAATGGACATTTCTTTCAAGCAAAGGCATGGCATTGTTGGTACTTTATTTGTAAGTTAAATATATCATTTCTGCTGACTTTTACTTTTTTCTTGACTCAGTTTGATACTTGTATAACATGTTATATGTATTATTTTCCATGTTGTAAAGAAAGAAAAGTGGTCTCATGATCTATAGAAGCTATTAGGATGCGTGTCTGTCTGGCGTCCGCTGTCAGTCTATATGTTCGTTGTGTGCATGATATTGTATGATAATGTTTGTATGTACGTACGTACGCACGTATGTATGTATGTATGTATGTATGTATGTATGTATGTATGTATGTATGTATGTATGTATGTATGTATGTATGTATGTATGTATGTATGTATGTATGTATGTATGTATGTATGTATGTATCTATGCATGTATCTATGTATCTATGTATGTGAGAATGTATGTGTGTATCTATGTATCTGTGTTTCTGTGTATCTATATGTGCATGCATGCATGCATTTGGGCGTTTGTGCGTGCATACATGCTTACAGTATGTATGTATGTATGTATGTATGTATGTATGTATGTATGTATGTATGTATGTATGTATGTATGTATGTATGTATGTATGTATGTATGTATGTATGTATGTATGTATGTATGTATGTATGTATGTATGTATGTAAGAATGTATGTGTGTATCTATGTATCTGTGTTTCTGTGTATCTATATGTGCATGCATGCATGCATGCATTTGGGCGTTTGTGCGTGCATACATGCTTACAGTATGTATGTATGTATGTATGTATGTATGTATGTATGTATGTATGTATGTATGTATGTATGTATGTATGTATGTATGTATGTATGTATGTATCTGTGTTTCTGTGTATCTATATGTGCATGCGTGCATGCATTTGTGCATTTGTGCGTGCATGCATGCATACATGCATACAGTATGTATGTATGTATGTATGTATGTATGTATGTATGTATGTATGTATGTATGTATGTACATGCGTCATATGTATACGGCAAGATAGATTTTTATTTTAATGATATTTTCAATATATGCAGAAATCAAAAATCTTCTTCTGCATAACCCCCAGTGAGACAGTTGTAATATTCTTTTGACGGGCCCTAGCGATGACATAATTCCGATTTGTTGAAAAGGTGATGAATATGCAAATTTATATGGCAAATATTTGTGACTTTCGGACACAAACAATGTGCACCGACCAGCGAACTAGCGGCCAACAAATCTCTGCAGCGATATTTAATGTAACACATGTAAACGGATACTCTCTATATTAAAAATTATCAAAAATTTTGAAGAATTTGTATATTTATTATCATCATTAGAGATGATTTCGTATAAAACAATAAAGGCAAAATAGTTTGTTCTAAGTTCATTGTTTTGTTTTAATTTAAAATATCTTTGTATAAGTTTGATGTATCACGATCCATTAAGAAGTGTTTTGACAAGATTTTATTTACCCTCACTAGACGATGTTAATGAGATTGGAGATACAGATAACTTGGAATTCTGTACTGATGAACCACAATTGGAGACTTTCAAGCTGAGGAATTATCAAATGGAATTGGTAGAACCTGCTTTGGAAGGCAGAAACACCATCATCTGTGCCCCTACAGGAAGTGGTAAAACTATCACTGCCCTGTATATCATGCAGCGCCACCTAGTGAAAGGATTTACAGGTATTGTTGTTTTACACCTCATGACTAAGTGCAATCATTGTTTTTAATTCTGTCAGAAACGCAAATATTCTTGAACATATACACGTGCTTGAGTAAATGTCCTGTCATCGGTATGCAGAAGAATTGCTATGCCACTGAAATCCCATATTTTAATGGTTACCTTTAATGTTCTTTCAACAATAGCAGACATGTATTACTATGGAAGAAGCACCTACAGTGCGTTTCACCTAGGCACCGCAACTCAGCGTATGAGACGGACACATTTCACGTACAAAACAAACGATTAGCTTGGGTATCACCACACATTTCAAAGCCACCGACTCATTGGTTAATTACAGTGAACCAGCATGGGGCAGAGCGGCAGCCCCATGCTGATTTACTGTAACTAATAAATAAGTCGGTGGCTCTGAAATGTGTCGTAATACCCAAGCTAAATGTTTGTTTTGTTCGCGAAATGTGTCCGTCCCATACGCTGAGTTGCGGTACCTAGTTGAAATACACTGTAATCTCATCTGTGTCATTTTAAACAAGTTTACTATTCCTCATCACCATAAACCAATTTCTCTTCATGGCATCTGCGTGTGGATTTTGAATTATTTATGATTTAAATAGTTGGGTAAGCAAAAATGAAAATCTTAAGTCTCTCGTGTGCTTTTTTTTCTTTCACCATTTAGCAAACAGACCGCACAGAATAGTGTTCCTTGTGAACCAAAAACCACTGGTTGAACAGCAGGGGAATGTGTTTGAGGAGTACCTCATCCCAATGAATTACAGGGTCATCCAGTTAACAGGAGATACCGCTACCATCCCCATGGCGGAAGTGGTGGAAGAAGGTTATGACGTCATGGTGTTGACAGCCCAGATTCTGGTGAATGCCCTGAAAGACAACATCATCAGTTCCCTGTCTGTTTTCACCATGCTGATATTTGATGAATGCCATCACACACAGGTGTGTAACCGAAGATCATGGTAGCCTCGTAAAAACATGAAATAATTTTATAACTTGCTTTGTTTTTGGTCATTAACAGGTTGAAATGTTTTCTGTCAATGAAATGTGACAAAACTTTCAATCTCTCAAGTACAACTTGGTATACCATGCTTCAAATAGTTCAATATTATTCCCTTATATTTTTCTTCGTTCAGCAAAGGAACGTAACGTGGTGACACGGTCATTCCATCAGGAGTATTTTTCTTGCCTGAACGAAGAACACTATTAGGGAATAATATACTTATCACATTCACAAGCCAAGAAATAGTGTAATTTTCTTTGCAAAATGCAACAACTTTTCTGGTAACAATTCCGCTGTTAAACCTTTGAACTACTTTAGGAATACGTAGTTGGTGTGTTGTCAAACCTTTCCAGTCGTCTGTCGAGTGAGTGACGAAATGCCAGGGGACCTCTCGGTCTACCTTCCGCAAAGGAAGTTTAAAAGATAACACTGACCTAGAAATTACCACAGACAAAAATGCGATATTTTTCCAGAACAACAATCGACTGAATCTCAACGGCGCGAACACTCGCGCATGACCCTGGCTATAATGCTTATAGAATATACGGCTAGTTTTCAATCGGGTTCGAACCCACAACATACGGCAACAGTCGCCTAGCGGAGAGGCCACAGAGAGAACCACTCGGCTAAATCTCCACTCCCAAAAAAGAGTGGTTCAATAGCCGGTTAAGTTGTTACATTTTTCTGACTGAGACCGCTCCACACGTTGTAGAGCTCGTGAAGCACTCACGCACGCATGCTCACTATCACACATCGCACATACAAACTTTATCGAAGCGAAGAAACGAATTCATCGCTTTAACTGGGCGAACGATAACCTCGCGGACAATTCTGTCCACCAGCAGAGTTACCAACCCAGGGTAGAAAATACGGCTAGTTTTCAATCGGGTCCGAACCCACAACATACGGCAACAGTCGCCTATAGAACGTACGTGTAATGCGACCGGCTTCGAGTTCCTTGTTTCCGCAAATTATTAACGTAATTCCTTAGGAATATACACGCGGTGCAATCTTGTGTTTTTTATTATTCGGATTATTATTTTCGTTCGATATTTAAATATCGATTTCATCATATGACTTTTGGAGACCTTGACACAGTTTTTGCGGTGGAAACTGTATGTCTACCGCATGAAGGTGCAATGTGCGTCGAATGTTCAAGCGGCGGCGGGGTCTATACTCCCATATCGGCGACAACACTAAAACAGAAGGACTCACACTTTGCAAATTGGATTTATTGTGTCAGACTTTAAGTAACATGTCAGACACATATTGATCATGGGAGAAACACCCGCTGGCATGTTTTTTGTTGACATCGATGAGCACACCGAAGATCGACGCAAAACAAGGTCCGACGCACCAAAATTGATCACATGGACGCGGGTTGTCGTGATGTTGAACGACCAGAGTGTAAATCCCGTATTTTTGTTTTGAGACAATAAACTTTCCCTGTGCATGTGATAAAGACTACATTTTCCTATGATAACTCTTGGCTGATGAAACAAGTCACAGTCTATCTTTTGGTAAAGATGGTCAACTGCAAACCTTGTCAGCCTTTATTCCTGCTAACTATAATTGTTTTTCATACTCCTGTACTTTTAAAGGAAGTTAAGATTTTTTTCTGAAATAATATGCGGAAAGTGTGATACTAAGATATTATCATACATTTTCCTAGAAAAAAAATTTGCAAACGCATTTGATATTTTAGGAAGTAATGTCTAAAAATTCTTACTGCAACATTTAAAGCTGCTGTTCTATACATGTAACCATAATCTTGCAATTGACACACAGAAATTGGAACCATACAATGACATCATGGCAAGGTACAGAGATATGAAGATAGATCACCCCAAACAACCAAGGCCTCAGGTAGCTATTAATTTATGTATCTTTCCTCTTATGAAATGCCATGACCACTAACCATTCTTACCAATGTCAGAAATTATACAAGCCAAAGAACTGTTTCTTATCTTCAGGCAGGGACTTGCCAACTCAAGCAAAAATACAAGAAAATGTTTTGTTATTGACATTTTATTGAAACTTTCGGAAAAAGAATCGGTACTAGAAGCCGTTATGAAAAAGTTTTCAAAAGATGGAGTCACCATGCTAGATTTCAAGATATAATTACGCAAGATTATTCTTTTTTCAAAACAAATGTGAGCAAAATGCTTACTCATCAGTTGTTTTTCTTGCTTTGAAAATATAACATCATGCATCACAATTGTCTCAGAAACATACTAGTTTCTGCTGACATCTTATGACCATTTATAGAGGAATGTTTCAGAAATCTATGCTGAAAGGAAATTACAGTACTTCTGTCTCAATAACCTACCTTTGTCCTTGTGGCAGAAATTCATCATGAAGCACATGAGCATGGCAAAGTGCATAATGTTACTATATTAGATGTATTTTAAAAAGGTGACATGAAATCACCAATATCTTACAGCATGTTTTTTGTTAACTCACTTCAACACATGCGTTTAATCAAGGAAATCGTTAATACTCTTGCATTGGCACGCACCTCCTGAGTGTATGTTGACTGTGTTCTGATCTAATATTATTATATTGCAGCTCAAAAAGTAAAACCGTTTATTGTTATACAAATATGCCACTTTGATGGTAAAGCAGCATGAAAAAATTGTTTGCATGTGTATGTGTCGAGGAGAAGGTCAATACTTATGAACTTGTAAGACCTCGATGTGTCCATTTGAGCAAATTAGATTCAATGTTATCGCAACCATATAACAATCAGTGATTGGTATTATATTATTCTGATACATACTTATTAACACTAGAAAGATTTCAATTCTTATTTAGAAAAACTCTTGTGCATCCCTTGTACTGATAACCTTACTCTTCCACCCATATTTCACTCTATATATGTTACCCAGGCCTGCTGAAAACTATTGGGATATACCAAAGTGTGGCAGTAAAAGGGGTTACATCACTAACATTCTAATATTATCTCACATGGTCATAGATAATAGGATTGACAGCTTCCCTGGGCGTGGGCAAAAGTAAAACTCAGCAACTGGCAATGGAGCATATTTTGAAGATCTGTGCCAATCTTGATGCTGATAATATATCAACTGTTGTGAAAAACAAAAACGAACTGCAGCGTTATGCTCCTGTACCGGATGAAGGTGAATACATGTAACATTAGTTGTGAGCACCTCTCAACTTTATTCGTAAGAAAATAAAATTTCATTCGTGACCGAAATATGTGCCCCTATCATACTTGATCATTCCCCTGATCCCTTCGCTATCAAGATATTTGATAATCACGTATACCCAAGCAGTCAAATTATGTATTTTACAAAATTCTTAAGGCACTTTGTCCCAAAATGAAAGGCGAAGTATACAATACTTCGTATTAGTGTCCTTGAGGCAGTTTGCTCAAGGTTTAAGTGACTAGGTGCAGACAATGCCTCAAAAAAGTCGTGAACCCTTGCCACTTGATACATCATAAGCAATAATATCATCGTTGCTTCTCAATCAAAAATAGCAAAAAAAATTAATTCATCCATTATTGTGTTTACACTTTTGATGTTTCAAAAACACTTTTTATAAGGAATTAAGTTAAACAAGTCAGTACATTTAATAATTTATTCTGTGGATATTACTTACCCAATTACATCTGATTTTCTCGTCGTTTATCTTCAGCATTACTCAGCGTTCAAGGCAGAGTTGAAGATCCATTTTTCAAAATAGTCAGTGAAATTATGTTAAAAATTGAAACTGATATGCTCTCCTCCGAAGGTAAAGTGCTCGAGTCCTTTCATTATTCATATCCATTTGATTCATTATGATGTGCTTTTCTCTCTGGCCTAATGATTGTTATTTCCCTTTATTGCAGTAGGTGAGTGTTTGTTATAGTCGCAGTCAAGTCACCTCATATGACTTGTTAAAAAGCAAGCCGTTAAATGAACAGCCCCAGCCACTGTGTTGTATTTGCCTAGAGTTCTAAGGGATGGTCAAGTTTGCAATGTGTGCTACGCAGAAATGACCTTAACACGATTGGAACTAATGTGGGATGATTTGATCTTCATAATTTTCAATTTTTTTTCAAAAGTGTTGGGTACCCTCTAGCTGAATGTTGCAATATTATACATTACAAATAAAAACAAATGTGTCTTAAAAAGAAAAGCAGATAAGCTTACATTTGCAGATTCAACCGACATTACTTCACTATCCAATTATCCTAAATTAGTTCGAATCGTGTTCCTCAGAGTTTGAATATTTTATCACCAGTGTGCTCATTTCAGTCCAAATTTTCAAGAAAACATAATTCATTAAATTACCTCAAAATGGATCGTAGCGTGCAAACACGGATGGTTTCAAGACTGAAAGGTTTGACATATTGTTTTACATATTGGCAGCGTTTTTCAGCACTTGTGAACAAGCCGTCCTTTCAGTATTCAGTTGAACTGGACGGGACACGGACACAAGTGTCAGGGTACATGTAATTGAGTGGGTGGTCTCTGCTACACTATCTTTTGAATTCTGTCAGTACTTGTTGACGTTTATTGAAATTCAACCAACCGAGTACCGGTTTCTGAGTTCTTGACTTACTCAGCTGTGTGATTACACTACTTCACCAATCTATTCCAATGATCAGAAATAAGCATTGAGTCTTGTATTGTACTGAGAGATGTTTTTCAAAGGCCTTGGTGTTGTCTTTTAAAATCACAGTATGGCGCTATATGGTTGAAGTGAAATTTGAATCGGATGTAAGTTTGTTATCTGGCTTTTGAGCCACATGCTTATCGCATTTGTAACTGTAGTCACGAAAGCAACAGAATATGATTCACATTTTCACAGGTACTGACGCAATTGACCCAAAAGTTCTGAAACCCCCCAGTGAGCGAGGAACACAGTCCTATGAGCACTGGGTGGTCAACCTCGGAAAACAAAGTATTGTTGTGCTCACGGATGACAAAATTGGGCGGATGTTTACGACATGCACCGATCATCTTAGGGTAAGTGATAAGTATTGGTTTGTAAGCATATCTCATATTCTAGGTTTGGAAAGAATGGTTCTCCTGAGATAGCTTCAAATCTTGATGATGTCATATGAAAAGAATGTTACACTGTTTATACCAGAGTCATGCTGACACGATTGGAACTAATTTGGGATAATTGGATTTTTCATATTTTTCAAATTTCTCAAAAATGTTAGGTGCCCTATAGCTGAATGTTGCGATATTACAAATTACTCAACTTTGTGTAAGCTGAGCTTAATTATGCCGTCTTTTACAGCATTACATGCAAACATACATGTAATTTTATTTTTATGCTTGGAAAATTGGCGCCACTGTATATAATTCATTATTTGAGATGCACACATCAGGTGAGCAATGAAAATTCAAACGCATTGTTCTAAAAAGAAAATGCCTTTTACTGGACCTATCAACTCAGGAAAGGGTTTAAAGTTGCTATGCAACACTGTTTTGCTATTAATATGTTCTATATATTTACGACTACAAATGTGTTTTTTTCTTTTTTTCTGTTTTTTTTTAAATAATTTTCATGTTTATTGATAGCAGTAGAATTACATGCGTTAATACATTTCAGCTAATTGGTATTTCCTTCATCTCCAGAAATATAATGATTCACTGTTTGTCAACAAAGATGCTCGGACTAAGGACGCTTTGCAGTATCTAAACAAATACTTTGACAACCTGGAGAACAAAAGACAAGGTTTTGATAAACTTGATGAAGACCTCTTCCAATTATTTAAAGGTAAACATACCAGATAACTAAGGATTATATTTTTTCAATTATAAGTAGACCAGAGTAACTTTTGACATATATTTGTCCCGATATTTGTCCCGGTCCCATGCTTGCCCTTGTAGATCTTACAATCAACATGCAATAACAAAAATAATCAACCTTGACCACTGTGTTTAGGAGTATTGAATTGATGAAATCATAAATGCATCAATAATTCAGTTAGCTGTTTTTAACAAGGGAATTTTTAGGGAAGGACAACCCCTGTGTTTTGAGCAATCAATTTGTATGTTATAAACTACACAGGAGAATCGTTTTCATAACAAAAGAATATGCAGATTATGCAATGAAATGTAAATTGGTCGTCCCTCTGTTTATCCAAGCAGTAAAGAACACTGATTGTTTCACTGTGAGGGTCAAAAAATGATACTGTTTTTGATATATACATTTGTGACAGTTGAAAAGGAGATCATGCAAAGTGAATCTATCAGTGATTTATCGGAGACTCACCAAAGCACGCAGCGAGGATACATTAATTAGCGTAACAAAATTCCTTTGTTACGACAATGTGTAGTTAAACTTGATTATATATCTAAGTCTTCAACTAAAAAAGGATACACGCAATCATCTGCATCATCATTTCTGCACCACTTCAGAGAACAAACCAGAGTTGGAAAAAGTTGCAGCTGACCCACAATACAAGAACCCTGTACTTGCAAAACTGGGTGACCTAATCCTCACAGCTTAGAAGGACAAGCCGGATTCCCGTTGCATCATTCTCACTACAACTAGGGCTTCATGCTATGCCTTGAAGAGTTGGATGGAAGAAACTCCAGAATTTGTAGGACTGAATCCTGGAGTGTTGATTGGCGGTGGTGGAAGCGGAGATAATCCTGGTAATGAGTGTATTTTTCATTGTTATATATTTACTCCCTTTCTGCTTTTCAATTACAGTGAATATAATTGTTGTAAATATCAAGTTTATGATAATTTAAAGTTATAATGGGAACGTATAGCATCGTCACTAATCACTGATTAGGTTTCTAATGGAAAACCATAAACTTTAATGTTTAAATGTTTTTACCCTCACATCTCTGTGTAGAGAATCACTCATCATGAATGTAATGAATATAATGGTTGAGCCAAATAATGGAACTGAAGAGGGTGAAAAATCTACATGTCAGTAAATCAAATATTTATCTGACCTTTTTAGTACATCTTATGTAATCATTGCAGCTCTTACATTTTGTGTGACAATGTAGTTTAAATCCATGTAGACAAGAAAATTGGATGAGATCAAGCGTTGAAGTCACTTGCAAATATTTGATCCCTATCACCACTGGACTTTGGTACTTTCCTAGTGTTCACAGAAGATCACGAGTGATCAAGTTCATCCTCAGTTATCGTTAAACAGGTCAAAGATCAACATTTATGACCAGATATGAACTGAAAATGCTTACACGTGTATCAGGAAATGTTGTAGTTGTCTGTGAATTTTTCAACCTTGGCCACATGTTTACAACTTCATTGAACGTGTTATGATCAACATCATGAACAATATTCACTATAGATTAATTCAAATGTCATTAAGTATGTAAATGTGTAATTAACTGAAATAAAGACACTAAATTTCTTTGACTTATGTAATAGTCTTACCATTTCATAGCATTATGCCAAACTGTGAAAGGTCATTAGATATAAAAAACAGAAAATTAGTGGACATAAAAATGCATTTTTTAGCACAAAATATTGATCACTGAAGTGAAAATCCTAAATGACTTTCAATGTTGTTTTAACGAAGTATCATCAATAGCATGTTTTGTCAAGTTTGACCAAGTTAATCCAGGTGTATATCTCTAATTATGAAAAGTTCATAAAAACTGCAAATTTGGAATTGGCTGAAGTACAAATGCTCTGTGACTTCCAATAATATAGTATCTTCAATGAAGATAGCAAGTTCCGCCAACTTTTGGTCAAGGCAATCAAGATATGTAACCCTAGTAGGAAAGTCCATAAAATATACATATTAGGAAATGGCTGAAGTTACATGCTTAATGACTTTCAGTAATGTTCGATCGATTACATACCAAGTTTCTTCAATTTTGATTGAGTGAATTCAGATATATCTGCCTGATTAGGAAAGTTCATCAAATATGCCAATTAGCTATTAACTTTCATGTCACACCTTTATGTCTTCTATTGCATATGAATTCTTCTTTGATTAACCTTTAAGCAAATTTCATCCTATTCTGTGCAGCCGTTCTGATTGTATGTCTATTTTTTCTAAAATCATTAATTATGCAAATAAGCATAAATATGCAAGCCCATCAAAAATTTAAATATTTTTGCTATTGTCTAACAGAATCTATGTACCAAATTTGATTTTAATCAAATAAGCCGTTCTTGCGATATCGCGAAGACAGATAGATAGACAGACAAACAAACAGACTGACAGACTCACACAGACAGACACAGAGACAGACAGACAGACAAACAGACAAACATCGCTGCGACATTGGTTCACGTGTGTGAACACATGAGCTAAATATGAATTTGGATCAAACCGCAGTGGTGAAAGGGTTAACAATAGATGTCAAGTCTTAGATAAAATGTTGCCCCCTCTACGTTTTTAGGAATGACTGAGACACAACAACGGAATCTTTTAGAGAAGTTCAAAGAAGGCAACCACAGTATCATCGTCTGTACAAGCGTTGGTCAAGAAGGTATCGATATCCAGCTCTGTAACTTGGTTTTTCGCTACAATTATGCCAACAATGAAATAGGTCGTGTACAGGCTATAGGTAAGCTAATATTGCGATAGAAAAAAACTACCTTTCCCTTGATGTTGTTTTCATTAAATTAAATATCATAATCAACTTTGTGTCAGCATAATATCAAGACTCCCAAAGAAAAGTTTTTCGTCCATGTTTTCATGAAATGTCGAGTAGTTTTCAAATAGCTGCATGCTTAGAATTAATATAAATAAGCCGTACTTTTACTAGTCATGTAGACATTTGCACTCAATTTTAAGGATTTTGGATAAACATCTGTTTTCTTATGATCGAATTTTTCTGAGAAAAAATTTTCCCAGAAATGATGACATAAGAAGCCTTTAAAACTTCATGCGTCACATGTTATCTTAGTTTTTGGTAATCACTTTGGTAATATGATTGTGATAAAAGGAAGAAGTAGAGTCAATTCTGGAAAAACTTTCCTGGTAGCAGTAACGGAAACTGGTGTCATGAAACGAAAACAGCTTAATATGACATGCGAGAAAACATGATGTATAAGGCCATCCAAGAAATTCCAAGGATGAGCGAAAGAGCCTTAGCGAACAAGATCAACGAGTTTCAAGCTTCAGATCAAGTGGAGCGTCGGGGACGTGAAGAAGCAAAAACTGCTGTAATCAACAAACGTCGAAAGGAAAGGAAGCACCAAAAGAAGCTATCAAGTTCAACTGTAAAAGATGCAAGACATTTGTATGCCTTTCGACAGACTTACGCATATTCAAAGAGACACATTACCTCCTCATAGACGACACCTTCCAGGAGAGAATTAAGATCTCGCAAAACAGGAAACCAAAGCAGATAGACGAAATGTACAAACACAAGAAGGTGCACTGCAAGAAATGCATGCAGGACTGGGGCATCATCGCCACAATCCAGGATGTTGACTACCACATTTTGAAGGTCGAAAGCTTTGTTCTGGTCATGCCTGATGGGAAACAAAGGCTGTGTCGCAAATGGAAGGACATAACATTCAATGTTGAGCATTGCAGTAAAGAAGATTTACAAAAGAAAATTAATGTAGAGGAGTCTTCTAGCCAAAATTAATTTTTCCTATACATCGAGGCTTGTGTTTCTTGATTGATTGATCTATTCATGAATTTTCAAACAGTGCTGTGTGATACTTGTCATACTGTGTATCGACTTTTGGCATAGATCTTTTTGACATATGTTCAATTATTTTTCAAAGTTTTTGACTGATTACTTACTTGGCGATTTAAATTTGAAATATTATGCCATACTTTGTAGTACCATGTCTTGCTGATGGATACATCAAAGACACACAGAGCATTACATAGGGTAATTTTTCTCATGAATATATGTGCCGACCTCCGGCCAAATATTTGAACAAGATGATGTATTTTAATGAGTAAACATTATGTTCCCTGCATTCATTTTTGTACATAACAAATGTGTTTGCTTCAGAGAAGCCAAACAAAATAATTTAGTAGTTTAACCCTTTTACGACAATAGTTTGGTCCACATGAATTGTCATCAAAAGTTATTGTGGCTTTCTTTACTTGGAATTAAGAATGGACAGGGTAATTAACCTTTTCAACCCGATTTCCCTGTACCACACTCTCTATTGAAAACAATGGAAATATCTTGTGAATTTTTTCAAGAGAAAGGGATTAGCAAGTTTTGGCAACCACACTGACTTAATCTTTGGCATCTTTAATGAATTATTATTTAAATTAAACAGGATTTTAGATAATATTAGCTAATTTTTAAATATTACCATTGTAGGTCATGTATTTTCATAGCTATAGCCAGAATGATATATATCTTGCAAACAAAGGCAGAGACGAATTCTTTGTGAAGAAGTTTTCTCTTATAGCTCTTACTTATTCTGCCTTGAGCTGTGTAATGAAGTTTTAAAATGAACAGTGCTTGTGCTGTAACGTTTTTACGGTCAAATCAATTTAAATTTACAAAGACGTAGGCTAGACTTTAGTATATAATGACAAGTGATAGAAGATTTGTACATCTACAGGGAATGTAATAGTTTGTTGATTTACTAAGACAGTGTTCTGTTTTATCTTAAAACTGTGTTTTTACATTAAATTTGTAATATACAGAGGGATATGTTTGAGATATCACATAAGCAGAAGAATGCCAACTCTTCTAAAATATATTATATCAATTCTTAGATAAATGAATAAAATGCCATATTTGTGAATACGGTGTATTTTTTTATGTCATTGTACATTTGTACTTGTGTATGTGCTATATGCCATTTGTCAACGTACTTTTCAAGTATGTATGTATGTATGTATGTATGTATGTATGTATGTATGTATGTATGTATGTATGTATGTATGTATGTATGTATGTATGTATGTATGTATGTATGTATGTATGTATGTATGTATGTATGTATGCATGCATGCATGCACGCACGCACGCACGCACGCACGCACGTACGTATGTATGTATGTATGTATGTATGTATGTATGTATGTATGTATGTATGTATGTATGTATGTATGTATGTATGTATGTATGTATGTATGTATGTGCGTATGTGCGTATGTGTGTTTTTATGTATGTGATTTTGACCAAATATCTCTTAGACACATTGTCTACATACATTTACGGAATGTGAATATATTTCTTTGTTATCTACAGGGTAGCGTTTCGCTTGAACGGTTATCTAATCAAAAATATTTTCAAGCCAAGACATGTCTTGTACTATCATGACAATTATATCTGCCAACAGAGGTGAAGGTTGTTTCAGTGTTTTTCTTTGTTTAGCTAAAATAAATATTTGTATGTCTGTAGCAGGGTTATTAGTCATACAGTAGATAAAATCATCGTATTTTGAATTTCGCATCTATTCTGTATCAGTGATTGGTGTAAAACATTATTCTTTATTCCTTAGAGAAAACTGTATACGTTAAAGTCACTTGATTTTATTTTTTAAAGGATTAATCAACAGCAGCAATATCGATGTGGGATAAAATGCCTTAAAATTTTGTGTGAAAGTGACTTTAGTTATACATATACCCTACAATTAATTCAACATGCCATTGAATTGCAATGACCAGATTAAATAAATTTAGGATGCTATACACAATTTCACTAAGTTTTTTAATGAATACTTCTGGAAGAGCAACAGTTCATCATATCGAAATTATCAAAAGTTTCATCGTAAACTGTGTAAGTAGTTATAAACAATATGATTGTCTATATTCAGTCTTTATACCCATATAAACATAGCAAACATGGCATCATAATTGTGTCATTGATGCATGGTCAAATGGATGCACTTTCACTTTCATTGCATGCAAGGTATTGTATATATTAAACCAGAGTTTAAAAGTCCAATAAGATTGTAATAGTCGCCATGACTAATATGACTACAAGTCTCAATGAGGTAGACATTCTTGTCTTCAAAATAACCATCATGGTGGCACCTCCAAGTAAGGCGTAGATGGAGTTATCTTTGAATTCACAGGACTATTTCAAACCCTTCAAACATTTGTCAGATATGAAGTCTGTATGTTAGAATCACATGCAAAAGTCGCCCTCAGTGGAGCCACGGCAAGTGTGGCCGGTAGGTTCTGACGGGCCCGGTGCATTCACCTTGCGTAGTGAATTCTCATAAAAATAACATTGAGCTACTTGCACCTTCATCAGGGTCTTCTCGAACAAGCTGTACTGCCTTCTGGGATTAATAGAATCTCACACCCCCAAGGACCTGGGATCAGATTTTTCACACGAGTTGGGGATATTTTGTCCGCTCGTGTGAGACAAAATATCCCCAACGAGTGTGAAAAATCAGATCCCAGGTCCTTGGTGTGTGAGATTCTTTTTCACATTGGACACGTAAAACATTATCCAAAATTGTGACAACTCTGTCGTCTGCCACTGTACTCTGGCCTGCTAACTTTGTAGGTCTGGTCCGTGTGTTACTCGTTGTGCCATTCGATAACATTTGAGCGTGGAACGAAAAAGACTGTTTATCATCCAATCAGAGCTCGTGTAATATTTAGTGCAGAGTGTTGGACGATTTCTGAGAGTGTAGGATCGATTTTTCCCACACCGTCGATCCCGCACTCCCAGCGGCCAGGAATGTGAGAAAATCCCTGCTTAACGTATTCCTAACATTGTGATAATAATGTTCATGGCACAGATCAATAAGTTCCAGCACAGGCCACAGGCACACGACGTCTTTTAAAATATCTTGTCTGTAATGTTAATGTTTAAACATGCAATTTATTAAAATCTGTGCAAACAGAAAGCGTGCGGGCAGCTATTGAGACATACAGTGAACAGTGCCCAATGCACGGCTGTGGCCGCTCAGCTCTACTGTTAACGTTACTAACTTTACACAAATGGTGAATTTTAAAATCACTTGTCTACAATTTTAATGTTGAAACATGCATTTTATTGATAACTGTGCGAACGGAAATCATGCAGGCAGCTTTTGAGACATACAGTGAGCAGCGCCAAGAACACGGCTGTGGTCGCTTGGCTGTCTTGTACACATTACTCTAAAAGTACGAAAGTATTTGGAAAATAATTTTTAAATTGGACAAAATTAACGGTTATTGGCCATCCTCGAGATTAAAACTTCAACTTAATCAAGGGAATGCCTACAATGCCTATCGATCGATAGGCTTCCTAACTTGTAAAGTCAACATTGGTCCTAACTTGTAAAGTCAACATTGGTCCTATCTACGGCTGATAATTAGCGCAATGTCTTTTTACGGACAAGTACCAGCGCTATTTTCATAGTGTGCAGATTGAAGTTGACGCATGCACATACTTTCCTTTTAAACCAATACGTCATTGTTATTCGTACTGAGGTATAGCCTTCAAAATGGCGGTGTCACGGGAGTGGTCCGGAGGTAAAATTTAGCGACTTACCAGCAATTACATGGCCTCGGTGCAGTTTTTTGTTTCAAGAACCCAGTTGATCGATTTAGTACCACGCATGCGACAACACAGAGAAGTTTGAATCCCCAGGGTTGCTAACAACGTTTTATTTTATTTTACGGATTTTATTTAAATTATTTCTCAATAGTTTCCTACTTTTAGAGTAATGTATACAAGACAGCCGAGTGTTATGGGCGCTGCTCACAGTATGTCTCAAAAGCTGTCCGCATTTCTGTTTGCACAGTTATTAATAAAATGCATGTGTCAACATTCAATTACAGACAAGTGGTTTTAAAATTCGCCGAGTGTGTAAGTAACAGCAGAGCTAAACGGCCACAGCCCACAGCCATGCACTGCACTGTAGTGTAGTGATGGGCACTGTTCACTGTATGGCCTTAAAATCTGGCCGCACGATTCCGTTTGCACGTTTGTTAATAAAATGCATGTTTCAACATTGAAAATTCAGATAATTGATTTTAAAATTCACCGTGCGCCTATCCACAGACCACTAAGAATATACCGACACTGATTCACATGTTCCTCCACGCTCTTTTTGCACACTGATATCGTTTTGTAAGAGTTAAAGTATTGTAAGTTTTTTTAATTTTATGATTCGTAAGTCTTTCTTAATAAAATAAATTTGTTTCCATACACATATAACATTGAGTCATTTGAATGCTATTTAACCTTATCATCAATTTTAAAGCTTTCATATCGGAACTGTAGGCTTTTCGGACGTGCAGCACCGTGCAGGGGTACCTAAGAAAGTGTAGCTTTTGAATGAAAACGATAGCTTTGACACCGTGCAGGATAGTTTGGGTAGGGAGATGATAGTTGGTGGAATGAAATCCGTAAGTTTGGTCATCTAAAACGATAGCTTTGAATATATTTTGATGTTGAGGGCATAAAACAAGATGGCTGACAGCAAAAGCAGTGGTAGCGGCGGTAAATATTTTACCCGTTTTCTCAACAAAATCACCAAATTCTGTTGTGTAAGATGCCGCGTTCAGTGAGGTTCAGGCTCGATTACACTTCTGTAAAGTTTCTGCGTCCATTTTACAAAACTTGCAGAGAAATCACCGTTCCCGTTTTCGAAGTGAACATGCTATCAGGACGTCCTATTCTAATACATGTACAGGGAAGAGAATGTATATGATAGTGTAAAGACGTAGTCGTTAGTGTTGGCAATGTCTGTTTTCCAGAGTTAAGACTTACCAAGATTTCAAAGTTAGCTTCAGATAAGATGAATAGTTAGTTATCTTCTCTACCTTCAATGTATGCACGAGCACTTTTTATACACTATCACATACACAGTACATTAATATCAATAATCAAGAGTACATGCATAAATACACAGATTTACCTATTTTTGTATTGGAAAAAATATTCATAGTTTCATCATAGACAACCGTGTATAGTGAATCAACATTTCGGTGAATTTCCAAAATCCAATTTTATGCACATACATCCATATTTTGTAATCCCCTTGTCTTATCATGTACATTAATATGAATAATCAAGCGTACATAAATACACAGATTTACCTATTTTTTATTGGAAAAAATATTGATAGTTTTGTCATAGTTTTATACATATAGTGAATCAATATTTTCAATGATATCCAAAAATCCTATTTCTTGTACACACATGCACGTTTTTCCCACTTCAAGCAAAGTACATTTACATATATTATCAAACATATATTGATCTACAGATATAGCTTGTTGCGCTGGGGAAAATTGTGAATAGTTTGCCTATTGATATTTTTGGGAGAAGCACCATATCAGCCACATCTTGCCGCCTTTTAAGTTGCGCAAAATAGGGTGACCCTCCATCAAATGCATGACCCTTCAACTTGAAAATGCTTGCGTGATGAATTGCAACCCGCCCTCCCAAAATACCAGCCTTCCCCCTGTAACGTTCGTCTTTAACTTAAATAACAATTAAACGAATTATTATGTAAATTAGCTGATACTGCTTTTAGTTATTCTTGGGGAGAATACTGCACTGATTGGGGAGAGGGTCAAGTTTTAGAATGCCAGACAAGGGTGTGGGTCTCATTTTAGATACAAGGATAAGGGAGGGTCACATTTTACAGTACAGGTGCGCACGGCATTCACCCGGCCCAAATCTTCACCTCAACGGAAGTTCAACTGAATAAATGAGTACAGTATAATCTTCGCGAAAGCGATATACAGGCACAAGCATAAAGTTATTCGACTAACAACGATAAATTTCCTTCATCATACAAACAATTCCGTAAATTCTTGCTCGGAATCAAACCTGTAGCGCGGCGTAAGGCTGTAGCGCTAGCGAAGACATCAACTGTTGAGCTGTGTATGCTTTGCAGCGCTGTGGAATCCGATGTACTTCGAAAGTTGACTCAGACAACACTCAAAACAGAGTTTCCGTCAAGTAAAATTAGGATGTATCTACGGGTGAGATATATGTCACTGCAAACATCAAAGTCAAACATTGACGATCGGGATTAACGAGTTGACACCGGCATGGCAGGGACCGGCGCGGTGACGGCAGCGTTGTGGGCATAAACATGCAATGAGGTACACTCTAAGCTTATGTGTCATCGAACGGAATCTTTCGTGCTCGCTACGGTCGTAAACTTGTGTGATATTTTGAAAAGCCACGGAATCTCTGAGAATGAGAATTACTGTTTCGATCGTGTCGTTGCATTTACTTCATAAATCTATGTGTAAATATTCTGAATAACTCTGAATACTATGGCTATCCGTCGCTAGCACGATGAAAGTTATGTCTACCGTACCGATGGCCGACTTGCCTTGGCATCGGTACAGCGCGAGACAATGATTGACAGGTTCACGTGACGGGCCGCATAAGTAAACACAAATCGCGACGAATTCGTGCAATTTGTTACGATAATTTTGATCTATTCACGTCAAAAGAAAAATAAGAAGACTGTTCATGTGATAAATATATAATACCATGTTTTTTTTCTCTGTTTGACGTCATCGTATACTCGTGTTTTTCGCGGAGCCGCACAACTTCTCGCCTTCGGCTCGAAGTTGTACGGCTCCGCAAAAAAGTACTCGTATACGATGACGTCAAACAGGGAAAAATACCATGGGATATATATATATTATATATATATATATATATATATATATATATATATTATATAAATATATATATATATTATAATATATATATATATATATATAACAGATAACTTCAAGTACAAAGTAATGAAATCTATTACTTAAGTTTCATGCATCTTGCAATCCTCAGATAGAACTTAAGTAATAGATTTCATTACTTTGTACTTGAAGTAATCTGTTTATTTATAACGCTCTGCTTTTTGCATTGAGCACTGTAATTTCCCTCGAGGACATCTGTATACTTCGATATATATATATATATATATATATATATATATATATATATATATATATATATATATATATATATATATATATATATATATATATATATATATATTTATTTATTTATTTCTCGGTTTGACGTCAACGAATATGAGAATTTTTCGCGTATCCGTAAAACTTCGAGCTTAAGGCGAGAAGTGCGGTTCCGCGACGATCACGAGTATACAATGGTGGCAAACAGAGAAAAATTCCATGAACAGTCTTCACGTTTTTGTGTGTGATAAACGAAATTTCGTTGTTTGTAGAATGATTGATGCTTGTGTCTTCTATGTTGCTTTCTCGAAGATTATACGGTTACCGTACTCATTTATTAAGTTGAACTTACGTTGATGAGGTGTAACGTTATTTATCGCCAGCCGGGATTGTCATGTACGTACGGCTGGGGCAGCGACGTTATTGGGCAATTAAAACGATTAACGATATCCCCCTTCGGTTCTCAATTAGGAATAGCTAAATCTTTAAGGACTGGCAATTTCGTTGGATATGCCTTCTATTTTTCCATGTCTAGATTTATCAAATCACCTTTTAGTAAAAAGACACACAAGTTGATATGATATAATAGCAATGACCCCCCCCCCCCCCCCCCCCCTTTCAGTTGGGTATACACTCGATTTTGGTACAATACGCGACAAATATGACGAGTGGCGGGGATCATTGCCTAATTTTAGTTCAGTACAATTAGCCTTCAGTCGATTTTGTCTATTTTCAGTGACCCAGATTAATATTCCAATGAGAGTTTGGTTACAGATACCAAGTTGTATTTCTCCGGAAGCGATGCCAAACACCCCTGAGCACTTAATTTCAATGATGAGGAAATTCGGCACCACGAACGTTTTAGTGCTTTGAACGCGTATTCGATATGTTTTTCAATAAAAGTTTTATGACAGGATTTCTGTACAATGGCGAAAGACATACGTCGGCTACCAACTTTTTAAATAAAGTTTTTAATATTTACTGGTGCCTAGTACGCTTATCTTTATTTCCAATCAGTCGTGTTTACGCTGCTCAATGTGAAACAAACTCGATATCTGAAACTAATTTTAACGACTGTACGTGTCACGAAAAACTGATAAAAGAGGTTGGAAGTTTATTATGGATTTTTAATAAATCAGGTTTTGTACGGACTGAGTTGAATGCTTTGTATGTGAATATGATTTTGAAAGTCGAACAAGAAACTGTAGTCAACATTATAAATAGTAATTAATCATTCAAAGTTACAGCTACTGCCTCTTTAAATAGTTTGTCTGCAAGATACGAACTCATACAGATAATGACGTGACACTTATTTGTTTCTTAAAGGTATATTTTCTGATCCGCGGGCCTCATTACGCACGAAATGCCGATTCATTTCGCACTGTTTCGTACACTAAACAAAATATTGATTAAAACATTAACATCCTCTTTTGGAATATTTATGTGTTTGTTTGCTCTGTCAAATTATTGATATCAATCTGGAATGCATAAACATATGCCGCATAATAATCGAAACGAAGCAAATGTTTCTCTAACAAGACAGATTAAATGTGGAGGCATTGCTATCAAACTCATGATTAAGTATAAAAATATATTTGCAGTCTCATCAATATAAAGTTTAGTTTTACAGAAGCGCTGCTGCCAAAGAGATCCTTTTTGTAGCCTAAACATATAAAGCATAGTCACAGCAGCCGGCGAATTGCAGGGGCCAGGAAGACCATATCTGATTGGTATATTGTAGTAATTTACAGTAACAGAAAGAGTCTGAAACTAGGAAAATGTTGACTGTTTGGTAATAGTTCAATAGATATTCATGTTGTGTCGTTGATTCTTTTGAAGAAACATTGAGCATATCTCTGAGGTCATGCTATCGGAAATTAACCATCGGCATAAACTTGTTTTACGCCGGATAATTCCGCTGAAGAGCCGAGAACAAGATAAGGATAGCATTAAGTTATAAGAATGCCATTCCATCTTATCATTAATTTCCAGTGCTTTCATAGCCGAACTGTAGGCTTCTCGCCGGTGCATCGCAGCGCCCTCTGGAGGTTTGTTTGGGATCTATTCTTTATATGGAGTGAGGCAGCATTCTTAAATAAGATTGAAAGTAGAGCTGATGTTGCTCATAACTCGCTGTGTATGTCAATCTTAATATATTTGTAATATTAAGTTTGCTTACAATGCAAGTTTAACTATTCTATATGGACGATTAAGTAAGACAGCATTGTCCAAAGAATAGACAGAGACGCTTTACTGTTGTTAGATTTTGACGAAAAAGACAAAATGTCAAAATTTATTCTAGAAGTATATGAAGAGATCGTTGATTATAAGGGTTAAAGAGTACTGTGCAGTAAAAAGAGAATTTCATCGATCACTTGATGCAGAAATGAAAGAAGCATAATGTTGCTTTTTCTCTTTAAAAAGTCGTATGATGGTTTATTTACTGATTGACTAAAATAAGGGTCATTCCCATATATTACAATTATGATTTCCTACAAAGATACTGATTCCTTCGTTTAACATTTTAAGGATACTCTGCTGCTACGTACATCTCTGATCTCTGTTCAACAAATCCAACAGAGTGTGCAGGCATTATAGATGTATCTGACTTCTTTAGCTTGTCTACTAAAGGATACACAAGAATGAAAAGACAGATAATATTTTTCACTTCGATTTTACTTTAATCCTGCAAGAAAGCAGTTTTACCATGGCTGAAATTATTAGGATCTCTGCCAAAACTGTACTCCGTTTACTCAAAATAAACCTTGCAGATTTAGCAAATCATTAGAATAAACGTAGGTTTGAAATCTTCAGATTTTTCCGATATTCGTTCGGTTAACAGTTTGTTTCAAGATGTCTGCGTCAAACTCAAATACACAGGAAATATATAGAAGTTGTCCTGCTTCTTGAAATATGAATTAGCGTAAGTTAGTACGACTTGAGGTAGATTATGACTGGAGGAAGGGCACCAAAACAGACTACTTGATGGTATATATTGTATTTATCAGAAATAATTAGTCCATATGTACCTACAAGAAATCTTCGTTCAGCGGAAAAGCTGCTGTTAGTCAGATCCACTGGTATTTTCAATAAGACTTACGGTCAGAGAGCATTTTCAGTCTGTGCACCCTCTCTCTGGAATTCACTTCCATTAGATATTAGAAATTCCAAGACCATTGTCAATTTAAGTCCGCACTCAAAACTTACCTTTTTAAACAACATTTTTATTAAATTTTCCGGGTTTGTTTGTTTGTGTGTGTGTGTGTATGTTTGTGTGTGTGGGTGTGGGTGTGTGTTTGCTTTGTTTTTACATCTTCCTTAAACAACTGTACTTTTTAATCAATTCTGTGTATTGTTATGGAATGCGCACTGAGACGCAGTGTAGTGCGCTCTTTTAACAAAAAATAACTTATTATACTTGGGCCTCTGCCCAAGTACATTTGTTTTCATTCCGTGGGAAAAAACTCTGTAAGTATAACCATTTCTGGCTGAGACCAGGGAGGGCAAAATGTCTTGGCTTCATCTTTCTTGGCATAATAAATGGCGTAATGATGTTAACTGAATGGAAGTGCTGCTCTCAGCCAGTCTTGAATAAGTGAGATGTGAATATTAATGCTTCTCTATCTGAGTTTTTGCCACAAAATCTTCTGAATATAATCAAAATGTGCATCGAAATGCAACAATTAATGCACCCTCCGTTTTCCTAGGCGATGGCACGACCCTTGCTACACCCACTGGACGAGCCAAAGTGGGCGGGGTAATTTCAGTTTGGTCGAATAAGAGGGCTCGAGACCAGAATTTAACATTTAAACTTGAAACATGTTTAATCGCTGACAAGATGTTGACTAGTGTTAATCAAAGTAAAAGTGTGAAAAGGAAAGGTTTTATATCCCGGACACAATGAAAACATTACGACTGGAAACTGTACCCCCAGTTGAGAATAGTAATGCCCACAGCGATGGAGAACACTTATCCTTGAGCTGAGAAAACCAGACCATCATTTCGAAATAGAGCTGCAGATTCGAGAAGCTCGTTCAAAATAGCTAGGTACACCCCATAAAGGGGTGGTTTCGAGTTTTGAGGGCAAATTTGCCTCCTTCATATAGAAATCGTACATTTGTTTTTGCAGGAGAACACACCATTTGACACAAAATTTGCATGTAAAGGGGTCGCCAGTAAGCACGTGGTCAAATCTGGCATAAGAAACAATATGAAATGTTGGGTAAAGCCAGTCGAAAATAAATTGATTTGAACTTTTGTGTTTTGTAATTTATACCACTGCAGTAACATTACCTTTTTTTGACAACATCACACAATGTAATACATTTTGAAACTGAATACTCCGACGTATTCTGTGTCTCCTTTGCTAAAAAATACGGTATGCCGATTACCATGTAGGGACTGGACACAAATTACAGGGGGTGGGCCGGTGTTTTTTGGGGTGGGTCGCCATATTTCGCGCAAGCATTTTTGAAGGGTCATAAAATTTTGTGCAAGCCTATGGGGGAGGGTCACCTTTTTTCATGCATCAAAGCTGAAATTGCACGTGCACGTATTAAAGAATATGGAATACTGAAAAAAGAAAAAATACCTCCTGGCACTTTCATTTTCTGCCATTTCCATTTTCAGCGCGCCCTTCGGGCGCAAGTTTAAGGGTATAATAAACAATGTATTGATGATCCAAGCAGCCACATTGATTTAAGTTGTCATGATTTCTACTTATCCAACTCCTCTATTGTGCATAATTGTCCCCTATTATGACTCTTTCAATAACAATTTGGGAGATCACTTATTTGATATCATTCTCCCATTGGCAATACATTGGGTATAGGTCGGTGTCAAATGTTCATGTTGCTGTATGGACATTTTTTATTTTTTTGAGGACATTGACAGAATACAAACTATTCAGAATAGTGCAAAATGTCATCAATAACAACTGGAAGCTTCAGGTCGAACAACTTTTGAATAACAATTTAGGATCAGATAACCTATGAGTTATTTGTAGTTTCCTCATAGCCTACAATGCATAGTGAATCAACATTTCGATGAAATTCCAAAATCAAATTTCTTGCACAACCATGGACTTGAAACCACTCTAGTCTAATCATTAACATTAATACTAATAATTAGGTGTACATAAATGCACAGATTTACTTAGTTTTGTATTGGAAAAAAATATTCATAGTTTTGTCATAGACTGCTATGCATAGTAAATTGACATTTCAGTGAAATTCCAAATCAAATTTCTTGCACAACCATTGCTTGAAACCACTCTGGTCTAATCATGAACATTAATACTAATATTAGGTGTACTTAAATGCACAGATTTACTTAGTTTTGTATTGGAAAAAAAATATTCATAGTTTTGTCATAGACTGCAATGCATAGTAAATTGACATTTCAGTGAAATTCCAAAATCAAATTTCTTGCACAACCATGGACTTGAAACCACTCTTGTCTCATCATGAACATTAATACTAATAATTAGGTGTACATAAATGCACAGATTTACTTAGTTTTGTATTTGAAAAAAATATTCATAGTTTTGTCATAGACTGCTATGCATAGTAAATTGACATTTCAGTGAAATTCCAAAATCAAATTTCTTGCACAACCATGGACTTAAAACCACTCTGGTCTAATCATGAACATTAATACTAATAATTAGGTGTAAATAAATGCACAGATTTACTTAGTTTTGTATTGGGAAAAAATTATTCATAGTTTTGTCATAGACTGCCATGTATAGTGAATCAACTTTTCAGTGATATGCCAAAATCAATTTCTTGCACAACCATTGACTTTAAACTACTCTAGTCTAATTACGAACATTTATACCATAATCAAGTGTACATAAATAGACAGATTTGCCAAGTTTTGTGTTTTTGAAACAATTATTCTTAGTTTAGTCATAGACTACAATGTATAATGGATGAACTTTTAATGCAAAATTCAAAAAAAAAAAGTTCTTGTACACAGATGCACGTGTTACCACCCTCTTCTAATCAAGTACAATTATGTCAATTATTCAGGGTCCATATATGCACAAAAAGTGCATATTATTAATTGTGAAAGAATTTTTTTACAGTTTTGTCATAGACTCCCATGTATAGTGGATCAACATTTTGAGTGAAATTCCAAAATCAAATGTCTTGTTCACATGTGCACTTGTAAACAACCCATGCTAATCAAGTATATTTATATCAGTTATTAAACATCTATAGATGAACAGATATTGCTAGTTTTATATTGGAAAATACACGTTCATAGTTTTCTTATAGTCAACTACCATGTATAGTGAATCAACATTATCGATGAAATCTAAAAATTACATTGTTTGTACACGCATGCACTTTTTACCTGACACTTCAAGCAAAGTACATTTACATGAATTATCACACACATATGATTTGAAATTTTTTGGACAAAGCGTTATATCAGCCACATTTTGCCTTCCTTTTGGGATGGGGATTTCAAAAGTATAGCGAGTCAGAAGGGGGTCTTTAACACATTGCGGTTTGTGGGGGGGGGGTATTGAGTAACAGGGGAGGGTCATTTATTTTCATGCACGGATAAGGGGGAGGGTCACTAATTTTTGTGCATGCTGTAATTTGTGTCCAGTCCCTAAGGAGATGATGACATCAAGACAGATTTGTAGTGTGTTTGGTCCTGGATGGTGCATGAAGTTTTGTCAATGTAGCTTCAGTAGCTTGTGTATTTATTTCCTAAATGGGAGAGATTAGGGTCGATCTAAACGAAGGCCGAAGAATGTTATGATACTCTAAGCGAGCTGAATTCTAACGCGAATGGTTGGATAATTTGGAGGATGTCTAGAATGATCTCGTCTCATTAAGATTATTTGGCGGTCAGTATTGAATTTCAACTGCGTCACAATTTGGCGAAATGAGTATTCCGTCGAACGGTCAACGAACGATATTTTAGAAATCTGGAGACATGGCACATCGCATTTTTATTTTAGTATTTTATATTTTACAAAAGATTTAAGAAGCAATGATTTTGTCGAAAATTCTGAAAAAAATATAGGAAGATTTGATCGCGAACACATTTTACTTGGGGTCAACTAGCCCTGCGTACGATGCTGTTTGTTCCGCTACAGCTAATCGCCCCGCTCACCACAGCCCTCTGCAAAGACCCGTACGTAGGGTCGGTGACTTCAAATCCATTTTGGGACTTGACGTAAAAAGCCAAATTACTGCCGAAATTCAGCGTTCTTGGGCCCAAGTCGTATCCCGGCCTACCTCAGCTACTCGATCGCTTCCAAAAATGACAGTCTTTTATTAACTTCTCGTAAATAACCGTCGATGTCGGCAACTCTCTCGCTAGCCCTGCGTACGATGCTGTGTGTTAGCTGTAGCACATAGCATATGGTGTCCAATCCATGCCAAAATTAGTACTTTGATTTTACAACACAACATGCCATTCCGAATTTCCGAATTCTATTTTACAATTCAACATGCTATTTCACAACACAACATGCCATTCCGAATTCTATTTTACAATTCAACATGCTATTTCACAACACAACATGCCATTTCAAATCCTATTTTACAACTCAACATGCTCTTGCCAATTTCATTTGACAACACATCATGCACTTACAAATCCTATTTTACAACTCAACATGCTCTTGCCAATTTCATTTGACAACACATCATGCACTTACAAATCCTATTTTACAACTCAACATGCTCTTGCCAATTTCATTTGACAACACACATGCACTTACAAATCCTATTCTACAACTCAACATGCTCTTGCCAATTTCATTTGACAACACATCATGCACTTACAAATCCTATTCTACAACTCAACATGCTCTTCCCAATTTCATTTGACAACACATCATGCACTTACAAATCCTATTTTACAACTCAACATGCTCTTGCCAATTTCATTTGACAACACATCATGCACTTACAAATCCTATTTTACAACTCAACATGCTCTTGCCAATTTCATTTGACAACACATCATGCACTTACAAATCCTATTTTACAACTCAACATGCTCTTGCCAATTTCATTTGACAACACATCATGCACTTACAAATCCTATTTCACAATTCAACATCCCATTCTAAAGCTAGCTCTGCGGAGCAGGGCAGTGTTACTGGCTATCGAACAAGATTCAAATGGCGGACGCGAAATGGTCCCCTCGCACAAAGAGAGAAATGCGAACTTTGCACATGTCTAAAAACGCAGCTTAGCACATTGTGTATCTAAACAAGATGAGCGTGCTCGAAAACTAGGATCGATCACGATTTTAATTAAAAATTGGCTGTTTTTGGAAAGAAACTGCGCGTTAAAATCAGCAGTTTTGTCTATTGTGCTCCGTGGGAGGCTTATCGTGAAAGACCGAGATTTACTATATGGCGCATCTGATACGGATATGGTACCATCGCATAGAGAGATGAAAGTGGGCTTTGTGTTAGTTCAAAAGCACAGCTTAGCTCATCGTGCATCTAGACAAGTTGAGCGTGCTCAAAATAGGAGATCGATCACGATTTTGGGTGAAAAAAACCCGATTGTTTTCGGTGGAGGAACCGCGTTGCAACCATTGGTTTTGCCCACAGGCTCTCGACTCATCGCAGGCGAACCACCAGACGTCACTGATAGAGTTCTGAGTTTATTGTGGATGCAATGGACGGACATAGATTTGAAATTTCTTTACATGGTCGGCATTGTTACCTTGGTGCGGTTTCCTCCAAGCTGAGACATTTTATAATTTCTGTACTATACATAGCGCGTCAGATATTGCAGATGGCTTCAAACTATTGACTTTTCGTATGTATGGACTGTAGATACAGTTTTGAGAGTATCGTAGATGCAACAGACTGCGATTTGAAATTTGTTTTCATTGTCGGAGTTTTAACCTTGGTGCAGTTTGCTCTGAGCTGAGACATTATTTTATTTTGTACTATACAAAGCTTGTCAGATATTGCAGATGGCTGCAAAGTGATTGACTTTTCATATCTGTGGACTTTGATCCCAGAGTCCTAAGTGTATTGGAGAATGCTACGGCCTGAGATAGATCAGTAATTTCTCATCCTTGACGGAGTTTAACGTCAGTGCAGTTTGCTCCGAGCTGAGACTAATAATTTTTGTACCTTTGCAGATAGCTGCAAAGTGATTGACTTTTCTGTGGACTTTCATAGAGTCCTGAGTGTATTGGAGGATGCTGCAGACTGAGAGGATTGGTAATTTTTTTAGCCTAGACGGAGTTTTAACGTTAGTGAAGGTTAAGCTTACTCGGAGCCGAGTCATAGATTGTCGGATATTGCAGATTGTATAGCTGTGATATCGCAGCGGTATGGCGTGCATCGAACGCGCTCGGGTCATTGAGGTCATCGCCACAGTTGCGATGACCTCAATGACCCGAGCGCGTTCAGATACACTCCACAAGTACCGCTGCGATATCACAGCTATGCAGATTGCAGCAAAGTGAAACTGAAGACAATAGATAGCCGTGAGCATATTGAAGAATGCTTGGAATTGAGATGATTTCGTCGTTTCTTAACAAAATAGGAGTTTAACGCTATAGTGCAGGTTACTCAGTTCTGAGATAATTAAATAATTTTGTTACACGCATAGCTGGTGCGGTCAGATAGTACAGATTGCTGCAAACTAATTTCGTGTCACAACTACACGCTACTGTAATCTTTTCAAGGTATTCTTGTGTCAACTTTTTTATGTCATAATTCGACGAGCAGCATCGAAAAGTTGGTATCTATTTGCATCACAATGTATGTTGTACAATGGAGAGAATGAAATGAAAGCCGTGGAGGAGTTTTCTTTAATCTTCGAACACTTCCTTGACAAGTGTTCACAAAATAACTTTGGAAATTGCGAAATTGACCTCTATTGGCAAATACTGTTAACTTTTAGAAATCTCGTGATGTTTTCGTTGTAAATATTTGCTTAATTGCCATTGAGATAATTTTGACCCCCTTATCAAAATTGAAAATTAAGCTTGTGAACTTCATAAAGTGTCTGTCTGCCGAGCTTTAATAAAATATTAAAACTTTTTGCAGCGGAAAATATGTTTAGCAACACCTTTTATATGGCTTTCAGCTGGCGTTTCCTGTCCTGTCAAAATGTTAGTCTTTTTCGTTTTATGTAAGCTTTGGAAACCACAAAATAATAATAATAATAATAATAATAATGCAGGAAATCAGTACGGAAGAATTTCCTCTCTGCTTTTTGACCGTAACGTACAACTTTTAAAATATCACTGATTAGGTATTTGGTTAAGGTAGGAAATTAAATAAATTCCTTTCAGGGGAAAGTTTTCTATTTGGCGACAGGGTTTTTTCCTCAGCTTCCAAGGGTTGGTAAAGTAAAACAGAACTAGTCAACTCGCACTTTTTCCAACCCGCCCAGAACCAACTCGCCCGATTCAAACTCGCCCGATACCAACTCGCCCGTTGTTTTGAGATAGGGTTTTGTAGATTCCATGTACGCTAACCCGATGGCCCGAGGCCAGCTATTTCATGTCATGCCAGGCCAGTAACTCGTGAAAGACGGTCCTGCTGTTCCTAAAGAAGTGAGCCAGTTCGCAGTAACTATCCCTATACGTAAAGAAGCCGAACGAAATTTATTCTTTCAAGAGATTTGCAAAACGTGAAATTCGCAAATAAAAAGTTTTCCGTGTTGGCACATATTTCAAGCCGCACCTGTGGTTCTCTATGTTAGAAATATTTGTTGTTAGAAATAAAACGTTTTATGCGTACCAGTTGCTGCGAAAACGAGCCCTGCCACTCTTTGATATGTTCTTCCACTCCAATGACCAAGCTACCAAAGTGGCAAAGGCTACCGATTTGCAGCAAGCGTACCAGTAGCTCTGCATGGCAGGGCTTTGTGTTTACCGGCGTTATACGGCCTCCATATAACGCTGGTAAACACGTACAGCCCTGCCATGCAGAACTAGCGTACCATGTATACCAGGTACTCATAAAATTGCAAAATAATATCGGGCGAGTTGGTATCGGGCGAGTTGGAATCGGGCGAGTTGGTATCGGGCGAGCTGGAATCGGGCGAGTTGGTTCTGGGCGGGTTGGAAAAAGTGCGAGTTGACTGGTACCCCGTAAAACAAGGTTCTTTTACAAGGTAAAGCGAAAAAATCTTGTAGATTATATTGGCAATGTCTACTTAGCATGCGCAATGAACTATGAAAATTGTACGACCTGCTCCGTCACAGAACGGAGATAATGTCTGAGCTCGAAGGGAGGTCAGCGGATACTTTAATGATTGAGGGTGAATCTTGCCTGGTCTTTCACATGAGCCGCGCACACGATAAGCCTCCCACGGTGCACAATAGACAAAACTGCTGATTTTAACGCGCAGTTTCTTTTCCAAAAACAGCCAATTTTTAATTTAAAATCGTGATCGATCCTAGTTTTCGAGCACGCTCATCTTGTTTAGATACACAATGTGCTAAGCTGCGTTTTTAGACTTGTGCAAATTCGCATTTCTCTCTCTGTGCGAGGGGACCATTTCGCGTCCGCCATTTTGAATCTTGTTCGATAGCCAGTAACACTGCCCTGCTCCGCAGAGCTAGCTTTAGAATGGGATGTTGAATTGTGAAATAGGATTTGTAAGTGCATGATGTGTTGTCACATGAAATTGGCAAGAGCATGTTGAGTTGTAAAATAGGATTTGTAAGTGCATGATGTGTTGTCAAATGAAATTGGCAAGAGCATGTTGAGTTGTAAAATAGGATTTGTAAGTGCATGATGTGTTGTCAAATGAAATTGGCAAGAGCATGTTGAGTTGTAAAATAGGATTTGTAAGTGCATGATGTGTTGTCAAATGAAATTGGCAAGAGCATGTTGAGTTGTAAAATAGGATTTGTAAGTGCATGATGTGTTGTCAAATGAATTGGCAAGAGCATGTTGAGTTGTAAAATAGGATTTGTAAGTGCATGATGTGTTGTCAAATGAAATTGGCAAGAGCATGTTGAGTTGTAAAATAGGATTTGGAATGGCATGATGTGTTGTGAAATAGCATGTTGAATTGTAAAATAGAATTCGGAATGGCATGTTGTGTTGTAAAATCAAAGTAGTAATTTTGGCATGGATTGGACACCATACATAGCATCGTACGCAGGGCTAGGGGTCAACATGGGGTTGCAGCCATGTTGCCACAAAACTTATTTCTGTCTGCACTCAAAACTCAAAACTGTCGGATATGAACCTGAAAAATCGATGAAATTGTGTCAAACTTCGGCGAAATTTCAGCCTATAGACAAAATTTCATCTAGGTAAGGTAAATTTACTGAAATTTGATCGACAAATAATCCTGAGCTTCAAACGTGACAGCTCGCCTTCTCCGGGAAGTCAAGGATTCAGCTGCCCATACACAGTTGCCCATATGGCCAGGTTTATGAGATTGTTTTCAAGCGACGGCGGCAGACCGTACGGGGCTCTGGATATGAACCTACCGCCGGTGTAGCTGTAATAACTGTTGCGTTGTTTTTAGTGCCCACGGACGAAGTCCTCGGGGAGTTATAGGTTTGGTCATGTCAGTCCATCCGTCTGTCCGTTCACGCAGATATCTCAGACTCGCCCTGGTCAATTTCTTTCAAACTTTGCACAAGAATAGTACCCAACGCCATACAGATGCACGTCGATTTGTTTCACAATGCGATCGAATTTGGCCGTGTTAGAGGACTTTTTAGTTTACACCTCCATAGACTCCCATGTATAAGGCAGTTCTCCATAGACTCCATGTATAAGGCCAAGAAAAATAAAAATTTAGTTTCTCATGGTATTCATATTGCCTAAAGGATGCAGTGATAAAGTCCAGGGGGCTTATAGATTGGGTCTTATCCGTCCGTGAGTCCATCAGTGAGTCCATCGGTTCATGCAGATATCTCAGACATTTTGACAAAATATCATGTGACCTTGGTGACCTTTGACCTCAAATATACATTATTGTCCATAACTCAGTAACCACAAGTGCTAAACCTTTCATATTTGGTATGATGGGACACCTTATGACGCCACATATTGTACCCCATTAATTATGCGCATATCTAATTTTGAGCGAGCCAATAGAGCTAGAGGTCTGATTTTTGGTATATAGGGATAAGTTAACAATATAATTTGTTTGACAAAACATCACGTGACCTCAATGACCTTTGACCTCAAATATACATATTTGTCCACAACTCAGTAACCACAAGTGCTACACCCTTCATATTTGGTATGATGGGACACCTTATGACACCACATATTGTACCTCATTAATTATGCGCATATCTAATTCTGAGCAAGCCAATAGAGCTGGATGTCCGATTTTTGGTATATAGGGATAACTAAAGGTAGAAATCTAAATATGCCCATCTAAATATTAGACATCTACCATCGAGAACAAAAGAAATTTGCTGTAATTTGAATATTTAAGGAGTTTAAGCAATTTCCACTATAAATAAAGAACCCCTGCCTCAAACTCCACAAAAGTTGCTAGACATATTTCGCTGTTGTCATGCCATTGCTTCGTTTAATAATCAGTTAATCAAATGCCTAATTGACAGGAGGAAATTCAAGACCATATTTGAATAGTACTATATATTGTCCTCAAAATTACTCTATCACGGCCCAAGTACTCATTGCCTTCGGCAATACTGCCTTGTTATTATTATTATTATTATTATTATTATTATTATTATTATTATTATTATTATTATTATTATTATTTATATTGTTCTCCTATAACCGATATTGCAGTAATGTAACTGCCGCAAGTGAACCAGGGGATGAACAAATTAGAAGAGCAAGGACAGACATTGTTATCGTGCCTTGGAATATTTATAATTATGAAGACGCCGAGTGCTTACTCGGTAGAATACAAGATATACTGTAAATTTTCTCAAAGATAACTGTGAGAACACATTGTAATACTGGTCTACCATTCACGTTACAGTTGTCCGAACTTTTACTCGTAAATAAGAGAAGCACATAACATTCAATTAGTGAACTAAAAGGTTCATAGAAAGGTTTTCTATCTTTTATTCTAGTCAAATTAGATTTAACTTTTCAGTAAATTATTAACGCCAAAAAAATCACGGCGATACCTACTTATCATCAATGTAATGTTGTTGACATAGGTGTTTATCGTCTTCGAAACTGTTTTTACTTGTAAACTACGCGATAAAAAGATAATTTGAACGTTCTGGCAACGGGAGGGCGCTTTTCCCATTACACTTTCTTTAACTCAAATAGAGATGCACGATAAATATCCTATTCTTATATCAACACTTGTCGTATGAACAGGGAAAATATTATCTGACAGCACCGGACAGTTGCATGACGCGGCTTTTAAAGAAAAAACTTGTTTTCGTTGACAAAAATGAAACCGCTTATTGAATACCGCATTTAATATCTCTGACTTATATTTACTTTTCTACACTGTTCTTTATCTCGGAGCAAAGCCTTCCCCGGAAACTTCAGGGTATGTGATTTGAGCTATTAAAAGAGATTAGTAGTGTTAACTGATGACATCTTAACTTATCACTCACCACTGAGATAACTTACATGGGAAAACTGCCTGTAGAGTTTGCCCGGTCTGTGCTAGTGATTCATACTGGAGGTGAAAATCACAGCGCCAAGTTTTTGCCATGTGGGCGTTTTCTTCGGAGACATAACAATACAGTACGGTTGAAAAGACTGTAATCAAAAATGATTAGTAGGTGTGTAATGTTTGCGTAATGACATACGTGTATCAGGCCGGCAAAAGGTTCAGCAGCCTCGGTTGGCATGACTACATTAAAGGCTTGCCTCTAGAGCCTACTTTTAGCCCAAGAACTACTTATTAGACTATAAATGCCTGATTGTCAATAGGCTCAAGAAATTCGATTTTAAAACTTGTAATGGAATAGTAAAAGAGAAAAGGGAGTCGCATACATGTTTCAAGCTAACTACGTGAACTTTATTTGAAATCCTACAGAAATCATGCTTTGCATCCATTCAGTCGCTCTTGTTGAAACTTTAATCTGATGGATATATGAGAGTCATGGTCAATACTACCAACATGAACGGAATTTTTGACGTAACACAAAAAATACTTAACATTAACGATTTATTGACATATAGTAGTGCGTTTAAATGAGATATATTAATGATATTAAAATAACGATTATATTTTTAACATTATACAAATGTTCTGAACGATAACTGCAAAAGGAAACCTTCATTGCTATGCAGACTTAGGTGGCAAACCAAATTTGAAGCTCTTACAAAATATACATACAAATAACGTAATATGATATTATCTACTTCTAATAATTTTTAACTATATATGATTGCCATATTTCTCCTTATTTTGCTAAATATCTCAACTTCCTTTAGTTCTGTGGTTTTATTGTCTTAACTGCATAAATGGAAGTAATAAGTTTTGTTGCGTTGAGATCGGTGTGATTGTGCTAACTTTAGAGAAAGGTATAGGCCAATAAGCTTGTGACTACCGCGTACACCCGGTCAAGATATAGACACCACGCGACCAGTTGGTTAGTCTGTTACATTACATTCTAGGTGTTAAATTCCAAAGAATTCATTTTCGAAGAAAAATGATAGAAATTAATGAGTTTTAGCTGCGCATTTACAAAGAAGACTATAAATTTAAAGGACTTTACACAAACAATCTTACATCCGATCGAATGAATAGTTTTCTAAAAGATTTTCTCTATTCTGGCGGAAAATACGTTGCAGTGGCAAATATCATGACGAAACCTGGATTAGATTATATCTCGGCAGTAATTGCCACGTATATCACATCTTAATACATTCCCATATTTTCTAATAATAAGAGTCATTTCATCATAGTTCTAGTTTCGTTGTATCGTTTTCACCTTCATGTACTCGTTTTGTCTTTCCGATGAATCATGATGTATGAAGATCTGTTAAACTACAACATCATTGATGCTGCAATAACTGCGCTGACTAAGATATTTAAAATCGAGTGTCAACGGTGGAAGGAGTTCGGTATTTTTAAATCGTTGATCGTCTAATGACTGTTCATTTGGTTAAGAAGATTAAGTAACCACCATATCGACTGCCTCATGATAAAACTACATTTACTATGAGTCACCGAGGTTTTCATTCGGTTTCATGCGAACACAAGGAAAATGCGAACTATTCAGAACAAATGAAGCCGTGCAGTGAAATTCGATGTACATCTTTTTACTTTTGTCTTGGTGACTACACAATATTCTTACCTTATTGTCTAACACATCATTCAGTCTTTTCAGTTTACTTTGAATCGTAAAAGGCAGTGCACTTGGAATAAAAAGTCAAGGGAAATTCAAATCCAAGCCCACAATGACGATAGTAATGATGCAAAAATCTGGTACAGAGTATCCCCGACCAGTGCAAGCACGCCCGCTTGTGGTATAGAGGTAGATAAAGACACAGAGAAGTCCTCTTGTACAAACTGAAATATGAAGCATTCATCCAGGATGGTACAAAGCATTCTATCACTGGGAGCAGAACTTACTTTTTAATAATCAATTTATGTTACTGTTCACCATTAGGAAAAAAATAAATTGTAAACTTCATGACTTATTCCATTGGACCAACGTTGATTGCACTAAGATGATGAGCTTTATTTAGATTTATTTTATATGGCGAGACGAATATGTTATCACATACGCTTCAACAGGCTTTTAGCGATTTATGGTTAACTCGTTATAGCTTTTGCATGCGCGAGCATCTCTACAAATCTGCTCCAATGGTGACCGATTTGCCTACTTGCTTGTTTTTTCGATGTAAACTGTACATTTCGTATGTGCAATTTATATTTATTTTGTCTGTTTCACTTCGAATTGTATTCCTAACTTACAACAGTGTGCATGATTCTTGCATCCTGGCAAAATGCCACGCATGCGTACTCGCTCGGCGTATGTACCGGTATCGTCAACAAACTGTCCATATATAAGAACAGTGGCAATGCACTTAATCTTGAACATACTATTTCACAATCATACGGAAATATAAAAAAATCATTAGTATTTAATATGTTATTATGCACAAGCAAACACGGAAAACAAAGTTTCAAAAGATCGAGTCATAATGTTCGAAAATGGGTACTCATAGTACCAACACTCGTCATAATTCACGTAGCGCATGGCATGGCTACATTCGAAAGATAACGCGTCCCTGTGCCTGGTACAATTAGAGTTCTATTTACTTACCACTTGTTCTGTGACGCAGTCGGTTTTTGTCTGTCAGCGATAAAATCGTGGCAAATTTCCCGTCCATATTTATAAGGTGAAGAACAAAATGCCGAGACTGAATCCGCTGCGAAAGCTATATGTCAGCTTGAACTCAAAGTTAAATGCTGAGGAGGTGAAAACGTTGAAATACTTACTAGTGCCGGACCATCTCCAGAAAAGCGAAGTTGAACAATTGCATAATGCCATGGATATCTTCTCAAAGCTAGAGGAAAGGGTCACATATCACTTTACGATCTTGAACTTCTAGGGAACTGTTTCCAGAAATCCAACGGTCGCCTCTTGTTGAAGAGGTGGACAAGTTTTTGAGAGAAAATCGACGAAGCCGTCCAGAGTCGCAACTAGCGGACACCACATCGAGTATTCAAATAACAGGTAGGTGTAATCTCAGATTCTGAATGGCAATACTTATACTGAGCACGAAGTCCGCCATTTTGTAGGTTTTTTCCACTTGGTATTCCCATGTAACATTACGATATGCACAGGTGTTCGTCTACTGAAAAAATATATATTAGCTAGTTGCATTACATACAGACAGATATCCGTGATACGTTGTACATTAATGACGATACCAGGTTAAACAATATTGAAAGTCATTTTGCATATCCATGTCAGCTAATTTATAATTTGCATATCTAATGGCAATGCGCTTTCATAGTTTGGCATGTAAGCTTATAGCTTGAAGGACTTGACCAAAGGCAATTACACGAGCTATATAATGTGGTGAGACAATGACAGCAGTCAAAGGAATTGCATACTTTTATTTCAGCTAATTACATATTTGTGTACCTAATGACCTTTGGAATTAATCTGCGGTGAATGTTGTTCATGGTGCATGATCACAACAGTTTCAATAAAGTTTCAGACATGTTGCAAAAGTTTAAATCACAGAATAATGCGATATATACTGAACACGCGAGCTGGTTATTACATGTCTGTATTTTTTTTCAAGCCTATAATTATTTTCTCATACCTGTAATTTTTATTTCATACCCGTATTTTCATTTGATGCCACAGTAATTTTCTTTTTTAGTTTGTGACCTTTAAACCTACAAATACAGATCACTGTCAGCTGGGTCAAAGACTACTTTTCGCCCAAAATTTGCTTAAACCCATAATGCATCCCTATCTACAGTCAACAACTGATGTTTTCGGTAATTGTCAACGTAAACAATGGCCAAGGTAGGTCCTATATCGGCTGTTATGATCACCCGTTTTCAGTTAAAACTTGATTACAGGCATGAAGTTAATGTAATACTGTCAATTCTGAGCATCTTTGAGTAGTGAATGAAAATAAGGATCCGTTGTTTGTCACCTGTCCCCATGCAAGAGACATGCCAGATACCAGCACATAAAGAAAAATATGCATTCATTACTAAGATTGAGAGTCATCACCTTGGATATAGGTGAAATAACTCATCAAAACCGAATATATCAGTTCGACTTATATATAGCCAGCGAAGTACCTTTGGTCTGCCGAAATTGCAAAATTTCATGTAATTTTGAATAAGCAAGATTTCAAATGAATTTGCTAGGGCGTTATATAACGTTAAGTAGTTGTGAGTTGAATCACTGTAATAGTAACAGTAATAATTACAATACCAAGAAGAATGTATATACTTGTTGAACTAAGCTGACCCTAGATTCATTCAAATCATGAAATCAAAGTATAGTTTGCCTTTTTGACAATAATACATTTCAATTTCAACAGCGAAGTGAAAGCATATGGAAAGAAACAAAAGTACAGAGATTTCACCATTCTTTGATCAAAAGAAAATTTTTATGTGAAGTTTTAAACAAATTTCTCGATTATATAGATTTTTATCTTTGAAAATTTCATTCCAATACTTAGCAATGGAGTTATTGAACATACTAAATCAGCATCCAAAGGCAAAGGCAGATGATATCTTCATAAAATATCATCTATATGTAAAATGTATTTGATTCATTTTTTTCATTGTGATAGTGAATTTCTTAGGCTATAGTAATGGTGATTGTTTATGATGATATATTGTTGGGGTTTTTATTGCACACAACAGATACCCAACACACGGCACATGGCGATGTTACAGCCAGTAGTGAAAGGAGTTCAACTGCAGTACAAAGAGAGATGGCCAGAGCAATGCAAGATCCTGATGGTGAAACTACAAGTGTGCAACACCACATAGACAACCACAGTTTACGTCGTGCACAGTACGAACAAACCGTACAGAAAGAACAGCGTCTTCAAGAACAAGAAGTACAGGAGCAAGTACCAGATAGTATAGGTATAAAATTTTGAAATCCAGATTTTCTCTGTTTGATTGTTGGCTGTGATTTACTTCAAATTGATGTAAGGCCAATGCACTTGACATGTTGTTTCGCTTTGTGTGACCTTAAAGAGGAAGAAGAGGAAGAAGAAGATTTTTTTACGAAGATATTCGGAAGTCAATGCTGGTTTTGTAAGTTTCGAATGTCCTATGAATTCAGAAAAGCACATGCTCTTGCAAGACATGACTATCAAATATTTTTACATCACATTTAATAAAAGCATGTTTACCTGTCTCAAGGAAAGCCCTTAAACAAAATATCTTTGATGTGATTTTCTGAAAGATTAATGTAAGTGTAAGTGCGAATTGATTTTTTTTGTAACATAGAAAACAAAATATGTAAATCTGAACCTAAACAATACTATTAAAAACCATAATATGTGCATTTGCAGTAGCATTTACTGTATTTATGTGGCTTTTTCAAATTAATCGACAGGTTCGCTACCAAGTCAACGCCGTAAATGTTCTAGCAATCCTACTGAAATACAAGAGACAGTATATCCAGGTTAGTCAATATCTTGTGTAGTAAGTTTCATTTATTTTTCTTACTTTTGACAACGATCCAAAATATACAAATATACTAGTGGATTACACCTGTGTCATAATAAAATGGAAATATCTGTTATATAAAGGCCTGGCATTGTTTATAGCTCTAGTTGCAAGTCCAATTTAAGTTTATTTGTATCATTTTTACACTTGGGCTAATGTCATAGCGATGTCTGTCCGTATGTGTGTGTGTCTGTCTGTGTGTCTGTCTGTCTGTTTACACGATAACTCAAAAACGCCTGAACAGATTCAAGTCAGATTTGGTACACAGGTTCCATATGCTACTTGCAAGAACTGATTAGATTTTGGTTAGTGTTGCTTGCATATTAATGAAGTTATGCAATATCATTTTTAGTCCCCACGGACACCGTCCGGGGGGACTTATAGGTTTGGTCATGTCCGTGCGTCCGTGCGTGCGTGCGTGCGTGCGTGCGTCTGTACGTGCGTCCGTCCGTGCGTCCGTCCGTTCACGCAGATATCTCAGAGATGCCTGGAGCGATTTCATTCAAACTTTGCACAAGGATAGTACCCTACCCCATACAGATGCACATCGATTTGTTTCACAATGCAATCAAATTTGGCCGTGTTAGAGGACTTTTTAGTTTTCACCTCCATAGACTCCCATGTATAAGGCAGTCTCCATAGACTCCCATGTATAAGGCAGTCCATAGACTCCCATGTATAAGGCAGACCATAGACTTCCATGTATAAGGCAGTCTCCATAGACTCCCATGTATAAGGCAGTCTATAGACTCCCATGTATAAGGCAGTCCATAGACTCCCATGTATAAGGCAGTCTCCATAGACTCCCATGTATAAGGCAGTCCATAGACTCCCATGTATAAGGCAGTCCATAGACTCCCATGTATAAGGCCAAGAAAAATAAAAATTTAGTTTCTCATCGTATTCATATTGCAAAAAGGATGCAGTGACACAGTTTTTAGTCCCCACGGATGAAGTCCAGGGGGCTTATAGATTGGGTCATGTCCGTCCATGAGTCCATCCGTGAGTCCATCCGTTCACGCAGATATCTCAGATATTTTGACAAAATGTCACGTGACCTTGGTGACCTTTGACCTCAAATATATATGTCCATAACTCGGTAACCACAATTGCTACACCCTTCATATATGGTATGATGGGACAGCTTATGACGCCACATATTGTACCTCATTAATTATGCACATATCTAATTTTGAGCGAGCCAATAGAGCTAGAGGTCTGATTTTTGGTATATAGGGATAACTTAGCAATACAATTTTTTTGACAAAATGTCATGTGACCTTGGTGACCTTTGACCTCAAATATACATATTTGTCCATAACTCAGTAACCACAAGTGCTACTACCTTCATGTATGGTATGATGGGACACTTTATGATGCCACATATTGTACCTCATTAATTATGCACATATCTAATTTTGAGCGAGCCAATAGAGCCAGAGGTCTGATTTTTGGTATATAGGGATAACTTAGCAATACAATTTTTTTTACAAAATGTCATGTGACCTCGGTGACCTTTGACCTCAAATATACATATTTGTCCATAACTCAGTAACCACAAGTGCTACATCCTTCATATATGGTATGATGGGACACCTTATGATGCTTCATACTGTACCTCATTAATTATGCGTATATCTTATTCTGAGCAAACCCATAGAGCTTGATGTCTGTCATACATATGCACATAGATTTGTTCTGTGATACGATCCAATAAGGCCGCCATGTGGCCATTTTATTACGATTGTTTCATGTCCTGAACTACAGCTCAGACATGTATCAAGCGAATTTATTCAAAAGTATTTTATCACAGACCTAATGAAGAGGACTCTATCCTCTCTGAGGACCTGTAATCAAAGTACTACCCATTAACAAGTGGGGACTATGTCATCAACGATGACTTGTTTTCCGTACAATGGTTTCCCTATGGAGACGGTAATGACAGTAATGACAGTAATGACAATCTCAGAACATAATGATGATACTGTGAGTGTCATGTCAATTATCTGCTCATTTGCATATTTAACGAACTTTTGTAATTAGTGACATAACTCTGAAATTCCTGCACCAAACTTGATGATACGTGCAACAAATATTGATCTGATATATATGTTATTATACTTAGAAACATTGGGCTGTGTCAAGTTATTAAATGGCTTATTTACATATTTTATGAAGTTTTATAATTAGTCATATAACTCTGATATAACTGCACCAAATTTGATGAATTCTGCTGAAGATACTGATCTGACTGATATCTAACTGTGGTGTAAAGCACTTAGTAGTGTCAAGTTAAATAAGGGTTCATTTGCATAACTTATGAGCTTTGTAATTAGGTATATAACTCTGACATTATGGCACCCAAGTCAGTGAAGTCTGGTACAGATATTGATCTGATAAATATCTAATTGTACTGACAAGCATTTGGCAGTGTCAAGTTAACACAAAGCCCATTTGCATATTTATGAAGTTTTTTAATTAGTCATATACCTCCAAAATAACTGCACCAAATATGATGAATCTGCTGCAGATACTAATCCGATAGATATCTAATTGTGATGTAAAGCATTTAGTTGTGTGGAGTTAATTAAGGGTTCATATTTAACGGACTTGGCAATTAGTGATATTTCTCCAAAATTACAGCATTACATTTGATGATCTGATAAATATTCAATTGTACCTAGAAGCATCGGGCGTGTCAAGTTAATAATTAGCTCATTTACATATTATATAAGTTTTGTAATTAGTGATTACTCTGACAGTACTGTGCGAAGTTGATGAAACCTGCGACATATAATGATATAACAGATATCTGATGGTTCTTATTGCACGCCTCACACGGGTGTCCATTATATTGGTATGAATTGGGTTTATTGAAAAGAATATTGAAAAACATAATACAATAAATCCTCGTCAGAAACAGTTACTCTGGCAGTAGACCGTATACACGTCTAGTCTTAACAGAAGTCTGTCTTCCTTTTCGCGTTTTGTGCTCATTTGAACTGCTGTCAGAATATACACTGTCTGTCTTTGTTCTTTGTTTTGGTAAGTATTAATCTGAGGTCTGAAAAATGTTGCATAACATCTCCTTGCTCGTTAACATTTGAAACAGGTCAAAGGTACAATTGTTTTACACAATTTCATAAAAGTCAAAAAGTATGCAGTAATTCACACTGTATTATTTCATGCATCCAGTAGTGTCTGATAAATGTCAATGTCGAGTCATCAGCTGTCAATTTCAATGCTTTATAACTAAATTTGTAATTTTGTCAAACTCAAAATCTGTACAAGTCACTCATATAACACGTCCTTCCATTCAGGGGTCACATTAGCACTTGGGTTGTTCTGTTGAGTAAATGCTAAAATTTTCTAGTCTGTTCAATAGATATCAACACGTGAGCACATTCAGTTCATATCTGGTTATACCATTTTGGCCAGCGAAAATTATCTATTTCACGCCACACTATTTTAAGTGTGGCAGGTCGATGTTTTCACTTGAAAAGTTGAGTGCAGCTGCTGTCAGGACTGATGGGCCTTTGTTTTCACTACTCTTTCCATATCCTATATTGCGCCAATTCCAACCAACGCAGGAGAGATATTTAACTAGATCAGAAGGTAATTACAAATCCTTCTAGGCTGTTTTGAGCTTTTCCAGCTATCTTTCCAAAGACTAAAAAGGGTAGAATCCATTTAGTACCACCTTACACAGACATTACATTGATTGTACCAAGATGCAACTGCTACTCTGAATGCTTTCTAATTTTGCACAAAAGAAACAAATTTGACGAAGTTTGCCAAGTATCATCTATTTCACATTTCAAAGCATAGGGACAGCAGATTCTACGGAGATGATTTTTTGACAAAAGTGGCAAACGTTGCATGTCTGTATATTGTGTATGCAGGGAGCGAGGGTAATATACATAATGAGCATATTCAATTCATCAGCCAAAAGAAAATGGTCAAAGGAACTTTGCACTTGTGCCAAAAACTGGTATTTTGTCGTTCTGTAGTAATGCCTTCTAGCCATTATGTAGTAATGTCTTCTAGCCATTATGTAGCTTCAGCGGCATTGGCGCTACATTCTATTTTAAACTTTCAGTTAAGTCAGAACAAAAACAATGTGTTTTTCTAATCTTTTTGCTAGAAAGCCAAAAAGTAGAATGTCAGTCGCTACTTACAGCAGAATCTGTAGGATCGTCTCAACAGTGAACTCATCATCGTCATCTGATTGCGTGTGAGAATAGCCTATGTGTATAAACATTCATTTTTTTGTAATTTTTGTGTACCCCATTGCACTACCGGTATGTAAACAAAACAATCCAAGTGAAATAAAAAAAAACACATTATTTTTGTAAAAGGTTTACGATGAGATTCCTTAACAACCCTACTCTCTTACAAAACCGTGTTTACACAGCGACCACCATCCTCCCTTTTCTCATGACAGAGTGTAATCAAACGTTCTATTGGGCAAAGCTATGGTATGATAATGCATAATCAGATAACTCATAATGTTCAATAATCAACTCCTCAGATGCATTCTTCTTTGATCACCATTTGTTCAAAATAAAATGACCTGATACTGTCGACATTACATTAACATCAATATCCATCTTGAGTGATTTTTTCAAAAGCAAATTAATAGTCAAAGCAGGCAAAATTTGGTAGCTGGTAGCAATCATTTTAGTATAAAACTTATTGTAATGCACTGATGTTCGCCTTCATAAGGACAGGCGACTTCAAAGGTCCATTTCCAGCTTTTTGCACGAGAGTTTTGGATGTTGTTACTCTTCTGTATACCTATTGTAAAGTAAATAAATTTCAAGAATATAGTCTTTGGTGCGAATATATACAATAATTGCACTTCTACCATCGAGAACACTAGAAATATGCGTACGCTAAATAGCCGTATCAAACGCCTGTTGTGTAACATACACAGTATTCTGGCGTTCAAATCCTGCGGCTGCATCCGTATATTATTGTTGAATAGTTTCAAAGGACCCATTGGATGAGTGCCAGACTGTGTCTGCGTTCTGCTTGTGTGCAGGCTATCTTGAAACACGTCCAAGTTGGTGTTCCACATTTGCGCCATAATGGAAATTGCACAAAAGCGGTCAATATATGGCCCATTTGATGCCACATCATGAATGTAAGATGTATAATAATAAAACAAATATGGTTATCGTTTAAATATTGCAAAGAGGACATTAGTACACTCACTGTATCCCCTCCACTTCGCGTCGGGGCGATTTGCTGCACCATTGTCCTCATGCATCCTTTGTGGTATGGTCGCAAGGGAGCTGTCGTTAATTACGCTTCTGGGGATCGGACGAATTGAGGAGATCATTCAAAATATTGGAAGCTACAAGGGGGGAATGTGGAGAGAAAGAGCAGGGGAGTTACTCAATGTTTGGTGCAAAATGAATTGAAACACCCCTCAGATGCACCATTTCACACATCAAAATTTTCGATGCGAGAGGGGGTACATCCCTCTCTCATATCGTGCTCTCCCCCTTGGGGTGTTCTATTAATTTCACTTAGTAAAAAACAGATCGAGCACACCTCTCAGATTGCACAAGACTGCACCATTTCACAAATCAATTTCTCAAACCTTTCCTGCAAGAGAAGGGACACCCCTCTCAGCCTCCTGCATGTTCTCTTCCCTGTACTTTCAAATTCTACCCTGTCAGATATCTTAGTGAAAACCCTGTTATGATACCCATCTAAAGTAAACAATACTGTATGGTTGGATACTAGTTATAGAGTAAGCTTTTGTATCAACATTTTGTTGCGACTTTTTGGTTTCACCTTTTTAAACTCTAATGAGAAATCCGATGATAATCTAGCACGGTACACAATGATCTGAAATGTCTCTACTGTTGCTGTATTTTTGTAGGTTTCACAAATACATGTATACATTGATATTTAACTTTTCTATGTTTGGATCAGTCAATACTTCCGTGTTATGACGGGGTTATTCAAATGCATCATTGTTGACGTGGGGTGGGGTGGGGTGGAGGGGGTACTCGAAATTAAAGTTTCCGATGAAATTCCTCCAGTCCCCAGGCCGTTAATGATATAAGCTCAGTTATAGCCACATAATATTGAAACATTTAAGTTGCAACGTGCGACTTACCTTTACACCCAACTGTAAAATCTTTGGTCGCCAAGCTTTGCGCCTAAAATGTCACAATTGTGAAACGCTGGTCACTTGTGTAATTCATGTGTATTTGTTTTTAACGATTTAATACTCTGATTACTCACTCAGAGGTTTTCATACTTAATAATGTAATCAGAGGGAGGAAAAGTGGAATTAGCATTTTATTTTGTTTCATGGCCAAGAGAATATAGAAATTAAACGCCCAAAAATATCCCGTCAGTTATATTTTTTATTATACGGAGTGATAAATCTACAAATGAAAAGCCATGAAAATGTGTACCGTTCTTGATAGAAAACTTTATGTGTCTGTGTTCCCTGCTTATCTTGTTTATATATTTGATTATTTGTCATTTCAAATCTATCCTAGGCTTCATACAAGATTATTATATTCACTTTCATAACATTGAAAATGTATCAACTAATCTGAATAAACTTCAGAGATATATCATTTATCTATGTGTCACTAAGGACACTTCAACCCCCTGAATGCATGCTGAACAAGCAGTAGTGCCATGAAAAGCTGTTGAGAATGTTTAAAGAATGTCTTATATTTTGTTGTGTAGTTTTAAAAGCAAATATCAGAGATATCTCTTGCTCTTGGAGTTACAGTTTTAAGCATGTCTTGAAGATATGCTTCATAAACCTCTCTTTCATGAAATCACTTAAAGGTATTCAACTTAATTACAGCAAACATTTCCATGACCATTTTCAAAATGTGTCTATAGCTTATTGTTCCTTCAGGAGAAATGGCAACTGCTGAAATGGAAAACACACTTGTAAAGGTGGTGATTCCATGACAGAAAGTCATTTGTCTAACTATTAGTTTGCTTATTCTCAGTGCATTCACCTCATCAAAATCATTAGGATAAATTGTTGTTACCTTTCTACTTTGCAGGTATCGTCGAGGAGTGTGAGAAAAGGCTGAAGTTTTATTACAGCAACTTATCCCATATTCTGCCATTTCCCTGGTGGGACGGAGCAAACAGATTAAAGCTTGAAATGTCTACACTGAATTAGAACTACAATCTAAGGAGAAAACTAAGGGAAACTGAGAAGGAAACGAAGGAGGAAACTAAGAGAGACTTCCCTACTAGAGAAATCTTCTCACCAAAATACGACAGGGACAGCCACACAAATCCGAAAAGAGTGCTGATTGAGGGCGATCCAGGGTATGGCAAATCAACATTTTGTAAAAAATTGGCCCATGATTGGGCAAAAGGCACTGTAGAGTACCTAAGTTGTTTTAAACTATTTTTTTGTTTTGAATTGAAGGACATGTTAGAATGTGATGGGAAGAATGTTCGAGATGCTATTTTTGATTACTTATCATGGGAAATCAGGGAGGATGAACAAAGACAGGAGCTTTGGCATTTTATTCAAGATAATCAAACAAAAGTATGTTTTGTCTTCGATGGGCTTGATGAAGTTCAAACCCAAAATCTACCAGAATATTTTAAAGAAATGGTTCGATTAACAAGGCGCCTCCTTCCTGATTGCCCAGTTATTGTAACGTCTCGAAAAATTAGGGACAGTAACTCAAAACAAATGTATGACACACAATTATTGATCAAAGGATTTAGTATTGAGAGAGCAAAGGCCTTTGTTGAGAAGCACATAAAAGAAATACCGGTAGATGCAAAAGGGGAACATCTAATATTCTTCACACTTCATGAGAGAGGTGGAGATGTCTAGTCACAAACATGTTTTGTTCAATTTCATGCAGAGTCCATTGAATACTTTAATGTTATATGACATATGGATACATGCAAACAAACTGCCCCACAGAATTACGGAACTCTATGAAGAAATCATCAATTATATAAAAAGGAGATACAAAGAAAATAATGAGTGTACTGCACATTTTGATATGGAGATTAAGCAAGCTCTTCTTTCATTTGGGAAAAGTCATATACAAATTTAAAAGAGTGTGATGGAAATGATAATTTCGATGAAAGAGACAACTCTCCTATTCGTTACATATATGAGTTAGGATTACTGACTAAACTATCAGGATCACCACCTAAGTATGTTTTTTATCATTTAACATTCAAGGAATATTTTGCAGCCATGTATGTAGCGAAGCTCTTCACGATAGATAGATCCAAATTCGTTGATGCTATTGACTTCTTCAGCAGAACAAATTCGGTCTATGATTGCACTTTGTTTGCATTCATAGGTGGCTGGTTACAAGATAATGTGGTTGAAATCTTTAAGGTGTGGGAGGAAAAGAATTTCTCCCCGCATTTGTTTTTTGATCCAAGACCAATTCTGTATGAGAGCTGTTGTAGATCAACTTAAGTTTTTGAACATTGTGCTCGGTTCTTACCAAGGACACTGAAAGTTGACTTCAACACAATGGCTTCCCTGTCTGACAGTAATAGACTTGATGTGAACACTACTGTTTTAAAATGCTCAAAGTCAAGATCAAAAGAGGTTCACTTCATACTATCGGCATCAAATGTTGATACAATAGACATGTATAAAAAATGTTATGATGCCCTCCAAAAAATCCAAAAACGTTTTATATCAAGTTGAAATACATTTTGATTTAAATGAATATCAGACAAAATGGAGACACTATGTTCAAAATTTCACATTCCTAGAAAAGGCTAAAAACGATTTCCTTCAGGATCTAAAACAAGTAACAGTTAAGGAGATTACCCTGAAAATATCCAATTACGAAAATTCCTCCGATCGCTACGTAGAAAACATTATGCAGAGCATATTTAGCTTGTCTATCAATAAGCTGACCATAAAAGGATTGCCTTTTCAAAACTTAGATTTTGTCAGTTATGTCCATCGTTATCTTTATAATATGAATTTATTGAAGTCTGTTGATATAACATTCTGTGATGATTTTCTTAAATATAGGCAAAGAGTTAACCTGGAAATAACAGCAAATTTTGAAAAGTTTAAAACTTGCTATAAAATTAATGACAAGAATTTTGATATTCTTGGTCTGTATAACTTCCTTTCAGAATTTGCATCTGCTAATAATGAGAGAGTGTCTCTAGATATAGATATTAACAGTGACTGCACGGATACATCAGGCATGATCGTCCTTCTTCAAAGACTTGAATCCGTTCACATTGGATGCATATTACTGAACTTTTACCAGACAGAAAGCTTAAGCCAGAAAGACATTTGTTCAAATATTTCAAGCATTGTGGAAGCTTTGTCAGTGGTCTCTGCCAATGAGCTTGTCATGAAAGGATTACCTTATAGAAATTTGGACTTTGTTAGAGAGGTACATACTGTGATTCAAAGCAATAAGCCATCAAAGTCTGTTGATATGACATTCGGTGATGATTCTCTTAAATATGGGCGAAAAGGTAAACTGGAAATAACAGCAAATTTTGGAAAGTTTGAAACTTTCTATAAAATGATGACAAGAATTTTGATGTTCTTGGTCTGTGTAAATTCCTTTCAGAATTTGCATCTGCTAATAATGAGAGAGTGTCTCAGACACACTCTCTTGTCATGAAAGGATTACCTCATGGAAATTTGGACTTTGTAAGAGAGGTACATACTGTACTTCAAAGCAATAAGTTATGGAAGTCTGTTGATATGACATTCTGTGACGATTCTCTTGAATCTTGTCAAACAGGTAAACTGGAAATAACAGCAAATTTTGGAAAGTTTGAAACTTGCTATAAAATTAATGACAAGAATTTTGATATTCTTGGTCTGTGTAATTTCCTTTCAGAATTTGCATCTGCTAATAATGAGAGAGTGTCTCTAGATATTGAGATTAAGAGTGACTGCGCGGATACATCAGACATGATCGTCCTTCTTCAAAGACATGAATCCGTTCACATTGGACGCATAATACTGAACTTTAAACAGTCAGATAGCTTAAGCCAGAAAGACATGTGTTCAAATATCTTAAACATTGTGGAAGCTTTGTCAGTGGTCTCTGCCAATAGAGATTGTCATGAAAGGAGTACCTCATGGAAATTTGGACTTTGTAATAGAGGTATATACTGTACTTCAAAGCAATAAGTTATTGAAGTCTGTTGATATGACATTCTGTGATGATTCTCTTGAATATTTTCTAACAGATAAACTGGAAATAACAGCAAATTTTGGAAAGATTAAAACTTGCTTTAAAATTAATGACAAAAATTTTGATATTCTTGGTCTGTGTAATTTCCTTTCAGAATTTGCATCTGCTAATAATGAGAGAGTGTCTCTAGATATTGACATTAAGAGTGACGGCACAGATACATCTGACATAACCATCCTTCTTCAAAGACTTGAGTCTGTTCACATTGGACGCATATTACTGAACTTTTACCAGACAGAAAGCTTAAGCCAGAAAGACATGTGTTCAAAATTTCAAGCATGGTGGAAGCTTTGTCACTGGTCTCTGCCAATGAGCTTGTCATGAAAGGATTACCTCATGGAAATTTGGACTTTGTTAGAGAGGTACATACTGTACTTCAAAGCAATAAGTTAATGAAGTCAGTTGACATTACATTCCTTGATGATTCTCTTAAATTTTGGCAAAAAGGTAAACTGGCAATAACAGCAAATTTTGGAAAGTTGAAAACTTGCTATAAAATTAATGACAAGAATTTTGATATTCTTGGTGTACAAAAAGTGCTCATAGAACTTGCATCTGCTAATAATGAGAGAGTATCCCTAAAAATTGAGATTAATTAACGCCTCTAAATCTTTAGTGAATTATGACATACGTGAAATGTTACCAAGTTTAAAATCAGTCAATATTGGAGAGATAGTATTGACAATGTTTAATCTTCATGTTGCAGACACGGACACTTTGAAACAAGTTCCCACCATTGTTCAAATTTTGTCACAGGTGTCTGCAAATAAACTTTTCATTAGAGGGTTACCACAAGGAAGTTTACAGTCTCTAAAAGATGCAACTAAATGTCTTTGTGACTGTTCCTCAATAAAGTCAGTGGAAATGATATTTTGTAATGGGGAAATGAATGTGATGGAAGGTGATGATGAGTATATCCAATGGCTTTATTTTATCCGTAAATTAACTGGAGAGAAAAATAAAATAATTATAAAGTGTCAAAGGTTTACAATCATAATTTTAAAATATGAATGCAGTGATGTAAATATTCTATCAATCTATAATTTGTTGTCAAAGTATGCAGCAACCAGTGATGAGAGAGTATCAGTAGAAGTATGTACAGTGGTTGATTTCGGCAAGAGAAATGTTGAAAGTTATGTAAATGATACACTTGCAATGATTACATCAGTGTTTGTGGACAAAATGACATTACTAGTATCTAATTATAAGAAAAATGATGAGAAGGATATTTGTGAATTCATTTCATCTGTTGTAAACCGCTTGCCAAAGCATTCTATTAGTAAGTTTGTAATTAAAGGATTACCTCTACTTGAACATTTGAAGTTCATGAAAGATGCACATTGCTGCTTGGCTGATGATAATCTGTTGAAGTCAGTTGAATTTACTTTTCTTGATGGTCTTGAATTAGATCAAGAGGATAAACTAGAAGTCATAGCGAAGCTTGGAAAGTTCAAAACTTACTACAGGATGAAAAGTATGAATTTCAATCTTATTAGTCTGCATCAGTCTCTAGCAGACTTTGTATCTCTTGATAATGGCAGTGTCACAATGGCCATACAAGTGAACTATGATTTGAAGAAAAGCAGCAGTACAGACATAGATCTTTTTGTAAAGAGTGGATCAGTTGATATTGAAAAGGTGACAATGAACATAAGAAATGGTGGTTACTTGAACACTGAAGATGTTCGGTCTTGTACTTTAAATATAATCCAAAGTTTGTCACAGGTCAGTGCAAAAGAGTTTGCCATCCAAGGATTACCTTCTGAGGACTTTGAGTTGATCAAAACTGTACATTCTCTGCTTGTAAAAAATGTACCAAACAAATTAACACACATGTCCTTTGAGCCACTGTGTTATCGGAACTGCAAACTAACCCCTTCTGAACATTCAACCATCGTAGTTGAGAGTCAAAAGCACACAAGTGAGTTTGGACTTTGTAAATCAAAATCTGATATCATCAGTTTGTATCAAGAGCTTCAGAAAGACATTTTAACAGTCAAAGAGAGAATTATCGTTGATGCTCATATTAAAAGCACTTCAAATATCAAAGACGACATTCAGTGTGTAATAGGCGCTTCAAAGGATATAACATTCAACAATGTTGAATATGTTGAAACATCACATGGGCTCTCACCAGTTCTTGATGTGTTAGAGTGTCTTGCAGAAGTTAATACCCAGCAATTTTCATACAAAAGTAATAAATCTCTTCAGTGCAATTTTATGAAGTCAGTTTGCAATGCAATGCTACAATGTCAGTCTGTTCAAACAATTGTCATATCATCTACTGAAAGATGTGAGGATATTGAAATACCTGTAAATATTGAACAGCTTGTCAGTGAATGGCTAATCATACATAGAGTAAAATTCAAAGACAAAACAGTGACCATACAAGGGTCATATGGTGAGGTGATAAAGACTTCCTCCAAAACGATTGAAGTGGAGTTTGATTTGAATCACAAGTCAAATATTGACTTGGGCTATGACGATGTCAATGTGAACCATGCTATACTAGAAGATAGCAATGCCTTGACTAAACGATACATTAAAGCATGTTATGTTTTGCAGACTCAAAAGATCCCTGGGCTCAAATCACTCTGTATTGAACTACCTGACATTCTGTCAGATGAATTCTGTACTCATTATTTGCGTGAGTGTTTGATAGAAAATGTTCACCAATGCATTGTCGCATTACCAAATCTGGCCAAGATAATAATTGTTGGTGGGAAAATCACCTCAATGGTTGACTCTTCAAAAACGTGGATAGAGTTGTTTAATAAAGAGTCACTAGAAATGTTGGAGTTCAAAGACTGTGATTTGAATGATAGCTGTCAGTCAGCGATCATCGATAGTGTCATTAAAGCAGATGAATACAGATGTAGCCAATTAATGATAACACTCTGTGATTCATTGTCCTTGCAAAATGTACATTTAATAAAAGATAAATTATTGGCAGATGGCTTTGTTTGGGGTGATACGCATGGTCAGCCTCACAAGATGATATTGTCTCTAGTCTAAAGGGCAACTCTGTTAGTATTGTTGCAATCTCTTGTAAAGAAACTAATGAGTGATTTTTCATCACATGGAACATTATCTTCGAAAGTGGTGGGTTATATAAAGAGCATAGAAAATCACCATATTACCAGTGTTTAAGACCAAACCACCTTAGTCTTATTGTGAAAAGGACTAAAACCTACTTGCTACTTGAAATAACAGCCGCAGGTGTAGGTTCCCATCAGTCATTTTGATAGCCAACATTCAATAATTATGATTCCATCTCCATAACTCTCTTACTCAGAGTATATCTTAAAAGTGTACCTAAGGCTTAATTTTGCAAACATAGATGCAAACATTCCTTTGTAATTTAAGTATCATTCCTTAGATTTCACAGCTACATATACCGTACACTGGTGTTGATGTATTTACAATGTATGATACATACAAAATTACAGAGTGCACGTTTTGTCCAATAGGGACAAATTTATTCAGCATAATAATGCCTGATATAAATTCTGATCTTGTTGCATACATTTACATGTACATGTATGTTCTACAAGTATCCTTGTCACCCTTCTGTATGCCATCAGAAAGTTAAAATTTGGTGACAGGATTAGACCAGCATTGTTTTGATATATCTTAATTCACTAGCTTTAAATTGAAATAACATATCGTTGGAAATTTTGGTGTCCATTAGGTGAACAAAATATCAATGCAATGGTGTCATCAACATAGAATAAGCACAGTCATCTATAATAAGTGAATGCACTTATTTGGTATTTAGCTTTTTTCATGTTCACCAGAGACGATTAAATGTGTGAAAAATTTAGCAATATCAGATTTATATTATCTATTCAATAGGTAAAAGTAAATCCATCTTGTGAAATTTACTTCTGATGTCAAAAATTTGCAAATATCTTTCACGATGTGAAGTTCTGAGCAGACTTTCAACCTCACTGCCATACACTGCTCACAGTGATGTGAGTCTACTTTGATCACTGAATGTCAGGTGATAGACTAGCAGTAATGATAATCACAAAAAGCTATACATATCATACCAGACAAAGTTGTGCAGAAACATGGTAGAAACTTTTGACTTTGTTTTATAGCCATTGTCGATAGGAGCCCTGGCTAAAAAAGGAGAACACGAAAAATAAAGTTTCAAAGAAAAAGGTTATAAATATATGTTTGCATTTGTTGTAAACAATCTTGGGCTGAATGGAACAATTTTCTTTCAGTTCAGAGAGACTTGGTTTCTCCCCACATAAAAAGAGTATTACTGCTAAAAATTATACTATTCATACTAATTAAGTTTTGGAATGATACATGTATTTAATACACTGTTATATTTTCTTGTAAATGAAAGTGAACTTTCCATAGTCATGATCCATGGGATCAGTATTCTTAAGATATTTTTTTTCATTTTGCTAGTTATGTACATGTTGTCATATTGAAGTATTTTTACATCTATTTCTCCTTTATGTTTTCCATGAGACCAATGGAAACACGTTTTAACCATTTCTATATAATGCAGTGAATATTTTTAAAGTTTAGTTGTTGTGCAACTTTTTTGTGTTTTGATGTCTTTTCAAAGTTTGTACATTAACTATGTAAGACACTATCAATTTATAAATTCTAACAATCTATAGATTTTATCTGCTAGTGCAACTGCCTTTTTTCATGTGAAGATACATAATCTATTTTTATCATGTTTCTTTTTGAATTGCCATATCCTGGGTCAGCCGACTTCAGCAATGTTATTATAAGACATACAATATTTTTCTGTACTAGGTTTTTGACAGGAACTTTTGTAATGATCATTTGTTTCTTTAAATATCAAATCATGTGATGATTTTTATAATGTATCAAAATCTATCAATGATGTCATTTGCTCAAGAATGTTTGAACATGTAAAATTGCTCTGTTCCTTTTTTCTCGTAGTCACAGTTTTCTTTTTAGCTTCGCCACCATGTGGCAATGCAGAGCTTATCCAATAGGTGGATGTGTGGCGTCATCAGGCATCCATTATCCGTCAATGTTTTACATTCAAAGTCCAGTCCGTTTCCTTTAATATGTGGAGTACAGGTCTCATGGGATTACCATTATCAGATTTGTTCAAATTGTGATTAAAAATGCAAATTTGTATTTTGAGGCTAATTTTGCTATTTTGGGCCAAAATCTTCTTCTCTGTAAAGGTTGGTCCAACAGCTTTGATATATAGTATACACATTCACTAGCGATGACCTTATTAGGATTTGTTAAAATTGTGATGAAATGTGCACACTTGTATTTTTACAGAATTTATTGCCATTTTTTGTCAAAAAATCTTTAAAAATCTTCTCAAAAACTGCTGTCAAACAGCTGAGGTTTGTAGGGATAAGATATTTGTGCAGTTATAAAACAAATTTCAAATAGAATATTTAGGGCAATTTTTGTCATTTTTGGTCAAAAATTTTTCATCAAAATGTGATATACTGGTATTTAAATAATTATGAAATCCGCAATTTTGTATTTGGGGCAATTTTTACCATTTTCGGTCAAAAAGAATTCAAGAAATGAATGTACCAGCACTTTCATTATTTATGCACTTAAAAGATTCTATTTAAAGCTGAGAACCATGATTCTGTTTGGGATTGTTTATTCAACCAATCAAACATCTTTTTATATATTGACAATGTACCACTGTTATTATTTTCCTTACATGGGCCTTCCTTTTGATTTTAGTTCTATGATCAACTTTCTGTAATTTCTCAATTTCTGTTAAGTAACTTTAAATTGAGGAATGTACTTTCATTGGTGTTTAGAGTAATAAACTACATTGAGAGAGCATTTAAAGACATGAAACTTGTGTATTTCATTTACTTAACTCCATAGACGTTAAATGTGTCAGTCACTACAGAATTACAAGTAGATTTCAACTCTTAAAGGGAATGTTCACCAAGGCTGATTATTACATGGGTACCTGCCAGCTTTTGGGTCACTTATTCCAAAATAGCCGTTTTCGCCACTTATAATCACACGATTTTTTACAAAAACAGATAAAAGTAGTGATGGAAGTTGCATTTTAGGGCTTCATCAACTCACCTTATTGTGAATCATGGGAAAAAAGCGCCAAGCTTGGCATTTTCATCACATGATATGGCAGGGACTATCTGATACCACGGCACTGTCCACTCACTCAAGTTAGGCTTTGTGTATTTGCATAACTTAAACAATAGTTATGCAAATACGCAGAGCCTGATGTGAATGTGAATGACAGTAGTGCCATATCCATAGGATGCCATATCATGTGATGAAAGTGCCACGTTTGACACTTCTTTCCCATGACTCAAAATACAGTGAGTTCATGAAGCCCTAAAATACAACTTCTGCCTTCTGTAAAAAAATTGTGCTAGTTATGGCGAAAATGGCTATCCCGGAATAAGTGACCCAAAAGCTAGCACATACCGGTATGTAAAAATCATCCTTGGTGAACTTCCCCTTTAATTTATCCAGCATTGATGTGTGGAACAATGCAAAGTTCTGAAAGCTAAATGACATGCGAGAAATTTTCTTTGAATCACCATTCTTCATATGTTGAATTATTTTTGTAAACATTGTCAATAATCCTGGAAATGCTTCTATCACAAAGTTTAATCACTGATAGTTCTCTTGTTTCAATATAGAGCAAATACATTTCTTGGCAGAAATATTTTGGTTTCCATTCCCATGATGCATGGTACTTGCACATAAAGTACGGTACATACCAATCACTATTCGACATCACGGAATTAAAGTGAAATTTACTACTTTGCAAAAAAAAAAAGAAAAGAAATTTCAATGATGGCTCTGTTGTCTCACAAAGAGATGACAAAAATAAAGTTGAAATCTGAGTCGGCATATCTTTAGCTCTTTGGCCTAAAGGAAACAATACTCAGTCAGAACATGGTTGGTTTACATCTGCAGTCGTACTGCATACACATAGTAAAATTAAATACTTACAGCCCCAGTGCTGCTAACTTTTGATGTTTTTTCATTATTTTTATTTTATAAATCAATTGCAACTTCTTATTCTACTCCCCAAAGAATGTTGCAACACCCACTATTTAGCTTGTCAACTTAGCGTCTATATGTGTAAAATGCATGGTTATTGTTTACATTTGAATTCTAGTCCGGACCAGAAGTCAGTTTTCAACAATAACAATGCAGTTTACAACCATAGGGGCTGAGTTGACAAGCTGGATACTGTGTATATCAACATTCTTTGGGGAGAAGAACAAGGAATTATGGTTCACATTCAAAAATGGTGAAATTATCATCAAAAGTTAGCAGCACTGGGGCTTTAAAGATGTCCATGATATCAATTCACCGTGCAAATCTGCATTCAGGAAATTTATAATGCGAGGATAAAACCAGACGAGGAATTGAACACCCTTAACATTAAAATGAACCATTTCTTTTGAACTTCCATGACAATAGATGTACCTCTTTCCATTTTGATGACAAATGAACTTTTCATTGAGCAAAATGTATCCATCCATGGTAACAATGTTTCTGTCAATTGTCAGGTTCTCAGTAGGACTGGTTTTCCAAAGTCTGTTTCCATTTTATATTATCTCAAGAACAGCTTTTGAAACAGCTTTTCAATTTGCAACATGTAGAAATACCGAGAAGTGGAATAGTTGTCTGTACTCATCTGTCACTGACTGAGTTCATATTTCTGTCATCCATAGATGTACTTTCCTATCTCCACCAACAGCACAAACTGGTAAAGTAGCATGCCAACTCAGACCCCCTGCTGTGACTGGTAATGAACTTGACACAGGTACCTGAAAACCAATGGAAATTCATATTGATGAAAGAGCAGAGTTATTTTACTTTTTCTAGACAAGAATGAGACGACTGCTTTTTATATCACCTTTCATTCACAAATAACCACAGAAAATTCTGTTCAAAGTCCACCAATGCGAAAATTGTTTAGTACCAAGTCTGTCAAGTGAACTGTATAAAGCATACTCTAGACTAAAACCACAAGCACTGTCAAGTGCCATGTTCTGTAATCCAATTTCAAGAAGACATGAATAATATGATGGTTATAAAACAAACACAGACTAGTACCTCTACACTTGTTTACACTAATAGAGTTGTTTGAAGTGCTGTGCTTTGTAAGTAAAGAGTTGAAAAGCTTGATTGTGCATGAAGCCTACATTACCTGTGAGTGTCCCAGATGGAATACCTTGACCTCATTGTGTCCTGTTGTGGCAAACAGATTCTCACTGACTTGTGACCATCTGAAATTTCTACCACCCTCATTGTGAGCTTGTCTGTTCTCCTGTGGCAGGCTGAAGAAGAAATGATAAGGTTCTTGAAAATATTGCTCTGCAACTATGACACGCATCTTACATCAGGTATTCAAAATATCAGAAAAAGATATTAAATATTGTTTTGTAATACATAGGAATTACACCATTTTCAAAGGCTTAGTTGAAATTTTTTTAACTTGTGTAAGAATGCACAATGTTCCATCACTGAAGACGTTCTCACCTTGACCTTGTGGAATCCCACATCATCCAATTACCATTTGCGATACAACCAATACGAACTGGGTCGAGAAAGCAGATATCAGCCGACATAAGTGTCACATGACCTGCATCTAGTGACATAATTGGTTGGTGGGTTGTGAGATCATAAAATCTGATTGTGCCTTTCTTTTCAGCCACCATTAGCTAAAAGTAGAGAAATGTGAAAGATCTGGTGAAATCAACGTGTACTGAGCTATTTAGCTTCTGGGTGACAATATTGTTACACTCGCAACAAAATTTCTACATAAAAGTATGCGTGAGTGCTAATTTTTTTATATTTCTATGTGCACGGTCAATTCGGGGTCAATTCGCTAAACTTAGGCCACGCCCTTAGTTTGGTCATGGTTGGTACACTCTGATGTCACAACGCTGATCATTTACATTGAATAGTGGACCCAACGCCATCCCTTATCTCCGTCCCATATCCGCTAACACAACAAGTGTGTGATCAGTGCAACTATGGAGTTAGTACCTCCATGGGGCAACCCGTGCTGGCCGTCCGTTTCTCACCAGCACACTCTCCCGCCAGCGCTACGTCTGATGGAGGATTGCTTGACCAAAAGAATACTACAAACGCTGTCTGCTTTGTTACATGTAAACGAAATCCATGGTAAATGAAGGTCGGCTCTGCTCGTTCACGTAAATCGTATCAGTAATGACTCTGTACCAGCGATGTATACGATACACACATGCATAAGAATAGCATGGGCAATCAGTATCAACTTGACAGACCACTTTTAGGCGCAAATTCACGACTAGAAATGAAATAAAAACAACAAGACATACTTCTCTGTGCTTCGATTGCTTTTTTTGGACCAAAAAAAAAGCATTTAGTGCAAAATCATTTATCCCTTGTAAAAACCGGATCGACGACAGTATGAACTTCACGACGCCTTTGTGAAAGGTTATGGCAATTGACTCTATTAAAAATTTTAGCCAATCAGAGCAGCCGATACAGGTCGGAGACGCAAACAAACAAATCACAGAATACAATACATAGATTGTACATCTCATTATTGGATATTTGGATGACAAGAATGAGACCTCGATTGAGCAACAAGTTAAGCGATAAACCCGGAAGTATCCTGGCGAGAAAAAGTGTTATCTATTTGCACCATTCATCGCGCTAGTTACGTTTTCTTTTCAATTTTAGAAAGATTATTGCATAGTACAAAAAGGGTAAAAACTATCTATTCATATTTCACCCGGCAATCGTCCTGCTTTTAGCCAGCGATTTTCCACCACCTGACGGCCAGCCGCTTCGATCAATCGGCAAAACTTGTAGCTTTGGCTGGCGAAACCGAATTTCACGTCAAAATATATATTCGCAAGCCTGGAGAATCGTTTTGATAGAATTTTCGCCGTATTCAATTATTCATTTATCGCATTTTGCAAGTGTTGCGAGCGTTAGCGGGAACAGAGTATGATACTAATTATGCAAGCGGAAACCCTAGAAGTTAAGCATACTCCCCATGGGGAGCTTACGAATGTGTAAAATACTTCTGTTATCAGTGTAATATGAGATACAATATTGGGCAAACTTCGGAAAGCCGAAAAAAGTCGACTGGAGAGGGTTTGGGGACACGCCCACATTGCATTTTCCTTTTGCCATATTTAATAATCGCGCGTGCTAAACGATAAAAGAAATGAACATAACTGTTTTATAGACCATCAACTGTATTTCTGTGATTTTGCAACATGGGCGTTTCACCAGATCTTTAAGGTGAAGAGGATAACTAAAAATACATTATAGAATTCTATTATCTTTCATCACAATATTGAAAATGAGTGCCTCTTTAACCAGTATACTAAAGCTGATGGTGTCTGTCTGGTTTGACATGTTGCAGGCATCAGTGTCTATGCTATCCAATTTCAACAGACATAGACTTGATAAGAAAATGGACTCTGACATATGATTTAAAAACACACTAACTGCATAGCATTCAGTAAATGGTATTTCCAAGCAACAGAGTGAGTGTATCAGAAATGTTTTTGCTGTAAAGGGTCATCCTTGTTTGTTTGCTATGCATGCCGTTTGTGTTAGTTTTCAGGTCACATTTTTATAAAGGTAGGAAGAACTCTGTCTTTATTCAAGATGTATGATTGATTTTGAAAACACCAATCCTAATTTTCACAAAGGTCAAAAGACCACTGCTGTTAGTCAAGATTTGTGATTGATGTGGAAAATGCTGAGCCTCAGTTTTATACAGGTCAAAAGAGCACTACCTCATTCAAGATCTGTCACTGATATCGAAAACACCAAACCCCAGTACATGCAGGATGTTTGTTTTTGCTCTGTGACAACTTACCTTGGCCGGTTCATCTGGATGCCAACACACAGACATACCAGGTGAGTACAAAGGAAAGCACGCCCTCTGGAGTCCATCCAAGTCCCAGACTCGGCAAGTGTGATCATCACTGACACTGGCAATTTGTTGACCTTCTGTTGGTTCAAAGACAACATCATTGACATAACTTGTGTGACCATCCATTACCTGAAAACAAACAGGACAAACTGTTAACCTGTCAGAGTTTTTGGTAATTAGTCAAATGATATCAATTCACTTTTGAAAATATCCGTACTTGTGTTACACTACTCCTGAAAAGCTAAAAACTAATTCACAGCGAACTATGATTTGATGTGATGAGACGGTTTTCCTCATACTGTACATATAATTGATAAAGATACATAGTAAATTTAAAAGAATGACAAATCGGTATAAAATAAATTACAATGCTTGTTCATCAAAGCAAATTTCAAGATTGAGATGAGATTTTGTTATAAAACAGGAATTTCTCTCTTAATATTGACATGTTGTGCTATATTTGCTGTTTTCATGCGAAGGACACAAACACTACCGGTACAGTTGGATGTGCCTACTACCGCATACAAGTACTGTGTGTTGGTAGAAACCATGCCACAATGAGCACTAAAACTCAAAACGTGGTTGGCACTGAGATCACATCTTTTGCAGAAGTTTTGGAGTTTATTCTTACCAACTAACACTAATCAAAATGACTGAAACTAAACTTGTGCAAAACGCGAAAATTCACTTGAGAGAAGTCAGAGACATTGCACAACTAGTGCATAAATAAGCTTTTGTAGGAACCCTGATGGTATGGTATAAATATCACAAAGAATTATCCTTTAGATAGACAGTTATCTCTTTTGTTGTTTGAAAATATTGATAAGATTTACCGTAACAGTATCTTCACTTTTAAGATCTGATGAAAACAATCTGAGTTTACTGTCTGCTCCTGCTGTACAAAATCTGTAGACAAAGTAAAAACAAAGAAATAAACAAGCTGAACGATTTGTTATCTTTCTTGCTTACCAGTGTATCAATGGTAATCAGTTAACCATATTGTTTGAAAGCTACGGTACTTGTTCTGTGTCTGAAACACAACAAGGACAGGATGTGACATTTGTTTCCTGTAGGTCTTTAATGTACGGTATTTGTCAAAAATTTAAGTCTATTTTGAATGTGTTAACAAATAAACTATACAAGTATGTACTACTATTACTACTACTACTTCCAAATTACTAACAATTGATATCAGTTAATTACAAAGTTCAACTTTGCTGCACAATGTGAGGTAAAGCATCTCACAGGTTGATATGACTGATTTATTGATTTTCACATATTGGTATAATGCAGTTTTGTGATCTGAATTTCCTAAAGAGATGTCTCAAAATTTAAATAATTTTGCAAATAATTTGAAAGGAAACAAACGTGTTGCTGTGAAAACATCTATTTGAATATAAATGAAGGTATTGTCAAAAATTTTACCACCTTAGTAATCAAACAGAAATTTCAAGGACAGACAGGGAATGGAAGGCTATGAACATTGATGTATAATATTCAAATGCAATTTGCTGGAGATAAAAAATATCATCATCTCGGCACAGGTCTCTGCAAAATTATTGTAGATCATACCGGTAGACCTCCAACCCATAAAAAATCTTCCTCCATTATAACATGTCCCTTGACCTGACCAGTAGAACAAATTATTTTAGATCATGGACCTAAAACCCATAAAAAATTGTGCTCCATTACAACATGTCCCTTGACCTGACCTGTAGAATTCTCCACTGTATATGTATATGGGACATCTGTTGGCGGGTAGCGTGCGTCGCTATGTGGGTCAAAGGTCAACCCCCGCCACAGATAGCTGCGAGCGAAAGTGGGTCTATTACGACAACACCACATGTACTGGATCTTTGAACGGCAAAATAAACCAAAGTGAGTGGAATTTAATAAAATGACCTATACCTGCCTGAACTCTGATTATCGCTCATTCTCTAACTCCTTTTGTGAACAAAATTCTGGTTCGTTTAGGTAATGCGGCTGATTTTCCAAGGAGTACTCATGATTTTCACTCCAGCAGTGAACTTTGACTTCTATTGATATGCTAATTAGGACTCTGACCGGCCGCCATGCTATTCACATTTTATACAGCAGTTCTGTTTTATACAGCACTGTGGTTATGCACTCTCATTGGGAATTTTCGCATTTTTTTTTTCATTTTATTTCCTCATGAGCAGAAAAAGGGTTGACACGGCAGGTCTGAATTGACGCCCCTGAGGATGAAAAACAAACTTTTTATATTTCTTTGCCCTAAGGAAGATCATGCCTTGGGGACAGATATTCGGACTTTCAAACTTTATATCATTTCTGTTGCGATCTACCACTTGTGGGTGTTCATTTAAAGCTTTTGGTGAAGGAAAACTTTTCAACGTCTAAGTTATTCGAAAATTGAAATTTCACTTTTCTCCATAGAGTTAACACTGGGATGGCGGCCATTTTGAATTTCAAATATCTGTAAATCTTGGGTAATTTGTTGCCCCTAGTATCAACTTTACACAGTGACGCCCAATTTTTATTCTTGATTTTGAAAGAGAATGGTTGAAAGATACATTGAGGAAAGTTTTAGTAAAAGTGTAAGTCTTTTATTTTAGAGGATGTATATTACCTTAAAGCGCAGTGGTCGTCGCGCTGCGCATCCTCCTGAGGGGGCCCCCTCTGTTGTAAACAAATCCAAGAACGCCGCACATGTACGGGTTGATTGTAATGTTTGCTATATTGCCGCTTGTTAAAATGGCGGCTGATCTGTCACAAGCATACCAACTAACCAAGTGTAACACGCAATAAAAGGTCAATTAATCTAAGTTAAATATCTGCTGAATATTGAACAATAATTGCACGCTAAGACTGAGATCACATTTGCTCATGATTTGCTGGAATCAGTTGACTAGGCTACTGTTATCGCTCGAGCCATAGAGCTAGACGTACGCATGTACGCATGACTATCAACGACCTGGCTCTAGTTTTCGACATCGCTAGCAAGGACGAGAGCTTTCATTTCAAGAGGCCCGACAGGAGTACATCAAGTTGTACAAAGACAACAACTCAAACTACAGAAATCTACAGCTCGCAGAGCAATGCCCGCTGCAGCAAGAAGCATCTCTGCATCTGTTCCGTTCCGTGTTCTGTATGAACGTCCGTGTCAAACCGGGTATATGACGCGCTATGTACACACTCGGCTGTGGAGAATCCAACTCAACTACAACAAAGTTTACCCCGTTTTGGGGTGCAAACGAGAATTCTGAGTACAGGTATCAAGTCAAGCGAAGGACCTTTCATAGGTCTTCTTGTTATGTGGGGGTTATCTCACTTGAAAGAGGATTCAGACCTACCCGGCAATCAGGAGGTACAACAACGAAGTTTGCCCAGCACCGGTTGGATCACTGCCATGACCGTGCACAGGCCCGGGGCACAGGATCTCTCGATACGTCTATGCACGGTGTAGCCATGCAATTTTCCTGCCGAATGCCGCGAAAACCCGCTCGTTTTGTCTATTGTTTCCTGACATTTACTATTTCTTACCACGTAATACTAGGAGAAGTAAGACATGGTGATCAACAGTTGGTTGTGGGCCAAGTCGTCGCGGGCCGGCCGGTACGTTGTGGGACCGGATTCTCTATATCCGTGTACGTCAACGCGGTGACCGTCTCCCAACAACATCTCCCGTGTCCTGCTTAGGCTAGCCGATCATGGTCTTGAGTGTAATTTTTGTGTTAGGCATTGTGCTTGTTGCTGGTCTACATATATAGGCAATGTTGATCATTTTAGTTATGTATTTTCACTGTACTGTACATAGCATTGTGTATAACTAGCGTGATCGCGCGCGATCAAGCTTTTTGTTCACATGTGTCTGCGTACAGTGAACTCAGCGACATAATGTGCTGAGTGTAGTGTCCCAATGTTCGTAGCTCTACACGAGTTTATACCACTGAAGTTCGTTTCCGATCTTAATATTTTTACTATGCATGATGTTGAGTCTTACAAAGGCCTTAACAAAGTGGGGGACTGCTCCCATCTCACTCCTATTGAAGTTGAGAAGACTTATGTTTACAAAAATTTATGTTTATCAACAAAAAAAACCACGCAAGCGCGGCGCGACGACCACTGCGCTTTAAAAGAATTAGACTTACTTGACTTGTCTTGGTAAAGTTTCTAATGAAGTTTCTGGGCTCCATGCTATTGTTGTTACCCTTGTTCCGTGATGAAAATCTCTGAGATGTTCAAACTCAAAACCATCAATCTCTGAGTCTTCATCCTGTGTAGAAAGATGTTGAATCTGTGTGAGAACAGCATGACATCACATCATAGACCCTCCAGAATTTCTCGAGACTCTATGATCAAATATTTGAATATAATGCAACAATAATATTTCTTTGTAAAACAACAAGAATGCACATCAACTGACTGATCTAAGAAGTCTATTTTCATCATTTTGTCACTGAGCATTAATTTTTATTCATACATCCACGTAAGCTGTCATGGAAGACCAAAAATACTATGCAGAAACAGAGAAATGAAAACAAATGGTAAAACAATAGGCCAATGTGGGTGGGCCAAACAAACCTATGGATGTTGTTTCTTGACATGTCAGGCACTACATAAACCACAAATTGTCCTCGATGACGTATGGAGGGGGGCTCTTGCTCAGAGCAGTGGTAGGGGTGTGCAGCCACACGTAAAAAACCTTGGGCCAATTTTAGACCTAAAATCTCATTACTTTAGGACCCCATTTTAGAGACCTTTATGACCTTTGACCCAGGTCAAAAGTCACAGTCTAAAAATTTGCAAAAACGTAAGTAAAAAGTTAAGCATTTGCATGACCAAGTTACAGGCAAAGCCTACCACTATACTGCATTGACGGCTACGTTGTTGCTGGCCAAGCCATGCTTTCCAAAAAAACTGATCTTGAAATACTGCAAAATTTGGGTGAAAGAAAATATCTTTCCCCTCACTGAATTTCGGTCCAGCTTCTGAAAATTATCAGTTATCTGCAGTTACAATCTGATTTTCATGCTTCAAGGGTAGGGGCCTTGGCCATGTCTTTAACCACAGGGGACCGAGAGTTGTAGGATGTGTAGTGACATTCTAACTGTCCATGATTGAGTATTTGAACACTGAACAAATTGTTTAGGGAAAGTGATTTGTCTTGTTGTGAAAGTAAAGAATGAAGAAATGGGATCGCTTTCGTTTTCATTGCTGCAGTTCCGTAGCCCATAACTTTCCTCGGCGATTTTGGATGGTGGGTAAAGGCCATCCAAATCGCCGATGAAAGTTGTGCGCTATTGAACCACAGTATGATTGTCTTACCTGGAAGCGACATATCCCAAGTGACACTCTCAAACAATCTCCGTATGCGATCAGCTGAGAAAACTGTTCGAGCGGACAAAACTGGACAGTTGTTACCGTGTCTGGCGTATCGAATGTGTAGGTAATACCTCCACTTTTAGTTTTATCGAACATCTTTCTTGATAAGACACAGTGCAATTAGATGTGTGCGACAGGTGTACGCGGTACGTGGTGTTCTCGAGATCTCATGTCCTCGAATGCCCCGCCAGGCATTTTGCAGCATTTTCTTACTGTAATTCGTTTTCAGATCGCATGTTGTGATGCTCGTAGTTCGTGAGCAGGCCTTTACATGACCACAGAGGACTGTGATATGACTTACAGGCACTGGCCATGAGAAAATGAGATATTTAAATTTCATCAGAATATTACTACGACATAGATACGATAATCACTTGATACGATAATTGCACATTTTGATTGACAGTTTGATAGAAAAATAATCGAGAATGTATAAGCATAGGGATCGAAGCCAGGATATACAACCAAGCAAACAAACTTGACAAAAACAAATTAACTAAAAAATACTCAACCAATAAAATTAAAACAGACACAAAAGTAAGAAACGAATAACAAGTAAATAGAAACCAAAGAACAAATAAATAAATATTAGAGAAAACAATAAATTGAATATAATTGAAGTAAATGACGACCGATCGACACATGCAACATGATATTCAAAGTGTGATGTCAGTATCACTAAAGTTGGAAGTGATTCCAAATGTGGCATGTGTTGTTCTGTCCATTATTTCAATTCATATTCAATTTATTGTTTTCCTTTTTTATTTATTCAATCAGTATTTGTGTTTTTGTCAGTTATTTGTTCATGTATTTGTCATTTCTTTGCTCGATTTTTTAGTTAACAACAAGTTTATACAGTACATCATAATTGCCACATTTGTCATTTTTGTAATGCTTTCCTTCTCCAGTTAAATTACAAATGTTTAATACAAGTTTCAGTTAAATGAGTAACATTTATATTGTTTTACTACTTTTCTTTGGTATATCAATATTCTAAGTTTTTGTTCTACTTCTCGACAGTTGAAACACAGAAACAACTACCGTTAAGCATATATACATGTGTATAATGTAATATCACGTTTACATTTGAATTGTAATTTGTAGTCCGGACCAGAATTTACTTTTCGACACTACCAATGCAGTTTATAGGCTGAGTTGACAATTCAACGATGTGTATCTCATGCAATGGAGGTAACACACAAATCATGCCATAAAAACATATTTTCTGGAATAGAACAAGAAACTGTAGTCGACATTTAATTGACAAAAACAGTGAAACGATACTATCGATGCCTTTTATACACAGTGAACAAAATACAATAATTGCAAACAGATTCTCAATCTGAAGCGTGCTACTGGCTAAGCAGGTCATGGGTTTCTTTGATCAGGTGACCAGATACAGTGGGTGACAGAATAAGGGTGTGGGAACATAAGTATGCTAATAACATGATATACCTCAAGTCTTTGTCAAACAATGTATGAAAACTGAAATATTTATGTCAAACAAAGTATTTAATACAAATTTACCGTGCTTGGTTTACATTTCTTTCATAAAAATGTATCATTTGTCTTACAGCCACATATTAGAACAACGTACACCCCTTCTTACAAGTACACTCAACCATACTCACATGATCATGTGATCATCAGCCATTTTAATCGTGGGCGAGCTGGATCGGTTGAGGGCAACTTGGTTGATATAACGAATTGATTTTTTTGCCGTGAATTACCAAACGTAGGACATCAAAATGGCTTTGAGTGACGCAGATGTGCAGAAACAGGTATGTTTTGGATCCAGATAGTCTAAAATTCCAAACTGTGCCACTGAGAGAGCATTGATAACATTTTGATGGTGTTCGTCCGGACATCTTCTGGTACGTACCTTGGTCTGGGCGACTGGAACTCAAAAGCGATCAGTGTAATAATTGTGGAAAACATAATGTAACGACATTTCTTCAAAAAACCTCAGGTATCTGAGGAAAAAATCTGATAAGTATGATTCATATCAAGTGAGAAAGGCCCTACGGAATTACTCGTTTTTGCAAAGCACATTCACCCAGGAACCGGCCGGCAAACATAGGTATTGTGTTTCAACATGCGGGTATACCGTACCAAGCAAAAATGTGTTACACTTTTTACTACCAGCATCGCGTTACTACCGATTATTTGCAACACTAAAATAAACCCCTTTGAAATGTTGTGTTTCAGATCAAACATATGATGGCCTTCATTGACCAGGAAGCCAATGAAAAGGCCGAAGAAATTGACGCAAAGGTATGTATGTATGCATATGTGTAAAACGATTGTAATTGAGATTGTTGGAAGTTCATTGTATCCATGTCCACATTCATATATTATTGAATATGAACAGTTTATGTAATGAATAAGAACGGTTATCTGGCTTCAATACATAATGGTTATCTGGTTGCAATACATCAGTTTGGGTGTCATTATCTAAATTGTTGTGGCTTTTCAAACTTGCCTTTTGGTGTCAGAAGTCCAACTGAACTGCAATCAAGAGGCTGTTAACTTGAAGATTCTGTCCACAGTTAGACAAATGTAATATGATCATGATTAGTTGGGCCAAATCAAAATAGCGTCTGCTTCCAGTAACCAGGCTAACCCTATTTAAAACCTCTTACACTATTTTTTTTATCATGCATGAGTTTGCCAGATTTTGCAGAAGCAAGAGTTTCTAAAATGTGATCATTCTGCAAAATCAAATCATAATTTGATTCCTCTATTGCTGATTAAGGTAGTTCGGGACTTGAAAATGAAAGACCTAAACTTTTGTTTAAAATTTCAACCATTCTCTTTCCAAATCAATAATAAAATTTATCGGGTCATAATGCTAATTTTGGTACAAGATAAAGAAATTACCAAGATTTATATACCAATATTTTGTTCCGGATTGTTTAGTGTTGTTGAGTGAATTGTATTATCTACCTACTACATCTTGCAAATATTAAAAAAACACCAACAGGCAAAAAAGAAGGGCATATATCTCTAATTAACCTGCAATTATATACAGTATGTCTTTGACTACGATATTTCAAAATTCTAGTTGTTTTAAGAAGTGACATAAATTTTCACTAACTTTGATTACCTTTGTTTCAATATTGGGACAATGCAGGAAATCGAATCAAGTGTAAAAGTTTGTCAAAATGTATTTATCAATTCGCACTACATTTGTAATGAAGTGTTTAGATTTTGGAATATCTGTCTGATGTCAATATATGTATAAACTTGGGATAAAAATTGCCAGAAAATGCTGAATTTGTGAAAGTGTCTGGTATTTATTTGTTAAAAACATGAATATTGAATAACTTTACTGGAAATACTCAATTTTTTATTAAAGTTTAAAAGCCAAGACATTGTGATAAAATAATAGAATATGTTCACCAAATGAATATCGACCATCAAAACGTCACAATAAATTTAATATTTAGCTTGTGTTTGATCTTACATTTTATGGTTAAGAAATGTCATAAAAACGGGAAACGTGGTTGATTACTATTTAGCCTTTTTCCATTGCATTGAAACTTGTGTGTCCATTGGTATGGCTGGCTTCACTCTGTACAGGTGATGGCTGGGAGGCAAATAGTTAATAATTGCTAACGTTATTGTCTGATGCTTGATAATACCATATAATTTAGTTGTACATAATTTGGTTGTCATGAGACTCTGGGTAAACTGAAATGGTTTGGTTGCTGCTCTTCTAGGCAGAGGAAGAGTTCAATATGGAGAAAGGTCGCCTGGTCCAGCAACAACGTGTGAAGATCATGGAATATTATGAGAAGAAAGAGAAAAACCTAGAGCTAAAGAAAAAAATGTAAGAAAACAAATCTTGACCCCCCCCCCCTGCATTCATCATTGACTTTCACACACCGTACGTTAGCTTTACAAGCTCTGTTAAACCAAATGTCATCTCTCCCACACAGACAGTGACAGACTACATGAACATGTATGGTGTGATGACCAGTGTAGCAATTTCAAACTTACAACTCGTAATTTAGGAATGAAAATTTTCAGTTTTTGAAAGAGGTATTGAACAAATATGTGTAAAATTTGTCTAGCAATAGGTGTGACTTGTGAGTGTCACAAAATTCTATTAAGTTGGTTGTCACTGATATTATTGAATGGGTTTATTAATGCATAAACTTTAAAAAAAAATTATAGTTTTAAATACGCAGCCTTTATTTACGAGAAGATTCCACTTCATAGCCAAAAGTTTCCAAGTAGTAACAGAAATGTCTTATACTCGGTGACTCAACTGAAAAAAAACAATTGTCCTCATTGCCATTTGATTCATTGACAAGAATGACACAAAATGTATAGAAAATCTGTACGTTGTAAAGTGTAGAAAAAAACTCTTAACGCAAGAAAGTCATATATCTTCAAATACATCAATAAATTATGTAGTATCAGCGAATGAGAGATCAGCCATCAACAAATTTTGAGACCTTGAAATGCAATTGAATGCTACAGCAATCCAACGTAGAAATTGTGATGAATATATGGAATTGTTCTTGTCATATAGTTTCATGCATTCCCACTACAAAGAATTTCTCTGCAAATACAGGAAAAGAAGGGTAGAACTTGCATGAAGGTTGAAATACTTCATGATCTTTTAACCTCAGAAATCTCTAGTCCATGTCAGAGTGTTTTCAACTTTGCCACAGTGTACATATCATTAACTTCAGCCATTAGGTCAAGGGTCAGCTTGTAGAGGACCAAGCTGTAAATGCAATTTAATTTTAGCACACTGACACACAGTGTACAAGACAAATACACTATCAACATGGCTGTTACAAAAAAAGTTGTGTGACATTGTTATTGGGTGAGATGTGCCTTTGCAGATTAGAGTGAAATGAATATAATTTTGCTATTTACATGTACCGTAACTAACTTAATATCTCTGTCAAAATAATGTCATATGAAATGGCAGGCCTCTGATTTCAGAAAGACAAAGGTTACTGGTTACAAATGAAATAGTGAATTTCAAGACCATCTGCAAATTTGTAACAAACTATATTCATATCAGTGTAATGCATTTATTACAATTTTAGCACCTTGGTGCTTTTACTAAATTCAAGCATAATTTGTCATTGTTGAGTTTTGTGTTAATGTCAGACTATAGATTACAGTAGTATTTAATTTGAATTTTCTTGTTTTCCAATTCTAATATTTGGTGTGATACAAAAATCACCGTGAGTGGGAAACAAAATTACGGTGCAATGTACCGGTATGTGACTCTATGTGCTAGTATAGTGCATTTGTTATGTTCATAAATTGGCTCTCTATGTTATTGTTAGACAGACACATTGTACGTACATGTCAATATCAACGAACGAATAAACGATAAGCTTGGGTATCAGAACACATTTAAAAGTCACTGACTTATTGATTAGTTACAGTAAACCAGCACTGAGCAACAACTCGAGCTGGACCGGTAGCTGAACAGTTGATTACACTAGATCTACAATGTACATGTATCTGTTTTTAATAACGCTTACAGCTGAAAGGTATAAGATGTGTTTGGTGAAACTAAAACTGTTTCACACACTGAGTTGACTGGTGGCACTGAATTGCAACCCACTGTATGTCAAACACATTTCAACATAGAGTAAATTTCTACAAATATATACCTAAAATTAATATTTTTTGAAAATGATCCACACTCTTAAGCATACTAGTACTCATTTAAATGCCATAATAATATCTGGCTCCTGTTGAGCATATCAGAGACAAACACAAGGGTTATTTATAAAATCTGAAAACTATTCTTTCTCATCCACAGTCAAAATTCCAACTTATTGAACCAAGCCAGGTTACGAGTTCTGAAAGCTCGTGAGGATCACGTAGAATCTCTTTTGGAAGAGGCAAGGATGCGTCTTGGAACTGTCACGAAGGATACAATTAAATACAGCAAACTCCTTGAGGGTCTGATCACACAGGGATTGTTCCAATTGCTAGAATCTGTGGTGGTTATCCAAACTAGGAAACAGGATACTGCTTTGGTGGAGTAAGAACAGCTCACAGAATGCATTGCCGTAGAGTGCCGGAATCATACCATGCTAAATAACAGTCCAAGATACATCGATTCTAGGGGTTGTGTTTCTCACAGATGGAGACAGGCACCCTAGCACATTGTCAATAATGTTCGATATATCACAGGTTTAGCAACACACCACAGTGGTTATCCTTGGGATTGGCATATACATGTAATCATGCAACATGTTTTCTGCCACACAATCTTAATTTATGCTAATTTATGCATGGTTATTTAGGGTCACTCTAGACATCCACGGGTTATCAAAATCTGTCAATATCTGAAAGGCATTGTTGAAGACAAAAAATTGACAGAAAAGGTTTCGATAGTCTTTTCTGGAGATCTCGTCAACTGGCATGAGAGTAAAAAATACTATCTTCTTCATATCGCTACATGTACTCACCCGCAAGAGTTCTTCTACAGTACCAGTAGTTACAATGAAACTGTCTTGATATGGAAGGAAACATCTTCTTGATCCACAGCTCTTCAGTTGGCCTCAACTTCACTTACCAAATTGCCACAGTCAAACTAAATGTATCATCAAGTTTTGATTGCGATTTCGGGTTTGTTAAATATTTGTTTAGGGTTGGTAAATATAGCGACACACATGCGACTTTCGGACAAATATGCTGAAATTCGGACAAATTTTGTCTTTGTATGCGTGGCTGTTGTTGCAGCTTGTAGTCTCAGTCATCAATTCATACGAATAAGTGAGACACTAAATAACCATTCTAACACTCACTGTTTTATTTTCGTTGTTCATGCGGAAAATGCGGACAACTATTTAATTATGCATATTAATGAGAGAGAACAGTGACGTCATTTGCGATTAGCGCTATTCAATATTTGTGCTGTACCATGGTAGGGCTTATATACTGATATACTTGTACAAGATTCTCATAATTCCTGTACAAGTACAATTTGACTGTACCGTAGAGGAGGGATTCATACATACACGAGTAAGCAATTACTTTCTAATGAACACAGTTGTTACGTGCAGAGAAAACAAACAAAAGGGTGAACTCAGCAGTTTACGTTTGAACAAAATTTATTACGAAAATAAAACTAATTGCTAAGTCAGGGATAGAGTACAAGCTTTAAAAGTGTACAGACTACTTATCTCAGCTGGGACGGCAGAGCTCCAGTCTCAGAGTTGTAACAGTCAGTCGGATGAATGAACAGTCCTTCGGCTTGCAGGCTTGAAGCTGCATAAAGTCCACAGTATAAATCCAGCGTTGGCAGTGAAGGTCTTGAAAAGTCTTGAGAATGACTACTGCTGGAGTTTAGTAACACACAAGAGACACGATCCCAAAAGTCTGACTGGAAGCTGTGCACGTCCCTTTTATACACGTGCTTACATAAGAGCATATAAGAACAGTCTAGAACTTTTATTGACATGCTAATTACTGTTCTAAAATTATCTCTCTTACACAACTAATCAACTTTCCAGAACATTCCAAACATGACTAATTGAATTCAAGGTTGTGAGGTCATTAAGGGCAGTGACCTTGAGAATGTTCTAGACTAATTGGACTTAGGTCATGATGAGTGTGGGGGAAATGACCTACATAACACACAGTATTTAGTCTTTGATAGAGACACTCCTGGTATCTTCAGCCAATCAGATTGTCAGTAGCCTACAAATGTAGGTGAAATATTTCATTTCATGATAGAGATACATATAGGCACCCTTACCCAAGCAGATCACCACCATCTTGGAGAGTATAGAGATACATATAAGCACCCTAACCTAAGAGATCACCACTATCTTTGGGAGAATCCCTAATTTTGTTTGAGGTGGGCCCTCTAAACCAAGCAGATTTTCTTTTACAGGAAGATTTGACCCACTGTTTAGCAGGTTGTACCAGATACCTACATGTATATGTCATGACTCAGAGTAACAGTACAAATAGGGATTTACTGATAAAATGAGTAAGAAACATTTTCCAGCCAGGTTGTGAATAAACAAAACAATTGGTCTCTGTTTTCTCTCTACAGAGTGTACTACCTCAGTGTATTGAAGCTTACAAGAAAGAAACAAAGAAATCTGTTGATGTATCAATAGATAAAGAAAACTTCTTGGACAGTGATATGTAAGTTCAATCACTTCTTAGAAATATCTTCATCCATGTCTTTTATGTATTGTTCAAATTGACTTACTCTTTAAAATGTAACCTAGCAACGAGTAATATTTCAGATTTAACCACAAAAGGATGATCGCATCATGACGCAGGGAAAACCAACCTGGTGCATTTAAATTACAAGTAATCTGACGTGTCACTGACACAGCTGTAAAAAGCTTGCCAATGATTAGAAATGCTAAGCAGATTCATAATCTACACAGATAACATGTTTCCCTGTAGTTTTTGGGCAAAAAAATATCTGAATATGTCATTTCTGTAAGTCTCCGCAGTGATATTACGTGCCGATAGTTAACTTCTCTTGCTGATCGATCGATGGAGAAACAGACAGCCACTGTTGTTTTCATTGTCTTCTCATTGACTCACACCAGAGTACCAAGAATCGAGAAAGACATACGACCATAGAGGGCGCTATACTTCCAACTGCTGACTTTTAGTTAAAACCATTTTCATGAATGCCGTAACGCACAGCAAATCAAGTTTTCTTCAATTCGACTCAAAATTTTTTTTCACCTTCCCTTAGAGGGCACACTGATTGTGATGATTGGTTGGCCATCTCTCTGTTTTTGAACAATCTATTCATATGTTAATAACCAAACAAAAGAATGTATTGTCATGAAAACATATTCAAATTATATATTGTTATGCAAATTATCCATCCATCTAATTTTCAAGGCTGTTGAGAACATTGATGTAATGATGTTTTCATAATAAGCTAATATGCATCATGTGAGTGTTGACAAGTCAAGGAAAAGACCAAATACTTTCCAATTGTACTAATTTTCTCAAATTTCCACACAGATCTGGTGGTGTAGTGTTGCTTGCACAGCATGGAAAGATCTGAGTTGAAAGTACTCTAGAAAGTAGACTTGAACTTATCAGTAAACAGGTAAGTTGACTGTTGAAGATGGGGGAATTATGGGGGCAGTGCAAGAAGGGTTGCTTGAGGTAAATGTTCTAGTGAGGGTAAGATAGAGTGTTGAAAGAGAGAGGACTTGGAGGGACAAATGTTTGAGAGATACGAAGGGTATAAGCTCTGTCCAAACTGACACGCCACTCACTCAGGAAAGCTTTCATTAATACAAGACAATTTACCTATTACAAATACCAGTGCATGGCTACTGGGCCAAAACGTTCTGAAATTTCTGAATGGACTCAAAGGTTTGTGTACTGGTCACTGGTGTGATTGGTTTCTTATTATTGAGGCATAAAATAGAAACAAATGTGAGTTTCAGAAAATGCAGACGAAAAATGTCTGAGTTAGGTCGGTTACCAGACACCCACGCATTTTAGTTTTCTTGCGTAAATCAAAGTTACAGTAGCATATCAAATTGATTTGTTTTGTACTCTAAATCATTTTGACATGTTTAAATGTCAGTGTCAGGTCATTGTGTTTCTCTAACACACTTCCATTTGGTTTTCATAGTAAATGTCTGGTATGAGGCCGAGGGGTGCGTAATCTTTGCAGTGATGAATTAAGTACTGTATGTATGTAGGTGTTTTACATACATACAGTAATATGCTGATACCTTTAGTCTTACAATATCAATTTACTGGTTATGGTTATATTATGAGATTATTAGGAAAATACCACAAAGTATACACAAGGACATCAGCATATAGTGTATCAGCCAATGTAAAGCTGAGGGCAAACCACAATGCTCTGTCCAAGTGCATACTTTGTGGTATTTTCCTAATACCTTTACTGTGCATCATACATTTGTGATTTCTTTTACATATACAAAATGAAAATATTGCCAACACTCATACCGGTATGTACAGATACACAATCAGTCACATGCTGAGTCTTCCTGTTTATAAGCGATTAAGAGACTCAATCTAGCAATCATCCAATGGCTCATTCCATTTTAAAGCGGGGTGTCTAATGCACCATGCATCATGCTTTCATTTATAACAACTATTTAGCATGAATTGTTCATTTATATTTTCTCTCAACAACATAATGCATACAAATAATCCACAAGAAAACTTTACTCCGTCAGAAGTGATATAATGCAAGAAGGATGACCACTTTGGTATTTTGGCCCCTCCCCAAATGATTGATGACCATGAATAAAATATGTATCAAACAATCTCATACTCTGGCTAGATTCCTGCAATAACAGCAATTTATCAAACGCTCAGTCATAGAAGACAAACAGAAACACAACCTGACAACTCAAGTGACAGAAACTGGGGGTCAAATGAGCAATTTATTTAATGCAGATTGACTCAACTATCCACAATATTACAGGTACATTCATTCATATTATTTGCTGTCATTGTATATCAAGCAAGGGTGACATCGTCTCTGTCAGTCGGACAGATAACAGACGACGACTAGATATGTACACATACAACCTGTATTAGGAAGTGGAATATTTGATGTTTCAACATGCTGTAGATTGACCTATCTATTCAAGAACATTACATTTTATTCATATTATTCACTGTCATTGTATATTAGGCAAGGACAACGTGGCCTGTCAGTCTGCCAGATGACAGCTAGATATGTACATATTGCTATACAACCTGTGTTAGCATATAGGGAGTGGATGAACACTCAACAAAAAACTTGTTTGAATTTATTTGTAGATGATTTAATCAATGCAGTAAATGAACTTGCCATGGGATATGCATCAGGAGAAACAACATCTCTTGTAGGACGCTTACACAGACCATTGCCTCCAGGAGAGGAACCTGTTAGATTGTTTTCACTTAGATATGATGTGGATCGGTGCAATTCAGACGTGTTAGCTATGCCAGGTATGATTACTTAAATTATTATGGCAGTAGAATACACTAGTCTTGTAAAATTGTAATCACCCAATCATGCCTATTATAGTATTAAATGTGGATTTTCTTCTTGATTTCAGTACACAGTATGTCAGATTTTAAATTGACAATATTCTGTCTGTGATTCAGATTTAAAAAAAAAGAATCCTCCTGTCTTCCCCAATCAGAAAATCTGTCCAGGGCAAACTATTTTCAATGACACCTTTACCAAGTATATTATCTTTACATTGTGAATCATTGTCATTTCCTTTTCCTTGCTCTGACATTGAAGTTAAATGGCTAAGTGGTTGCAATGCCTGCATCAGACAGATTTCCCCTGGATTTCAACGACTGTCCAATTATGATAGCATTAACTGTACTGCAATAGGTGGCATAGCTACTATGTGTTGCATTACCATTGTGCAGACCACAATCTTGACAGAAGTGATTTAACATGGGCAAAGTGGAATTTGTTAATGTCAGGTCCTAGTCACCTCATATTTTAAGACAAAATTGTGACCATATCATGCAAAATATTTTTATAGCAGAAGCTGTTATTGACAAGAGTGAGGATCATGGCGATGTAAGTTTCCTTAGAAAGAGTCGAGTACCTTCAGCCTTACATTTCAAGGTAGGTGCACCAGTCATATTGACTGTCAATCTTTCTAATAATCTCATCAATAGGCAATGTGGTCAGATAGTAGCTCTGGAGGGAGATCTATTTCCATCTATTGGACAATATTGCTATTGGACGATACAATCACAGTGTACACTGTCTAATTTCAAAGAAAAACATGGCACACAGGAAACCGTTCCCACCACAATTGGCCTTTGCCTTGACAGTACCTGTACATAAAGCCCAAGGTCAGACACTGAGAAGAGTTCAAATTGATTGTTGGAACATGTCATAACCAGCACTGGTTGGAGTTACCATCGGAAACAAGCGAAAAAAAAAAAGGATTACATATTTTGAATTTGAATGCCAATCCTTTGAAACGTCAAATATATACAGTAGAGGCATTTTACAGTAGGGAAACATTTGTGTCCGAGTGTAATAAGTGGAGAAGAAAGCACTAGAGTGATAGAATCATTAAATGAAGTACCAGTGACAAAGAAACAGATAAGTCTGATCAACAAATACATCAGTCTGAGTGTGTCTATGGAAGTGTCTCATCAACACCTGACCCTCCAACTGTGATGTCAGATGATATGTTGATCAGTGAGGATCAGCTTTTGGCAGAAGTATATGATGATACGACTACCAAAGCCCAGCATCAACACTCACAAGCAGTACTTTGTCAAATATCCTGAAAAGGTCAAGGGCTTTAGTACTAGTCTGTGGTACATACTATGAGTCTGAGGTATCTAGCAGCAAGGTTGCAAATCAGTACACTACAGCATTTTACTGCAGAGTTGCACTTTTCACATCAGGTTATGATTATAAAACCTATGTTCAATCCTTATTTGATAACACCCAACCAGATTCATTCCAATATAGAGCCACATTTTTTATCATGTCACATGTTAGGGCAAGTGTTGTCAGAAAAGCTGCTCTTCCAGTAAAAATCAGAGCCATAATATTGGTTCAGACAACGCAAGGAAATGTCTTCAAAAATTCACCTTGAGGAAAAGGCAAGATACGGTACATAGGTGGTTGTGTGTTGCCAAATTAATGCATAAGAAAGAATTGCAGAGCAAGAGCAAGACATTGTAGTTGACATAAAAAACAAAAATAATGATAAAATCCACAAAAGTTAGCATAACTCATCCTCTAATCAATGGGAGAGGTCAAGTGATTTTAATGAACAAAACAAAAATATTCTCCACTTCATCTGAGCACTTCTGTCATTTATTACATTATCTTCACAGGCACACTACCATACAAACACAAGATTGTCATCGCTGGTAATCATGAATTGTCCTTTGACCCCATTACAATCAAATCTTGGCAGTGCATGCAGAGATATGATGAAAGTGAACTGAAAGATATGTATTTGAAACTTACCAACTGTACTTACTTGGAAGATTCAGAAACCAATGTTCTGGGATTCAGAATCTATGGTTCACCATGGTAAGTCTTGAATAAACTGTCAAACCAAATGCTCACTATTGTATTGGCATTCAAAAATATGTAGTGATATCAAAGTAATACAGTAACTGTTTTATAATCATTTACAAATATGCATTTGTTTTAAGAAACAGTTTTGCTTCTAATTATGACTAGTTACAGTGATGGATGACAATTTGTGAGTAAAACCGTGAGGAAGCACTAAAAAGTAATAGTGCCAGAGAGAAAGCATATGACCAATGGCTATATGATATTAGGAGTGTCTGAAAACTGTAACAGTGAGTGCATTTAGAGTACACATACTACAACAGACAGCCTGGAAGAGATCATGAATGACTTCAAGTGTGAAGATACAACTTTACTTGAATTTCTGAAATGCAAACAAAGTGTACTATGCAAGATACACCTACCCCGGTACATATACTCCCTACCTGACAATTGTTTGTTCAGTTAGCAAATCCATAGTCTAGAGAGATTATGGCAAAGTAATATTTACTGTACCTTGTACATAATGAAGGGAAAAATATTATTTGGTATAGTAGTGTGTTATGTTTCCTTTAGACAAAAGACATAATAATAATGTGTAAATGCAAATCTCTTGAGAGTCGTAGTTGATAAATGCTTTTCACTGCCTAATAATCAGATATGTAAAAACCATGTTACACATCTGATCACTAGGCACTGAAAAGCAATTATCGACTTTGGCTCTAGATAGATCTGCGTTTACACATGTATTTTGTCACAAGGAAAACATAAAACACTTCTAACGAAATACCAGAAAATATTTCCCCTTTGTTATGTACCGGTACATGTAGAGTAAGTATGACTTTGCTAGTGCCTCTGTTTTGATAAAACTCTGAAATCATGTGTCAAGGACTCAAACCACCACATGCAACTATACATACATTTGTAAATGACAGTGTAATAAAGTTAGTCCAAACTTCTGTCACCAGCAGTAAATGTCATCACATGTTACAATAGTTCAGTAACAAAGATACATGTACTTATTACAGTATTGATTCCTAGTAATGCATATTCCAACTGGATGTTTGATGTTTATAGTTTGTCTACCTTTTTCTAACATTTTTACCATCAAGGCAGCCAGAATTTTTGATTGGAGTTTTAACCTTCCAAGGGGTCTACCGATGTTGGAGGTATGGAACAAAATTCCTGAAGGAATTGATATTTTAATTACAGACGGACCTCCACTGGGTAAGTAATGTGTGTTTGTGTTCATTTTGTAAAAATGCAAACATTTCAAAAGTCTGCTGCATATGCGCCATGAATTTCTTCAAAGCGTCAATTTTCATAAACTATGGTACTGTATTTCTGAAACACTTTTTGTTTTTTCAATGAATGTACCTGACATCTGTATCAAACGTTATATGAGCAACAGTTATTTCACTTTCGATCATGTGGGAGCCATGCATCAAGCCAAGCTAGGCCAGACATTAGGGTGAACCTATTGTTTAAAGCACCAATCGCAGTAACTTTTGATACCTGTAATACTGTCATTATATTTTGGGGGAAAACAAGTTCATATTATATTTGTGTCCTCAGAGAATGTCCAATTTGTACCCATGCAAAGACAGGTATTTATGTAGCGATTATTGACACACATGCAAAAAAGTGTAATTCCTTCTATCTATGCTTAGAAATACATATATACCGGTACATTCTTAGATGTTAATGGATTATTTATATTCTGTTCTCAGTATTATTTTTTGAAGGTCATGGAGATAAAACCATGTCAGAGCAGAGAGCTGGCTGTATGGAATTACTGAATACAATTCAGAAACGAGTGAAACCAAAATATCATATCTTTGGACACATACATGAAGGTATGAATGTACTTATGTTGGATTATATGACAGAGCCCCATGACCTGTGAGTGCAAGTGCGCCATATAAGCGGTATTTGCACGAGTGCTGCAGCAGTTGCAAGTGAAAGGACAGCCGAATACACCACAGCAACAGTGCAAATACAGCTATTTCGGCGCACTTGCACTCACAGGTCATGGAGTTCTGTGATTATTACATATGTTCTATCTTTTATTTGCATCATGCATCGAGAGAATCAATGTTTAGTCGTGCGCGCTACTTGTCTGTCAAATCCTTTAACGTGATTTCATAAGCTTCAGCTCAACTCTGCGAAGTTATATAACATTGACATCGCTGTATTGAGGCATTGAATCAGCTTTCACTTTTCATTGGTCAACGCCGCCACACCCTGTATTTTGATTGTATAAACTATCGTTTACTTGTTTATCAAGGATGACCTCAGAGGAACGTCGGAGAGCTTGAATTCTGCTCGCAATCACTTACACATATGTCACAACTTTACACAAGCCATAGATTGTCAAATGAAGAGAACTTTGCACATTTTGAGCTTGAAATTATTCTAAATGATCGATGCAAATAAAACCTTAAAGATTTTTACAGGAACTTCAAGAGTAAGATACGGCAAACGTAACTTGTCGAACAATCTTATTTCAGTCTCCATCACAGCACATAAGCGCTCACTGGTTATCAGTAGCGTGTAGGACACACAAACACAGAGTGAACTGAATGCAAAAAATGATGTTCTAAATATTCTTAAAAGATTGATAACAGGGAATGTTCGATGAGAAATCTACTGGCAAAAACGTCTCTGAAAATGTTAACTTTTCAATTGGCTCCACTGCCCCCACAGTTACGTATGGTTTGATACACGGTGGCAGCCATGGCCATGCATGGCCACTGTGCCCACCATGTATTGAACCACATGTAACTGTAGCTGCACTGATATCGCCTGTCGTCAATGTTTTTGCTTCACTGACAACAAAGTGCCCTTCCAGATAATAAAAATCATCCTCACACTGCAATAAGTAAATGCAATTTTCTGTGTCGTAGGTTTTATCGGTAATGTCATCCATTTTACGATAACTAGCACCGAATCAAAGTGAAATGAAATCTTGTACACAATTTTTGTGTTTATAAACAAAAGTAGTTTCAGGTTGAAATTGGTAAATACTCATGAACATAAAGAAATGACCTAACGTTTTTATATTGCACTGCCGTAGTACACGAGTGCCTCGATGCAAGTAAACTATGGTACATATGTAATAATTGTCATAACATCATGTAAAATAGAATTATTTATTTGACGTGTCAAATTGCTGTTTACTCTCTTGTAATGGGTGAGTTTTCTGGTACACCTTTTAAATCTCCTTGATCCTGAAATTTCTGTTGGCAGGTTCAGCTGTGAGGGGTTAGCCATGTAAATGTTGCAGATAAAAGTTATTCAGTGCCACATCAGACATACAAGGAATGGTTCATTTGTGAATTTATATATTTGTTGAAAGAAGTTTGTTTTAGTATTACTTCTTTGGAGTATTATAAGGCCATCACAGAAAGATATTCACCACATGGCAGCAGAGCTTGTCATACCATAGACTACGAACAAAGACCAAATATGCTGATTTAAGTCATCTATAAAACATTTGGCATACATGTAAAAATTAACATGCTAGTAAGCTCACACTCTTTCAAAAGTTTTACAATGAAAACATCTTTGGAGGACCATCCATACAAACTTTTGTGTTTGTCAGAATCACTTCTTTGAAATTTTCTTTATGGAATTCATTTCAAAAGTTTTTGTCTGCCAGAATAACAACTGGAAAATTTCCATTTCTTTCCATGAGAAGTCTGCAAAAGTTTGTGTTTCGTCAGTTTCTGACAGTTTAAAGTTTTGCGTGATGCAATAAAGCTTAAATTATCAGTATTTATTAAAATCATGGAAACTTTTCTCCACTACTTTCAAACCAATTGTCATTTGACATACATACACGGTATGTTTCAGCAATAGTTCACACCAAGTGACAGTACGGTATACCACAAGATTTTAACCAGTTCATAATATAATAATCACTATCAAAAGCGAGTGCATATATATGAAGCACATTGGTCAAAACTGAGTGGTATATCTGTTGCTGAGGTGGTTTATTGCTGTCATATCATAACAGTATATTTCAATTCTGGCATGGAAGGTCAAAATAGGAATTTGTCTCCAGCTGAGAGCTCATGTGTGTTACAACCATGCTATATCACAAATATAGCATGGTTATTTTCAAGTCTATACCAATCAGACCACTTCATTTGCACCATCAATAGTTTGGACCAGGTGTAATAACCCTTTACCGTATATTTTGTTGGACAGGTTACGGAATGACATCCGATGGCTACACAACTTACATCAATGCATCGACATGCACCCTCAGATACAGACCCATTGACAAACCAGTCATATTTGATTTACCAATCCATCCTGAACTCATCGCAGCTTTGACACCAAGTCACAGTACCGGTATTTCAATAATAGAAAGTCTGTCCTATAGAGATACCGTATGTTTACAAACCAAAGTACCATGCATATCTGGTACTGCTGCAACCATACCCAGGTAGCAATCATATCTACTAATGTTGAATAGGTTTTGGTTTGTAAGTTTGTCTGGACTAGAGTTTGGAAAGTTAGCAATCAATATAGATTTATTATATTTCGTGTACACTGATCATTTACATAATATTTTATAATCTACCAGTTTAAGCCCCATATAGAAATGTCATATGTATGTATGTAATGGTAACTTTAACTTAATGTAAAACTGCAAACATTTGTCATTTTATGTCTAATATTTACATATCCAGCAATTTTATCTATTAATAGCTAAATGAACTGTGACAGATGGACACGATAGAATTATGAGATGTTAACTTTTACAAAATGTAGTGGCTAGGAAAAATATATATGTAAGTTTAGTGTAAGTTTAAAGTAGTATAGCCCTTGAACGTGAAAGACTGAAAACTTTGGCTCAAACTCAACAATTCTGTTACTAAACCAAGAATAAAAATCTAGGGCAACCATGCAAAGCAAGTTACTAGACAAACAAATTACCCAACATTTACTGATATTTTTAAATTCAAAATGGCAGCTCTCCCTTAGTTAACTTATGGGAAAAACAAACTTTTTGATTTTCAAAATAAACAAAACTGTTGAAATTGTTCTTACATCAAGAGCTTTAAAAATAAGCCACCACAAGTTGTAGATCAGCAAAGTGGCAGCAATACTGGCAGCATGAGAGTCATTTAACTGTAGCATTTCTATTGTATGTTGACAAAACAAATGTAGTGCTTGTTTTGTATGGTTTGTACATAATATTTGCATGAATAGATGTGATCATGAATTATTTATCAGGTTCTTTCTCATAAAAGCACACTTGTTGTAACGTTGCATGTCTTGTCAGCAGAAGTTCATTGGAACATTTTCTTCCCAGTTGTGAATTGAGATCTAGCTCAAGTGTAATTTGTGGTGTTTTTGGCATCCAAGACGCTCTGCATAGTTGTCCACTGTCCATGCTGTTCTCCTTGGAAACATTTAATAAACATTTAAAACATTTAAAGTTCTTGTGTGTTGCAACACAGGGAACAGCATTTAGGTCTGTCCTTGGGGACACAGAGGGGGATGGCCTCAGCACATGTGAAGATTTTGTACAGATTTCCTTTTTAACTCCTTCATTTTGTCATGTATTGATCTTGTGATAACTGCAGTTTTATCACTATACTGCTTCTTTAATCTGATAGATTTGATTGCCTGCAAGCACTTGCTGGAGCAGGTATACCCTTGCTGGTGTTGTTGTTGTTGTTGACTTTATCACAATTAAATTTGGTGATAATTCCGTCTACAGATTAGTAACTTTAATATCCTTACTTGCTGAGGCATTGAACAACCAAACGTATCAGAAAATAGAAGTTGAAACAGTGATAAAAGTGACAGTTATCACAGGACAAATACAGATACAATGAATGAGATACAGATTAACTTTTTACAAAACCTGCACTAAGCCCTGGAAACCAAAATGTGGAAGTATGAATTAATCTTTATGAGGAGTATCACAGCCAAAATTTTAAAATAGCAACAAGAAAGTATATCTTCTTGGACAAGACCCTTCCAATCTGAGATGAACTTGTTCACTGTTCCCTGTGGTCTGATCAAAGTTCTGTACTACTGCTAGGTCAAAACTCTTCGTGAACTGTTGCACAAGAACTGTTTACCAAATGGGCATTTTCATAGTTGTATCTAAAATGTTGCCCATTTGTGCCTTGTCTGTGCTTATTTTTATTGAACCAATATTTCTCTTATTTTTTACTTTTTTGTTGCCTTTCCTGGTCGAGTTCACTTTCAAGGAAGTGTGATATAATGTAATTATTTTGTTAGCTATTTAATTTCTTCTCATTAAATACAACTTTTACATAACATTTGATGTCAAGAATGATCTTCGTTTGACCAACTTCCCATCTGAAAGTTTGGCTTGTTTTTTGGTTCAAAATATTCCTAATATTTCATACGAGGCTGTGACGCCAGACTAGAAAACATCTTTCCATAGATTTTTGAAGAGTAACCAATTATTAGAGACTTTATTCAGGGATTCTACTCCATGTGAAAGTTACCGCAGACGAGCATATGGATATTGCTGTGTAGTCAGCCCATATTTCAGGTTGTATTTGAGATGAAAAGTCAACCAGTGTTTAACGATTTTTCCATAAAGAGAATACCAAAACGTTTTTCGATGGGACCCCAAGGGGTGTTGACCCGTCAACATGCAGCAGAGTATTTTGCACCGGCTTCTCGCTCCGTATCTAACAGCGCCCTCTCTAGGTGTGTTTCGTAAATGTTGAGCAGGGCTGGTCTCCCAACAGACAACCTGGCATTAAATAACCAATTGTAAATTATTTATACGGGTTTGCGTGATGAAACGGTGCTCTCTTCACTATCTTTGTATTGTGGCATTTTGCTTAAGCCCTAAATTTCACAACTTAGAGAAAACGCGGTGGCTGTTCATGCTTTCCTGACAATTGATGTAACGCTTACTGTGTTTATTTTTTGTAAAAGGTTGACCGTAACAAGGAAACTTGTCAATAACTTAAGGTGGAATGCCCCTGAATTGGGGATAGATCTTCGGACTCTCAGATTGTCACAATAGTCTTTTAGCCTACCATTGGGGGAGGGGGCTTCATTTTATTAATTTTAGTTTCGCGGAATCGAAATCGAAAATTTTACATTTTCACAGCAAAGTTAACAGAGAAAGCGGTAATTTTGAATTTCAAGTTTCGGTAACTATTTGGATTATTTTTCTCTGAAACAAAAATTTGCGTAGCGATCATTTATTTTTATTCTTGATTTCGAAAGGGAAGGGTTTTAAATCCCATTTGGTATAATTAAGTGAGAAAACGTTGAAGTCTTACAATTAACGGGAAATGACACATTACTATGGGAAGTCAACGAACGTGCTTTTCTTGTTATTTTTTTAGTGTTCGGCTCAAATTGTTGTTTGTGCACCACTCAACTATATGATCTACAAAACGTATGGAATAAGAAACACTGATTTTGATGTAAAGTTTCCGAACAGTGGTGCTTTTAATTTTCAGCAAACGCCGACTCTTCATCGGACACGCAATTAAAGACAACGCGGGCAAGGTACAGGACAACCCGATTGGAACAAACTTAGTTTAGGATAATTGGATGGTGAATTAATGTCGATTTAATCAACAGATGTAGTCTTATCTACTTTTTTACATTATACACTTGTTTTTATGAGTAGTTTGTAATATTGACATGATAAGAACTCATTTGGATAATTGGATGGTGAAGTAATGCCGTTTTAATCTACAAATTTAATCTCATCTGCTTTTCTTTTTCATTACACATTTGAACTTGGACCACGGTCACTCCTCTGTGGAGTGACCAAGACTCAACAGAGGACAAACTAACTTGGTCCGACTGACACACAGGCAGATTCATGTATCGTTGACTGCGCCGTCAGGCGTAGTCATGGTTCCGTATTCAATAAATAAGTTCCAGTTACATCAACACTCGTCGTCAGATCCAGCTTCTTTCCTTTATGTTATGACACATTTGTTTTTATGAGTGATTTGTATTATTGCAGCAATCAGCTCTACGGCACCTAACACTTTTGGGAAATTTGAAAAATATGAAAATCCACCTATCCCAAATAGTTCCAATCGTGTTAGGACAAAGACAATACGCGAGGCCCCGAGGCATTGCCTGTGATTGAAGTAGACCGTGAAAATCAGTCTATGGTAAAGTTTCGTGACTAATTGTTGTGTTCAACATAAGGCCAAATACACAAACGCTTTCACTTTATTAGTACGCTATGTTTGAAAACTATTGTATCAAAAGCCAATAATATATATCAAGACAGCAATTTCAGTGGTTGTAACGCTTTATCACAAAACTGTGTCGAAATTTTCTAGTTCTACGTAAAACTAGATGCATCATCGGTCCCATGGCCACTTGGTCATCATAAACACAAAGATTGTAATTATTTTATTGAACGTGCCTTTTCGATCTTTTCTTGGATGCTTGCTTGCCAAAGATGCAGGGCAGGCTCGGAAGAGTATTGTGTGCCTTCCTTATTAAGCCGTGCGAACAGGACGATTCATATCTTCCTTGTTGAAGAGAACTTTTCAAAGAAATCATCAATGCACACAGGGTAAGACAATCAACACAAGGGTAATTCCTATTTGAATTTCAACAAAACATTGCCATTATGAATTTTCTAGTCACTGTCTATGCTTATCCTGTTAAAAACTATATCACAGCTTTCAGTCATGTGTCATCATTACGTAGTATACATGTGTATTTGTGTGCATGGGATTTAATTGACAGCGAGTATCATCCCAGTGTCGATAGAGTCACGGTAAATGTCGCCCTCAAGAGTTGAAGCAGTGCTAGGGGAATGCTTGCTCCTGTATCAGTGCGAGAAGGAAATATTTTCACTGTACTCTGAAATAATCGTTTAAACAAAATTTTATGCATTTCCGACAACGTTCATACTCTAGTAAAAATCTAAAACATCTGCAATTCTCTTATTTGAAAAAGTTATCGAATTCGCCAGGTTTGCGGGCATTTTGACCATTTCACTGTAAGCAAAGACAATACGTTGACGACCGACTTTCCTTATTTCTTGGAGACACGTTATACGGATCGTAAATGAACCTGGTATAATGTTTGTTATCCTGTATAATACCTGAAAGCCCCCGCCAATTTTCAATTTATCTTAGACTAATATAGATATTATTTACTTGATGAAATATTCAATGGAAATCAAAAGAATGACAAACTGTTAATGGGCTGTTGACACATTCGCTAATGTGAAAACCTGGAATTGCGAAGGGCGCCTTTAAGTTGTATTTCAATTGAATATACATTGTGAGCTATGTAACGTGTAGCAAATATACAGCGCCGACACACTGAAGTTTATACAATTTCACGTTCATAATAATCGCTATACTTGTATCACCGCTTTTGCTCTCTACTAGCTATGCTAGCGAAATCAGGGCGTGTTAGCTTATTTATGGGATATTTGCTCGATGCATCGCAAGGTAATGGGTTACGGAGGGTTTGCCCAGGTGCCGTGATTGACAGCAAGGTCTGCGCCGTTCCCTATCTCTAACGGTTGGTGATAATGTCAGTTAATCCTGCCAGGACTAACAATGGGGTTAATTACTGGAAGGCCAAATGTAATGACTAACTTTACTTCAGTCTTCCTGATTCGTTACCCTTGTTCAGATGAATGATAGATTTAAATCAAAAGTACGTATTCAAATTTACCGTTAATAATTCATAACGGCCTGTCCAAAATCTGCGCACATGTCCATAACTTAAAGTCTGCGCAGAACACCTAAACATATAAAAGGGATCGAAAAGCTAACTGCGTCATTGCGTTTTCGTCGGTCCGAGGGGTATGTCTGCTGCGTCGGGCACATTTCGTGATCCCCTGGATAAAGCCCGACGTTGTTCAGCAGCATAAAACAGCATACAAATTGTTTCGGCGAGTTTTTTGGGAGATTTAAATGGCGAAACAACAAAGCAAGGAGGGCCAAGTCGATTCGCTTCGCAGCTTATACCATGACATATCGGAAAGTTTATCGACGGATGAGTTGAGGTCTTTGAAAAACTTACTAAGGGGTAAGCAGATTAAGATTCGTAAACTTGAACAACTGAACACCGCTGAAGACATCTTCATCGAGCTAGAAGAGACCGGTTACATATCAAAAACAAATCTGACTCTGTGAAGGATCTTCTAGGAATTCGAAATCTCAATCGAAGACCCCTCATCGACTTAATTGAAAAGTTTGAGTCGGAACAACTTGGCGGGGATGGCGGAGACGTTCAACAACGTGGCCGGAGTACAGGTAAGCTTCGGTTTTTGTGTCATTGAAAACAATCAATACCCTTCACCTTAATCTGACATCGCCAGACACATGCTACTTGATGGACGACTAACTTACTGTAGTAAGATGATTGATCTCAAACTTGCAATCCAAAAAGTATACCGTACAGGTGCTCGCAGCGTTGCTTGGATAGTCGTTCGAAGGCCGAAGGCGGGATAGTGACTCACTCACGCTTTGAATTGGAAATCAAACATGTCCTAAAGCAGTACATATATCATAGGTCCCCAACGTTGACGGCTACATTTTTTCACGTTCTTGGATGCACGACGCACGTTTTCGCGTCGTTACCGAGCAAGAAGAACAAGGCCGCCGGCCTCTCCGTGAGAATAACGAAAAGTTTGTAAACATGAACAAGTCATGACTATAAAGAGCATAGAGAGAGCCGTTTGTTAAAAGTGATCATTTTGGCAAAATAAACCAAAATATTCCGATACTTCTTGTCTTACTGGGTTTTTTTAACCTTGGATAGGGTCAATTCAATTTAGGTGTTCAGCTTGTTGTATATCACAGGCATAACGCGTCAAAATATGTCAATCGGTAAATGGTATAGTATTTATGACCACGGCTCCATACATAACGAAAACTACATTGATTTACGGTACAGGTAGACTGGAAGATCCGTCATTCGAGGCAAGCTGTGTGCCCTTCCTCGAGCAATTCGTAAGCATCCTCCAGTCAACAATAAATGCGGTTTGGCAGGGATTTTTAGTCACTCTTCCCATCTCCTTCAGTTCTTGCTGCCTTGAAGCTACAAGGTGGAGTCCACGTATGTGCAAATACACCTTGAACCAGAACTAAATCTGTGTTCGAGTATTGTGGACAGATCAAGGTTGTTGGTTCAACGAGAAATATTCACAAATTTCGCCGACACCAAAAAATCGCAAGGATGAAGTTTAAAACAATCACAATTTGGCGATGGCCGAAAACTGCCACAGTATACCAACATCCTTTAAAGTTCCGATAGAGTTACACGCAGTAGAATGGTAACCCTCGGTCGCTGCGAGGCAAGAAAAAAGAGAAAACAAATCAGAATGTAGCGATATCCGAGGGCTGCTAACATTTTCTTCGTGGGTTATCATCCATGTGATATTCTAAGCGCATTTTTTCTTGTCGTAGTAGGAATATTTTAACATGGAAGTAAATGTGCAGATACAGTGAGGAACAAGGGTGATAAATTGTCGATGTGTCTTGATTGGCCTGGTAAGCACGCTTGGCGAGCGTCAGCTCTTGGGTAAGGGCCTGAACTAGCCGGGCTGCAGAGAGCACCTGACCCGGGGCAAGGCATGCCGCCCACGTACCTTTCGCTGCCAATGTAGCCTAATCCTTAGAGGAAGTATTTTTGCCTTCGGAGATTTTTGGCCTTCACACAGAGTATGGGCGAAAGACAAAAATCTCCGAAGGCAAAAATACTTCGTCTAGGGACTAGGCTACTGCCAATGGTACAAGCCAGCCTCTCGCGCCTTCGACACTCGCCCTCAGGCCATTAGCTCTCGGTCGTCGGGAAAGTCTTATTCCTGGACCCTTGCCACAGTAGCTGCGTTAGTGTTTAGATAGACAAACAGGGCACAGGGCCGGCTGCAGAGACTGTTCACAGTTTACCTCGGGCCTGCAGTCGCTCCGAAAATCATTGACAAGCTTATCTACACATGTAGAGTGAACGCTCTGTTACCCTTCGTAGGTTTCACGCTGATTTTTCTAATTTCATCGTTAATTTTATGATTTTATTTGCCCATTTATTACTTTTAGCACTTTTGTCAGCCACACTGAGTCCAAAATGCAAAATTACTGACGCGAGCCTCAGCTGTGGAAACTTTGAGTCCACTTGTTGTGGAAAGGTCAGTCATATAATGGTTCGGTATACAACAGGGATTAGAAGACAAAAGTTTCTGAAGCCCCTTTCTGTACCTTCACTTTACATTTTAGACTCACTCCGCTTAATATTATATTATATTATAGCTTTGTCAATACCAGTGAATTTTGTGACGTCATACCCATACATTATTACTGATAATGTATTCCATTATTCAGCATTGCGGCCCCACAGCGAGCAAGTTTTGTTTTGGAAAACGAAAAAAAAGGACTGCGCATTTAAAAGGAGGGAAAGTATCGGATAAACCATGTAATACACAAAACCATAAATCTTGATAATGGTGCACAATATTGATAATAATGTTTTACTGAACGATTTATCACATTTTTTGAGTCCTCGCGCACGCATTTGTCGTCTGTCTGGCTGGCGCTCAGCATGCAGTCCCCGTACGCGTGCGATACGCTGGTTGGACTACCACGTTTGTTGACAACATGGTTCGCTTCGTTGCCGTATAGGTGAAACAGAACTCAGTACGTTTGCAAACTCCTATGGCATATTATGTATGTCAGTGGCCATGTAAACGATGCAAGCATGAAAGGCTACTCGAACCAGCCGCACAGTAAGTGAGACTACCCACAATTCCTCTTGATTTGTGTGCTCAGACATTATTTGCTAAAGGCTTCTTCAATTTTATCAGTTTCTGAACAATTTGAAACTTGAAATTTAATTTTAGAATTATTGGTTAAAACTATGGTCCAAAATTATTGATTATGTTTAAAATTCAGGAGTAAATTGAATAAGAATTCCACGTTTGAAGGTGCTAAAAATTGTACACTTGTCAAGGTAAAGTTATCAGCAACTAAGATGGTCTCATCATACCACCTGTCAGACATGCAAATTTCCTTTGTTACACACATTCAAAAAAATCAATACCCTATCTTTTGCCAACACAGATGCAACTTATTCCCTTAGTTTCCTTGAAAATATTGCATATGGCTGTCAAAAAACTATGTTGAAAAAATCACAAAATTGCTATCTCCTCCGCGGAAAAGGGGTTGATCTTCTCATTATTCACAGTGAGAAATTAGAGAATTATGATAATCAAAACTATGGTCCCAGAATTTCAAAATATGGACCGAGCTGCTCTGTGTACAGAAGAAATTTGCTTCAGTTCAGAGAGTGATCTCAGTGTGTACGGATCATGGAGAATTGTGGGTAGCCTCACTTACTGTGAGCCGTAAACGGGCCAACAACGGCAGCTTGCTGTCATCAACCTTGACCGGAAGTGTCTACGGATATACTACGGAGCCATTCGAAGTCTCGGTCCAAGGTCAGCTACTACCAACAATCATGACGACCGTTGACTCTCCGTTGATCTAACGTCTCGGCCACCTAATTCTGATGCACTGACTGTAATCGGAGACAATTTTCATTCATCGTTTTTTTCTCCATGTCTGTGATTTTACCTTGCCTTGTTCTCGATATCGCGACGGTACCGAAGCCCTCCAGTATGTTTGTCAACTACCTTTCAAGCACCCGTTTACGTCAAGTTCTGTTGTTCGCCGAAATAAAATAGCTCTTCTCAAGAAGCCATAGGAAATTAAATTTATAGACACAGTTATTATTGAAATATAATCATTTGAATAACAATGTTGAACTCTGTTGATATTGTTTGCAATGAATCCTGTACTACTAGCGACATAATAATGATCGTATTGATCAGCTGATACCATGGCATGCAGCTCGCTGATCATGCTGATGTCGATGCATAAACATTCCGTTTTCTTCATCTCTGGCATTTCACCGTGTCGGCTTTTTGAATGGCATGATATTTAAAGGTGATGTTTCAAGTTCGATATAGACGGTAGGGATGCAGTTACGTTTCATTTCCTTCGAAAATACATCGTTTTTCAATTCAAAATGAACCGTGAGTGTTGTTCATTTTTTGTGCTGAACGCGTGTTCAGTGCAGTGCACTGTGCAGTGTTGAGTGCATGTAATATGTACAGAGTCAGGGCCGATCATGCTGGACGACGCTCACTGGCTTCAAACTCAGTTTAAATTTCCTTTTTTATTCGTTTTCTACAACTACAAATTCACTGGCATTGCCAAAACTATAAAATAATAGCAATAATGCACCCCCTCCCGGCCCATAATGGACTCAAGCAAACTTTGCACTCCATAATGTACTCGGCTTCGCCTCGTACATTATGTCGTGCAAAGTTTGCTTTCGTCCATTATGGGCCGGAGGGGGTGCATTGTTGCTTAAATAAGTGTGTCAATGAAATAATAAAAGTGGCAACGGCATTAGTATACACACGCTACACAGCCGTTGGCCCGCAGCCGGGCCCGCAGTAGACTGTCAACAGTCTCCCTGAGTGCCATCTGCCTACCGCTAATATAATCACCGTGGTTACCCTTACGGAAAATTGAGATCTACATCTAGTCCACATTAGATCTACAGTAGACTTTATTTTAATTGGGCAGTAGATGAACTGCTTCATCTACTTTTGTGCATACTAACGAGGTCATAGTTCAGAGAGTAGATGAAATGTAGACAAAATGTGGATGAAAAATTAGACGAAATTTAGATCACAGGTAGATGAAATGTAGACAAGATGTAGATCTATTGCTTCGTCTACTTTTGTGCATATTAATCATCAGGTCATAGTTTAGAGAGTAGATAAAATGTAGATGAAAGGCAGACAAGATGTAGATGGAAAAAATTACTTATAAGATGTAGCTTAGACAAAGAACAAGAAATTAGTGAGGCATGGAGATCTTGCAAAAGTGTTGGAAATGAAAATGTAAGTATTTTAACATGTCAATCAATCTTTTTACTTTAAAAATTGACCGATGGCCATGGTGTAGCACAGGCTAGGGCTGCAGTTCATGATGAGTATCACAATATTGCATATCACAACAACATCCTCTTGATGTAATTTGGTGGCAACTTCACTGAGCACCATGGTATCAATGGACCTTTGCATAACATGATATATCTCACGCTGGAAAAATCAATCATTCAATGACCGATCATGAGTGGTATTCAGGTCGAAATAGAGAGTAGAACATTGTGCATGCTTAGGCCTACTCAAATTTTTCAAAATCTTTCTCAACTGTACATACATCATTACATGATTGACAGGACGAACTGCATACAAAGCATTTCAGTACATTCAACGAGGCTTTATTAACAAATTTAGAACTGAAATATTCTACATGGTACACAATCAAAATTCATATGGTCGTGGTATTAAAACAGGCGATCAATAAACCTTGCCTACCTCACAGGCCTACCTTACAAGTTGCATTACAATTACCGCACTACCAGTACAGCTGTACTGGCAGTGTAGAGGCACAGCCACTGTCAAGTTATCGATGCTATATCTCAACCTGATGTAATTCTCGATCGGAACACTTTCTATGCATATCAGAATTGATGTCACATTGTTTCCAAGGTGTACAGATGACGAAAATGTGCTTGAAAAATAAGATTTGTTGAAGTACGAATGGTGAGCAGGCTGGCTTCTCTCCCCGATATGCATTGATATGATGAACTGTTGAAAACATGGCGCCTTCTGATTGCGCATGCGCATAAGCTCAACTCTCACAGTTGACCCGGAAATCGAAGCCAGTTACAAGGTCATATGCTCTAAAAGAGCAAGAGAGGTGGAGGATGAAAGGCGGTGGGGAGATCAGTCCATGCGCAAACTCTCCATGAAAATGCAAGAAAATACGTCGCTCAGGTGAAGAAATTACTTAAAGCAGTACTGGTAATTTTTAAAGCTGACTCGTGTTATGCATGTGTACTAAAATGCCATTGCCAAAATAACACTGTACTGTAGTCTTATCTAGCTGTTACGTGGCAATGATAACAATGTCAATACAATTATTTGTAAGTTGACTGAGAGATAGGGCCGTGGCTGCTGATTTTCACACGATTCAGAAGTGACTTAAATGATACTCAGAAAGTTTTATACGAGGATAGTTTTGATTTTATTTTTTACAATTAAAAGCAGCTGGGATATCAAACAGGTTCGTTTGATTGTTTGTTGGATATGAAGCCGAGGAAATAAAGTTATCAGTTAAGAAATAGCTCACTTGCATATTTATGAAGTTTTGTAATTAGTCACATAACTCCAAAAAAACTTATGAATTAGATCAGGGTCCGGCCCGTGGTTAGATGCTACTGTATTGACCCATCTGAAGAAAGTATCAATGAAAACATTGATTTTTTTATTCTTTTTATTGTGATTCACTTTAAAGTCACTTTTTCAATAATTAATTACTGGATAATCTTTACATTTTTAACTTTACCACAAAATTGTAGTTTGATCCCTGTGATATTTTGCATTTGTGTTCCTCGAGTTAAACAGAAGTGACTTTTGATGAAAAGAAAATCACTAATTTCTTCTCTCTATTGTTGTACAGTATATATTCAAATGTAAGGTAAAATGTCTTGTCTTTTACTGATGCCTTCTCGCATGGAGCCTGCAGTTTGCCAATCATAGAATTTGAAGGGATTGGATTGTTGGACATAGTATACAGCAAGAAACAGTACATTAGATTAAATGTAGACAAGATGGTGATTTTTGAAGTAGAAGTAGATGAGTCTTTGTTTGCCTAAGTGAATTTTGTAGATGAAACTCCCTTTGATTGGATGGTAGATCAGTGTAGATCAAGCGTAGACGAAGTTAGTGTGAAATGTAGACATAGTCATGTCTGGTGTGGACAATATCTGTAGACAAAGCTTCATGTAGACAAACTGCTGTGGCTGTTCATCTACAAAACCCTGATGTAGATCTACATAAAGTCTACTGCAGACGGTCCGTAGATCTACTCTCATCTACTGTGGACATAGGTTTTCCGTAAGGGAGAGTGTCCAGGAATATTACTTTTCCCACAAACCAAAGGTAACGGCGGTAAGAGCGAGCGTCGAAGGCAAGAGAGGCTCGCTCGAAACGTACGATCGGCCTTTGCCTTGCGCCGAGCCAGAGCCGTTCTCAGCAATCCGCCCACACAGCGGACGCTTGCCACCCATGCTGCACTTCTCATGCGACCTTCAAGACGCATTGGCGATTTATCAGCCTGTACAGTAACTGCACATTTACTTACATGAAGAAATATTCCTACCACGACATGACAAATGATGGGATTCGAAAAATGATAACCTACACAGAAAGTTTTAGCAGCTCTCAGCCATCGCTACATTCTGATTTTTCCCCTTTTTTCTTGTGACCGAGGGCATCCATTGGACTGCGTGTAACTGTAATATAAGGGAATCGAAACTGATGCTCTTCTACTATGGCAGCTGTCGGCGATAATTGAATGCATTTCATTTGCATTTTACTTTTAATTTACTTTTATTTTATTAAATTTTCAATTTTTTCATTTAACTCTTTTTTTGTTTTAATTTTACATACAATATACTTTATATGATTTTAATTTCAATTTTGATTTTCTTTTTTTTTGTTTCTTACACCGAGAAAATGTTTTAAATGAAATGTTCCGGGTTTTTTTAAATTAAAAACAAATCATAATCAAACATTTTGGTTTCTAATCTCTATAGTTTGATTTTATTTTTACGAAACATACAAAAATTTCCAAATTATTTTATCTTATATGCAAGCGGTTAAATTTGTCAACTCATCACCCTCGTCAACATATTGAAGCACTGATGTCTCATAACATGTGTAAGTCACTCTCAAAATCAGAATCACACATAAGTCGTGCCCAAAATTAGATCACATATGCAACACAAGTGCAACGCGCGCTTAATAGTTTCCTTTCTCGACGAGCGCTCATTCTATACTTTGGATGGCGCGAAACAAGGTTTCGTCGAGTTACTGTACGCTAAGGAGCAAATCGCCAACCGCTCTATAAATTGATGACGAAAAGTTGGCCAATATGAAAATGTCATGAGTTTCAAAGCAAAGAGGAGTGTGATCACATAGATGCTACGTTCGTCGTTGAAAAGTGATTATTATGGCAAATTGACCGACGTCCGGAAAAAATTTAGTCAACTTAGCCTGTATTAACTTGGAACTATGTCTTTACGTTGTTCAATATGCTGTCTATCACAGACGTGACGCGACCAACGGTATCAATGGGCAAAAGTTAGCGGTGTTCAGGAATACATAGATTGGCGGTAAAGGTAGATGGAAAATCTATCGCTCAGGGCAGGGCTTTACCCTACCTCAAGTGAGTATCTTTAGTCTTCGGTAAATGCGGCTTAGCCAAGGGTTAAGTCACATTACACATCTACATTACTTATTGTTATCTCGATGCTACAAGACGGAACTGATATACCTTGGACATAAACCTATCGTTCTGTAATGGATTAAAGCGTGCAATCAAACTAAATAATGCGGCAATGATTTTATGTGTTTGATCATTTATCATATACCCATGCCTATATCGCCTCATCAAACTGACGTTTACCATAAAATATCAGCCGTGAATGGTGTTTCATCTAGGATGCTACACCGGGGGAGTGGTCCCCTCTGCAGGAATTTTGAGAGCGATTTTACAATATTTTTGAGGGGGATTATACTGAAACATATAATCACGTCTTTACATGTAAGTTTTAATGTTGCAGTTATGTCACTTGCTATATACATACTAAAAGCCATAAATCACTTGCCTATACAATCCAAGCTTGTGGCCGCAAAGACCATCCTCTGAGAGTTTTTCAAAAATCAACAAATTTGAGTATAACTGTACAGGGCTTCCAAGAGTGGCGGGCGGCTGATTAATACTCATGAAAAAAAATTGTAGCATATTCTATTATATATTTTGTATGTGTTAGTTATATTCTGTTTTGTTTGCTTTCTTAGGGCATAATGTGCAACATAATAACACAGCTAGCCATTTCCACTGTACCTTCAAGGGATGTTATTTTATTTTTAACGGAACTGTTTGCAGTTACATAAAGCAAGAAAAACACGGCTGACTTGCAGCGTGTTTGCAAGGTTATATCTGATTGGTCGATTGTCATTATTCACAGCAACTTAGGGAGTTTATTTGCATTATTCAATTATAACGGTGAGATTCTGCCAACCAATTGGATAACAGCTTTCAAATCGCTGCAAGTCGGCCCGAAAACATCTATAGTAGTTATGAAGGAAAATTTGTAACTTCTGAAAAAATAATGTAGTTGCTTGTCGCGTTTTTAGTGTGCTTATATCATCCCTCACCACTGTAAAGTTTGGATCAACATCCCCTATACAAACCAGTTGGTCTTATTTTTGTAATGACCCAGCTGATCTTGTGGTCTTGGGCGCAGACTCGGTAGAGTTAAAACTAACAACTTAGGGCGTCTGCCATGTGTCTTGAAAGTGTGGTTTCTCGATGTCAGATTTGAGTTTTTTGTCAGTCATTTTAGAATGGGAAAATTACAAACAGAGAGGTTTGTTGCCACCAACAGTTAACTTTAGGGCTTATTTAACCGATAAGTAAGTCAGTGTCTGTTCATTGAAATAAAGGAATGGACTCCATTGACACCACGGCTTGCTTTGATGACTTCAAAATTTCATTGCAATTTGCATGCAGTCTCGTCTGAATGCCATGAACTGAAGACATTTCAGTAAAAGTACCATTTTTGTGCTAATTTTCGCCATTATTTTCATATTGTCATGGACATGATACGAAACACAAAAACTTCATCTGTTTAGTCTCCTTTTCTCAATCGCTAAGAGATAATATGACACAGAGTCCGTATCTAGCCGCTGGGGCAATGAACTTTTGTGAATGTACTCTCAACTGGCCCATATCATGCAGCTTTCATATGCATCATCAGCGTACGGTGGGCTTACTGGTAATTAACACGTGGTATTGTTTCAATGGCATTTTGTTGGAACAGTTCAAAAAGTATCAAAATCGAACTAAAAATAGTCCATTTCGTTTAAATTTTCTTCTACATTATACAATGCATGTTGCCATGCCAACAGGAACCGATAAGTGGTTAAATACATCGAAGTGACCCCCATGATGTTTGATATGCCGGCCAGCTCAGCGCAGTGCGAAATGAATCGCCCCTATATATGTACGATTGGCGGCGCGCAGTACACCAGAGGGCGAATCGCGCAATCGCACAGCCTAGATAAAACACTTGAAAGCGAGGGCAATATCACGATTTTTTTGCCTGCCCTCGGGCTGGTGGTCATGATCGAAATACTGATGATATCCTCGCCTACGTCTCGGGCATCATTAATATTTCGATCATGACTACCATCCCTTGGGCAGGCAAAAAGTCGTGATATTGCCTTAGCTTTCATGTGTTATTATTTTTATTATACCGAACAAGCAAACATGCAAAGACACAAAAACACAAAGACTTCTTCGAGTACAGTTCGCCTTTCTGAGTTCGAACCTCAGCGTAAAATGTTGTCAGTGCCGAGTCTAGGGTTGCCGCTGAAAGTTTGCCGATCTCCTCGGTGGCGTATCCAAATTTGTTGCTTGCATAGTCGCTGAACACAGAAATTGCATTCCTTGTTGCCATTTTCGTTCGTTTGCTGTTTATTTGTATTAAAATATCGTCTAACTGTGCCGGTGACAGCTCTGCATGACGTTTCGCAGCCATAGTTGCCGACTGCAAGTACAAGCGAACGACAATTTGTTATGCGCAGAAAGGATGCACAGTAAGTAAAATGACGTCATCCATGTAATATCAAATGCAGAGGGCATCATCACGTTCTTTTACATGTCACGTGAGTCGTGTTTAACCAATGGCAGTGCACGCTGAATGAGTGAGGTGTAATAAATGACTTTATTACACCTCACGTATTATTCAGGTACTGTGATTGGCTGAGCCTCACTCACGTGATATAGAACAAAAAGTGATAGAAAAGGCTAAGGTGATATAGCCCTGTCGCGTGCGCTGATATAGCCCTGTCGCCTGCTGTGATATAGCCCGCTACCACGTTCTGGAATACCGCGCGTCCTTTCTGCGCGTACCACATCATCGCGTACATTTGCTTGGTATTTTCTGTAAAGCAATGGCTTTTGAAAAGGTACAAGAACTTAGCTCGACCTGAAGTACACGACGATGTTTAGTACATTAAACGAGAAAAGCTTGAACAACACTCACTGTCTTCGTTTTTAGACATTAATTCAACTTCATGTAGCATTGCGATCGAGCAACAAATAGAACGTTTCACTGCATTCTGAGCAAAGTCTCGAAAGTTAGTGTTTGTTCGGTGTAATAAAATTAATAACACACGCTAGCACGGGCAAGATCACGATTTGTTGCCTGCCCTCGGGCTGGTGCTCATGACGGTAATATTGATGACACCCTCGCCTTCGGCTCGGGCATCATCAATATTACCGTCATGAGCACCATCCCTTGGGCGGGCAACAAATCGTGATCTTGCCCTTGCTGGCGTGTGTTATTATTTAATTATATCATACTGGCAAGTATATTGATGGCGCAAATGAAGCGATCTGATTGGTTGAGACGTGAAACCGTGGTATATTCGCGATATACCACGGTTCATACATGCGCGAACTCTCGGCAAGTACAAAAGCAAATGCAGTCATCGCTATCGTTCTTGCATATATGTCGTGAACTGGTCAAAATCTAATGACGTACAATCGCTGAGGTTTTTTATTGCTTTAAAAAGCTCTTAGTATTGCCAAATCAAGGTCGTCGATTCGATGATGAACATATGCAAATTTCGGTTAGTTTAAAAAAAACACCGCGAAGATTATAAGTTCTCGGATATCATGTCATAATCTAATAATTTATATAAGCTTACGTGAAGTATGACGAATTTGAAAACTCAGTAAAAAACAAGCTTTTTTTTCAATAGATTGACTGAGGGCCTATGTGATTATCAAATTTAGTGAAATACATATACGTTTACTCGATTAACACTGTTCAGTAATTTCTACGAGACAGGTGTACGTTTTGAATATTGTATTTTTGTCATAAGGAAGCCACAAACCCTTGTAAAATACCAAAAATACGTCACTATTGAAAACACTGATATTTGGACCTGCAAAATATAATGCATTCGTGTCAATTTTACATATAACAGGTTCAACACCACGTAAACGACAGAGATCTTTTGCCAACACAAAATACCCTACCAAAATATCGGAGCCGAAATATCCAGGTGGGTAAATATAGTATATAAATTTCATTTTCTGTTTTTAAAGATCCAAATGCATAAATTGGTTATGTTCGTACCTGTATGGCTGGCAAAGTACTTATTGCGAATTTTTAGAATAGTTTTCCTTTACACTGTCCATTTTTTCACTCTTTAACTAAAGTTTTGTAAATTTAAGACGTACAAGGTTTTGCTTCTCGTTCTTGTGAACCTCACATTAGCTCTTTTCACATTGAATTGATGAAACATTGAAAATGATCTAAATTAGGCTACGTAGGCAGAAATGTAGGCTAGTATTATTTTTCGTCGTCATCTGTTGTCAAAATTACAGCTGATTGAAAACAATGATTTTACAACTTTCATGTCTGTAATTGTATTCTGTATGTTAAGGCAGTGAAAATAAATAAATAATTATCCTAATGTCCCAATATTAGTCGCAAATATAGTAGCATTCGTAAGATTTCCTTTTGTTAATATTCAATGGCAAGATTATGAAGAAAAAATATACGTTTCATCAACAAAGTCATTTTCATAATACTAGGAATATACGAGGTTTAAGGCGATACCGAAGGATTCAAAGCGCGCGTTGGTTGCTATCGCTGGCAACGTTCTAAATGCGCACTTTTGCACGTGCAAAATCTTACCGTTCCGTTGTTTTCTATGGATTTTCGACTCCTGGTATTTTGAAAATGCTCAAAATCTTTCAACTCTCTCAATTGTAAACCAATTTAGCTGACTTTTGGTAGGATTATTGAAGTCATACATGAGAATATAGATAAGCATGCGTTTCTAAAAATTCCGGACCGTTTATGAGATATCGCCGTAAAACCCTTCAAAGTTTCACAAAATGACACAGAACATATTTTCCTGTTCAAAAAACCGTTTGTTCTTGAACAGATAACCTAATCCATGCTAGGAGCTCTAAACAGGTATCTCATGTGTTACATTCTGAAATTTTGGAAAATTTGGTGCAAATTTGTAGGAGCTGAAACAATTTAAAGTAGAGCTGTGAAAATTTGTATGACGTCACTGACCAATCGTGCGACAAACCTGAGTCTTTTTGTATCGTATGGTTCTGTAATTTTTTATGCAAAGAAAACCATGAAAGCTTTGCATTTTGATTGGTTTTGAAAATTACCCTTAGCGACCGTCATCGTTGCTTACCAATTTGAAACCTTCGGTATCGCCTTACGAAGTTGAATATTTCTCACGTTATCAGAAATGTTTGCTCGCTCCTTACTACTATATAATAAAAAAGTGTGCGGGTTGCGCTCTGTCGCCCAGATTTTTCTGCACACCGTTCTCGAATACCAGATTGCAGAAGGATGCGGTTTTTGGCCCCCACTTTCTTTGTACGATCAAGAACACGGTGGTGTACAAATTACTAAAAATTCATATTTTCACGACAAATGCGATTTTCCCGCAGTCTCGCGAGATCTCGCAATTTTACGCAGGGCTTTTAATCGCCTGTGCCCAAAAGCCAAATTCTATTGACGGGACAATCATCCATCCAAATGGTATTTTTTAGGATAGAACTTTACATTCTTTCTTTGGAGAGTTGTAGAAGTAACATCGCTTACCTTAATAGGCTAATAACCTCGTCTATCAGGTGACATAACGCCAATTTCTCCGTCCCCATAGGACGATCGTGTCTTAGGCTGATGGAATAGCCGATGTGCGTGTCCCCCGGCACTCACACCATTTAGCAATCGAAGGAAATTTGGCGAAATGAAATTACAAATGGTCGTTAGTTTCGCGTTTACAGTGCACCTCGCCATTTCCATTTACTCCAAATACTATCCGAAGTAACCGTGAATCAAGGTACATACAGTTCAACAGTGAGAACGATTTGTCAGTGGGGTGAGTCACCCCCTGATGGCGTTCAATCCTTGCCGAAATTTTGGGTTTGTTTGATAAACGCCGACCTTTCGGTGAAAATTGGGCGAAAGTTAATAAATCCACGATCCTTCCGAGTTCCGATACTTTAAAGGCCGTTTATGCTGGTCAAAATTATTATACTCCCGTGACGCGAACGTGACGTAGAGAAGAAATGAATCACCGTCGATGCGAATTCGCGGCCGAGAAGTCCCCCCTCAACAGTTTACAAGGTCAAAGAACTTTCGTGTGCGTGTAGATCGCGCATTGCTCACTGCTTCTGTCCAGCAGGCCAGGGACTGTGATGGCACGTCATGATAGTGTACGGAAGAGAGAAAAAAACGCCTTCCAAGAAATCAGCGTTTGGATGTCATTTCTATAAATGTCTATCAAGCCGGGCTATCAAGTATGCATGGCATGGTAAGCCGGCTGTACAAGACCCTGGCCTGGGTCCGTGTTTATTTATGAAGGGAAAGATGTATCGGCGCTCTGACCCGTTGACCTGATGAGGTATGTGTTTAATAGCACGCGTAGCTTGGGCCGGGCAGGGACGCATACATAGATTTCGCATGATTGTACAACTGGAATACTTTGTTGTACTCTTGAAAGTGTTCAGTTTTGTGCTTTGTCCAATATTTGAATGTACCATACCACACTCTCTGCAGTGTTAGTTGAGTAACATAGATATTGATTGTGCAACAAACCGTCCTTCTCTTCGCTAGTTGGCTTTTGTACGGCTACTAGAGTTGTGAAATTCTGAGAAAAAATTTCTCACGTCCCCAGTGCGCTGGGAGTGTGAGAACACAGTGTGAGATCAATTTGTTCTCACACTCTGTATTGCTGCGCGACCGAACACCTCGTATGTGAAACGTATGTTGATTGGTCAATTCTGCTCAGCGCCCAATTCCCTGTACGAATTATTTGACGAATAGAACATCGCGTAATGTACACTGGCACTACAGCGGACAGACGACTGAATCGCAGAGTGAACAGGTTGTTCTAGATTTGAGTACGGTCAGCGCGGCGTCGGCAATAAATACATGGAGGATGACCGCTTTTATGTTGTAACGGGAGAATTCAGGCCATTACAATCCTATCGGCTGTTTACGCTCGTCGACATATTTTCTGGAGAAGAACTGACTTGACAGCGATACAGTTAGCGAAAGACTTCGATGAGCGAGCCATTTGCACACGAGGCTGTAGCAGACGACAGCTTTCACGCAATGTCATCAACAGATGGCCACCAGAGCTGTTTCGCAACATTTTCCTCAAATGACCTAGAGAGTTTTGTGGCTGACCAACAAAACAAAATTGCCATATCGGTAATATACATGTTAACGTGTTTGATATGCTTATCAATGAAAGGAACTTCATTTTTCTGTGCGGAATGATACAAATGAAACAAGAGCAATCGGGTGCTGGTTTTTTGATAGTATAAACCTTGTACCTACCACAATAAAATGCAATTTTCTAAAGATATTGGAGGGACGTGAGAAAAATAATCCCACACCCCAATGGGTTGGGATGGAATGTCTCACACTCGTTGGGGAATTCTGTCTCACACTCGCCTTCGGCTCGTGTGAGACAGAATTCCCAACTCGTGTGAGACATTCCATCCCAACCCGTTGGGGTGTGGGATTCTATTAGTTTCAAACAGCTTAGTTTGTAATTTGAAATACTAAATTCATGATTGAATACCAATGAATGATGGCCAAAATCAATAGATGAAATTTTGTTCAGTGCCGTATCATTGATATCGAAAATATACTAATTATAAAATTAATCCAGAAATACCAAGTTGACAAATTTAATGTAAATAAATTTTGCATCTTCTTGAATATGTAGGTGTGCCTAGATTTAAATATTTGATTAGAATTATTTGTTTGTTGGCATGCTTTTCGCAAACCTGGTGCAGAATCAATTAATGAATGTCAAGGTGTGGAAGGTTTAATATGATTTCTAGCCATATTTAGATGAGCTGCACCCAGTACCCATGACCACAAACACATACACACTTGAGATGCCAGGGAACAAAAATTTAATTGATAATTTTTTTTGTTTTTCAATTTTTAACAACTAATTAAAGATCATGATCACCCTGGAGGGGGAATTGAAAGAAAAATCCAAAGTTCCCAACTATTTCTGTGAATTAGAAAAAAAAAATTACACAACAATCATAAATGGCTTTATCATGTCATGATCTCCAAGCTAATTTTGTAAGACTGCTTTCTTTTTTTGATACTGATGCTGGTGACACATTTCACATTTTATCCCGTCATGTCAAGGCAAGTCAGCAATTTTGGATCTGACTCTTCACTTCTCAGTCATTTTAGTAGCGAAGAAAGGTCTTACATAACATAATCGGGAACCATTTCATTCAGCAGGGTTCTGCGAAGCATCTTGTTGACATTCTCGCGAGTCAGAGCAATAATTTCCGCTCCGCTGACCTATGCAAAAATCAAGACGGGTAGCGCTGAGCTGTTTACGACGAAGCATCTTGTTGAATAATAATAACATCATTTCCCTCAACTTTTAAATAGATAATCCTGGTTCTCTTGAAACTGTTCTTCTCGAGTAAATTGCCAATTCAAATATTTCCACACTTTTACATGACTATTCACATACCTCTAGGTACCCAGTTTATCAATTTGAATAATGCAATGTAAATAAATTTTACAAAATAATCGGGTCGAAGGAAGGTATGTACATTGTTCCTAGTCCTATTCATAAGATTAAACTTTCCTATAAGTTTCCCGACATATATGTACTATTGAAAAATCTTTGAGAACCACTTTGCGCTGAGTCAAAACAAATAAGCTGTGTAACAGATTATTCAGTACCGGTTCTTTGGACAACACTCAAATAATGTAGTCTTAACGCCAAACGGCAGTCTTAATATCATGAAATACATTGATAGTGCTCTCATTTTCCAATGCTCCGAAGCACCACAGTCGAGCTATCGAATTACACGAAATAGAGTATTGTAAGTTTACTGCTACATCCATACGATCCCTTAAACGGAGATTTCTGTTTGGTGGATCACGGTAGTATTATAGAAAATCATGAAAATAAAATAATGTTTTACGTTTATGCAAAGGACTGCAAGTTTTACAAAGTATGTAGAGACTTCCATTATTTGTCCCTTCTACAAGACTGTATCTCCATGTTGGGACTACAGTCGTCGTGTAACCAACAGGGCATATATTAACTCAGTCTCATTTCGAGGGCGCAGAAGAAATGTCAAAAATAAACATATGTTGACCGATAGAATACATTTCTGTCACTGACGAAATATGTACACAATAAAATCTTGTTACTTGGTTGTGCATACTAATAGCATCCCTGAAATTCAATCGCTCACTGGGCAAAATACTCGATATACAACAATATACACACATACACTGATTCTATACATGTGTCCGATACGTTAAGTATGCGCATACGTATACTAATAAAATGCAAAACTACAGTGTACACTTGTTGTGTGATCTTTATTAGTTATCACATACATAGACCCAGTTATCCCTATAGTATGACGTCACACTATAGGTATATGACTACGATGAATCCATATTCCACATGTGGTGGATATGGGACCCGGACTACTTTCAACAAACGTAAACAAACAAAATCAGCTGTTCAGGACACGATGAACACCGCTTTGAATTTCTCGAGACGCAATAGTGGGAGGGTAATGAAGTTTAGGGAAATACGGGGTATTAAAATACATGTGTAAAATATAAAATACGGCTGATTCTAGAATTTTCATTAATTTATGTGCGGGCGGGAAAAATTGTAGTCTGCTGTCACTTTTTGACGATCGAGTGGACAACACAAAATGTCAGCAATGGAGCAGCGTCACGTAAATGTCAGTGGTGAAGAAATTGACCAATTCATCGCAAATCAACGCCGAAAAAACACAGTTAAAGCCACCAACACATCAGTCAAGCAGTTCATAAGCTTTTTGCAGGCCACCGAGTGCAGTCAAGTAGAATTTTATTTGTTGCCACCAGAAATTCTGGATCAACACCTTGCCAAGTTTTTCATCGGAGCCCGACAGAGTGATGGCAGTGAGTACGAACCCGATACTTTAACCAGCTACCAACGAGGCATCGATCGTTACCTTTCAGAGAAAGGCTACCGATATTCCATCTGTAGAGATACAGTTTTTAAGGTGTCTCAAGATGCACTCAGAGCGAAGCGTTGCGATCTTAAGTCGAAGGGCAAAGGAAATAAATCTCGAGCCGCCGAGCCACTGACAGACGATGACATTAAACTTATGCGAGAAAAGAAAATACTCGGTAACTACAATCCAGAATCGGTCTTATACACAGTGTGGTGGAATAACACCAAGCTCCTTGGTTTTCGAGCCTGTGACGAAAACAGAAAATTGTGTTGGGGTGACATACTTCTGAAAACAACAACAGCGGGTCGCGAGTATCTTGAGTTTTCCGAACGTGACAACAAAACCAGGAGCGGTCAATATGGTAACGTTCGTCCGTACGCACCGAAAATGTTCGCTGTTGAAGACAAGAGTATCTGTCCCGTTGAAACCTACAAAATATATAAAGACCATCGCCCAGATGACATGTGCGAATTACATTCTCCGTTCTACCTGGCCATAAATTATAAGCCAACCACCCAGATATGGTACAAACGACAACCGATGGGCAAAAACAAACTGGAGAGTATCGTGAAAACCATCACAGAACGAGCCGGAATAAAGGGGCGCACGAAAGACAGCAATCCAGAAACTCAGTGAGCATGGTATACCTCCGACCCAAATAATGCAGCTTTCTGGTCACAGAAATGTCCAGTCTATCAATTCCTACCCCGTAAACTCTTTAAATCAAAAGGAAATAATGTCAGATATTTTGACCGGCACCAAAAAAACAGAAATCAACTGATGCCAATGCCGCAACAACTGTCTCCTGCTGCCGTCGAGGCTCTGGCGATGTCCATCAACAACATGATAAGGAGCGTCAACGATGACCCAAAACAGAGTCCTGTGACAGCTGCAGCAGCAGGGATGTATTCTGGAGTCACCTTGACAAGTTGCAAGTTTAACATCACCATCAACGTTGCCGGAGCATCTGGTAGCAGTCAACGAGTCGAGCCAAGGAAGCGAAGAGCGTTCGTCATTTCAGACAGCAGCGACGATACTTCTCCTGACTACAGACGCATCAGAAGAAAGCGACGATAGCTCGCAGGATTTTCAGTGAACTTGAATGTTTAATTAATTGCATTTTGTATTTATTGTATTGCATGATAGTATGCATAAATTTCCCAAATTACCTTGTCATAGAAGTGCTTTTGAGGTTCCGGACATGAGTTTTTAATTCGAGCCGCACACCGTTGTTAATTACATTTAAACGAGTTAGTTTTTATTCGTAAAATATAAAATATACAATTGATAATTTCGTCAAACAAAGTTTTCAAAAGTTCATACAAAGTTTGGAAAGCAGTGTTCTTTGAATGGTGTTCAAACAATGACGACATTTTTTGAAATATGCTCGCGATTGATATCTGTTCTCGGTAACAACGTGACAGAGTAATGGTGCCGTCCCGCTTCACTCGCACGTCATTGTTGTACTTGGGCCTCAGCCCAAGTACATTTGTTTTCATTCCGTGGGAAAAAACTGTAAGGTATAACCATTTCTGGCTGAGACCAGGGAGGGCAAAATGTATTGGCTTCATCTTTCTTGGCATAATAAATGGCGTAATGATGTTAACTGAATGGAAGTGCTGCTCTCAGCCAGTCTTGAATAAGTGAGATGTGAATATAAATGCTTCTCTATCTGAGTTTTTGCCACAAAATCTTCTGAATATAATCAAAATGTGCATCGAAATGCAACAATTAATGCACCCTCCGTTTCCTAGGCGATGGCACGACCCTTGCTACACCCACTGGACGAGCCAAAGTGGGAGGGGTAATTTCGGTTTGGTCGAACAGGAGGGCTCGAGACCAGAATTTAACATTTAAACTTGAAACATGTTTAATCACTGACAAGATGTGGATTAGTGTTAATCAAAGAGAAAGTTTGAAAAGGAAAGGTTTTATATCCCGGACACAATGAAAAACATTACGACTGGAAACTGTACCCCGGTTGAGAATAGTAATGCCCACAGCGATGGAGAACACTTATCCTTGAGCTGAGAAAACCAGACCATCATTTCGAAATAGAGCTGCAGATTCGAGAAGCTCGTTCAAATAGCTAGGTACACCCCGTAAAGGGGTGGTTTCGAGTTTTGAGGGCAAATTTCGCCTCCTTCATTTAGAAATCGTACGTTTGTTTTTCCAGGGGAACACATCATTTGACACAAAATTTGCATGAAAAGGGGTCGCCAGTAAGCACGTGGTCAAATCTGGCATAAGAAACAATATGAAATGTTGGGTAAAGCCAGTCCAAAATAAACTGATTTGAACTTTTGTGTTTTGTAATTTATACCACTGCAGTAACATGACTTTTTTTTGACAACATCACACAATGTATACGTTTTGAAACTGAATACTCCCACGTATTCTGTGTCCCCTTTGCTAAAAAATACGGTATGCTGATTACCATGTAAGGAGATGATGACGTCAAGACAGATTTGTAGTGCGTTTGGTCTTGGATGGTGCACGAAGTTTTGTCGAGGTAGCTTGTGTATTTATTTCCTAAATGGGAGATATTAGGGTCGATCTAAAAGAAGGCCGAAAAATGTTATGATACTCTAGCGAGCTGAACTCCAATGCGAATGGTTGGATAATTTGGAGGATGTCTAGACTGATCTCGTCTCATTAAGATTATTTGGCGGTCAGTATTGAATTTCAACTGCGTCACAAGTTTGCGTCGAACGGTCAACGAACGATATTTTAGAAATCTGGAGACATGGCACATCGCAGTTTTATTTTAGTATTTTATATTTTACAAAAGATGTAAGAAGCAATGATTTTGTTGAAAATTCTGAAAAAAATATAGGAAGATTTGATCGCGAACACATTTTCACTTGGGGGTCAACTAGCCCTGCGTACGATGCTGTGTGTTCCGCTACAGCTAAACCGCCCCGCTCACCACAGCCCTGCAAAGACCCCGTACGTTGGGTCGGTGACTTCAAATCCATTTGGGACTTGACGTAAAAAGTCAAATTACTGCCGAAATTCAGCGTTCTTGGGCCCAAGTCGTATCCCAGCCTACCTCAGCTACTCGATCGCTTCCAAAAATGACAGTCTTTTATTCACTTCTCGTAAATAACCGTCGATGTCGGCAACTCTCTCGCAAGCCCTGCGTACGATGCTGTGTGTTAGCTGTAGCACATAGCATCGTACGCAGGGCTAGGGGTCAACATTGGGTCGCAGCCATGTTGCCTCAAAACTTATTTCTGTCTGCACTCAAAACTCAAAAATGTCGCATATGAACCTGAAAAATCGATGTAATTTTGTCAAACTTCGGCGAAATTTCAGCCTATAGACAAAATTTCATCTAGGTAAGGTAAATTTATTGACATTTGATCGACAAATAATCCTGAGCTTGAACGTGACAGCTCGCCTTCTCTGGGAAGTGATGCATCCGGCCAGCTGCCCATATGGCCGGGTGCATGAGATTGTTTTCAAGCGACGGCGGCAGACCGTACGGGGCTCTGGATATGAACCTACCGCCGGTGTAGCTGTAATAACTGTTGCGTTGTTTTTAATCACCACGGACGAAGTCCGAGGGGACTTATAGGTTTGGTCATGTCCGTGCGTCCGTCCGTCCGTTCACGCCTAGTACCCAACCCCATACAGTCTTTACAGATGCACGTCGATTTGTTTCACAATGCTATCAAATTTGGCCGTGTTAGAGGACTTTTTAGTTTACACCTCCATAGACTCCCATGTATAAGGCAGTTCTCTATAGACTCGCATGTATGATGCCAAGAAAAATAAAATTTAGTTTCTCATCGTATTCATATTGCCTAAAGGATGCAGTGACACAGTTTTTTTTGTTCCCACGGATAAAGTCCAGGGGGCTTAGGCCAAAAAAAATAAATAGTTTGTTTCTCATCCCCGCGCGCGTCAATGTAGACCCGCCGCGCCAACCATTTTTTTTTGCATCTCAAGAGGGAACGGAAAAAAAATGAAAAAACCCAAAATACTAAGAACAATTAAACCGTTCAGATCATACCAAAGCAACACAAATATTTTATAATATACAAAACTGAACTAGACAGAACATTGAACATCACACAGTGCTGTAACATTCCATTCAGAACTGTACACTATGTCATTGAAAGCTATCAAAACTGCATTCTGCACTAATAGTAAAAAAGCAGCACTGTTGATATGCTAAAAATTTGCTGTGCATTTTTCTCTGCATATGCATTCCTATGTTCTCATGTTGTAAGCGCGTTGTTGTTGATGGTTGAATAAAAAAAAAGTAGCAGCAAAAAAAAAACCGCGTCACCGCATCATTTTTGCAAGATGCCTAGGATGAGAAACAAACTATTTTTTTTTTGGGCCTTATAGATTGGATCATATCCGTCCGTGAGTCCCTCAGTGAGTCCATCGGTTCACGCAGATATCTCAGACATTTTAACAAATATCATGTGACCTTGGTGACCTTTGACCTGAAATATACATTATTGTCCATAACTCAGTAACCACAAGTGCTAAACCTTTCATATTTGGTATGATGGGACACCTTATGACGCCACATATTGTACCCCATTAATTATGTGCATATCTAATTATGAGCGAGCCAATAGAGCAAGAGGTCTGATTTCTGGTACTAGTATATAGGGATAAGTTAACAATATAATTTGTTTGACAAAACTTCACGTGACCTCAATGACCTTTGACCTCAAATATACATATTTGTCCACAACTCAGTAACCACAAGTGCTACACCCTTCATATTTGGTATGAAAGGACACCTTATGACACCATATATTGTACCTCATTAATTATGTGCATATCTTATTTTGAGCTAGCCAATAGAGCTAGAGGTCTGATTTTTGGTATATAGGAATAACTTAGCAATACAATTATTATGACAAAATGTGACGTGACCTCAATGACCTTTGACCTCAAATATATATATTTGTCCACAACTCAGTAACCACAAGTGCTACATCCTTCATATTTGGTATGATAAGACACCTTATGACACCACATATTGTACCTCATTAATTATGCGCATATATAATTTTGAGCGCGCCAATAGAGCTGGAGGTCTGATTTTTGGTATATAGGAATAACTTAGCAATACAATTATTTTGACAAAATGTCACGTGACCTCGATGACCTTTGACCTCAAATATATGTAGGCCCTATTTGTCCACAACTCAGTAACCACAAGTGCTACACCCTTCATAAATGGTATGATGGGACACCTTATGACACCACATATTGTACCTTATTAATTATGCGCATATCTAATTCTGAGCAAGCCAATAGAGCTGGATGTCCGATTTTTGGTATATAGGGATAACTATAGGGTAGAAATCTAAATATGCCCATCTAAATATTAGACATCTACCATCGAGAACAAAAGAAATTTGCTGTAATTTGAATATTCCCACTATAAATAAAGAACCCCTGCCTCTCAAACTCCACAAAAGTTGCTAGACATATTTTGCCGTTGTCATGCCATTGCTTCGTTTAATAACCAGTTAATCAAATGCCTCATTGACAGGAGGAAATTCAAGACCATATTTGAATAGTAGTATATATTGTCCTCAAAATTACTCTATCACGGCCCAAGTACTCATTGCCTTCAGCAATACTGCCTTGTTATTGTTATTTTGATCGATGAATTTTCACTGACATTGATGCTATGGTATAAATCAAATAAATACCTTGTGTTAAACGATACCTGGTCTTTCGTTGTTCCGCTTGATTCGCACAGAATACCCCCAACGAGAGTTGTTATTATCCATAAGAGCAGCCTCAGTGTGCTCCAAGTAATTGTGAACTATGGCGTGGCCATGAACAGCTGAGCGCGGTCAAGTCAGCTGTGACCCAACCATGACCGCATAACATGAGCGGAGGAATTTTTTTTCAAATAGTCCCTATCTTTTTCCTCGGCATTTAGTGTGGGATATCATATCTGAAACATTTATTCAAGGAAAACTGGGTCTATGCATGTGATAAATATATAATCCCCCCGTATTCCTCACTCGTGTGTCTGCGTCGCGGACTCGTGATTCCCCGTGAAGCGGCCGTATCCCCCTCGCCTTCGGCTCGGAGGGATACGGCCGCTACACGGGGAATCACTCGTCCGCGACGCAGCCACACTCGTTCGGAATACGGGGGGGATTATAATAAGGGACCGTCTCAGATTGTCGCAGAAGTTCAAAAAGCGAAATTCATTCGTTTAGGGGGGGAGGGGGTTTGACCTCCATTCAATTAGTGAACTTCACTTTCGCACTTTTATTTTGTGATCACAAGTTTTCGTGTGTTTATTTTAAATTAAAGAAAAACTGCACACTCGTGCCAACAAATTTGTAACTGTTTCCATCTCGTTCGTGCCCCAAACACAATTTACCAATCGTAACATTGTATCCTAAACCTTTCATTCATCAAATTCAACAAAGACAAAAGTATCATTTTTTAAATGTGCTATTTATAAGCGTATGCTCTAACCACTTGATGTCTTTATTCTCACATGTTATGCACCTGGTCATAGTCGTTTTAATATGATTGAACATGCCTGGTACCCCTTGTTTACAGCCCCTACCAAGTACAAATTGCGTGTTCGCAGAGACAAAGAACAGATGCAAAAAGGGAAAGTAAAATAAAATGAAACTTTTATGCGGTAAAATGCCCTGTTAGTAGTCAAATCTGATCGATTACTTTAATTGTAATGTGGCATGGGGAATGCGTCTTTAGTAGCTATAGCAAAATGCAACATTGTACCCTCAGGCAGACATGAACATTTCGCACTTTTGAAGTTTCGTTTAGGGGGAGGGGGGGAGGGGGTTTTAATCAAAACGAATTAATTTCTTTTCTTGAACTTCTGCGACAATCTGAGACGGTCCCTAAGTATACTCATATGCATGATCTGCAAAGATATACGCTTCGCATATCAACGTATTGGAATGTTCCATACAAAGATATAAGTTACGTATGCAATTAATATTGCGTCTCAGTTCCGATTCTCAGTCTGTTGTCGATTGTTACCAAAATAATTAGTTGAAATTGATGCATGATTGATGCTAACAACGTGTATTGTTTCTTTCCCATTCGAGAGTCAAGAACGGCAGACCCACTGCTAGTATATTTTCTTAAATCACATATTTAACTCAGTTTGCGTTTACAAAGTTAATTAATACGAGTTAGACTATGTTCGTACATACTTACATACATACATGGATGTAAATACATTTGTTACAAACAGCGATAAAATTCATGAATACTCAAATAAGTGCAATCTTCACAAAACATTAATTTTACAACTTTTACGGCATGAAATGACATTCCAATATCTACAAATAACAAACAAAATAAAATTGACATTGTAAATTACAATTTTTAAATTGATGCATAAATCCCCTCAGTCATGAATAGCATGATCGTTTTCTCTATTCAACATTTCAGGCAAAACGCTGCCAATACTAATGCATGACTGTCTCGTCCTCTTATGGGAAAATGTTGTAGCACAGGTTAGGGAAATTAAGAAAAGACTACGTAAACTAATATTTTCTTATATATCTGGTGTAGCATTGTCAGGTAAATTTAATTAAACGGACATTCTCATTATCCTCATCATGGAAGAACTCCTTTTCATTGTATTCATGGTTCCTTGGAAAATCTAGAAATGGTCAATGCATGAAGGGAAGGAATAGCTTTATACAAACAACAATTTTTATCTCATTGGTCAGTGAATGAGGGTAGATTGTTCTCTCTTAATTTAATCCTGTTCTCTCTTTGTTAAGTCCATATAGTGATGTTGGGTTGAACACAATTTTCACTTGTACCCATCTGTATCAAAACCAGTTTACTCTTTCACGGACAGTGGATTTGCATGAATACCAGAGTGAGCCGACACTACGTTTGTGTTGGTTACCGACCAAAAGCAACTGTGAAAAAATTGGGGACCATGGCTACTTTTCCCGGTAATAACTTCTTCTTCTTCTTCTCCTTCTTCTTCTTCTCCGACTCTTGTGACGAAAAGAAAAGTAAAATTTGTCTTCTCATCACCCCGTCCAATAAAGGTGTTAACTCTCATGACATGTTTGAGTCATTCTTTTAATCAGAGATCACACATGAGCCGTACCCGCACATATGCGACACAAGTGTCGAGCGCTTTTGATAGCTTCCCCTCCTCGACGAGCAGCTCATTCTACATTTTGGATGGCGCGATACACGGTTTCGTCGAGTGACCGTACGCGAAGGAGCAAATCGCAAACTGGTCTACTATAAATTTATGACGAAAAGTTGGCAAATATAAAAATGTCATGAGTTTCAGAGTAGAGAGGAATGTGATTACATAGATGCTACGTTCATCGATGAAAAGTGATAATTATCGCAAATTAACCGACGTTCGTAAAATTTTCGTCAACCTAGCTTGTTTTTAACTTGGAAATATGTTGTTACGTTGTTCAACTCGCTGTCTATCATAGACGTGACGCGACCAACGGTGTCAATGGATAAATGTAAGCGGTGCTCAGGAATGCATTGATTGACGGTAAAGGTAGATGGAAGCTCTATCGCTCTAGGCAGGGCTTTACCCTGCCTCAAGTGAGTATCTTTAGTCTTCGGTAAATGCGGCTTAGCCAAGGGTATAAGTCACATTAAGGTGATGCTATAAGGCGGTGCCGATATACCTTGGATCTAAATCTATCGTTCTGTAATGGTTGAAGCGTTAAATCAAACTCAATAACGCGGCAATGATTATATGTGTTAGATCACGTATTGCCAAATCAAGGTCGTCGATTCGACGATGAAAATATGCAAATTTCGGGTAGACTAAAACACCATGAAGATTATAAGTTCTCGGTATCATGTCATAATCGAATTAATTCTATATACATGAAGTATGACGAATTCGAAAACTCAGTTAAGAACACGCTGTTGTTCACTTGGATGACTGTATATGATTATCACATTCAGTGAAATACATATACGTTTACTCGATTAACACTGTTCAGTAATTTCTACGAGACAGGTGTACGTTTTGAATATTGTATTTTTGTCATAAGGAAGCCACAAACCCTTGTAAAATACCAAAAATACGTCACTATTGAAAACACTGATATTTGGACCTCTAGCAAATATAATGCATTCGCTCTCGATTTTACATTTGACAGGATCAACACAACGTAAACGACAGAGAAATCCTGTTAAAATATCGGAGCCGAAAAGTCCAGGTGGGTAATTATGGTAACTAAGTTTCATTTTATTTTTTTCATGATCCAATGTAAATAAATTGGTTTATGTTCCTACCTGTATGGCTGGCGTGTACCTTTACAGTGCTAATTTGGAGTCTTTTAAAATAGTTTACGTTTCTCTGTCCTTGTTTTACTTGTTACTAAAATTTAGTAAATTTAAGCCGAACAAGGGTTTGCGTCTCATTCTTGCGAAAGTCGCATTTGCCCTTTTCACGTTGCATTGATGAGAAACATCGAAAAAGATCGAAATTACATAGGCAGAAAATGCTAACATCTGTAAGGTAGTATAGTCTTTCGTATTCACCAGTTGTCAAAATTGCCGCTGATAGCACACAATGATTTTTCACTTCATCATTCATTTTATTGCCTTTTTGAACTCTTTGATTTACAAGTTCAGTATTACAAAAACTAAAATAGACAACAGCGAAATATGGAACAAGAAAATAGCTATGTAATAATTGAGTATGGTCCCTTCTCTAAAATATTTACATTACATATTCCATAATGTAGCGCCCATTGAAGTGGTTTATATTAGACTTTCTTCTAACAACTAGTCTTGTAACAACCATTGTTTTTAAAGCTTTTGTGATCTGGTATCGTGATGTATCCATTTTAACAGCAATCGGTAAATTGTTCCGTAACCTCTAACCCATGTACGAAATTGCAGATAGACCCACAGATGTATGCGTTCTAGTTAAAGATAGATTCGCACCAAGTTTTAATCTAGTGTCATAACAATGATCTGCGATTTCATAATAATCTTGCATGGAAAAAGCAAAAATTTTGGTGCTGCGAATCAAGAGTAAATTTCCACAGAATTTTATGAATATCGCAAATTCCGAAGATCTGGAATAAGGGCGAGGAGGGCTTTTGAAATTCAGAGAAATTATTGAACATACACACTTTTTTTGAGAGATATAAATAATATTCAAGTTTAATGAACAAATATCGCCTAAGACTTGTAGCCCATACGTTTTTTTAGGTAAAATGAAAGCATTGTATGATAAAACAAGTACATTTCTTGAAACATTATTTCTCTGACACTATGATTAAAATTCTGCTTTTCTTCGTATGCATTTATCTATTTCGACATTTCCACGTTAGATGTTTATCAATTATCACTCTGAAAAAATAATGCTTCTGAGGCTTCATAAATAACAATTTTTTGACAGACAAAACAATTGTGGGTATTAACAATTTGCGTTTGCTCTGAAAAGAATACATAACTTGTTTTTTAAAGTATTTATGGTCAACTTTTAAGCACCACACTAACGTGGTGTAATATTTTTAAGATGATGATCAACTGTAGATAGATCTTTCTTCCTTATGTCTGCTGGAAAAGTATGAAAAGTTTTTTACTAGTTTCATGTTAGCAATTGTATTTTGTGTGCTAAAGCGACGAACTAAAATTAATAGTCACCCTAATTTCGCAATGTTGGTCGCAAATATCGTAGCATTCGTAAGATTTCCTTTTAATATTCAATAGCAAAATTAAGGAAAAAAAACGGTTAATCAACACAAACGCAGTTTTTATTCATATTAGGAATACACGAGGTTAACAAGTTAAATATTACACACGATATCAGATATGTTTGCGCGCTCATTGAATAGTAATGAAAATATCAACTTTTTAAATATAATCCTGATTCTTGGGAAACTCTTCTCGTAGAAGAAATTTTCAATTCAAGTATTTCCGGGTTTTACATTAAATATTCGCATACCTCTATGTACCGTTTCCTGCTATTTGAATAGACGCGATGAAAATAATTTGTACTCAAATTATAATTGTGTCAAAGTAAGTTATAGACAGTGGTCCTCATCCAACTTAAAGTGTCTACGCCATGCCCTAAACAACAACAGTTTTTAAAATCAATCTGCATGCCTTGGAGTTGAGTTCTACCATATCTCATATTGAGAGTTGCGCGCTGTAGATAAGCTAGTAAAAGTTACAGATGGGTGTGTCCCCTAAAGCCCAGTCCGAAGTTCACAAGAAGGCTTATTTCACACCTCTAAAAACTCTCCTTGAAAATAACTGTGAATTGCGACCGGGATTCTATTTACTGCTAAACTACCTCACTCGGTACAATTTCTCCACTGTTCGTTTTATGGCTGCGAGAAGGAAGGCCGTTCGGTGGTGAATTTTACTCAAGTCCCTCATCGTTACTTGACTTGATGCCACCCCCCTCCAAATTGAGAGATTTGACACACGTCTGACTCGACAAGAAAGTTAAAAAGTGTTCGATGTAATTGGTTTCGGAGTCGGATTGAAGATGGTACAACTACCACTGCAGGGATATAAAATATTCTATTACCTTCATGCCATTCCGTAGTAGGCATATAGACGTATTTTACTTTTGAAATTTCGTGAATTGCTACTAAGTTATGGTCAACGTGACTGCCATTGTTCGTCTATGACATTAAACATCGTGACAGGTTTTCAATCAAAGTATTGATATATGAATACAAAACCAACTTAATCATCTTGGCCGGCTCCTAATCTGCGCATATGAGGACAACTTAATTTCTGCGCAGAGTATCGTAAAATAAAAGCAGCATCGAAAAGCTAGATAATACCGGTTTGGCGCGTCTCTTTACGAGCACCTTATAGTTTCTGCCTCTTTTAGCTGACTGTAATAGCTAAAAAACAAGATGTTAGAAGTTAATCGACTGCGTAGCTTGTACGTTAAAAACAGCTATTATAGGGTAAACAGATCACTGTTCGTGAGATTAAAAAATGCAAACAGCTGAGGACATCTTCATCGAGCTTCAAGAAATGGAGCTTTTGTCGGAAACGAAACTTGCATTGCTGAAAGAACGTCTTAAAATTTTAAACAAACAGTCCTCGTCAACAAGGTTGAAAAGTTTGAGGCAGAGCTGCTTAAAAGTTACAAGGGTGGAGGAGACGGATAACAGCATAACAAGAGCACGGTAAGGTAGGGCCCCTTTCGCTTGAAAATCAAAGTTACATAATGCATACCATGGCATTACAAAAAAGTATGATTGTGTAATTTTGGGTTTTTTTTTGCATCCCTGACATATATTATACTATTAGTCGGACGGCTACAGCGGGAAAACTATTTGTCCCTAACTTACAAGCCGAAAGGACTCGGAGGTATAATTTCCGTGAGCGCGTCGCAATCTGTTTAGCAAACCAAGCATCGCAATATTCGACAACAGAAAATGCAACGGGGAAAGCCTATTTGTATTATAAAGATATGGTCTTTGTGTTTACAAATGTAATATTACAGGCGAGATAATGTTTCTTATGTAAATAGATTCGTTACAAACAGCGTACACAGTTATAAATACGCAATGACTTTTTCTCGCAGGAATGCAAGCTTGATGACATTGATTTGACAATTTTTAACCGATGCACTTCACATTTCAATATCTAAGTTTACGAATTGCAATAAAAACAAAATTTACGCTGCACAATACAATTTTAATAATTATTGATAAATCCTGTCAGTCATGGTGAATACCATGGTTGCTTTTTCAATGCTCCACTTCAGTGGAAAATGCTGCCGTTATCGTGTAATACCTGACTGTCTGATTCTAATATGCGAAAATGTTCTAGCACAAAATTAAGAAGTCAACAAATATTTATCTTGTATCTTGTTTAATATTGTCAATAAAATTGATTCAAACGGGTATTCTCATAATTGTCAAGGGGACCGATTTTATAATTACGGTTCGTTAAATCGAGAAATGGCCAGTGCACGGGGGAAGGAATAGCATTAGAAAATTACGATTTCTTTCTCATTGATTAGTGGATGAGGATTTATTTTTCTGTCTCTATTTCACCAATATGCTGATATAAGGGTGTACAGAATTTTCACCAGTAGCCTTCAGTAATATAACTCCGTCACGTTCCAACCTTACAAAAATACTAGCACGATGTACTCGTAGACTACAAGGCATATTAACAGACACCATGCTGTACGGAAGTTACTTCCCAAAAGTAACTGTGAAAAAAGTACGGAGCCCGATAACCTAACAACTGTCAGGGATAGACAACGCAGTTTTTTGGTGACACAAAGATTATATTAAGGTTTTCTCTAACCTCCTTTCCCTTCTTCGCTGACTCTTACAAAAAAAAACTTAAATCATTTACTTCTCTTCAGTCACCCTCGTCAAATATAATATGATATCTCATAACATTTTACACTCACGCTTTGAATTGAAACTCAAACATGTTCGATAGTAGTACACATGTCAGATTTAACGAGGGTAAATAATACATCCCCGCGTTGACAGGTATTCTTGTTCACGTTCTTGGTGGAACGAAGCACGTTTACGCGTCGTTACCGATTACGAAACAATAAGGTCGCTGGCCTCTCCGTGAGAATGACGAAAAGTTTGCAAAACATAAACAAGTCATGACTGTAAAGAGCATAGAGAGTGTGATTATTTAGAACCCGTTGGTTAAAAGTGATCTTTTTTGAAAAATGAACCTAAATGTTCCGAAAATTCTTGTTGTACTTGCCTTTTTTGAACCCTGAATAGGATCGTTCAATTTGGGTCTTCAACATGCTGTCTATCACAAGCATAACGCGTCAAAATGTGCCAATCGGTAAATGTTATGACCACAGTTCAATATATAACGAAAACTACATTGACTTGTGGTACAGGTAGACTGGAAGATCCGTCATTCGAGGCAAGCTGTGTACCCTTCCCTGGGCGATTCGTAAGCATCCTACAGTCAACAGTAAATGTGGTTTGGCAAGGATATTTAGTCACTCTACCCATCTGCTTTACTTCTTGCTGTCAAGGCGGAGTCTGGGTATATACCTCGAACTAAGAACTAAATCTCTGTTCGAGTATTTAGTGACAAATCAAGGTTGTTGGTTCAACGATAAATATCCACAAATTTCGCCGAAACCGAAAAATCGCGAGGACGAAGTTTAAAAAAAATCACTATCTGGCGATGGCCGACAACTGCCACAGTACACAACATCCTTTACGGTTCCTATAGAGTTACACGCAATAGAATGGTGACCCGCAGTCGCTGCGAGGCAAGAAAAAAGAAAAAGAAATCAGAATGCAGCGATGGCCGAGAGCTGCCAAAATTTCTTAGTAGATTATCATTACATGTGATATTCTGAGCGCATTGTTTTCTTATCTTAGTAAGAATATTTGGAAGTAAACGTGCAGACACAGTAAGGAATAAGGGTGATAAATTACCGATGCGTCTTCACGGATTGCCGGGTATGCACACATCGCAAGCGTCCGCTCTTCGGTAACGGCCTGAACTGGGCCGGGCTGCAGAGATCGCCTGGCCCGGGGCAAGGCATGCCGCCCACGCACGTTTCGCTGCCAATGAAGCCTAATCCTTAGAGGAAGTATTTTTGCCTTCGGAGATTTTTGACCTTCGCACAGAGTATGGGCGAAAGCCAAAAATCTCCGAAGGCAAAAACACTTCGTCAAGGGATTAGACTACTGCCCATGGTACAAGCGAGCCTCTCGCACCTTGGACACTGGCCCTCGGTCCATGTCTCGGTCGTCAGGAAAGTCGTATTCCTGTACCCTTGCGACAGTAGCTGCATAACGTGGGTGCTTAAAGATAGACAAAGAAGGCACAGGGCCGGCTGCCAAGACTATGTTGACAGTTAACCTCGGGCATGCAGTCGCTCCGAAAATCTAGCTTATTCGTACTTTATCAGATTTTCATTTAAATTTTGATTTTATTTTTTTGTTTCTTACACCGAAAAAATGTTTCGAATGAAATGTTCACGGTTTTTTTTAATCAAAAGAAAAATCATAATCAAACAATTTATGTTTCAAATCTCTATAGTTTGATTTAATTTTTGCAAAACAAACAAAAATTTCCAAATTTATTTTATCTTATTTGCTATCATTTTTTGGGTTCAATATTACTTTATTAAACATGACTCACTAATATAATATTATCTAGCAAAACCAAACACACTCTTTATTTTGACGTAGTTTCATCCGCAGCAGCTTTAGACCATCATAAATTCGATTTATGTTATATCCTTTTCCCAATACTCATTTAATATCATGGCGGCAAATATTTCGTTAACCAATACAATTCATATTATACGAATACATAAATTGTGTGAGAGATACACGAGATCAAAACATCAAATATTTGACTCTTTATCAGAAATGTTAATAAATGTTTCAATATTTTAGACAGTTCGAGCACTCCACGATACGTTTCTAATCTCCGAAGGCAAAAATACTTCCTCTAGGGATTAGGTACATCCTATGGTACAAGCGAGCCTCTCGCGCCTTTGACATTCGCCCTAGGGCTATTTGCACCCTATTAGCAGTAGCTACGTTAGTGTTTAGATAGACAAATAGGGAACAAGGGCAGGCTGCTGAGACTATTGACAGTTTACCTCGGGCCTGCAGTCGCTCCGAAAATCAAGCTTATCCATACATGTATGTAAAGACCTCAAAGTGCATGGGCTGATTTCGCATGCTAAAATGCATCGGAATTTTGAAAAAGTAATAAAAGTGAGCGCATATATCAAAAAGGACCAAAATAACAGAATAGTATTTGCAATGTTACAAAGTTCAACAACTTTATGCAAATATATGAATGAAAAAATCCCTGGACTGCGTTAGAATTTAGTTCAATTACAACTACGGGGACCACTTTGAAGTCGGGGACCACTTTGAGGTCTTCACACACGTAGAATGAGCGCTCCGTAATCCTGCGGATGTTCAACGCTTAATATTATAAGTTCATCGTCAATTTCATGACTTTTACTGTTATTACTTTTGTCAGCCACACTGAGTCCAAAGCGCGAAATTACAGACGCGAACGTCGGCTTTGGAAACTTTTAGCCCACTCGTTGTGGATAGGTCAGTCATACCATGGTTCCGTATACATCAGGGATTAGAAGACAAAGTTTCTGAGGCCCCTTTCTGTACCTTCAATTTACATTTTAGACTCACTTCGGTTAACAAACTGCTAATAGAAATAAGTGTGCCAATGATCAAGTGGCGACGGCATTAGTTTATACACGCGACACAGCCGTAGACCCGCAGTAGACTGTCAACAATCTCCCTGAGTGCCCTATTTGCCTACCACTAACGTAACCACCATGGTAAGTGTCCAGGAATATTACTTTTCCCACAAACCAAAGGTAACGGCCTAAGAGCGAGCGTCGAAGGCACGAGAGACTCGCTCGAAATGTACGATCGGCGTTGGCCTTGCGCCGGGCCAGAGCCGTTCTCAGCAATCAGACCCAGACAGAGCACGCTTGCCACGCACGCTGCACTTCTTACCCGACCTTCAAGACACATTGGCGATTTATCACCCTTGTTCCTTTCTGTTACTTACATGAAGAAATATTCCTACCCTGACATGACAAATGATGGGCTAAGAAAATGGTAACGTACACAGAAAATTTTGGCAGCTCTCAGTCATCGCTACAGTCTGATTTTCCCCCTCTGTCCTTGTGACACGACCGCCGACGGTTTCCATTCGACTGCGCGTAACTCTAAGGGAACCGAAAAGAATGCTGTTCGTGACTATGGCAGCTCTCGGCCATAGTTGAAATGCATTTCATTTCGTTTTCATTTTAATTTAAATTTATTCTTATTTTCATTTAATTTTCATTTAACTTGTTTTTCATTTTACTTTGAGTTTTTTTTTCATTTAATTTTAAATTTACTTTATTTGATTTTAATTTGAAATTTCGATTTTTTTTGTTTCTTACACCGAGAAAATGTTTTAAATGAAATGTTCCCCGTTTTTTTTAATCAAAAACAAATCACAATAAAACAATTTCGGTTTTCAATCTATAGTTTGATTTTATTTTTGCAAAACACACAAAAATTTCCAAATTATTTTATCTTATATGCAATCGTTTGTTATGTTTTGTTTCAATATTACTTTATTTAAAGTGAATCACTTCTATTAAAATATCTAACATACAAGTAAACACACAATTAATTTTGACGTAGTTTCATCCGCGGCAGCTTTCGTATTTATGTTTTATGCCAACCTTCTCCTTCTTCTCTGACTCTTGAAATGAAAGGAAAGTTTACTTTGTCTACTCATCACCCTCGACTAAATATAAAAAGTGCTGACATCTCATAACGTGTTAGTGTCATTCTCTAAATTGGAAATCACACATATGGCAAGTTGTACGCGAAATAAGAATACATGCAAGTCATATTTAACGCGGGTGTCATGGGTTCCCCAACCTTGAAGGGCGCTCATTTGTCGGCGTTTTGGGTTGCGCCAGCACTGTTTCGTGGAGTGACTCTATTTGAAGCAGTAGGGTCACCATACGCTATGTCGGAATAACGAAAAGATGGCAAACATGAAAATGTCATAACTTGTGAAGAGCATAAAGAGCTTGATCATATACTAAGAATCCGTCGGTTAAAGAGTTATTATTTTGGTAAAATGAACCGAAATATTCCGAAATTTCTCGTCAGATTGTTTTAAACTTTACATAATCCACGATGACAATCAATATGAATAAATGTGTAGAGTAATATGCATTGATTGGCAGTAAAGGTAGACTGGAAGATCCGTCACTCAAGGCAGGGCTGTGTACTTTTCTTTGAGCGACTTGTAACCATCCTCGTGACTACGATAAAGGTGGTTGGGCAAAGATTTTTGTCACTCTACTATTCAGCTTTACTTCTTGTCGTCTTGAAACTAAAAACCGGAGTCGACGTTTTTGCCAAAATACCTCGCACCTAGAACGATTTTGTGCATTTTACTTACTATCAACAATCTAATGGATTGAAGCGTACGATCAAACTATAGTTGCTAAATCTGCCTTCAAATATTTATCGTCAATTCATGTTAGTTGGTTCGAGGGGAAAAATTCACAAATTTCGCCGAGACTAAAAGATCGCGACGATAAATTTTCGCGTATTTTTTCATAGCACTTTGCATTCTAAACGCGTTCAGTATAGAGAAAATGAAAATTAAGAACAGCACTCACTCTAGTTAAAAAGGATAAATATTTATTTAGTCTATCGCGTTTAGTGAAATGAAATTTTTGATGGTGTATTCATATAATGATAAACACAATAGCTTTCCATGATTGATGTAAGTTTAAATTGCATTTTGTGTCATATAATGAAACATAAAATCTAAACATGAACTCATTCATGGTCTTTTCTCAAGTTCCCACAGTCAAATTTATGATACTATTGAAAATCGTGATATTTGCAACACAAAATATAATATTCTTGTTGGTTTACCATTGGCAGGTTCAGCGGCAAGTGAGCATCGCATACATTCTCCTGACACGCAAAGCACTACTGAAATTACAGCGTCAAGATATCCAGGTGAGTAAATATATGGTGTAGTAAGTTTCAGTTTTGCACTTTTTGACAAAATGTAAAAATGTATACGCGGATCACGCGATTGCGCAGAATAAATTGAAATAATGTTTTGTCTTAAATGCGAAGGTGTACTATGCAGTTAGTAATAACTTTAAGGTTCCAAGACAAGAAATTGACCATTTTAACAATTCTCTAGTGTTTAATTAATAAGCTCAGAAACCCCGTAAATTGTATATTTTCGGAAAGCCTAGATATAGGGGAACATTTTGGTTACTAAAGTGTCAACATTGTTTACATAACTATCACGTGACAGGTAATTTGCATAACCTTTCAAAACTCGGTTTTCCCTATGTTTTGTTTCAATGCTTTGAGATATGTGGCTGAAATTTGTGTGAGTGCAAGCGGTTCTAAGCGTCTTCAAAAAAGTGTCTCAGACTTTTTTTAAACCTTCTTGAACAGTTTTTGTTACAGAAAAACTTCCAGAGCAGTGAATTTAACCGTAGTTGATTTCTTTAAAATTGTGCTCCAAAAAAACTAAGCAAGATATAAAAAATCTGAGACTCACTTTTGAAGAGCGTTGTGACAGCTTGCATTCTAACAAGTTTGAGTCAGATATTTTGAAGTATTGAGACAAAACACAGGGAAACCGATTTTTGTTATGTTATGCAAATTACCTTGTCACGTGATAGTAATGTAAACAATGGTGACACTGTGGTTACCAAAATTTTTCCGTATATCTAGGCTTTCAGAAAATGTATACTTTACGGGGGTTCTGAGCTTATTAACCGTTAGAGAATTGTTAGATTAAAAAGGTCAAATTTCTTGTCTTGGAACCTTAAATAAATCTGAAATGTTTGTCCATTTTCGTGCCTCTTTTGCGTGTTTTCAACTCTACTCAACTCTACTATTAACTCACTTTAATTCTTGTAAAAATGTTACCTTTTCGTTATCTCTGGTTTGCGTAGTTAAAAAATATCATTATCCATGCTGTCAGCAGAGTAAAATCTTCCATTTTGTATTCTTAGAGTGATATTCAGTAAATTTAGGACAATAAAGCTTTGCTGCACGTCGATGTAGTCTAGCTGCGTTAGCGTTTTTCATTCAAAATGGGCACAACCCCTCTGTTACTCTTTGAATAAAAATAAAACTTTGTTTTCGAAAAAGTAAGACGGTAAAACATTTTCTAACTAAAATAGATTTCAACCGGCCCCCGCAAGTGATAAATCAGAAGAGAATAATAAAAGTTTGAGAGTCCGGTCAACATCTAATATATTTCTATTAGTTCATTATAACAGAGATGTGTTGACGGACGGAGTCAATTCCCTGATAATTATAAGTTCAACAATGTAGCTCATTAGGCAGTGTTTACAGACTAACAGTGATGTGTGGTCATGTGATCAGAGGTTCCAATTAAAGTATTATGTAAAGGAGAATTATTGATAAACATACTTCTTTCTTAGAAATATATCAGATATCATCAAATCGATGTATGAACATATTGATTTTCCTGCAGGTCCCTATGAACATATGTTTGTTGACTTTGATTAGGGCGACATTTTTATTTTTGTGTTTCTCCTCTCCCGACCGACCGTTTCAGCTCCGACATGAAAATAAAAAAAAACTTTTTTATTTGCGCCGCCTCTGAGGCGATCATCCGAGCAACAGCACCACCATCATCAAATTGTGAGATTGCAGCGACTCAGACTAAAAGGACAGAGAGTACAGAACACTGAACTGAAAGACAAGAAATTGAAGTGACTGAATGGAAGAACATTGAACTGAAACAAATACCCCTTTTTTGTACTTAAAAATTGTGGAGACTGAATGGACAGAACATTGAACTGAAACAAACACAGGGTTTTTTTGCACTTGTTTTCTTTTATTGCGACCGTCCGCCCTGCCCGAGTATTCCTCTGCAGATAAGAAACAAAAAAGGTCACCCTTACTTTTACTCCATTCTGAATTTTCATCAAAGTGAGATCTATAATATAATGGATTTATTGCAATAAATCTATTTGAATTTTCAAGATCAAGATCTTTCTAATTCTTCACCAATGAGACAAGGCTTTAGCCAACAGCTTATGCGAAGGGACCCAATTATAACACAAAACCTATGATAGTTGACACAAATTATATTAACACTACGATGAATCTCTATACCAAAGTAAGATCCATGTAGCGTTATGCATTCATTGCAATGTATTTATTTGAAGTTTGAATATCAACAGCCTTTGAATACAAAATGGGAAGTGTTTACCTGTGAGACAATGCTTAGACTGCACCCTATACCAAAAGGTATTGCAAACAATATTCGTCAAGAGGTTATGATAGTTTATCATGTATCTCCCCTTCCTATCTCCATGACAAGCCTTATCTACATCATAACTTTGCAATCACTATCACTGCATAGTATTTCAAAGAAAACAGTCCGTATCTATGAATTACCCTCCCTTATTTCCCTAAGAAATTCCACTGATCTCAAATGCGGAGGCTTACTGCACTGACCGAATAACTCATTAGGAGCTCATAAAGTAATGCGTCTTTCATTGGACAACAGAAGTGGATACCAAGGCAATTTGTATACACATTTGGTTTAATTAATTAAAGGTTGTTTTGGAGAAGTACATTCTAAGTCTGACACCCCTGTCTTAAAATGGTATGATCTCAAAATTATGGTTGGTGATGACTCTCTTCAAGCGGGAAGAGTCTACTATCTGCTGTTTAAATTGATAGAAACATGGGCGGCAACTAATTCCACTTTTTTGGTTTTTCAGCGTAATTTGGGAGCTAGGTACTGAATTATTCTACAATTACTTTCTCACTTTATTTCGATCTTGATGTGAGTAGTATGCTTTCTGGGTACACTTACCCATTCCAGACACCTGGTAGTACCACCACTTAACTGGTGGTTCGAGAAATACACTATTAATTTTGTCAGTATTGTTGTTGTTTTTATTTTGCTTTTGTATCGTTTCTTGAACCTGGTGATTTACTTATCCGGATGATAACAATTGCTGAAATTGATTGGATGCCATATTCTTATGAACTCAAAGTCAACATCAAGCGATGAGCATTCTCGACCACTGCAATGCAGCTGGGATTTCTAGGAGATTTAGCAACTGGTTTTGCAAAATATTCTTTACTATCGTTGCTCCAAATCGAAATGTCTCTTCGCCTTTTCTTAATAAGATCCACGAAAACAGCTTTCTTGTATATCCATTGCCGCTCCCGGGGATATCACTGCTAGTTGCCTTTCTACGGACGTACGTTTTTCTCTGTGTATTATGCATTCTGTCGATCGATCATTTCAAGGTAAAAATATAAGAATCTATAACGATAAAGCGTGGGTCTATTTTTATCAGACAGTTATGACTGTAATCTACACGCCTAAAATTTGTATGCAACAGCATTCTACACAACCAACATAACACGGCAGAAGTGCGTCTTTGGATAAACTGTTGCATTTCGGTCGGTTTTTCTGTGAGTTCAAAGGTAAACTCTAGGTTGTACCAACAGAAATCCGTGCGTGTCGAACAACGAAACTCCGAACTGAAATGACAAGTGCTGTGTTCGTAAATGCTACAGTGCTATTCCGCTAATCTTAACATCCACGTCAGTTTCTGTATTTCATTCGCCCATGCAGTAGTGTCTTGCAATATGGCTGTCTACACAGAGTTTGTAGCACTTAGGGTGTCCTTGGAAAGCATGAAAAGGTGCTCACCTTGTATAACCAGGAGGCGAAGCATTTTTGGAGGCGTTTTGTATTGAAGACGTGTCACTTGCAAGGGACCATTTCTGTCAAACTCTAAATTCGATTTTATTGTGTCTTAGGCAATCGGATATTTCTTACTGGAATAACGTGCTTCATTAGCTTTCGATGGCTGTGGAATTCTCTGTTCAAAACACCCTCTTTGTTTGTCCATTTTTACCATTTGTGGCATCTGCTTGTGTTCGAATTCGAAATCTCATGTCATGAAAGAGACAAACGAAAACAAATATCATTATTACAGGCATTTTTCACAGTTTAATCTTTACCTTAGGGTTTATATATTTATTGTATATAAGGATTTGAAATGAAGTCGTAAAAAACTGACCAAAAATTCATAAATGTACAATTACAACTGCAATTTAACAATCATTTTCGGCACTACAAAGAATGAGCTATTGGTGAGCTTTTGTACTTGCAATGGTTGTTTGATGTTGAATGTTTTCTTCGTTAATTTTGCTCACAGGCTGTTCAGTCAAATTATTCAGAATAATTTAACGCAGAATAGAATGTAAGTCACATTGGTTGCTGTGTGGAATAAAATCTAAATTTCAATTACAATGTTTGCAAAAAATATGTTTGGTAGCGTGTAAAGTTCCGAGTTCAAATGTGAAAAAAATTCCATCAACTTGAAAAGCTGGATTTTCTCTAGCGGTCTCCACATGTTGCTCACTCTTGCAATAGTTTCTATAATGAAGACATGCAACCACACAATCTTTACCCTTTAAAAACATTGCATAGCCAGTTTTTAGTCCGCGGGGACTTATAGATTGGGTCCCGTCCGTGTGTCCGTCCGTCCGTCATCAACAGTTTCTCAGACACTGCTAAACTAATTTTGTTCAAACTTGGCACAAAGGCATAGCACTATGACCTACATATGCAAGTCGATTTATTTGTGATACGATCCAATATGGCGCGAGGCGGCCATTTTATTGCAATTTTTCATGTCTTTGACCATAACTCAGACATCCTTGAGCACATTCTGTTCAAATTTGGCACAAAAGCAAAACATTATGCCCTTCATATGAACACCAATTTATTTCGTGATGATCCAATGTGGCCGACAGGCGGCCATTTTTTTGTGATTTTTTCATGCCTTTGAACCATAACTCAAACATCCTTGAACCGATTTGGTTCAAACTTGGCACATAGGCAAAGCACTATGGCATACATATGCATGTATCGATTAAGCTTGCAATCGGATCCAATATGGCTGCAGAACTGCCATTTTGTTGGAATTTTGCATGTCTTTGAATCGTAATTCAAAGGTCATTACACCCATTTTGTCCAAACTTGGCACAAAGATCAAGCACTATGGCATACATATACATGTCAATTTACTTCGTGACATGTTCCAATATGGCTGCCAGATTGTCATTTTTTTCCAATATCGCTGTCAGATGGTCATTTTTGGATTTTTTCATGTCTTTTAGGCTTAATCATATGCAAATATTCTTTAACCAATGTTGTTGAGACTTGGTACAAAGATAAAGTACTGTGGCATACATATGCATGTCTACTAATTTTGTGCTATGATCCATATGGTCAATAGACAGCCATTTGATTTAAATTTTGGTGTGATTTTTTATGTCTTTGAAACATAAACATAGGTCACTGTCCCTCGATGGACTGATTTTGTTTAAACGTGATACGAAGATAAAATACTATGGCTGCTTTTTGTGCACATTAATTGTTTCATTGTATGATCCGAAATGGCTGATTACAACAACATACCCGATCCCATACCATTTTGAAAATTCCACCAAACCAATGTGTATAGTATGTGCCATCATGACACTGGAGGCAGTAAGGGCATCGTTATGTGTGACGTAATCAAAAGTTCTTTGAGTGGTCATAACGGCAGAGATGAGTCATTTATTGAACGTTCCTCAGATTACTTTATCATGCAAGTCACAGGCCTGATGCACCCGTTGCATCAATGTCATTCCACAGCTACCTAGACCACAGCTACCTAGACACCAAAGATTATAACAAATGGACAAGCGGGGACTGTGTCATCAACGATGACTTGTTATATAGCCCTTTACCCGTTTAAGACGCACCAAACAACAGTACATGACGAGCGATGCTTCCTCTGAAAAGATTGATAGTAATCGCTGGGAGTTAAACGCAGACGATGCCTCACTCATATCCATAAGAACTTCTGCAAATCAAGAATATCATTTCGTGTGCTATACAGGGGTGTTATGCAGTCCTGCTCACCCTTACAAAATCATAAAACCTATGGATTTTTGTTCTAGGAAGGTTTCAGCCACTTTACTTCTGTCTTTACATGAAGTGTAAGGGTGAATATTGGTCGACACAGTTACAAAACAATTCGCCAGCCAAAATAAATGGTCAACAGAATTTTGCACTTGCCAAAACTGGTATTTTGTTGTATATGTCTTCCAGCCATTATGTAGCTTCAGTGCCATTGGCGTGCTACATTATATTTTAAACTCTCAGTAAATTCAGACCTAAAAGAATGTGTTTTTTTCCAATCTTTTTCCTCGAAAGAAAAAAATATAATATCAGGTCGCTACTTACGGTAGAATCTGTAGGATCATCTGAACAGTGAATTCATCTTTGTAAACTTTGTAAACTAAAAAACACCAATAAAATTAAAAACACCATTTTGACCCACATTATTTTTGTAACAGGCTTACGATGAGATTCTCTAACAACCCTACTCTCTTACAAAACAATGTTTTACACAGCGACCACCATCCTTCCTTTTCTCAGGTTAGAGTGTAATCAAACGTTCTCTTGGGCAAAGCAATGGTATGATCTAATATCAGATAACTCATAATGTTCAATAATCAACTTCTTTGAGTGCATTCTTCTTTTATCACCATTTGTTCAAATACTTTTTTCATTTAACTGACATCTATATCGTCACAAGGCTTGGTGGTTTTCCCAATAGTGCAGAAGTCCGCCTAATCAAACCTTTGTGACTGGGTTCTTTTCTGTGTGGGACCCCCAGTGAAAGTGTAAAATCAAGACAAACAGGTTTCCGATTTTATGGGCGTATTTATTTCTGCAGCTCAAATCATATGCATATGGTACTATAGCACACAAAATATCACAAAGAGACAGTCACCAGTATCGTGACTGCTAAGCAGACAAGGTGCACTGTATGTATGAAATATATCTGAAAATAGAATGACACGACACAAGATAAAACTGTAAAGGCAACACAAGGTCATAGAACATGTAACGAGTTACAAACGGGTGGTGGTTTCAAACAACTTGCCCTTCTCTTGCTAATGGCTTGTTGCAGGCTGTCGAGTCTTTGGCAGTTCAATATCACATGGTTGCACACAGTGTCTCAAATGTTCAGGCTTGCTCACAGTGTCTCAATGTTCAGGTTACTCACAGTGTCTCAATGATCAGGTTTACCCAAAATGTCTCTCTAAGTCCACGTCCAGTGGAGTTTTGTGTGGTCGGTAGCACAGTACGTGAGGCTACCCACAATTCCCCTTGATTTGTTCACTCAGACATTTTTTGCTAAAGGCTTTTTCAATTTTATCAGTTTCTTAACAAATTTTAACTTACAATTTAAGTTCAGAATTTTTTGTTAAAACTATGTTCCAAAATTATTGATTATGTTTAAAATTCAAGAGTAAATTGAATGAGAAGTCGATGTTTGGAGGTGCTAAAAATTGCACACTTGTCAAGATAAAGTTATCAGCAACTAAGATGGTCTCATCATACCACCTGTCAGACATGCAAATTTCCTTTGTTAAGAACATTAAAAAAAATCAATACCCTTTCTTTTGCCAACACAGATGCAACTTATTCCCTTAGTTTCCTTGAAAATATCGTGTATGGCTGTCAAAATCTTTGTCGACAAAATTACAAAATTGCTATCTCCTCCGCGGAAAAGGGGTTATTCTTCTCATTATTCACAGTGGGAAATCAGAAAATTATGATTATCAGAACTATGTTGCCAGAATTTTGAAATGTGGACCGAGTTGTTCTGTGTACAGAAGAAATTTGCTTCAGTTAAGGGAGTGATCTCCGTGTGTACAGATCATGAAGAATTGTGGGTAGCCTCACTTACTGTGGGTAGTGTGGTTTCACTCATCTTGTAGGCTCATTTTCAGGCACATGGTCGCATAGGCCTTCGAGTCAGGTATTTATCATTCTGGTGTTATCAGTTCCTCAGTGCAATTCGTTCTCCTCGCTGCTACTGACTGGAGCCTTTATATATGCCAACCCAGGTGCACAGTTCCACCCACTGTACTATTCATCCGCTAGGATAATTAATTCATAGTCATTGTTCTCACTGCTCCATTGTCTGTTGTTATGGCCGGTGACCCGAATATACATAAGTTGTCTCAGTCAGAGCTCTCATCAGAAAGTTATGCAATTAGCCCTAACTATCTCACCACCTTTTTATACAAGTACATAGACCTGACTGCTATAACGACCATTCAGAATGACAAGAGACAAGACACATATAACACAGACAAAACTACATACTGTTGATACTTTGTGACATATATGCATCTTGAGTGATTATTTTTTTTCAAAAGGAAATTAATAGTGAAATCAGGCAAAGTTTGGCGGTTGTAGCAATCACTTTAGTATAAAACGAATAGCAGTGCAATGACGTTTGCCTTCATGAGGACAGAAGACTTCAAATGTCCATTTCCAGCCTTTTGCACGAAAGTTTGGCTGTCTTTGCTGTTCTGTATACCTATTGTAAAGTTAATAAATTTCAAGGATGTAGTCTTTGGTAGGAGATATATACAATAATTGTACATCTACCATCGAGAACAATAGAAATTTGTGTATGCTAACCAGCCGTACCAAACGCCCGTTCTGTAACATACACAGTTTTTAGGCACCCAATCCCGTGCGGCTGCATGTGTATTGTTGAATAGTTTCAAAGGACCAATTGGATGAGTGCCAGACTGTGTCTGCGTTCTGCGTGTGTGCAGGCTATCTTGAATCACGTCCAAGTTGGTGTTCCACACTTGCGCCATAATCGGAATTACATAAAGCGGTCAATACATGACCTATTTAATGCCAAATCATGAATGTAAGATGTATAATAATGAAACAATATGGTTATCGTAAAAATACTGCAAAGAGGACATTTAGTGCAGTTTACGCCCTCCACTTCGCGTCAGGCGATTCGCTGCACCATTGTCCTCATGCATCCTTTGAGGTATGTTCGCAAGGGAGCTGTCATTAATACGGCCTTGGATATCGGAGGAATCTGAGGAGATCACTCAAAATATTGGAAGCTACAAGGGGGGAATGTGGAGAGAAAGAGGAGGGGAGTTACTCAATGTTTGGTGCAAAATGAATTGAAACACCTCCCAGATGCACCATTTCGCACATCAAACTTTTTGATGTGAGAGGGGGTACATCCCTCTCTCATTTCGTGCTCTCCCCTTGGGCTGTTCTAATAATTTCACTTAGAAAAAACAAATCGAGCACACCTCTCAGATTGCATAAGACTGCACCATTTCACACATCAATTTCTCAAACCTTTCCATTCAAGATACTCCTCTCAGCCTCCTGCGTGTTCTCTCCCCTGTACTATCAAATTCTACCCTGTCAGATATCTTAGTGAAAACCCTGATATGATACCCATCTAAAGTAATACTGTATAGTGGATACTGGTTATAGAGTTAGCTTTTGTATCTACATTTTGTTTTAACCTTTATAACTCTCATGAGAAAACCGATGATAATTTAATGCCGTACACAAGGATCTTAAATCGTAAATTCTCAAATACATGTATACATTGATATTTAACTTTTCTATTTTGGGGTCAGTCAAAATTTCTGTGGTATGAGGAGGTACTATGCATCATTGTTGACGCATGGGGGGGGTTACTCGAAATTAAAGTTTCTGACGAATTCCTCTGATCACCATGGCCGTTAATAATGTCAGTTCCCTAATAGCCACATAATATTGAAACATTTGAGTTTCAATATGCGACTTGCCTTTACACCCAACTATAAAAGCTTTGGTCGCCTAGCTTTGCGACTAAAAGGTTACAATTTTGAAATGCTGGTCACTTGTGTAATTCGTATGTACTAAGTTGTTTGTAACGATCTAATACTCCGATAACTCGCTAAAATTTTTCATACTTTATAACTTGATGAGAGTGAGGAAAAGCAGAATTAGCATTCTATTTGTTTCATGGCCAAGAGAAAGAAGAAATTAAATGCCCAAAATATCCCTTCAGTTATATTCTTATTGTATGGAGTGATACATCTACCAATGTAAAGCCATAAAAATGTGTACCGTTTTTGATAGAAGACTTTATGTGCATGTGTGTGTTCCCTGCTTAGCTTTTTACACACACACACACACACACACACACACACACACACACACACACACACACACATATATATATATATATATATATATATATATATATATATATATATATATATATATATATATGTGTGTGTGTGTGTGTGTGTGTGTGTGTGTGTGTGTGTGTGTGTGTGTGTGTGTGGGTATGTGTACGGTATAGAGTGACGACTTACACTCGTTGCAATAATACAAAGTGACGACCTGCCGGTAAAGTGACTACCACTCACTTTGTTTTTTTAATCGGAATCGATTCCTGGATGGTTATTTTACCATCCTGTGAAGTTTTAGGTCATGTTTCACTTTGACCGGTAAACCCACCGTGTGCGTGTGTATACTTTGGCCCATGTGTGTACTATGTTGTCTATCGCCACCTTCTGCTAAATATGAGAAATATACACAGGTGTTACACACACGGCATATAGGGTTATCTCGCCACCAATAGTCCATTCGATAAGTTTGCAACATTGTGTCAAGCCGCTGTACGACGCGCGCGCCATTTTTGGCGCATTTACGTGAAACATCAGTGTAAGGTGTCACTTTGGTGGATGGAAACCAGTCAACAACTGATACAATGTGTTTAAAAATTGGATAAACTATACGACGCGCACGTCCACTGTACTGGTATGATACGTGGCACAATTTTCACTACAGTGGAATATATTCGTAAAATTTCTACCTTTTCTAAACGTAAACTCTCCCAAAATGTGGATATTTGTTGAGTAACTCCTTGAGAACATGCCGGGTATCTGCACAAGTAATATTTTGAGTAGCCCTTAAAATATGGCTCCTAAATTGTTCTCACATCCTGCTCTTCAAAGTCAGAGGTTCTGACTAAAGGAGGCAATAGCGCTTTGGCGCAGGGTTCGTCAAGAACATCCTGTTTTAAAGATAATATTTTATCGTTGAACTGAAGTGTCCAACATTGAAGATTTAGTCTAAACTGAATTACCTTTTGTCGGAAACAAAAGTGCATTCAGCAATGTAACCTACAAACCTATGGCTAAGCATAGACCCTCGAGAAACTCGAGGGTCTATGGGCTAAGTGAAGAAGTAAGCAAAGTTAGCTTCATGAATGCAAAAATGGGTTGACAAGCACGTTGGAAAGATAATTCACAAAATAAAGTTACCATGCAGACAATATCCTTTTTACCTTACAGCTCAGTCCCGATATCACTGTACTCACAGTTGTCGAATCTACCCAACGTATGTATTAAAACACAAAAGTGACTACACGAACAGTACAAAGCGCGATACATGTATGTTTTCTTCTTTCACAAATTCATATTTATTGCAAAGCATATATTACAATGTCAACCTGTAAATGCTACAAAGCGATGGCATTGCTATTTGTTTTGTCTTATACGGGCTCCTTTCACCGGAGCATGACAACTGATCGAAAGACGCATCGCTCTGACTGATTTCAGGAACTTAGAACCCACAGCCATTTGGAAAACAGAACTAAATTCTATGGTCACCTATTCAGAGTGTGTAGGTTCTTGTGATACGACCGGAGGTAAGACAGGATGCTTCCGTCCTTCCGAATACGAACCATTGTGCATTAAGATAGATAACGTGAACGCCGCCATAATTCAGAATTTTAATGCAGCCAAGTGTCGGTGCACTTAGTACAGTGGATTGAAGGCGTAAATTAGATGTTGTTTTTTGAATTGAATTAATCAGTTGGTTCGACATTAAAATAATTTAATGTACGAATTAGACGACAACTCACTGTTAGATGAATCTGTTTGCTCAAAACTTAGATGTAGTGTTATAGATTTATTGTATTAATCAGATAACGATTTACTAGTGTTGGTTTTTCAATTAAATAAATCAGTTAAAAGAACGTATAACCTGTGATAGTCATATTTTGCGGATGAATGTTTGCAATCAATGAAGTGTCCCTCTCTAGAGTGAAAGAGTTGAGTTTTCTCGCAATCACTCAACGACACCTCTACATGTGCACGTATTCATCAATTATGTGTAGTAAATTTTAGATTTTCTTGATGATTTCCGCTAAATAAGATGAGGAAACTTGTAAGGTATCATTGCAAATTGCGGCTTTATTCTACTAGGAAAAAAATCAATGTTTGAGTCCTTATATCTGTCCCTCGGGCGCATTCTACCTCAACACTCTTAAGCAGTTTTTTTTGTAAAACGACCAAAAGGAGGAGAGGCACGGCCGTTAGGCACTTTCCTCATATTGTTCGGCAGACAAGGCCCAATAATATTCTCTTGACAAAGCTCTAACTGGCCGTTGGCCCAGACAGCGACCTCTGACAAGTAGTTAATAGAAGACAGTATATTCAAACTGATTTCCGACCCAGATATAGTAAATATTGTTAATGAACTTCGGTAAATTTCTTCCTATTTTTGTTTCCAGAGGGAAAACATTCTTTGGCAATTTGATCTGAGGTGTTTGTAATAAATAAATTATCTTTTTCCTCTATGATAAAGACTTTAATACGATTGATTTTAGTGCTATACAGCAAGAATCATAAATCGTTATCAAAATTTCAGGGAATTTCGATGCCATCTGAGATTTATACAGCAATAGACAGTTGGGAAACACGTTTGACGTGAACACGTCACCTCACAAATTTCTGCGATGATGCATGTACGCGGAGCCGGCTTCGTGGAGACAGCTGTTTTTACGTAATTCGTAAACGTTTATATTTATTCTCACCCTTAGGTATCAAAACATGATATAATCTATGGATCATTCATGCACGTTGTTAGTTGGATAAATGATATAGTAACATCCTCAAAGATATTCATGTATTTTCGTTATTTTTAATGTGCAATTTCTTCCTCGATTTGCGGCATACCGGATAACCATTGAGCTAGCCCTGTGATGCGGAAACAGACTACGGGGACCCAAGCCGAGCCGAATCATTTCTTGCGCGTGCCATACGAATTGGTGACGTAACGTGTAGCCAAACAGAGTTTCTCACGTGAACGTGTACGCCAACGCCAACGTGGATTCTACGAGTTCACGTTCACGTAAAACGTATAGCCAAATCTGTCTAATACTTCTGCTTTACCCGAGATAGTAATGGTACCTATCAAAGTCAGTAAATCAAGTAAAGTGAAGGAACCGTGACAAATTGCCAACTTGGACAGCTCAAAAACGGAACTTTTATTAGCTTTTACCCCACAAGGTGAATTTTACAAGGTACCTGCATGCATATTAGAAAGTAAAGAGGTATGCATGGTATGTATCTAAATGACCAAAGGGAGATGATACGCGTCGGAAAGAGAAATCAGGAATCAATAATACAGGACGAGCTGTTTTTGACTTTTTAGTTCACTGATATATCATATGGATGTATCAGTGTGAAGACACGAAAATGATTACACGCACAGTACAAAGTGAAAGACATGTAGGTTGTCTACCTTTACAAATTAGAGGTCTTGCAAAAAACAATCCTTACAATGTAAATTTGTGTAAAGTACAAAGCAATGGCATTGACAATGTATTGAAATGTGCTGAAGTTTAGTGAAGCCGCTGTTTTTAGCTTAGATACGCAACAAGGATATAGTTAAATACAATTTATAGATAATCATGTTAAGATCTTAACAATTATCGCATTTTCATTGTTTTTCCATGTCCTATGACGATGAGAGCATTCAAGCTTACAGATTGAATACTGAGAACATTGACCCTGTATCTCATTTACCAAAGTTACAATCGTATAGAGTTGTCCAGCGATAAAGATTGTGAATTATTTACCAAAACAACAAAATAAAATCAAATTGACAAACAAAACAGCATCTTAGTGCGTTTTCTGCCACTGAAACGAGTTTATTCAGTCTGTTTATTCAGTTAAGTGAAGGCACGTAACGAATTGCCAACTTTCACAACTCAAAAACGAAAGTTTTAATAGGTTTTACGTCACATAGTGGATCTTACAAGGTATCTGCCCGCATATTAGAAAGTAAAGAAGTATGCATTGTAAGTAACAAAGAAGAAAAATAAGATGACGCGCATCGAAAAGACAAATCAATAATTAGGACGAGCTGTTTTTGACTTTTTTAGTTCACTGATATATCCAACGTATGTATCAAAGTGAAGAAACGAAAGTGATTACATGCACAGTACAAAGTGAAAGACATGTAGCTTGTCTACCTTTACAATTTATCAGTGGTTCTTGCGAAAACACAATCCTTACAATGTAAACTTGCATATAGTACAAAGTGATGGCATTGACATTATATTGCCATGTGCTGAAGTTTTATGCCGCCATTTTTCAGAATAAAATAAGCATCAAGGGTGTAGTTAGAATAAAATTGATAGATTATCATGTTAAGCTCTTAACAGCCATCGCATTTTCCTGTGTGTTTCCGTGTCCTATGACGCTGAGAGTCTTTAAGTGTACAGATGGAATAATCAAAACATTGACCCTCTTTCTCATTTACCTAAGTTACAATCGTATAGAGTTGTTCAGCGGACCCTCTATCTCATTTACCTAAGTTACAATCGTATAGAGATGTTCAGCGGTAAAGATTGTGATGTTTTTTATCAAAACAACAGAAAACTAAATCAAATAGACAAAAAAACAGCAACTTAGTGCGTTTTCCTGCCGCTGACAGTAGTGAATACGTTTATTTAGTTGAGTGAAGGCACCGTGACGAATTGCCAACTTTCACAACTCAAAAACGAATGTTTTAATAGCTTATAATTATACGTCACATCATGGGTCTTACAAGGTATCTGCCCGGATATTAGAAAGTATAGAAGTATGTATGGTAAGTAACACAGAAGTAACAATAGGATGACATGCATCGGAAAGAAAAATCAAAAATCAATAATCAGGAAGAGCTGTTTTTGACTTTTTTAGTTCACCGATATATCCAACGTATGTATCAAAGTAAAGACAAGAAAGTGATTACGTGCACAGTACATGTATAGTGAAAGAAATGTAGGTTAATATTACTTGCGAAAACACAATCCTTACAATGTAAACTTGCATATAGTACAAAGTGATGGCATTGACATTATATTGCCATGTACTGAAGTTTGATGCAACGAGTTTTCAGCATAAAAAAATCAACAAAGTTAGAATACAGTTGATTGATTATCATGCTAAACTCTTAACAACCATCGCACTTTTCAGTGTGTTTCCGTGTCTAATGACGATGAGAGTATTCAAGTGTACAGATGGAATTATAAAAACATTGACCCTTTATCTCATTTACCTAAGTTACAATCGTATAGAGTTGTTCAACGATAAAGATTGTGTAGTATCTACCAAAATAAGAGACAAGTAAATAAAGTCGACAAACGAAACCACTACTCCGTGCGTTTTTTGTTTTTTTTTGCCGCTGACATGAGTTGTGTGAGTCTGTATATTGAGTAGAGTGAAGGTACTGGGACAAAATGCCAACTTTGACAACTCGAAAACGGAAGTTTTATTAGCTTTTACTCCACAGGGTGAATCTTAAAAGGTATCTGTATGCATATTTAAAAGTAGAGAAATATTCATGGTACGTGACTAAATAAAAAAAATGAGACATGGCACGTTTGGAAAGAGAAATCAGAAATCAATAATACAGGACGAGCTGTTTTTGACTTTTTAGTTCACTGATATATCATATGTATGTATCAAAGTGTAGGCACGAAAGTGATTAGACGCACAGTACAAAGTGAAACACATGTAGGTTGTCTACCTCTACCAATTAGTGGTTCTTGCAAAAACACAATCCTTACAAAATAAATTTGTGTATAGTACAAAGCAATGGCATTGACATTGTATTGCCATGAGCTGCCATGAGCTGAAGTTTTGTGCAGCGGTTTATAGCATAAAATATGCAACAAGGGTATAGTTAAAATTCAATTTAAATGTTAAATTCTCAACAACTATCTCAGTTTCAGCGTTTTCCGTGTCCTATGGCGATGAGAGTATTCAAGCAAACATATGTTATGATCAGAACATTGACCATCTAACTCATTTAACTAAGTTACAATCGTATAGAGTTATTCAGCAATAAAGATTGTGTATTATTTACCAAAACAAAGAAAGCAAAATCAAATTGACAAATAAAAAAGCAACTTAGTGCGTTTTTGCCGCTGACATGAGTTGTGTGAGTCTGTATATTGAGTAGAGTGAAGGTACTGGGACAAAATGCCAACTTTGACAACTCGAAAACGGAAGTTTTATAGCTTTTACTCCACAGGGTGAATCTTAAAAGGTATCTGTATGCATATTTAAAAGTAGAGAAATATTCATGGTACGTGACTAAATAAAAAAATGAGACATGGCACGTTTGGAAAGAGAAATCAGAAATCAGAATACAGGACGAGCTGTTTTTGATTTTTAGTTCACTGATATATCATATGTATGTATCAAAGTGAAGGCACGAAAGTGATTAGACGCACAGTACAAAGTGAAACACATGTAGGTTGTCTACCTCAACCAATTATAGGTTCTTGCAAAAACACAATCCTTACAATGTAAATTTGTATATAGTACAAAGCAATGGCATTGACATTGTATTGCCATGAGCTGCCATGAGCTGACGTTTTGTGCAGCGGTTTGTAGCATAAAATATGCAACAAGGCTATAGTTTAAATTCAATTTAAATGTTAAACTCTCAACAACTATCTCAGTTTCAGCGTTTTCCGTGGCTTATGGCGATGAGAGTATTCAAGCAAACAGATGGTATGATCAGAACATTGACCATCTAACTCATTTACCTAAGTTACAATCGTATAGAGTTATTCAGCAATAAAGATTGTGTATTATTTACAAAACAAAGAAAGCAAAATCAAATCGACAAATAAAAAAGCAACTTAGTGCGTTTTGCCGCTGACATCAGTTGTGTGAGTCTGTATATTGAGTAGAGTGAAGGTACGGGACAAAATGCCAACTTTGACAACTCGAAAACGGAAGTTTTATTAGCTTTTACTCCACAGGGTGAATCTTAAAAGGTATCTGTATGCATATTTAAAAGTAGAGAAATATTCATGGTACGTAACTAAATAAAAAAAATGAGACATGACACGTTTTGGAAAGAGAAATCAGAAATCAATAATACAGGACGAGCTGTTTTGACTTTTTAGTTCACTGATATATCATATGTATGTATCAAAGTGAAGGCACGAAAGTGATTAGACGCACAGTACAAAGTGAAACACATGTAGGTTGTCTACCTCTACCGATTAGTGGTTCTTGCAAAAACACAATCCTTACAATGTTAATTTGTATATAGTACAAAGCAATGGCGTTGACATTGTATTGCCATGAGCTGCCATGAGCTGAAGTTTTGTGCAGCGGTTTGTAGCATAAAATATGCAACAAGGGTATAGTTAAAATTCAATTTAAATGTTAAACTCTCAACAACTATCTCGTTTCAGCGTTTTCCGTGTCCTATGACGATGAGAGTATTCAAGCAAACATATGTTATGATCAGAACATTGACCATCTAACTCATTTACCTAAGTTACAATCGTATAGAGTTATTCAGCAATAAAGATTGTGTATTATTTACCAAAACAAAGAAAGCAAAATCAAATCGACAAATAAAAAAGCAACTTAGTGCGTTTTTGCCGCTGACATGAGTTGTGTGAGTCTGTATATTGAGTAGAGTAAAGGTACTGGACAAAATGCCAACTTTGACAACTCGAAAACGGAAGTTTTATTAGCTTTTACTCCACAGGGTGAATCTTAAAAGGTATCTGTATGCATATTTAAAAGTAGAGAAATATTCATGGTACGTAAAGAAAAAAAAAATGAGACATGACACGTTTGGAAAGAGAAATCAGAAATCAATAATACAGGACGAGCTGTTTTTGACTTTTTAGTTCACTGATATATCATATGTATGTATCAAAGTGAAGGCACGAAAGTGATTAGACGCACAGTACAAAGTGAAACACATGTAGGTTGTCTACCTCTACCAATTAGTGGTTCTTGCAAAAACACAATCCTTACAAAGTAATTTGTATATAGTACAAAGCAATGGCATTGACATTGTATTGCCATGAGCTGCCATGAGCTGACGTTTTGTGCAGCGGTTTGTAGCATAAAATATGCAACAAGGCTATAGTTTAAATTCAATTTAAATGTTAAACTCTCAACAACTATCTCAGTTTCAGCGTTTTCCGTGGCCTATGGCGATGAGAGTATTCAAGCAAACAGATGGTATGATCAGAACATTGACCATCTAACTCATTTACCTAAGTTACAATCGTATAGAGTTATTAAGCAATAAAGATTGTGTATTATTTACAAAACAAAGAAAGCAAAATCAAATCGACAAATAAAAAAGCAACTTAGTGCGTTTTTGCCGCTGACATGAGTTGTGTGAGTCTGTATATTGAGTAGAGTGAAGGTACTGGGACAAAATGCCAACTTTGACAACTCGAAAACGGAAGTTTTATTAGCTTTTACTCCACAGGGTGAATCTTAAAAGGTATCTGTATGCATATTTAAAAGTAGAGAAATATTCATGGTACGTGACTAAATAAAAAAAATGAGACATGACACGTTTTGGCAAGAGAAATCAGAAATCAATAATACAGGACGAGCTGTTTTTGACTTTTTAGTTCACTGATATATCATATGTATGTATCAAAGTGAAGGCACGAAAGTGATTAGACGCACAGTACAAGTGAAACATTGTCTACCTCTACCAATTAGTGGTTCTTGCAAAAACACAATCCTTACAATGTTAATTTTATATAGTACAAAGTAATGGCATTGACATTGTATTGCCACGAGCTGAAGTTTTGTGCAGCGGTTTGTAGCATAAAATATGCAACAAGGGTATAGTTTAAATTCAATTTAAATGTAAACTCTCAACAACTATCTCAGTTTCAGCGTTTTCCGTGTCCTATGACGGATGAGAGTATTCAAGCAAACATATGTTATGATCAGAACATTGACCATCTAACTCATTTACCTAAGTTACAATCGTATAGAGTTATTCAGCAATAAAGATTGTGTATTATTTACCAAAACAAAGAAAGCAAAATCAAATCGACAAATAAAAAAGCAACTTAGTGCGTTTTTGCCGCTGACATGAGTTTAGGTAGTTCAGTAAGTTAAAGTAAAGTGAAGGCACTGTGACATATTGCTAAAGTTGACAATTTAAGAAAGGGGGATTTTGAAACTTTTTATTCTAAATATTGAATCTTAAAAAGTACATAGAGGCATATAGTAAAATAAATAAATATGCATGGTAAGTAATAAACAAGGACAAAAAAGAGACGACACATGTCAAAAATCAAAAGTCAACGATACAGGACGAGCTGTCTTTGACTTTTTCGTTCATTGATATATTCAACATATGTATCAAAGTGAAGGCACGAAAGTGATTACACGCATGAAGTGAAAGACATTTCAGTTTTCTTGCTTTACAAACTAGGGGTTCTTGCAAAAACACAATCTTTACAATGTAAACTTGTATATAGTACAAAGTGATGGTATTGACATTTTGGTTTCACTGCTCAGGGTTCAGTGACTGCGATATGACTGACACAAGAAGTATTATTTCGAAATGTAAAAGCCATGGCCCAGTTTTTGCGACATAATACTTCCAATTAATGATTTTATAGAAAAAAAGTTTGTGTTTTTTCTGCTCGAACACCTTAGAATCCCACGCGTTCGAACGCCAAATAAATAATTTACTAAATGTCTACCTTAGTGCTTGGTGATTCTTGCAAAACACATCTTACAATGTCAACCTGTACATACTACAAAGCGATGATTTTGACAATTGTATCGTCATGTACTGAGACCTAGAAAAAGTGTTTTTCCGCTTAACCCCACCTACCCTTACTGACAACCCCAACAAGAAACTTTCTTCGCCCCTCGAAAGCAATTTATGTGATTTTACGGATTAAACTTATAGCATTTCACGTTGAAAATTATTACATAATATTTAAGTTAGCCAAATAACCTTTACAGAGGAATGAGTTTTTACCCGTAAAAGCCAATGCAAGTCAGCATATTTCATGTGTTAGGTGTGTTGCTTTCACTAATGTGATGACCATGTAGCAAATGGAATAAAAGTAGATTATGCTGTTCAAAAAGTGGGCTTTATTTGTCATAGCTTTATGACTGTCAGATTATCTTCCTCAAGAAGGGAGTTTTCGTTGCAAACGCACAAGACAAATGCCATCAGGCACATCGGGAATTTTTTAGAAGCCACTGAGATATCATTTGTACCACAGGCGACCCAGACACTATTAATATGCTTATTATTGAGTTTTTCGCACTGTTTTCTCTATCAGTTCCTCTCCTTTTCTACGTACAGTCCCCTTATGGATATAGGACTGTGTCTTCATGCTCTGACTGATTGGAGTAATTAAAATACATGGTTATATAACTCATATACACATCTTGTAATTAATTAGTCAACACAACTAATTATGCTAATCCGTGGACTTATCAAGGGTTGGTCAACATTGGAAAAATAGAGATTTAATGAAAAAGGAGAAGGTATGAAGATCTGCGAAACATGTCCCGAGGACGTCCGTAAATCTAGTGGACGCTTATATATCATGATATGCGCAAACAAACACTGCTCATTATTCAAAAATAAACGGGAAGTTGGATCGTAAGGAACGCTGAAAACGCGCATGCTTTTCGTTGCCAAGCGCCAAATTCAAACATAACAAAGCAGACATGGCCCTGCTCCATGTAACAAATGCCACACAGAAAGTATCGACCGATCAAGCAAGCAGAAAAAGATCTCCGGAGTGGCCGTTTTATGAGCTTTCAACAAAATTATATAGATGTATGTTTCATGTCGTCGACGTCGTTTTCTGGGAGTGTATATACCAAGTATAATTTACAAACCGCGTCGTGGCACAATGGTGACACATTAGCAGCAGCACACACTGGAGAATTTTCGCCAGCACTGTGAATTTTAAACCAGTCACCGTCATTTCTCTGCACTCGCTATTAACTCCATGTCTGCCGGTAACATCGTTATTTTCTGTCTCAAACTACGTACCAGCGACAGGCCTTTGACGTCAAAGTCGGTTGTTTTCTGATATACGGTAGCAACCAAGCTCATGACTAGAATGAGTCTACGGCGTCAAAGAGTTAATCTCGCCGGTTACTTTTTTCGCCTAATAAAAGAGAATTGGTCGCTACTAGTCTTAGGAATTCATCGATTGTCAATGGCGCCTTATGCTGTTCGTTTATACTTCCCGAAAGAAGCGGCGCACGGGCTTTACAACTTCTTTTGTACTTCTTTTGTACTTTAGGCTAGCTATGGGTCCATAGCTGTGGTGTTTTCGGACGAGATTTCTGCCTTTTATTACGGTTGGTTTTGACTTTTACGTTTTTAACCCACCACAGCCATGGGAACGTCCATGTTCTGCCCGACAGCACGCTTGTCGCAACTTTGTTCGTCGCTATTCATCGAAAAAGCTATTCCGGGAGCAATTTTTGAGGGCAGGGGAAATTTTAATTTGCTTGGGCAGGGGACATATTTTTAGGTGGAAGGGGAGCAAATTTTAGTTTTTTTGTCTGGCAGGGCATGTATTGGTTGATTGTCCTGGGGACAGGGCTTGGCAAAAAACAATGAGAGAGGGGAAGCTACTTTTAAAACGCGGAACAGGGGAAGTTGAGCCATGGTGTTTCAGGGGATGGGGACACAGGACAAGTACTTATACCTTTTAAAGGTTACCCAGACTACTTAGCCTATTGCGATTGACCCCACATTTCACTGTATGTACTGCGCGATGTGTGTCTGCATGGGAATGTTAATTTTCGGGGGAAATTTTTTTCACATGGCAGTGGAAAATCGACAGTTTTTTTTTCAATCACAGGGTAGGGTAGCTTTATGTCTGCAGGGGAAATGGAATGACAAAGTTTTGAGGGGAATTTTTCCTGGGCAGGGGAAATCGGCAAGTTTGTTTTCGCCACAGGGCAGGGGAGCCTAAAAAATCCACAGTGGGGAGGGGACACAGGCAAAAGTAAGTGGAGAGTGGGTAAAAATGAAGTTTGAGTGCGGCAGGGTAAGTCGAAAAATTTTAGTGGGAGGGCAAATTATGAACAGCTAATTAATTACCCTCTTGATTTAAAATTAGTCAGTTCACATTACTTGTCATGCACAATATATCTTATCATAGTAAGGACTCTTTTAAAAGTGCATTGTTCGTTGGCGGCACCTCCACCCAAATTGCAATTGCCAACACTCATCAACATCTTGGTCATTAGGGGCCTACCACGACCAGCAATCCGCTCAAAAAACACCAAACTATCCCCGTTTTTCCAGCTTTTTCCAACATGACTACTTGCAGACCATTCTTTTTCTGGCGTACAAGCGATGGGCAAGGCTCAGGGCAGCCCGTCACTAAAGTCATGTGAGCGGTGACCTCGCAACATCGAAGGCAAACTGACATCACCGATGATGTCGGCCACTGTGAGAATTGTTGCCAGAACTGTGAATTTCTTAAACCAGTCACCGTCATTTCTATTCACTCGCTATCATCTCCATGTCTGCCGGTAACATATCGCTAGGGACTGGTCAGTTTCTTCGGCCTTACGGGCCGGTGGATTCATTTGGGGTGACCTGATGTCACTTTGTATCATCAATCAGAATGTGTATGGTCCCTCACTTTGCCAGGTAAACACATCATGGTGTGTGACTTGATGTCACTTTGTATCATCAGTCACAGTGTGTATGGCCCCTCACTTTGCCAGGTAAACACATCATGGTGTATGACCTGATTTCACTTTGTATCATCAATCAGAGTGTGTATGGTCCCTCACTTTGCCAGGTAAACACATCATATCGTTAGACTTGATGTCACTTTGTATCATCAGTCAGAGTGTTTATTGTCCCTCACTTTGCTCTGCTTTACGGACGTCCTCATGCAATGAACTGCACGCAAGGCACTGCCAGGGTTTGCACTGGTTGCGACCATTTAAACATTTTGAATTAGAGTAGCTTGATCTCCTCGGCCATCGAAATACATTGGGTGCAGTAAATTTTGGATAAATGGTCATGACTGGCCGCAATCTGGTAATTTCTGGACACATTTCAGGAGAAATTCTTACCTTCCCGTTTTAGTAACCTTTCGTATCTTTCGCGATGTTGACCAACCATTAAAATCCCTGATAAATCCACGGATTAGCATAATTAGTTGTGTTGACTAATTAATTACAAGATGTGTGTATATGATATAAACGTCCTTATGATGGGGTCTAAAATAAATAAAGAGTCAAGAGGCTAGGTTAGGCTATATAGTCATTTATTTTATTTACTACGACCAGTCAGAGCATTAATAAAAGGAGAGGAACTGATAGTGAAAACTTAGAAAAACTCAATAATAAGCTTATTAATAGTCTGTGGGCCGCCTGTGTATGTACTAAATTACAGTTTGAAAAAATTATTTTCATTGTTCAGTACACAAACAAAGCAACGATCAAACATGCTTCATTTTACAGAGTCGATTTCTTTTATGGAACTAGGCAACACAAGCCAACTTTCTATTATAATGAAAACAGTATTCATCCAAAATTTGAATAACCCAACAGCCTCTGAATACAGTGCCAAGAAGTATTTCAATAATATTTAAAGTAATGTAGGCCAAACTTTTGTTTAACTCATGCGATTGTAGAGCTCTCTGATTTGCTTCCATATGGGAACTTGGTAGTTGACAGTATGCATAAATGGTATAACCCTACTTCTAAGATGACAGAAGTGCAGTGCATTAAAGGTAATGCTTGTAGAATCCAAGCATGCATCAGCTAGATGAAACAACACATGCAAACATCAATTTTACATTGTATTTGTGTGGGAATAAGGCTTGTCTAACTAGAGGGGCTCGGTACAATTACTACTATGCATGTCGATAGAATGTTTTGCTTCAAGAGACTTGGTATCCAACACCTGGGAATTGATTTTGTACCTGTCCCTCCGTTTGCTTGATATATGCTGTGTGATGACCTGATGTATATTATAAGCACCAATCTGAATGTGTGCTCTAATTTTGCCAGATCTACATGTAATTATGTAACTTGGTTTCACTTGGTGATAACAACAGGATTGTGAGTAAGCTCCCTCACTTTGCCAGGTAAACACATTCTAGTGTATGACCTGATTTCACTTTGTATCATCAATCAGAGTGTGTATGGTCCCTCACTTTGCCAGGTAAACACATCATGGTTGTGACTTGATGTCACTTTGTATCGTCGATCAGAATGTGTATGGTCCCTCACTTTGCCAGGTAAACACATCATGGTGTGTGACTTGATGTCACTTTGTATCATCAATCAGAGTGTGTATGGTACCTCACTTTGCCAGGTAAACACATCATGGTGTGTGACCTGATGTCACTTTGTATCATCAATCAGAGTGTGTATGGCCCCTCACTTTGCTAGGTAAACACATCATGGTGTATGGCCTGATTTCACTTTGTATCATCAATCAGAGTGTGTATGGTCACTCACTTTGCCAGGTAAACACATCATGGTGTGTGACTTGATGTCACTTTGTATCATCAGTCAGAGTGTGTATGGTCCCTCACTTTGCCAGGTAAACACATCATGGTGTGTGACTTGATGTCACTTTGTATCATCAATCAGAGTGTGTATGGTCCCTCACTTTGCCAGGTAAACACATCATGGTGTGTGATTTGATGTCACTTTGTATCATCAATCAGAATGTGTATGGTCCCTCACTTTGCTAGGTAAACACATCATGGTGTGTGACCTGATGTCACTTTGTATCATCAATCGGAGTGTGTATGGCCCCTCACTTTGCTAGGTAAACACATCATGGTGTGTGACTTGATGTCACTTTGTATCATCAATCAGAGTGTTGTGGTCCCTCACTTTAAAAGGTAAACACATCATGGTGTGTGACTAGATTTCACTTTGTATCACCGATATACAATATAATAGCCAGGTTCAAAAAAAATTCTGCGAAAATTGAAACCGACAGAATGAAATGTACTAAATGTCTTTACAATACAGAATATTAAACTACATTACAGATGTCAGCCTATAACTTATGTTACTACAAAGGTTGATATCAGGAAAGGAACAAACAAAATCATTTTAAGTATTCTTGCATCAATCGATTAGAGAATAACATTTTGATCCACTTACTTCCAGGAGTTCTGAAAGGGGCATAAGTAAGTAGAATTTAGATATCAAGGAGCAATGTCCACATACCTTCGTTGCATCAACGTTGTAATGTTTAAAACACTCAGAGGGTATCATAATGAGAGGTATTGTTAGAGCTGTAAGTTTTAAAATTTTGAAGTAAGTAAATATATTTTAAATGCATTCTTACAGATTTATTTGTGATTTCTGTGACAAATTCCAATGGACAATATTACATTAAACTGGTCCAATAATCATTTCCATTCAAGGTTATACATTACCAGACATTTGTGATTTACAAATATAAGTAGGACCATCCTAAACAAGCGTATTCAAGGTACTTTTGTATTTCATAGAATTGTAACGTTTTGATGAGTAGAATCTTGTGTTTCATTTGATGGTGGAAGTATGCATGGCTAGAAATTTAAAACAGGTTGCGACTAAGAACGATGCCTACATCCTTCACATTCTGTATTGGAGTAAGGTTATTCAGACAATATTTCTCAAGGTTTAAATCTTCGTAGATATTTTTTCATCAAGCTATTTTCCCTTCATAAATGTTACGATTTCAATCCATGGTGTGGATGGCACCAATATAATTTAGGCACTTACACTGGCTCTTTATTTGCATATTACTTAAACTTTCATGATAAGTGACATTTGTCCAAATTTACAGTGCTAAATTAGAAGAAACCTACTGCAGATACTGATCTAACAATGATCTGATTATAGCATGACACTCTTAACATTATCGGTTGAAATGCTTGCTAAATTATATACTAACAAAGTGGTGTTATCATTGGCGTTGTAAATCCATTGACTGCATCACATAAACTGCCTAGATATACTAATTTTGCCAATGCAACTGTCTTTATAGACATTTTAGAATGTCTTGTCGAAATATATCAATTTAAGTACAGTGAATATTTATATTTAGCAATACTGATGCACAATTACACGTAACATTGCAATCACAGTGGCGTATTCAGTTCGCATCGTGGGTGGTCCCTCCTCACTTTGACACGTAAACCTGTGCGTGTGTAAAATGATGTCACTATGTACTGTATACGTGAGTGTGTGTAAGATGTTTCACTTTGATACGTAAACCTGCCTCTACATCACTTTGTACGTACAAAGTGGGAACCTTAAAAAGCCGTTTTCAAGGAAAAGAAGTAGCCCACGTTGTTCAGCAACCTCTTTTATGTCAGATTCTGCAATTTTTATTTAGAAATAATCATTCCTTACCCATGGTTTCACTTTGTACTTTTGTATTTTCACTTTGTACCATATGAACAAGCGTGTCACACTTTGTACCATAGACTTGCTGTGGTGTGTGTGTGTGTGTGTGATTATTTGTCATTTCAAATCTATGCTGGGCTTCATCCAAGATTATTATGTTCACTTTCGTAACTTTGAAACATGTATCAACTAACCTGAATAAACCTCAGAGATATATCATTTATCCATGTGTCACTGGGGAAACTTCAGCCCCTGAATGCATGCTGAACCGGCAGTAAAGTGCCATGAAAAGCTGTTGAGAATGTTTAAAGAATGTCACTTCTATTTTGTTTTTGTACAGTTTTAAAAGCCAATATAAGAGATATCACTTGCTCTTTGAGTTACAGTTTTAAGCATGTCTTCAAAGATATGCTTCATAAACCTCTTCTTTCAGGAAATCATTTAAAGGTATTTAAAGATATCAAAATGACAGCAAACATGTCCATTACAATTTTCGAAATGTATCTTTAGCTTACTATTCCTAAAGCATCAAGGAGAAATGACAACTGCTCAAATGGAAAAAAAACACTTGTAAAGGCGATGTTTTCATGACAGAAAAGTTATATCTCTAAATATTAGTTTGCTTATTCTCAGTGCATTTACCACATGAAACCATTAGGATAAATTGTTTTTACCTTTCTACTTTGCAGGTATTGTCGAGGAGTGCAAGGAAAAGCTGGAGTCTTCTTACGGTAACTTATCCCATATTTTGCCATTTCCATGGTGGGACGGAGCAAACAGGTTGAAGCTTGAAAATGTCTACACCGAGTTAGAACTACAAAACAAGGAGGGAACTAAGAGAGAATTCCCTTCACGAGAAATCTTCTCACCAAAACACGACAGTGACAGCCACACAAACCCGAAAAGAGTGCTGATTGAGGGTGATCCAGGGTATGGCAAATCAACATTTTGTAAAAAATTGGCTTTTGATTGGGCAAAAGGCACTGTAGAGCACCTAAGTTGTTTTAAACTACTCTTTTGTTTTGAATTGAAGGATATGTTAGAATGTGATAGGAAGAATGTTCGAGATGCTATTTTTGATCACCTATCATGGGAAATTAGGGAGGATGAACAAAGAGAGGAGCTTTGGCATTTTATTCAAGATAATCAAACAAAAGTATGTTTTGTCTTCGATGGGCTTGATGAAGTTCAAACCCAAAATCTACCAGAATATTTTAAAGAAATGGTTCGATCAACAAGGCGCCTCCTTCCTAATTGCCCAGTTATTGTAACGTCTCGAAAAATAAGGGACATCAACTCAAAACAAAATTATGACACACAATTGTTGATCAAAGGGTTTGGTATTGAGAGAGCAAAGGCCTTTGTTGAGAAGCACATAAAAGAAATTGATGCAAAAGGGGAACATCTCGCAGAGGTAAATTCTTCACACTTCATGAAAGAGGTGGAGATGTCTAGTCACAAACATGTTTTGTTCAATTTCATGCAGAGTCCCTTAAATACTTTAATGTTATATGACATATGGATACATGAAAACAAATTGCCCCACACAATTACGGAACTCTATGAGGAAATCATTAAATGCATTGTTAGAAGATATAAAGAAAGTTATAGTGTAATGCACATTTTGACAAGGAGATTAAGCAAGCTCTTATTTCATTGGGGGAAAAATCATATATGATTTAAAAAAGGGTTATGGAGATAATAATTTCAGTGAAAAAGACATCTCTCATATTAGTTACATACGTGAGTTAGGATTACTGACTAAACTATCAGGATTACCACCAAGGTATGGTTTTTATCATTTAACATTCAAGGAATATTTTGCATCAATGCATGTGACAGAACTCTTCAGGACAGATAGATCCAAATTTGCAGATGCACTTGATTTCTCAGACAGAGATTTGCTATATAATGTTACTTTGTTGGCATTCATAGGTGGTGGACTGCAAGACAATGTGGTTGAAATCTTTAAGGTGTGGGAGGAAAAGCATTTCTCTCCGTATTGGGGCTTGATCCAAGACCAATTCTATATGAGAGCTGTTGTAGATCAACTGAAGTTTTTGAAATTGTGCTCATCTATTACCAGATAAGCTAACAGTCGACATCAACACAATGTCAGTGTCTTCCAAATATGACAGTAATAGACTTGATGTGAATACTACTGTTTTACAATGTTCAAATTTACATTCACAAGTGGTTTGCTTCATACTATCGGCATCAAATGTTGATATAATAGGCATGTATAAAAAATGCTATGATGCCCTCCAAAAAAATCCAAATATTTGTCATATTCAAGCTAAAACACAATTATATTTAAATGAATATCAGGCAAAAGGGAGATATTATGATCAATATTCACATCCTAGAAAAGGCTAAAATTGATTTACTTCAGGATCTCAAACAAGTAACAGTTGATCATATTACCCTGAATATATCCAATTACGAAATCCATCCGATCGTTACATAACAAAAATCATGCAAAGCATATTTAGGTTGTCTGTTACAAATCTGACCATTAAAGGATTGCCTCTTGAAAACTTATTTTCGTCAGTTACGTCCATCATTATCTTTATAATATTAATTTATTGAAGACTGTTGATATGACTTTCTGTGATAATTCTCTTGCATCTTCCGAAAACAGGTCAACGTAAAAATAACAGCACATTTTGGAAATTTAAAACTTGCTTTAAAATTAATGACAAGAATTTTGATATTCTTGGACTGTGTAACTTTCTTTCAGAATTTGCATCTGCTTATAATGAGAGAGTGTCTCTAGATTTGCGATTGAGAGTGACGGCACGGATACATTAGACATAACTGTCCTTCATCAAAGATGTGAGTCTATTCACATTGGACAAATATACTGAACTTTGAACAGTCAGGTAGCTCCAGCAAAAAAGACATCTGTTCAAATATTTCAAGGATTGCGGAAGCTTTGTCACTGGTCTCTGCCAATAAACTTGTCATGAAAGGATTACCCTACGGAAATTTAGACTTTGTTAGAGAGGTACATACTGTTCTTCAAAGCAAAAAGTTATTGGAAGTCAGTTAATATTACATTCTGTGATGATTCTCTTGCATCTCGGGAAACAGGTAATCTGGCAATAACAGCAAATTTTGGAAGGTTAAAAACTTGCTATAAAATTAATGACAACAATTTTGATGTTGTTGGTCTGTGTAATTCCTTTCAGAATTTTCATCTGCTAATAAGTGAGAAAGCTTCAGAACACTCTCTTATCATGTAGGTTCACATGTACCCTATGGAAATTTGGACTTTGTAAGAAAGGTACATACTGTACTTCAAACCAATAAGTCATTGAAGTCGGTTGAAATAACATTCCGTGATGATTCTCTTGTATCTTGGAAAACAGATAAACTGGAAATAACAGCAAATTTTGGAAAGTTTAAAACTTGCTATAAAATTAATGACCAGAATTTTGATATTCTTGGTCTGTGTAATTTCCTTTCAGAATTTGCATCTGCTAATAATGAGAGAGTGTCTCAGAGACACTCTCTTGTCATGAAAGGATTACATGTACCTCACGGAAATTTGGACTTTGTTAGAGAGGTACATACTGTACTTCAAAGCAATAAGTTATTGAAGTCAGTTGATATAACATTCCGTGATGATTCTCTTGCATCTCAGAAAACAGGTAAACTTGAAATAAAAGCAAATTTTGGAAAGTTTAAAACTTGCTATAAAATTAATGACAAGAATTTTGATATTCTTGGTCTGTGTAATTTCCTTTCGGAATTTGCATCTGCTAATAATGAGAGAGTGTCTCAGAGACACTCTGTTGTTATGGAAGGATTACATTTACCTCAGGGAAATTTGGACTTTGTTAGAGAGGTACATACTGTACTTCAAAGCAATAAGTTATTGAAGTCAGTTGATATAACATTCCGTGATGATTCTCTTGAAATCTTGGCAAACAGGTAAACTGGAAATAAAAGCAAATTTTGGAAAGTTTAAAACATGCTATAAAATTAATGACAAGAATTTTGATATTCTTGGTCTGTGCAATTTCCTTTCAGAATTTGCATCTATAAATAATTACGTAGTGTCTTTCGATTTTGAGATTAAGAGTGACGACAATGACACATCACACATAACCGTCCTTCTTCAAATCCTTGAATCGGTTCACATTAGACGCATAATACTTTACATAAATAAGTCATATATATCCAGCAAGAAAGACTTCTGTTCAAATATTTCACGCATTGTGGAAGCTTTGTCACTGGTCTCTGCCAATGAACTTGTCATGAAAGGATTACCTCATGGAAATTTGGACTTTGTTAGAGAGGTACATACCGTACTTCAAAGCAATAAGTTATTGAAGTATGTTGATATAACATTCCGTGATGATTCTCGTAAATATTTGGAAACAGCTGAACTGAAAATAATTGCAAATTTTGGAAAGTTCAAAACATGCTATAAACTTAATGACAAGAATTTTGATATTTTGGGTCTGTGTAATTTCCTTTCGGAATTAACATCTGCTAATGATGAGAGAGAGTCTCAGAGACACTCTGTTGTTATGAAAGGATTACATTTACCTCAGGGAAATTTGGACTTTGTTAGAGAGGTACATACTGTACTTCAAAGCAATAAGTTATTGAAGTCAGTTGATATAACATTCCGTGATGGAGACCTTGTCTCTTCGAAACAGGAAAACGTATCGATATTTTTGATGATTCTCGTCGAAAGGTTGCAAACAGGTAAACTGGAAATAAACGCAAATTTTGGAAAGTTTAAAACTTGCTATAAAATTAATGACAAGAATTTTGATATTCTTGGTCTGTGTAATTTCCTTTCGAAATTTACATCTGCTAATAATGAGAGAGTGTCTCAGAGACACTCTCTTGTTATGAAAGGATTACATTTACCTCAGGGAAATTTGGACTTTGTTAGAGAGGTACATACTGTACTTCAAAGCAATAAGTTATTGAAGTCTGTTGATATGACATTCCGTGAAGATTCTCTTGAATGGTTTCACACAGGTGAACTGAAAATAACAGCAAATTTTGGAAAGTTTAATACATGCTATCAAATTAATGACAAGAATTTTGATGTACTTGGTCTGTGTAATTTCCTTTCAGAATTTGCATTTGCTAATAATGAGAAAGTGTGTCACACACACTCTCTTGTAATAAGAGAATTACATTTACCTCAGGGAAATTTGGACTTTGTTAGAGAGGTACATACTGTACTTCAAAGCAATAAGTTATTGAAGTCAGTTGATATAACATTCCGAGATGATTCTCTTAAATCTTGGCAAAAAGATAAACTGGAAATAAAAGCAAATTTTGGAAAGTTTAAGACTTGCTATAAAATTAATGACAAGAATTTTGATATTCTTGGTCTGTGTAATTTCCTTTCAGAATTTGCATCTGCTAATAATGAGAGAGTATCTCAGAGACACTCTCTTGTAATGAGAGGATTAGAATTACCTCACGGAAATTTGGACTTTGTTAGAGAGGTACATACTGTACTTCAAAGCAATAAGTTATTGAAGTCTGTTGATATGACATTCCGTGATGATTCTCTTGAATCTTGGCAAAAGATAAACTGGAAATTAAAGCAAATTTTGGAAGTTTAATACTTGCTATACAATTTATGACAAGAATTTTGATATTCTTGGTCTTTGTAATTTCCTTTCGGACTTTGCATATGCTAATACTGGGAGCGCGTCTCAGAGACACTCTGTTGTTATGGAAGGATTACATTTACCTCAGGGAAATTTGGCCTTTGTTAGAGAGTTACATACTGTACTTCAAAGCAATATGTTATTGAAGTCTGTTGATATAATATTCCGTGATGATTCTCTTGATATCTTCTAACACTAACTGGAAATAACAGCAAATTTTGGAAAGTTCAAACTTGCTATAAATTCATGACAAGAATTTTGATGTTATTTGTTTCCATAATTCCTTTCAGAATTTCATCTGCTAATAATTACAGTGTGTCTCTAAATTTTAAGATTAAGAGTGACGCACGGATACATCAAGATATAACCGCCCTTCTTCAAATACTTGAATCCTTTCACATTGAAGCATATTACTGAACTTTAACAGTCATGTACCTTAAGCCAGAAAGACATGTGTTCAAATATTTCACATTGTGGAAGCTTTGTCAGTGGTCTCTGCCATGAGCTTGTCTTGAAGTATTACCTCATGGAAATTTGGACTTTGTTAGAGAGGTACATACTGTACTTCAAAGCAATAAGTTATTGAAGTCTGTTGATATAACATTCTGTGATGATTCTCTTGAATATTTTCTAACAGATAAACTGGAAATACAGCAAATTTTGGAAAGTTTAAAACTTGCTATAAAATTAATGACAAGAATTTTGATATTCTTGGTCTGTGTAATTTCCTTTCAGAATTTGCATCTGCTAATAATGAGAGAGTGTCTCAGACACACTCTCTTGTCATGAAAGGATTACCTCATGGAAATTTGGACTTTGTTAGAGAGGTACATACTGTACTTCAAAGCAATAAGTTATTGAAGTCAGTTGATATAACATTCCGTGATGATTCTCTTAAATTTGGCAAACAGGTAAACTGGAAATAACAGCAAATTTTGGAAAGTTTAAAACTTGCTATAAAATTAATGACAAGAATTTTGATATTCTTGGTCTGTGTAATTTCCTTTCGGAATTTGCATCTGCTAATAATGACAGAGTGTCTCTAGATTTTGACATTAAGAGTGACTGCACGGATACATCAGACATAACTGTCCTTCTTCAAAGACCTTGAATCGTTCACATTGGACGCATAATACTGAACTTTAAAAAGTCAGATATATCCAGCCAGAAAGACATGTGTTCAAATATTTTAAACATTGTGGAAGCTTTGTCAGTGGTCTCTGCCAATAGACTTGTCTTGAAAGGATTACCTCATGGAAATTTGGACTTTGTTAGAGAGGTACATACTGTACTTCAAAGCAATAAGTTATTGAAGTCTTTGATATGACTTCTGTTGATATGACATTCTGTGATGATTCTCTTGAATATTTTCTAACAGATAAACAGGAAATAACAGCAAATTTTGGAAAGTTTCAAACTTGCTATCAAATTAATGACAAGAATTTTGATATTCTTGGTCTGTGTAATTCCTTTCAGATTTGCATCTGCTAATATTGAGAGAGTGTCTCTAGATTTTAAATTAAGAGTCACGGCACAGATACATCAGACATAACCGTCCTTCTTCAAAGACTTGAATCTGTTCACATTGGACGCATATTAACTGAACTTTGTAGCAGTCAGATAGCTTAAGCCAGAAAACATTGTTCAAATATTTCAAGCATTGTGGAAGCTTTGTCAGTGGTCTCTGCCAATGAACTTCTCATGGAAGATTACCTCATGGAAATTTGGACTTTGTTAGAGAGGTACATACTGTACTTCAAAGCAATAAGTTATTGAAGTCAGTTGATATAACATTCCTGATTATTCTCTTGAATCGTTGGAAAACAGTAAACGAAAATAACAGCAAATTTTGGAAAGTTTAAAACTTGCTATTAAAATTAATGACAATAATTTTGATATTCTTGGTTTCAAAACCTGCTCATCAGATCTTGCATCTGCTAATAATGAGAGTATCCCTAAATATTGAGATTAATTATAACGTCTCTAACACTACAATGAATTATGACGTCCTTGAAATGTTCCAAGATTAAAATCAGTCAATATTGGAGAGATAGTATTGACAGTATTCAATCTTGATTGTGCGGCCGTGGACACTTTGAAACAAGTTTATTCAAACTTTATCACAGGTGTCTGCAAATAAGCTTCTCATTAGAGGGCTACCACAAGAAAGTCTACAGTCTCTCGAAGATGCAATTAAATATATTTGTGGCCGTTCCTCAATAAAGTCAGTAGAAATGACATTTTTACATTGGACAATGAAAGTGAATGAAAGTGATGAAAATTGTTTCAGTTTTGGGGAGCATAAACAATTGCTTTTATTTATCAATGAATTAACTGGAGAGAAAAATAAAATGATTATAAAGTGTCAAAGGTTAACTATCATCATTTCAAAATATGAATGCAGTGATGTAAATATTCTATCCATCTATAATTTGCTGTCAAAGTATGCAGCAACCAGTGATGAGAGAGTCACAGTAGAAGTAAGTACAGAGGTTGATTTCGGCAAGACAAATGTTGAAAGTTACATAAATGATACCCTAGCAATGATTACATCAGTTTTTGTGGACAAAATGACATTACTGGTATCGAATTATGAGAAATATGATGAGAAGGATATTTGTGAACGAATTACATCTGTTGTAAACTTATTGCCAAAGCTTTCTATTAATAAGCTTGTAATTAAGGGATTACCTCTTATTGGAAATTTGAAGTTCATGAAAGATGTACATGATCGCCTGGCTGTTGATAATCAACTGAAGTCTGTTGAAATAACTTTTCTTGGGGATTTTGAATTGGGTGAAGAGGGCAAACTAGAAGTCAAAGCAAAGTTTGGAAAGTTCAAAACTTGTTACAAGATGGACAGTATGAATTTCGATCTGTTGAGACTGCATCAGTCTCTAGCAGACTTTGTATCTCTTGATAATGGTAGTCTCAAAATGGCCATACAAGTGAACTATGATTTAAAAGGAAGTACTGGTAAAGACATTAAAGTTATTTTTGCAAAGAGTGCATCAGTTGGATATTGAAAGAGTGACAATGCACATTATAATGGTGGTTACTTGAGCGCTGAAGACATTCAGTCTTGTACCTCAGATGTAATCCAAAGCTTGTCACAGGTTAGTGCCAAAGAGTTTGTAATCCGTGGATTATCTTCTGAGGACTTTGAGTTGATCACGAATGTATATTCTCAGCTTGTAAAAAGTGTACCAAACAAATTAACACACATGTCCTGTGAGCCACTGTGTTTTGGTAATTGCAGACTAACCCCTCCTGAACATTCAACCATCGTAATTAAGAATCCAAAGCATACAAGTGAGTTTGGAATTTGTAAATCAAAATTTGATACTATCAGTTTGTATCAAGGGATTAAGAAAGACCTTTTAACAGTCGATGCTCATATTAAAAGCACTTCAAATATTAAAGACATCATTCAGGGTGTTATAGGCATGTTTAAAGCATATAACATTCAACAACGTTGAATATGTTGAAAAATCACATGAGCTATACCCAGTTGTTGACGTGTTAGAGTATCTAGCAGAAGTTAATACCAAGCAATTTTCATACAAAAGTAATAAATCTCTTCAGTGCAATTTTATGAAGTCAGTTTGCAATGCAATGCTACAATGTCAGTCTGCTCATACAGTTGTCATATCATCTACTGAAAGATGTGAGGATATTGAAATACCTGTAAATATTGAACAGCTTGTCAGTGATTGGGCTAATCATACATGGAGTAAAATTCAAAGACAATACAGTGACCATACAAGGATCATATGCCGAGGGGATAAAGACTTCCTCCAAAACGATTGAAGTGGAGTTTGCTTTGAGTCACATGTCAAATATTGACTTGGGCTATGAAGATGTTGATGTGAACCATGCTATACTGGAAGATAGCAATGTCTTGACTAAACTGTACAATAAAGTATGTTATGTTTTGCGGAATCAAAGATCTCTGGACTCAAATCGCTCTGTATTGAACTACCTGACATTCTGTCAGATGAATTTCGTACTCATTATTTGCGTGAGGTTTTGATAGAGAATGTTTACGAATGCATTTTAGCATTACAAACCTGACCAAAGTAATCATTGTTGGTGGGAAAATCACCTCAATGGTTGACTCTTCAAAACGTGGATAGAGTTGTTAACTACAGAGTCACTAGAAATGTTGGAGTTCAAAGACTGTGATTTAAATGATAGCTGTCAGTCAGAGCTCATCGATAGTGTCATGAAAGCAGATGAATGCAGATGCAGCCAACTAACGATAACACTCTGTGATTCATTGTCTTCGCAAAATGTAGATTTAATGAAAGAGAAATTATTGTCAGATGACTTTGTCTTGAATGATACAGCTGGTTCAGCCTTACTCGGGTGATGTTGTCTTCAGTCTGAAGGGCAAATATGTTAGTATTGTTGCAATCTCTTGCAAAGAAACAACGAGATCAATTGATTTTTCATCACATAGAACATTATCTTCGAAACTGGTGGTTATATAAAGAGCAAAGAAAATCCACCATGCATATTACCAGTGTTGAAGACCAAAACCATCAAAGTTTTATCGCGTAAAGGACTAAAACCTACTTGAAATAATAGCTGCAGTGTAGTTCCAATCAGATTCATTTACATAGCCAACATTCAATAATTATGATGCCATTCCATAACCCTCTTACTCAGTACGGTATATCTTAAAAGTGTACCTAAGGCTTAATTTGCAAAAATAGATGCAAACATCCCTTTGTAATTTTAGTATCATTCCTTAGATTTCACAGCTACATTTACACTGGTGTTGATGTATTCACATGTATAATACGTACCGGTACAACATTTCAGAGAGCACTCTCTGTCCACTAGGGACAAATTTATTCAGCATAATAATGCCTGATATAAATTCTGATCTTGTTGTGGACATGTACATGTATGTTCTACAAGCATCCTTCTAACCCTTCTGTATACCAAAAAGTCAACTTTGATGACGGATTTGACCGGCATTGTTTTGATAGATCTTGATTCCACTAGCTTTAAATTGAAATAACATATCGTTGGAAATTTTGGTGTCCATTAGGTGAACAAAATATCAATGCAATGTTGTCATCAACATAGAATAAGCACAGTCATCTATAATAAGTGAATGCACTTATTTGGTATTTAGCTCTTTTCATGTTCACCAGAGACGATTAAATGTGTGAAAAATTTAGCAATATCAGATTTATATGAAATGAATGAATGAATGAATGCTTATTTCACCAGATGCTTCACAGTATGTACAATAATGAAAATTATCAGAAAACTGTGTATTACTGAAATTGTACAAAGTCAAAGAAAAGAAAAGAACATTGCAATATTGTAAAATCTGGTGGGGGCCATGAAAATAGTCTAAAAGGACTAGTCGAGTTCATGGCCCGTGAGTATACTAATAACTATTCGGTACAAGCTTAAGTGTGATGGAGGATAGAAACAAACACAGACTTAATGTAAATTCAGTAAGTGATGTTTCAATGCAGACTTGAAAACTTGTCGTACTTGACAATTGTTTGAGATAGTCAGGCAGCGAATTCCAGTGTTTCACAGCTGCATACCTAATGTTATGTTGTGAAATTGTCAAATTTGAGCCTGGAATACGAAAATTTTCAACTTGTGTTAATCGTGTTGGATACGAGTGCTTTGGAATCTCAAAATAGTGTTCAACTGTATGAGGAAGATTGTTATGTTTCAAATCATAAACAAACATACAAGTACAATATTTACTCAGTTTGTAGATATCTAAAATATTCAGTTTGTAAAACAGAGGTTCGGAATGAGCAATGAAATGAGAAAAGGTAATTGAGCGAACAATCCGTTTCTGAAGGCGAAAAATTGGCTCTAAATAGCTGGAAAAAGTGTTTCCCCAGATTTCCAAACAGTACATTATATGAGGTAAGATAAAAGCATTATATAGTTGAATGAGAATGGATTTTGGAACATGGTGTCTTAGTCGTGTAATGATACCAATTTTGGGTGTAATTACTTCAATGACCTTTCGTATATGATATTTCCATGACAAAGATGAATCTATTGTAACTCCTAAATAGCTTGCACAAGAAACTTGTTCTATTGTATCATTCCCAATTGACAGATTTCCTTCAAATGTGGTGTTTCGCTGTGGTGTCTTTATGATCATATAATTGGTTTTGTCAACGTTGACTGTGCGTTTGTTGGCCATACACCAACTGACAATTTCGTTAAATTTGGCGTTAATTTGAGTAAGATTTACATTCTGGGTACGTAGAGATTTAAAAATATTTGTATCATCTGCAAAAAGTCTACAATTAAAATAGTCTGTTGAATTACAAATATCATTAATATATACCAAGAATATCTATTCAATAGGTAAAAGTAAATCCATCTTGTGAAATTTACTTCTGATGTCAAAATTTGCAAACATCTTTCACGATGCTAAGGTCTGAGCATACTTTCAACCTCACCAGCCATACACTGGTGACAGTGATGTGACTCTACTTTGATCACTGTTTTCAGGTGAAAACGGCTAGCATTAATGGTAATCACAAAAAGCCATACATATCATACCAACAAAGTTGTGTAGAAACATGGTAGAAACTTTAGACTTGTTTTATAGCTATTGTCGATAGGAGCTCGTGGCTCAAAAAGGAGAACAAAAAAAAAGTTTATTATAAATATATGTTTGCATTTGTTGTAACAATCTTGGGCTGAATGGAACAATTTTCTTTCAGTTCAGAGAAACTTGGTTTCTCCCCACATAAAAAGAGTATTACTGCTAAAATTATACTATTAATACTAATTACATTTTTGAATGATACAGGTATTTAATAGACTGTTATATTGTCTTGTAAATTAAAGTGAACTTTCCATAGTCATGATCCATGGGATCAGTATTCTTAAGATATTTTTTTATTTTGCTAGTTTATGTACATGTTGTCATGTTGTATGATTTTTACATCTATTTCTCCTTTATGTTTTCCGCGAGACCAACGGAAACAAGTTTTAAGAATTTTTAGATAATGCAGTGAATATTTATAAAGTTTAATTGTTGTGCTACTTTTGTGTTTCGCTGTGTTTTCAAAGTTTGTACTTTAACTATGTAAGACACTATCAATTTATGAATTCTAACAATTTATAAATTATACCTGATATGTAAAACTGCCTTTTTTCATATCAAGATACATAATCTATTTTTATCATGTTTCTTTTGAATTGCCATATCCTGAGTCAGCCAACTTCAGCAACGTTATTATAAGACACACACTTTTTTTCTGTTTTAGGGTTTTGACAGGAACTTTGTAATCATCATATTTGTTTCTTTAAATATCAAATCATGTGATAATTTTTATTGTGTATCAAAATCATATCAAGTGATGTAGGCATTTGCTCAAAATGCTTGAACATGTAATATTGCTCTGTTCCTTTTTTCCCGTAGTACAGTTTTCTTTTTACTTCACTACCAGCAATACAGAGCTTATCGAATAGTGGATGTGTGACATTATCCGGCATCCATTATCCGTCAACTTTTTACATTCAAAGGCTTCTTTTTCAAAACAGCCATTCCTATTCCTTTAATTTCTGGAGTACAGGTCCCAAGGATACCATTATCAGATTTGTTCAAATTGTGATTAAACATGCAAAATTATATTTTGAGGCTAATTTTGTTATTTTGGACAAAAATCTTCTCCTCTGTAACGGCTGGTTCAACAGCTTTGATATATTGTATACACATTCACTAACGATGACCTTATTAATATTTGTTAAAATTTGTGATGAAATGTACAAACTTAGGGAATTTTTTGCCATTTTTGGTCAAAAAATCTTTTAAAAACTTCTGCAAAACGGCTTTCAAATAGCTTTGATATTTAAGATTTAGGTTTGTAGGGACAAGATATTTGTGCAGTAATAAAACAAATTTCAAATACAATCTTTGAGGCAATTTCCTCAAATTGATCAACATTTTTGATCAAAATGTAATATACTGGTATTTTAATAATTATAAAATCTGCAATTTTGTATTTGGGGCTATTTTTTCCATTTTCGGTCAAAAAAATCCATAAATGAATGTACCAGCACTTTCATCATTTATGCGCTTATAAGATTCTTTTAATGTAGGAAGCTGTTTGATTTTATACCAATCAAACATCTTATTATCTTTGACAATGTACCACTGTTATTATTTTCCTTACATGGG